>NC_091980.1:172835289-173435289 GCF_044704955.1 Pristiophorus japonicus | reverse complement strand
CTAACCAAACTGGTAGCAATGTGGTGGAGAAGGATTTCCTGGAGTGTATTAGGGATGGTTTTCTTGACTAATATGTCGAGGAACCAACTAGAGAGCTGGCCATCCTAGACTGGGTGATGTGTAATGAGAAGGGACTAATTAACAATCTTGTTATGCAAGGCCCCTCGGGGAAGATTGAACATAATATGGTAGAATTCTTTATTCAGATGGAGAGTGACACAGTTAATTCAGAGACTAGGGTCCTGAACTTAAGGAAAGGTAACTTCGATGGTATGAGACATGAATTGGCTAGAATAGACTGGCGAGTGATACTTAAAGGGTTGACGGTGGATAGGCAATGGCAATCATTTAAAGATCACATGGATGAACTTCAACAATTATACATCCCTGTCTGGAGCAAAAATAAAATGGGGAAGGTGGCTCAACTGTGGCTAACAAGGGAAATTAAGGATAGTGTTAAATCCAAGGAGGAGGCATATAAATTGGCCAGAAAAAGCAGCAAAACTGAGGACTGGGAGAATTTTATGATACAGCAGAGGAGGACAAAGGTTTTACTTAGAAGGGGGAAAATAGAGTATGAGAGGAAGCTTTCTGGGAACATAAAAACTGACTGCAAAAGCTTCTATAGATATGTGAAGAGAAAAAGATTAGTGAAGACAAACATAGAGTCCTTGCAGTTAGATTCAGGTGAAGTTATAACGGGGAACAAAAAAATGGCAGACCAGTTAAACAAATACTTTGGTTCTGCCTTCCGGAAATACTAGGGGACTGAGGGTCTAGTGAGGCGGAACTGAAGGAAATCCTTATTAAGTGGGAAATTGTGTTAGGGAAATTGATGGGATTGAAGGCCAATAAATCCTCGGGGCCTGATAGTCTGCATCCCAGAGTACTTAAGGAAGTAGCCCTAGAAATAGTGGATGCATTAGTGATCATTTTCCAACAGTCTATCAACTCTGGATCAGTTCCTATGGACTGGAGGGCAGCTAATTTAACATCACTTTTCAAGAAAGGAGGGAGAGAGAAAACGGATAATTATAGACCGGTTAGCCTGACATCAGTAGCGGGGAAAATGTTGGAATCAATTATTAAAGATGAAATAGCAGCACATTTAGAAAGCAGTGACAGGATCGGTCCAAGTCAGCATGGATTTATGAAAGGGAAATTATGCTTGACAAATCTTCTGGAATTTTTTGAGGATGTAACTGGTAGAGTGGACAAGGGAGAACCAGTGGATGTGGTGTATTTGAACTTTCGAAAAGCTTTTGACAAGGTCCCACACAAGAGATTGGTGTGCAAAATTAAAGCACATGGTATTGGGGGTAATGTACTGACGTGGATAGAGAACTAGTTGGCAGACAGGAAGCAGAGAGTCGGGATCAACGGGTCCTTTTCAGAATGGCAGGCAGTGACTAGTGGGGTACCACAGGGCTCAGTGCTGGGATCCCAGCTATTTACAATATACATCAATGATTTTAGATGAAGGAATTAAGTGTAATATCTCCAAGTTTGCAGATGACACGAAGTTGGGTGGCGGTGTGAGCTGTGAGGAGGATGCTAAGAGGCTGCAGGGTGACTTGGACAGGTTAGCTGAGTGGGCAAATGCATGGCAGGTGCAGTATAATGTGGATAAATGTGAGGTTATCCAATTTGGTGGCAAAAACACGAAGGCAGAATATTATCTGAATGGCGGTAGATTAGGAAAAGGGGAGGTGCAACGAGACCTGGGTGTCATGGTACATCAGTCATTGAAAGTTGGCATGCAGGTACAGCAGGCGGTGAAGAAGGCAAATGGTATGTTGGCCTTCATAGCTCGGGGATTTGAGTATAGGAGCGGGGAGGTCTTACTGCAGTTGTACAGGGCCTTAGTGAGGCCTCACCTGGAATATTGTGTTCAGTTTTAGTCTCCTAATCTGAGGAAGGACATTCTTGCTATTGAGGGAGTGCAGCAAAGGTTCACCAGACTGTTTCCCGGGATGGCAGGACTGACATATGAGGAGAGACTGGATCGACTGGGCCTGTATTCGCTGGAGTTTAGAAGGATGAGAGGGGATCTCAGAAACATACAAAATCCTGATGGGACTGGACAGATTAGATGCAGGAAGAATATTCCCGATGTTGGGGAAGTCCAAAACCAGGGGACATAGTTCCTAAGGATAAGGGGTAAGCCATTTAGGACTGCAATGAGGAGAAACTTCTTCACTCAGAGGGTTGTTAACCCGTGGAATTCCCTTCCACAGAGAGTTGTTGATGCCAGTTCATTGGATATATTCAAGAGGGAGTTACATATGGCCCTTGCGGCTAAAGGGATCAAGAGGTATGGAGAGAAAGCAGGAAAGGGCGACTGAGGTGAATGATCAGCCATGATCTTATTGAATGGTGGTGCAGGCTCGAAGGGCCGAATGGCCTACTCCTGCATCTACTTTCTGTGTTTTCAGTGGATTTCCGCAGGGCTCAGTCCTAGATCCCTTGCTTTTTGTGGTATCTATCAACGATTTAAACTTGAATGTAGGAGTATGATTGTGAAGTTTGGAGATGGTACTAAAATCGGCTGTGTGATTGATCATGAAGAAGAAAGCTGCAGACTGCAGAAAGATATCAATCAACTGGTCAGGTGGGCAGAACACTGGCAAATGGAATTCAATCGGTAGAAGTGTGAGGTAATGCCTTTGGGGAGGGTTAACAAGGCAAGAGAATTCACAATAAATGGTAGGACACTGAGAAGTGTAGAGGAACAAAGGAACCTTGGAGTACATGTCCACAGATCCCTGAAGGTAGCAGGCCAAGTAGATAAGGTGGTTAAGAAGGCATACAGAATACTCACATTTATTAGCCAAGGCATGGAATAAAAGAGCAGGGAGGTTATGCTTGAATTGTATAAAACACGAGTTAGGTCACAGCTAGACTACTACGTGCAGTTCTGGTCACCATATTATAGGAAAGATGTGATTGCACGAGAGAGGGTATAGAGGAGATTTATGAGGATGTTGCCTGGACTGGAGAATTTTAACTATGAGGAAAGATTGAATAGGCTGGGTTTGTTTTTTTTGGAACAGTGGAGGCTGAGGGGAGACCTTATTGAGGTGTATAAAATTATGAGGGGCCTAGATAGGTCCTTCATTTCCACTCTATTTCCCTTAGCAGAGGGGTCTACAACCAGAGGACATAGACTTAAAGACATTGGTAGGAGGTTTAGAGGAGATTTGAGGGGACATTTCTTTACCCAGAGGGTGGTGGGGGTCTGGAACTCACTGCCTAAAAGGGTGGTAGAGGCAGAAACACTCACCACATTTAAAAAGTACTTGGATGTGCTGTAACCTACAGGGCTACGGACCAAGAGCTGGAAAGTGGGATTAGGCTGGATAGCTCTTGGTCGGCTGGCACAGAGATGATGGGCTGAAATGGCAGCCTTCTGTGCTGTAAATTTCTATGATTCTGTGATCTGGGATTGTACTCACTATCTGGGATTATATTCACTATCTGGGATTGTTCTCACTATCGCAGCCGGGACTACAAAAACAGCTAGCTGTGAGCGGAGGGGGTGCGGGAGGGGGGTACAAAAAAAAAATCAAAGTGTGATGTCACAGGAAAGCAGGTAAGTGATTGGTTGGTGAGTATTTTGCTCTCATTTTTCTAAATTTGGGCATTGGTTTAAATTAAGAGCCGTGATTACAGATTAAAAACTACACGTAGATAATTGAAATGTCAAAATTTGAAAACCTAATTATTTAAAGAAAATACAATAGAGATGGCAGGGCAGAGGATGTGTTGCAGCTGTAGTATGTGAGAGCTGGTGGATACAAGTGGAATCCACGGCGACCACACCTGCAGTAGGTGTTGGCAGCTCGAGGAACTTCGACTCAGATTTGATGAGCTGGAGCCCGAGCTTCAGACACTGCGATACATCAGGGGGGGGGAGAGTTACCTGGATGCTGTGTTCCAGGAGGCAGTCGCACCCCTTAGGTTAAATGCTTCAAATTTTGTCCATGGTCAGGGACAGTCGGTGGTAACTACGAGTGAGGCAGGTATGAGGCTCCAGAAGGTAGCATTGGAGGAGCTTCAGCCCTTGTACTTGTCCAGGTACGATATTCATACTCCGTGTGGATGAGAGCAGGGACACGGGGAGGATGAGTAAACTGACCACAGCACTGTGGTACAGGGGGCCATTCAAGTTGGGGGATTAAAAATTAATTTCGCAGTGCTAGGGGACAGTGTAGTTCGGGGGATAGATACTGTTCTCTGCAGCTGAGAGTGTGAGTCCCGAAGGTTGTGTTACCTGCCCGATGCCATGGTTAAGAACATCCTCTCTGGCTGGAGAGGAACTTGGAATGGGAGGGGAAAGATCCAGTTGTTGTGGTACACATAGGTACCAATGACATAGGACAAAGTAAGAGGTTCTGCTGAGGGAGTATGAACAGTTAGGGGCTAAATTAAAAAGCAGAACAACAAAGGTAATAATCTCTGGATTATACTGAGCCACAAACGAAATTGGCATAGGGTAAATAAGATCAGAGAGATGAATGCGTGACTCAAAGATTGGTGTGGGAGAAATGGGTTTCAATTCATGAGGCACTGGCACCAGTACTAGGGTAAGAGTGAGCTGTTCCGTTGGGATGGGCTTCACTTGAACCATGCTGGGACCAGTATCCTGGTGAATCGAATAACTCGGGCTGTAGATGGGGCTTTAAACTAAATAGTTGGAGGGAGGGTTCAGGTGAGGGGAAACTTAAAAAGTCAAAGAGAAAGGAGAAGGCAATAGTGCAGGATAGCGATAGGAGTAATGATAACCAGAGTGTGACAGAAAGGGACATAGCGTATAAACATAAGAATGCATCGTAAAGTAGAGTCAGAGTAGGGAAAAATGGCAAAAAGACAAAATTAAAAGCTCTTTATCTGAATGCACTTAGCATTTGTAACAAGATAGATGAGTTGATGACACAAATACAAATAAATGGGTCTGATCTGATAAACAGTACAGAAACATGGTTGCAAGGTGCCCAAGATTGGGAACTGAATATTCAGGGATATTTGACATTTCGGAAGGATAGGCAGAAAGGAAAAAGGGATGGGATAGCACTGTTAATAAAGGATGAGATCAGTGCAGGAGTGATAAATGATATGGGCTCAGAAGATCAAGATGTAGAATCAGTTTGGGTGGAGATAAAAAATAATAAGGGAAATAAGTCACTGGTGTGAGTGGTTTATAGGCCTCCTAACAGTTGTTATGCTGCAGGACAAAGTATAAACCATAAGAAATAATGGAAGCTTGTAAGAAAGGTACTGCAATAATCATGGGTGATTTTAATCTTCATATAGATTAGACAAATCAAATTGGCAAAGGTAGCCTTGAGGATGAGTTCATAGAGAATATTTGGGATGGTTTCTTAGAACAATACATAATGGAACCAACCTGGGAGCAGGCTATTTTAGATCTGGTAATGAGTAATGAGATAGGATTAATTAATGATATCAAAGTAAAAGATCCTCTCAGGAAGAGTGATCATAGCATGTTAGAATTTCAAATTCAGTTTGAGGGTGAGAAACTTGGGTCTCAACCTCGTGCCTAGTGAACTAAAATAAAGGCAATTACAAAGGTATGAAGACAGAGTTGGCTAAAGTGAACTGGGAAAATATATTAAAGGGTAAGACGGTAGATAATCAGTGACAGATACTTAAATAGATATTTCATAACTCTCAGCAAATACATATTCCAGTGAGAAGAGACTCTGAGAAGGATGAACCATCCATGGCTAATGAAGGAAGTTAAGGATGGTATCAAATTGAAAACAAAGACATATAATTTTGTGAAGATTCGTGGTAGACTAGAGGATTGGGAAATTTTTAGAAACCAGCAAAGGACAATTAAAAAAATAATAAAGACAGAGAAGATAGCATAGGAGAGTAAACTAGCAAGAAATATAAAAACAGACAGTAAGAGCTTCTACAGATATATAAAAAGGAAGCAAGTAGCTAAAGTTGGTCCCTTCGAGGATGAGACTGGGGAATTAATAATGGGTAGCATGGAAATGGCAAGGACTTTGAACAAATATTTTGTATCGGTCTTCACAGCAAAAGACACTAAAAGCATCCCAATAATAATCGATATTCAAGGTGCTATCGGGATGGGGGAACTTAAAACAATCACGATCACTAGAGAAAAAGTATTAGGCAAACCAATGGGACTAAAGGCGGGAAAGTCCCTGGACCTGGTGGCCTGCATCCTAGGGTCTTAAAAAAATGGCTGCAGAGATAGTGAGTGCATTGGTTGTAATCTACCAAAATTCCCTGGATTCTGGAGAGGTCCCGGCGGATTGGAAAACCGCAAATGTAATGCCCCTATTCAAGAAAGGAGGGAGACAGAAAGCAGGAAACTATAGCCCAGTTAGCCTAACATCTATCGTAGGGAAAATGCTGGAGTCCATTATTAAGGAAGTAGTGGGAGGACATTTAGAAAATCATAATACAGTCAGGCAGAGCCAGCATGGTTTTATGAAAAGGAAATCATTTTTGACAAATTTGCTAGAGTTCTTTGAGGATGTAACAAGCAGGGTGGATAAACAGGAACCAGTAGATGTAATTTATTTGGATTTCCAGAAAGCATTCAATAACGTGCCACATAAAAGGTTACTGCACAAGAGAAGATCTCACGGAGTTGGGGGTAATATATTAGCGTGGATAGAGGATTGGCTAACTAACAGAAAACAGAGAGTCGGGATAAATAGGTCATTTTCAGGATGGCAAACATAACTATTGGGGTGCCACAAGGATCAGTGCTGGGGCTCAACTATTTGCAATCTACATTAATGACTTGGATACATTGCCAATTTTGCTGATGATACAAAGATAGGTGGGAAAGCAAGTTGTGTGGAGGACGCAAAGAATCTGCTAAGGGATATAGATTGGCTAAGTGAGTGGGCAAAAATTTGGCAGATAGAGTATAAAGTGGGAAAATATGAGGTTATCTACTTTGGTAGGAAAAATAAAAAAGCAAATTATTATTTAAATGGAGAGAAACTACAAAATGCTGCGGTACAGAGGGATCTGGGGGTCCATGTACAAGAAACACAAAAAGTTACCATGCAGGGACAGCAAGTAATTAGGAAAGCAAATGGAATGTTGGCCTTTATTGCAAGGGGGATAGAGTATAAAAGTAGGGACGTCCTGCTACAACTGTACAGGGCGTTGGTTAGAGCTGGAGTACTGCGTACAGTTTTGGTCTTATTTAAGGAGGGATGTACTTGCATTGGAGGCAGTTCAGAGATGGTTCACTTCAGTTTAGTTTCATTCGAGTTTAGAAGAATGAGAGGTTATCTTATCGAAACATACAAGATTCTGAGGGGGCTTGACAGGGTAGATGCAGAGAGGAAGTTTCTCCTCGTTGGGGAATTTAGAATTAGGGGGCATAGTTTCAGAATAATTATTCGCCCATTTAGAATGGAGATGAGGAGGAATTTCTTCTCTGAGCGTCATGAATGTTTGGAATTCCCTAACCCAGAGAGCTGTGGAGGCTGGTTCATTGAATATATTTAAGGTGAAGATCGACAAATTTTTGAACGATAAGGGAATCAAGAGTTATTTGGAGCTGGCAGAAAGTGGCCAAGATCCGATCAGCCATGATCTTCTTCAATGGCGGAGCAGGCTCGAGAGGCCAAGTGGCCTACTCCTGCTCCTATTTCTTCTGTTCTTATCTGGGATCATGCCCGCTATCTGGGATCGTGCCCGCTATCTGGGCTTGTTCTCACTATCGGGGATTGTGCTCACTCTAAGAACATAAGAATATAAGAAATAGGAGCAGAATTAAGACATTTGGCCCCTCGATCCTGCTACACCATTCAGTAAGATCATGGCTGATCTGATCATGGGCTCAACTCCACTTCCCTGCCCATTCCCCATAACTCTTTACTCCCTTATCGCTCAAAAATCTGTCTATCTCCGTTTTGAATATATTCAAATACCCAGCCTCCACAGCTCTCTAGGGCAGAGAATTCCATAGATTTACAACCCTCTGAGAGAAGAAATTTCTCCTCATCTCAGTTTTAAATGACGTCCCCTTTTTACAAGACTATGTTCCCTAGTTTTAGTTTACCCTATGAGTGGAAATATCCTCTCTGCATCCACCTTGTCAAGCCCCCTCATTATCTTCTAAGTTTCAATGAGATCACCTCTCATTCTTCTGAACTCCAATGAGTATAGATCCAACATACTCAACCGATTCTCATAAGTCAACCCCCTCATCTCCGGAATTAATCTAGTGAACATTCTCTGAACAGCCTCCAATGCAAGTATATCGTTCCTTAAATATGGAGACCAAAACTGTATGCTGTACTCTAGGTGTGGCCTGACCAATACCCTATACAGTTGTAGCAGGACTTCTTTGTTTTTATACTCCATCCCCCTTGCAATAAAGGCCAACATTCCATTTGCCTTCCTGATTACTTGCTGTACCTGCATACTAACTTTTTGTGTTTCATGCACAAGGACCCTCAGGTCCGTCTGTACTGAAGCACTTTGCAATTTTTCTCCATTGAAATTATAATTTGCTTTTCTATTATTTCTGCCAAAGTGAATAACCTCACATTTTCCCACGTTACACTCTATCTGCCAAATTATTGCCCACTCACTTAGCCTGTCTATATCCCTTTGCAGATTTTTTGTGTCCTTCTCACAATTTTCTTTCCCACCCATCTTTGTATCATCAGCAAACTTGGCTACATTACACTTGGACCCTTCATCCAAGTCATTAATATAAATTGTAAATAGTTGAGACCCCAACACCGATCCCTATGGCACCCCACTACATACTGTTTGCCAACCGGAAATTGATCCATTTACCTCGACTCTCTGCTTTCTGTTAGTTAGCCAATCCTCAATTCATGCTAATATATTACCCCCAACCCCGTGAGCTTTTATTTTGTGCAGTGACCTCTTATGTGGCACCTTATCGAATGCCTTCTGGAAATCTAAATACATCACATCCACTGGTTCCCCCTTCTCCACCCTGCTCGTTACATCCTCAAAGAACTCTAACAAATTTGTCAAACACGATTTCCCTTTCATAAAACTATCTGCAATTGTTTTCACTCTCTGGGATTGTGCTCGCTTTCGGGGATTGTGCTCGCTTTCAGGGATTGTGCTCGCTATGTGGGATTGTGCTCGCTATGTGGGATTGTGCTCGCTATTGGCGATTGTGCTAGCTATCGGGGATCTTGCTGACTATCGAGAATTGTGCTCACTATCGGGGATTGTACTCGCTATCGGCGATTGTGTTCATTAGCTGGGATTGTAGTCTCTATTAGGCATGGTAGGATATCTGGGATTGTACACACTATCTGGAATTTTCTCACTGTCTGGGATTGTTCCCCTTGTGTCAACTGTGGCTCAATGGGTAGCAGACTCGTCTCTGAGTCAGAAGGATGTGGGTTCAAGTCCCACTCCAGTGACCTGAACACAATTCTTGGCTGATAGTGCAGCACTCCCTCAGCACTGCACTGGACTATCAACGCAATGTGCATAACATAAGAATTAGGAGCAGAAAGAGGACATTCGGGCCCTCGAGTCTGCTCTGCCATTCAATAAGATCATGGCTGACCTTCTACTTCAACTCTACTTTCCTGCACTATCCCCATATCCCTTGATTCCCTTAATATTCAAAAATCTATCGATTTCTGTCTTGAATATACTCAACGACTGAGCCTCCACAACCCTCTGGGGTAGAGAATTCCAAAGATTCACTAGCCTCTGAGTGAAGAAGTATCTCCTCATCTCAGTACTAAATGGCTGACCCCTTATTCTGAGACTGAACCCTGGTTCTCGACTCCCCAGCCAGATGAAACTTCCTCCCTGCATCTACTGTGTCAAGCCCTGCAAGAGTTTCAATGAGATCACCTCTCAGTCTTCTAAATTCTAGGGAATATAGACATAGTCTTCTCAATCTCTCCTCATAGGACAATTCCCTCCATCCCAGGAATCAGTCCCTCTATGGCAAGTATATCGTTCTTTAGGTAAGGAGACCAAAACTCTTCACAATACTCCAGGAGCGGTCCCACCAGGGCTCTATATAATTGCAGTAAGACGTCTTATACTCAAATCCTCTTATAATAAAGGCCACTTACCATTTGCTTTCTTAATTGCTTGCTGTATCTGCATGTTAACTTTCAGTAAGTCGTGTAGAAGGACACCCAGGTCCCTCTTAACACCAACATTTCCCATTCACCATTTAAAAAATACTCTGCTATTCTATTTTTCCTACCTCAGTGGAAAACTTCACACTTCTCCACATCACATTCTTTCCCATTCACTTATCCTGTCGACATCCCCTTGAAGCTTCTTTGCATCCTCCTTACAACTTACATTCTGATCTCGCTTTGTATCATCAGCAAATTTGGATATATTACATTTGGTCCCCTCATCCAAATCATTGATATAGATTGTGCATAGCTGGGGCCCAAGCATTGATCCTTGTGGTACCCCACCAGTTACAGCTTGCCAACCCGAAAATAACCCGTTTATTCCTACTCCCTATTTTCTGTCCGTTCACCAATCCACAATCCAAGCTAGTATATTACCCCCAATCCCATGAGCCCTAATTTTGTTCAATAACCTCTGGTGTGGCACCTTATCAAATACCTCTGAAATCCAAATATACCACAACCACTGGTTCCCCATTATCTATTCTGCTAGGTATAACCTCAAAAAACAGATTCAGTAGATGTGGTGTATTTGGATTTCCAGAAACCATTCGATAAGGTGCCACATAAAAGGTTACTGCACAAGATAAGAGTTCACGGGGTTGAGGGGAGTATATTAACGTAGATAGAGTTTTGCTAACGAACAGAAAACAGAGAATTGGGATAAATGGGCAAACTGTAACTAGTGGGGTGCCACAGGAATCAGTGCTGGGGCCTCAACTATTTATAATTTATATTAATGAGTTGGATGAAGGGACCCAGTGTAATGTAGCCAAATTTGCTGATAATACAAAGATGGGTGGGAAAGCAAGTTGTGAGGAAGACGCATAGAATCTACAAAGGGATATATAGATAGGCTAAGTGAGTGGGCAAAAATTTGGCAGATGGGTATAATGTTGGAAAATGTGAGCTTATCCACTTTGGTAGAAAAAATAAATCAAATTATTACTTAAATGGGGAGAGATTACAAAATGCTGTAGTACAGAGGGATCTGGGGGTCCTTGTACATGAAACACAAAAAGTTAGTATGTAGGTACAGCAAGTAATTAGGAAGGCAAATAGAATGTTGATCTTTATTGTAAGGGGGATATAAAAGTAGGGAAGTCTTGCTACAACTGTACAGGGCGTTTGTGAGACCACATCTGGAGTACTGCGTATAGTTTTGGTCTCCTCATTTAAGGAAGGATATACTTGCATTGGAGGCAGTTCACTAGGTTGATTCCTGAGACGAAGGGTTTGTCTTAAGAAGAAGGATTGAACAGGTTGGGCCGATACTCATTGGAGTTTAGAAGAATGAGGGATGATTTTATCGAAATGTATAAGATTCTGAGGGGGCTCGACAGGGTAGATGCTGAGAGAATGTTTCCCCTCGTGGGAGAATCTAGAACTAGGGGGCACAGTTTCAGAATAAGGATCGCCCATTTAAAACGGAAATGAGGAGGAATTTCTTCTCCCAGAGCGTCGTTAATTTTTGGAATTCTCTAACCCAAAGGCTGGGTCATTAAAGTGGAATAGACAGATTTATGAACGATAAGGGAATCAAGAGTTATTTGGAGCGGGCAGGGAAAGTAGCATTGAGGCCAAGATCAGATCAGCCATGATCTTATTGAATGGCGGAGCAGGCTCGAGGGGCCGAATGGCCTACTCCTGCTCCTATTTCTTATGTTCTTATTCATCAAACATGATTTCCCTTTCATAAAAATGTGTGACTCTGCCCAATCCTATTATTATTTTCTAAGTGCCCTGTTACCACGTCCTTAATAATAGATTCGAGCACTTTCCCTACTACTGATGTCAGGCTAGCTGGTCTGCAGTTCCCCCTTTTCTCTCTCTTCACTTTTTTTAAATAGTGAGGTTAAGTTTGCTACTTTCCAATGTGTGGGAACCATTCTAGAATCTCTGGAATTTTGGAAAATGCTAACCAATACATTCACTATCGGTAGGCCATCAGGTCCAGGGGATTTATTGGTTTGCAGTCCCATTAATTTCTCTAGTACTATTTTTTTACGAATAATTTCATCATTCTTGGTCGACCCTGGTTCTCCACTATTTCCGGGAGGTTTTTGCATCTTCTTCCGTGAAGACAGACACAAAGTATTTGTTTAATTTCTCTGCCAGTTCCTTATTCCCCATTATAATTTCTCCTGTCTCAGCCTGTAAAGGACCCACATTTACTTGAGCTAATCTCTTGCTTTTTACATAGCTTTCGAAGCTTTTACTGTCTGTTTTTATGTCTCTCTTTCGTTTGCTCTCGTATTCTATTTTCCCTGTATCAATTTCTTGGTCCTCTTTTGCTGAATTCTAAAATCCTCCCAATACCCAAGCCTACTGTTCTTTTTGGCAACATTATAAGCCTGTTCCTTTGATCTAATATTATCTTTAACTTCTCTTGTTAGCCATGGTTGGACAGCTTTTCCTCTGGGGTTTTTGTGCCTTAAATGAATGTATATTTTTGCTTGTCCACTGTTAATCCTTTTAATGTAGTTTCCCAATCTACCTTAGCCAACTCACCTCTCATACAAACGAAGTTTGTTTTGTTTAGATTTAAGACCCTAGTTTTGGATTTAACAAAATCACTTTCAAACCTAATGGGCCTAAAATTCCTGTCGGAGGCTTCCTTCGGACAAACGCCTCCAAACCGAGAATTTTCCCCGAAAATACCAGATGGTCCCGGAGGCGCCCAGATTGCGGTTAGACGCATTCTCTTCCTGCGCATCGGAGCGCGTTCACGTCTTCCAGGTCTGCAAGGAGAAGCTGGAGTCAATGTGGGCCTCGACAACCAATCACGGTACAGTATTCCCATTGATAGCAATGGGAACTCCGTATCTCCGAGCTCTCATTGGTATCCATGAGAAAAAAAAACACCCAAACACAACACAACAAACAAAAAAAACACCTCACAATTCCAAAATCAATTGAAATTAAAGTTAATCAAATGTTTTATGTAAAAAAACCTATTTTTTGGATTTTTTTTAATGTGTTTTAATAGGGTTTAAAATAAACTAACCTCAGTGGACAGGGTTTTTAACATAAAAATCTGTTTTTAAATTTTATTTTAAAATGCTTTAAAACTCTTACATTGCGCCTGCTTGTACAAGGCACAAGAGTTTGAGGGACATTTGCTGGGCAAGAGATGGGCAAATAGCCCAATCTCGCCCGCGCAAATGTTCTTCGTGTGGGGATGCGAAGGTTCTGTCGAGATATCTTGACAGATCGGAAAAAGCGGTTTTCGGCACATGCACATTGCACGCCGAAAACCGGCGTTTGTGAGACATCACCAGGGCGGTACGTATTCCGTACGGGCCCGTTGAGGCTGGGATTTCAGGGCCAATAAAAAATTCTATCATATTATGGTCCCTCTTCCCAAAAGGCCCCTTTACTGCAAGGTTATTAATTAACCCTTTCTCATTGCACAGTACTGGATTTAAATAGCCTGTTCCCGAGTTGGTTCCTCAACATACTGATCTAGAAAACCATCTGGTAAATATTGCATGAATTCGTCCTCCACACCATTACTCCAAATTTGGTTTGCCCAGTCTATATGTAGATTAAAGTCTCCCAAAGGGTACCATCATTTGGATGAGACGTTAAGCTGAGGCCCCATCTGTTCTCTCAGGTGGACATAAACGATACCATGGCATTATTTTGAAGAAGAGCAGGGGAGTTAACCCGGGTATCCTGGCCAATATTTATCCTTAAATCAACACAACAAAAACAGATTATCATATTGCTCTTTGTAGGAAAATGTTGCGAGCAAATTGGATGCTGCGTTTCCCACATTATAACAGTGACTACACTTCGAAAAGTAATTAATTGGCCGTAAAGCGCCATGAGATATCCGGTGGTCATCAAAGGCACTATAGAAATGCAGATCTTTCTGTACATGCAGCCTGTTCCCTCGTCGCCGCTCCACGTTCCCCTGTGCATGCTGCTTGTTGCTTTGTACCTGCTGCTTGTTCCCCCGTACCCGCTGCTAGTTTCCCGTACCCGCTGCTTGTTCCCCGTGCCTGCTGTGTGTTCCTTTTTACCCGCTGCTTGTTCCCCGTGCCTGCTATGTGTTCCTTTTTACTCGCTGCTTGTTTCCCATGCCTGCTGTGTGTTCCTTTTTACCCGCTGCTTGTTCCCCCGTACCCATTGTGTGTTCCTTTTTACCCGCTGCTTGTTCCCCCGTACCCATTGTGTGTTCCTTTTTACCCGCTGCTTGTTCCCCCGTACCCATTGTGTGTTCCTTTTTACCCGCTGCTTGTTCCCCCGTACCCATTGTGTGTTCCTTTTTACCCGCTGCTTGTTCCCCCGTACCCATTGTGTGTTCCTTTTTACCCGCTGCTTGTTCCCCCGTACCCATTGTGTGTTCCTTTTTACCCGCTGCTTGTTCCCCCGTACCCGCTGTGTGTTCCTTTTTACCCGCTGCGTGTTCACCTGCACCTGCCCCATTTGTTCCCCCGCGCCCGCTCCCTGTTCACCCGCTCCCCTGTAGTTGTTCCGTGTTCACCTCGCTCCCTGTTCCCCTGTGCCCGCTCCCCGTTCCCTGTACCCATTCCCCTACACCTGCTCCATCTTCCCGATGCACCCTGTTCCCCTGTACCCACTCCCTATTCCGGTTTACACGCTCCCTGTTCCCTTGTACCCGCACCGTGTTCCCCTGTACACACTCCGTGTTGCCCTGTACCCGCTTCATGTACCCACCGCTCCCTCTTCCCCCTGCGCCCGCTCCCTCTTCCCCCTGCGCCCGCTCCCTCTTTCCCCTGCGCCCGCTCTGTGTTCGCCTCTACCTGCTCCCTGTTCCCCCCGCACCCTGTTCTCCTGTACCCGCTCTGTGCTTCCCCGTGCCCGCCCCGATTCCCCCTGCACCATCTCCCTGTTCCCCTGTGACCGCCCCGTGTTCCATAGCGTTCCTGTTCCCCCGTTCCGTGTTCCCCGGTTCCCGCTCCTGATCCCCTTTACCTGCACCGTGTTCCCCTGTACATGCCCCGTGTTTGCGTCTCCCCGCTCCGTGTTCGCCTCTCCCCGCCCCCGGTTCCCCTGCACCTGCACCCGCCTCCGGGTTCGCCTGCACCCACCCTCGTCTTCCCCTGGACCCGCCCCGTGTTCCCGCCACATCCTGTTCCCCTGTACCCGCTGCCTGTTCGCGTTTATCCGCTCCGTGTTCCCCTGTACCCGCTCCGTATTCCGCTGTACCTGCTCCGTGTTCCCCTACATCTGCTCCGTGTTCCCCTGTACCCGCTCCGTGTTCCCCTGTAGCTGCAAGTTGTTCCCCTGCACCCACTCCGTGTTCTCCTGTACCCGCTCCCGGTTCCACTGTACCCTGTTCCCCCGCGCCCGCTCCGCCTTCCCCTGTGCCCGTTCCGCCTTCCCTGTGCCCGTTCCAGGTTCCACTGTACCCGCAACCTGTTCCCCGTACCCGACACGTGTTCCCCGTGCCGGCCCCGTGTTCCCCTGTGGCCACCCCGTGTTCCCCTGTGGCCACCCCGTGTTCCCCTGTGCCCAGCCCCGTGTTCCCCGTGCCGGCCCCGTGTTCCCCTGTGCCCACCCCCTGTTCCCCTGTGCCCAGCCCCGTTCCCCTGTACCCAGCCCCGTTCCCCTGTACCCGCTTCATGTTCCCCGCGCTTTGTGTGCCCCTTTTCCCTGCTCCGTGTTCCCCTCTCCCCGCTCCGTGTTCTCCTCTCCCTGCTCCGTGTTCCCCTCCTCCCCGCTCCTGTTCCCCCGTGCCCGCCCCCCGCGTTCCCGCATGCCCCCGCCCCCGCTCCACTTTCCTCCTCGCCCGCTCCGTGTTTCCCTGTACCCGCCCCCTGTTCCCCTGTCCCCGCTCCCCGTTCCCCTGTATCCGCTCCGTGTTGGGCTCTACCCACTCCATGTTCCCCTGTTCCCGCTTCATGTTCCCCAGTACCCGCTCGCTGTTCCCCTGTACCCGCTCGCTGTTCCCCTGTACCCGCTCGCTGTTCCCCTGTACCCGCTCTGTGTTGCCCTCTCCCCGCTCTGTGTTCCCCTGTACCCGCTCCATGTGTTCCCCCACGCCCGCCCCCTGTCCCCCACTCCCCTGTAGCCATTCTGTATTCACCCCCTCCCTGTTCCCCTGTGCCCGCCCCCCGCGTTCCCCGCCCCCGCTCCCCACGTTCCCCCGCCCCCGCTCCGCGTTCCCCCACGCCCGCTCCGTGCTTCTCCGTTACGTGTTCCCCAGACACGTGTTCCCCTGTACCCGCTTCCTATTCCTGTATACCCGCTCCCTATTCCCGTATACCCGCTCCGTGTACCCCTGTAGCATCTTCCCCCCCGTAGCGTCTTCCCCCTGGACCGCGTTCCCCTCTACCCGCTTCATGGACTCCCGCTCCCTGTTACCCTGCGCTCGCCCCGCGTTCCCCTGCACCCTGTTCCCCTGTACACTCTCCTTGTTCCCCGTTCACTGTTGCCCTAGCTCCGTGTTCCCCTGTGCCCGCTCCGAGTTCCCCTGTGCCCGATCCGTGTGCCCCTGTGCCCACTCCCTCTTCCCCGCGCCAGCTCCGTGTGCATCTGTGCCCGCTCAGTGTGCCCCTGAGCCCGCTCCCTCTTCCCCCACGCCTGCCCCCTCTTGGCCCATCGCCGCTCCGTGTTCCGCTGTACCCGTTCCGTGTTCCCCATTCTCCTGGGCCCGCACCGTGTTCGCCTCTACCCATGTTCTCCTGTGCCCGCTTCATGCTCTCTCTCAATCCCCGTTCCCCTATACCCGCTCCATCTTCCCGACGCACCCTGTTCCCCTGTACCCACTCCCTGTTCTGGTTTACCCGCTCCCTGTTCCCCCGTACCCGCTCCGTCTTCCCCCCTGTACCCGCTCCGTGTTTGCCTCTACCCGCTCCCTGTTCCCCCGCACCCTGTTCCCCTGTACCCGCACCGTGCTCCCCTGTACCCGCTCCATGTTCCAGTACCCGCTCCATGTTCCCCTGTGCCTGCTCCCTGTTCCCCTGTCCCTGCTCCGTTTTCCCCTGTGCCCGCCCCGTTTTCCCCCGTACCCGCTCCCTGTTCCCCTGTGCCCGCCCCGTGTTCCATACCGTTCCTGTTCCGTCTTCCCCGGATCCCGCTCCTAATCCCCTGCATCTGCACCGTGTTCCCCTGTACCTGCACCATGTTCCCCTGTACACGCTCCGTGTTCGCAACCCCCCCGCTCTGTGTTCGCCCAGCTCCGTGTTCCCCTGTACCTGCCCTCTATACACGCTCCCTGTTCGCCTTTACCCGCTTCCTCTTCCCATTACTGTTCCATGTTCCCCTGTACCCGCTGCCTCTTCCCCGTACCCGCTCCCTGTTCCCCTGTATCCGCTCCGTGTTCCCCTTTAACCCCTCCCTCGTCCGCTGTTAGCGCTCAGTGTTCCCCTGTACTGCTCCATGTTCCCGCTGCATCCTGTTCTCCTGTACCTGTTGCCTATTCCCGTTTACCCGCTCCGTGTTCCACTGTACCTGCTTCATGTTCCCCCACTCCCTGTTCCCCTGTACCTGCTCCCTGTTCCCCTGCACCCGATCCCTGTTCCCCTGTACCCGCTCCATGTTCCTGCCGCATCCTGTTCTCCTGTACCCGCTGCCTGTTCCTGTTTACCCGCTCCGTGTTCCCCTGTACCTGCTCCGTGTTCCCCTGTACCCGCTCCGTGTTCTGCTGTACCCGCTCCGTGTTCTGCTATACCCGCTTCGTGTTCCCCTGTTCCTGTTGCACCGTTACGTGTTTCCCATACTCAGTGTTCCCCAGTACCCGCTCCGTTTTCCCCTGTACCCGCTCCGTGTTCCCCTGTACCCACAACCTGCACCTGCTCCGTGTTCCCCTGTACCCGCAACCTGTTCCCCTGCACCCACTCCGTCTCCCCCTGCACCCGCTCCGTCTTCCCCTCTCACCCTGTTCCCCTGTACACGCTCCCTGTTCCTCTTTACCCGCTTCCTCTTCCCGTTACCGCTCCGTGTTCCCCTGTACCTGCTCCTTGTTCCCCTGTACCCGCTCTCTGTTACCGTGTATCCGCTCGGTGTTCCTCTGTACCTGCACTGTGTTCTCCTGTACACGTTGCGTGTTCGCCTCTCCAGCTCCGTGTTCCCCTTTGCCCCCTCCCTCTTCCCCTGTCCTCGCTCAACCTTCCCCTGTCCCCGCTCCCCATTTGGCTCTACCCATCCGTGTTCTGCTGTACCCGCTCCGTGTTCCCCTCTCCCCGCTCCGTGTTCCCCTGTACCCGCTGCGTGTTTATCTGCACCCACTCCATGTGTTCCCCCACGCCCGCCCCCTGTTCCCCCGCTCCCCTGTACCCGTTATGTGTTCACCCCGCTCCCTGTTCCCCTGTGCCCACTCCCTGTTCCCCTGTGCCTGCTCCCCGCGTTCCCGCCCCCCGCGTTCCCCCGCTCCCCACGTTCCCCCGCCCCGCTCCGCGTTCCCCCTCGCCCGCTCCATGTTCCTCCGTTACGTGTTCCCTCAGATACGTGTTCCCCTGTACCCGCTCCCTATTCCCGTGTACCCACTCCTTATTCCCGTATACCTGCTCCCTATTCCCGTATACCCACTCCGTTTTCACGCGTAGCGTCTTCCCTCCGTAGCATCTTCCCCCCGTAGCGTCTTCGCCCCATACCGCGTTCCCCTGTACCCGCTTCATGTTTTCCCTGTTCCCCTGAGCCCGCCCCGCGTTCCCCTGCGCCCGCCCGCGTTCTCCCGCACCCTGTTCCCCTGTACACTCTCCTTGTTCCCCTGTTCCCTGTTGCCCCAGCTCCGTGTGCCACTGTGCCCGCTCCCTGTGCCACAGTGCCCGCTCCCTCTCCCCCTGCGCCCGCCCCCTCTTCCCCCGCGTCCGCCCTCTCTTGCCCCATCGCCGCTCCGTGTTACGCTGTACCCGTTCTGTGTTCCCCGTTCTCCTGGGCCTGCACCGTGTTCGCCTCTACCCGCGTTCCCCTGTGCCCGCTCCATCTTTCCGACGCACCCTGATCCCCTGTACCCACTCCCTGTTCCGGTTTACCCGCTCCATCTCCCCTGCCTGTACCCGCTCCCTGTTCCCCCCGCACCCTCTTCCCCTGTAGCCGCACAGTGCTCCCCTGTACCTGCTCCATGTTCCTGTGCATGCTCCCTGTTCCCCTGTGCCCGCCCCGTGTTCCATACCGTTCCTGTTCCCCCGTTCCGTCTTCCCCGGTTCCCGCTCCTGATCCCCTGCACCCGCTCAGTGTTCCCTTGCACCCGCTCCATGTTCCCCTGTACCCTCTCTCTGTACACGCTCCCTGTTCCCCTTTAACCGCTTCCTCTTCCTTTTACCGCTCCGTGTTCACCTGTACCCGCTCCATGTTCCCCTGTTCCCGCTGGATGTTCCCCTGTAGCCGCTCACTGAGCCCCTGTACCCGCTCGCAGTTCCCCTGTACCTGCACTGTTTTCTCCTGTACACATTGCGTGTTCACCTCTAACCGCTCCGTGTTCCCCTGTACCCGCTTCATGTTTTCCCCGCTCCCTGTTCCCCTGTACCCACTCCGTGTTCCCCTTTACCCCCTCCATCTTCCCCTGTACCCGCTCCGTGTTCCCCTGTACCCGCTCCGTTATTCCTCTGTGCCCCCTCCGTGTTCCCCTGTGCCCCCTCCGTGTTCCCCTGTGCCCGCCCCGTGTTCCCCTGTGCCCGCCCCGTGTTCCCCTGTGTCCATTCCCTGTTCCTGCCGCATCCTGTTCCCCTGTACCCACTGCCTGTTCCGTTTACCTGCTCCGTGTTCCGCTGTACCCGCTTCGTGTTCCCCATGTTCCATGTTACCGTGTACCCGCTCCGTGTTCCCCTGAAAACCGCTCCGAGTTCCCCTGTACCCGCTCCGTGCTCCCCTGCACCCGCCCTGTGTTCCCCTGCACCCGCTCTCTGTGCACACTCCCTGTTCCCCTTTACCTGCTGCCTGTTCCCGTTTGCCCGCTTCGTGTTCCCCTGTACCCGCTTCGTGTTCCCCTGTACCCGTTCCCTGTTTCCCTGTACCCGCTCCATGTTCCCCTGTACCAGCTCCGTGTTCCCCTGTACCTGCTCCGTGTTCCCCACTACCCGCTCCGTGTTCCCTTGTGCCCCTTCCGTGTTCCCCTGTGCCCCTTCCGAGTACCCCTGTGCCCCTTCCGTGTTCCCCTGTGCCCCCGCCGTGTTCCCCTGCGCCCGCTCCGTGTTCCCCTGTGCCCGCTCACTATTCCCGCGGCATCCTGTTCCCCTGCACCCGCCCGTGTTCCCGCCGCATCCTGTTCTCCTGTACCCGCTGACTGTACCCGTTTACACGCTCCCTGTTCCCTTGTACCTGCGACCTATTCCCCTGTACCCGCAACCTGTTCCCCTGTACCCGCTCCGTGTTCCCCTGTACCTGCTCCGGTTTCCGCTGTACCCGCTCCGGGTTCCCCTGTATCGCTCCAGGTTCCGCTGTACCCGCTCCGTGTTCCCCTTTACCCGTTCCGTATTCCCCTTTATCTCCTCCCTCTTCCCCTGTACCCGCTCCGTGTTCCCCTGTCGTGCTCCCTGCTCCCCTGTACACGCTCCCTGTTCCCCCCGCTCCCTGTTCCCCTGCACCAGCTCCCTGTTCCACCTGCTCCGTCTCCCCCTGCACCCGCTCCGTCTCCACCTGCATCCGCTCCGTCTCCACCTGCATCCGCTCCATCTCCCCCGCGCCCTGTTCCCCTGTACCCCCTCCGTCTTCCCCTGTGCCCCTTCTGTCTTCCCCTGTGCCCGCTCCATGTTCCCCTCTACCACCTCCGTGTTCCCGCCGCATCCTGTGCTCCTGTACCCGCTGCCTGTTCCCGTTTACGCGCTCCGTGTTACCCTGTACCCGCACCATGTTCCGCTGTACCCGGTTCGTGTTCCCCTGTTCCTGTTGCACCATTATGTGTTTCCCATCCTCCATGTTCCCCTGTACCCGCAACCTGTTCCCCTGTACCCGCTCCGTTCCCCTATACCAGCAACCTGTTCCCCTGTACCTGCTTCGTGTTCCCCTGTACCCGCTCCCTGTTCCCCTGTACCCGCTCCCTGTTCCCCTGTACCCGCTCCGTTTTACCCTGTAGCCGCTCCCTGTTACCCTGTACCCTCTCCGTGTTACCCCGTACCCGCTCCCTGCTCCCCCGTACCCATTCTGTGTTTTCCCTATTCGCTTCGTGTTCCCGCTCCCTGTTCCCCTGTACCCACTCCCTGTTCCTCTGTACCTGCTCCCTGTTCCCCTGTACCCGCTCCGTGCTACCCCGTACCAGCTCCGTGCTCTCCCATACCCGTTCCGTGTTCCCCCTACCCGCTTCGTGTTTCCGCTCCCTGTTCCCCTGTACCAGCTCTCTATTCCCCTGACCCGCTCCCTATTCCCCTGTACCCGCTCCCTGTTCCCCTGGACCAGCTCCGTGTTCCCCTCTACCCGCTCCGTGTTCCCCTGTACCCATTCCCTGTTCTCCTGTACCCGCTCCCTGTTCCCCTGTACCTGCTCACTGTTCCCCTGTACCCGCTCCGTATTCCCCTGTGCCAGCTCCGTGTTCCCCTCTACCTGCTCCCTGTTCCCCTGTACCAGCTCCCTGTTCTTCAGTAGCCGCTTCGAGTTAGCCTGTACCCGCTCCGTGTTACCCAGCACCCCCTCCGTGTTCCCCAGTTCCGTGCTCCCCCGCTACGTGTTCCCCTGTACACACTCCCTGTACCCTTTTGCACACTCCCTTTTGCCAGTACATGCTGCTTGTTCCCCTGTACCCTGTTCCCCGCTCCGTGTTCCCCTGTACCCGCTCCCTGTTCCCCTGTACCTGCTTCCTGTTCCCTGTACCCACGCCCTGTTCCCGTGTACCCGCTCCCTGTTCCTCCGTACCCGCTCCCTGTTCCCCTCTACCCGCTCCCTGTTCCCCTGTACCCGCTCCCTATTCCCCTGTACCCACTCCCTGTTCACCTGTACCCGCTCCGTGTTCCCCTGTACCCGTTCCGTGTTCCCCTCTACCCGCTCTCTGTTCTCCTGTACCCGCTCCCTGTTCCCCTGTACCTGCTTCCTGCTCCCCTGTACCCGCTCCGTGTTCCCTGTCCCCGCTCCCTGTTCCCCTGTACCCGCTCCGTGCTCCCCTGTACCCGCTCCCTGTTCCCCTTACCCGCTCCGTGTTACATAAAAACATAGAAAATAGGTGCAGGAGTAGGCTATTCGGCCCTTCTAGCCTACACCGCCATTCAATGAGTTCATGGCTGAACATGCAACTTCAGTACCCCATTCCTGCTTTCTTGCCATACCCCTTGATCCCCCTAGTAGTAAGGACTACATCTAACTCCTATTTGAATATATTTAGTGAATTGGCCTCAACTACTTTCTGTGGTAGAGAATTCCACAGGTTCACCACTCTCTGGGTGAAGAAGTTTCTCCTCATCTCGGTCCTAAATGGCTTACCCCTTATCCTTAGACTGTGACCCCTGGTTCTGGACTTCCCCAACATTGGGAACATTCTTCCTGCATCTAACCTGTCGAAACCCATCAGAATTTTAAAAGTTTCTATGAGGTCCCCTCTCATTCTTCTGAACTCCAGTGAATACAAGCCCAGTTGATCCAGTCTTTCTTGATAGGTCAGTCCCGCCATCCCGGGAATCAGTCTGGTGAACCTTCGCTGCACTCCCTCAATAGCAAGAATGTCCTTCCTCAGGTTAGGAGACCAAAACTGTACACAATACTCCAGGTGTGGCCTCACCAAGGCCCTGTACAACTGTAGCAACACCTCCCTGCCCCTGTACTCAAATCCCCTCGCTATGAAGGCCAACATGCCATTTGCTTTCTTAAACGCCTGCTGTACCTGCATGCCAACCTTCAATGACTGATGTACCATGACACCCAGGTCTCGTTGCACCTCCCCTTTTCCTAATCTGTCACCATTCAGATAATAGTCTGTCTCTCTGTTTTTACCACCAAAGTGGATAACCTCACATTTATCCACATTATACTTCATCTGCCATGCATTTGCCCACTCACCTAACCTATCCAAGTCGCTCTGCAGCCTCATAGCATCCTCCTCGCAGCTCACACTGCCACCCAACTTAGTGTCATCTGCAAATTTGGAGATACTACATTTAATCCCCTCGTCTAAATCATTAATGTACAGTGTAAACAGGGTACCCCACTAGTCACCGCCTGCCATTCTGAAAAGTACCCATTTACTCCTACTCTTTGCTTCCTGTCTGACAACCAGTTCTCAATCCATGTCAGCACACTACCCCCAATCCCATGTGCTTTAACTTTGCACATTAATCTCTTGTGTGGGACCTTGTCGAAAGCCTTCTGAAAGTCCAAATATACCACATCAACTGGTTCTCCCTTGTCCACTCTACTGGAAACATCCTCAAAAAATTCCAGAAGATTTGTCAAGCATGATTTCCCTTTCACAAATCCATGCTGACTTGGACCTATCATGTCACCTCTTTCCAAATGCGCTGCTATGACATCCTTAATAATTGATTCCATCATATTACCCACTACCGAGGTCAGGCTGACCGGTCTATAATTCCCTGTTTTCTCTCTCCCTCCTTTTTTAAAAAGTGGGGTTACATTGGCTACCCTCCACTCGATAGGAACTGATCCAGAGTCAATGGAATGTTGGAAAATGACTGTCAATGTATCCGCTATTTCCAAGGTCACCTCCTTAAGTACTCTGGGATGCAGTCCATCAGGCCCTGGGGATTTATCGGCCTTCAATCCCATCAATTTCCCCAACACAATTTCCCGACTAATAAGGATTTCCCTCAGTTCCTCCTCCTTACTAGACCCTCTGACCTCTTTTATATCCAGAAGGTTGTTAGTGTCCTCCTTAGTGAATACCGAACCAAAGTACTTGTTCAATTGGTCCGCCATTTCTTTGTTCCCCGTTATGACTTCCCCTGATTCTGACTGCAGGGGACCTACGTTTGACTTTACTAACCTTTTTCTCTTTACATATCTATAGAAACTTTTGCAATCCGCCTTAATGTTCCCTGCAAGCTTCTTCTCGTCCTCCATTTTCCCTGCCCGAATCAAACCCTTTGTCCTCCTCTGCTAAGTTCTAAATTTTTCCCAGTTTCCGGGTTCGCTGCTATTTCTGGCCAATTTGTATGCCACTTCCTTGGCTTTAATACTATCCCTGATTTCCCTTGATAGCCACGGTTGAGCCACCTTCCCTTTTTTATTTTTACGCCAGACAGGAATGTACAATTGTTGTAGTTCATCCATGCAGTCTCTAAATGTCTGCCATTGCCCATCCACAGTCAACCCCTTAAGTATCATTCGCCAATTCACGCCTCATACCTTCAAAGTTTGCCTTCTTTAAGTTCTGGACCATGGTCTCTGAATTAACTGTTTCATTCTCCATCCTAATGCAGAATTCCACCATATTATGGTCACTCTTCCCCAAGGGGCCTCGCACAACGAGATTGCTAATTAATCCTCTCTCATTACACAACACCCAGTCTAAGATGGCCTCCCCCCTAGTTGGTTCCTCGACATATTGGTCTAGAAAACCATCCCTTATGCACTCCAGGAAATCCTCCTCCACCGTATTGCTTCCAGTTTGGCTAGCCCAATCTATGTGCATATTAAAGTCACCCATTATAACTGCTGCACCCTTATTGCATGCACCCCTAATTTCCTGTTTGATGCCCTCCCCAACATCACTACTACCGTTTGGAGGTCTGTACACAACTCCCACTAACGTTTTTTGCCCTTTGGTGTTCTGATGCTCTACCCATATAGATTCCACATCATCCAAGCTAATGTCCTTCCTAACTATTGCATTAATCTCCTCTTTAACCAGCAATGCTACCCCACCTCCTTTTCCTTTTATTCTATCCTTCCTGAATGTTGAATACTCCTGGATGTTGAGTTCCCAGCCCTGATCATCCTGGAGCCACGTCTCCGTAATCCCAATCACATCATATTTGTTAACATCTATTTGCAGTTAATTCATCCACCTTATTACGGATACTCCTTGCATTATGACACAAAGCTTTCAGGCTTGTTTTTTTAACACCCTTTGTCCTTTTAGAATTTTGCTGTACAGTGGCCCTTTTTGTTCTTTGCCTTGGGTTTCTCTGCCCTCCACTTTTCCTCATCTCCTTTCTGTCTTTTGCTTTTGTCTCCTTTTTTTTTCTCTCTGTCTTCCTGCATTGGTTCCCATCCCCCTGCCATATTAGTTTAACTCCTCCCCAACAGCACTAGCAAACACTCCCCCTCGGACATTGGTTCCGATTCTGCCCAGGTGCAGACTGTCCGGTTTGTACTGGTCCCACCTCCCCCAGAACCGGTTCCAATACCCCAGGAATTTGAATCCCTCCCTGCTGCACCACTGCTCAAGCCACGTATTCATCTGCGCTATCCTGCGATTCCTACTCTGACTAGCACGTGGCACTGGTAGCAATCCTGAGATTACTACTTTTGAGGTCCTACTTTTTAATTTAGAATTTAGCTCCTAGCTCCTTAAATTCGTTTCGTAGAACCTCATCCCTTTTTTTACCTATGTCGTTGGTACCAATGTGCACCACGACAACTGGTTGTTTTCCCTCCCTTTTTAGAATGTCCTGCACCCGCTCCGAGACATCCTTGACCCTTGCACCAGGGAGGCAACAGACCATCCTGGAGTCTCGGTTGCGGCCGCAGAAACGCCTATCTATTCCCCTTACAATTGAATCCCCTATCACTATCGCTCTCCCACTCTTTTTCCTGCCCTCCTGTGCAACAGAGCCAGCCACGGTGCCATGAACTTGGCTGCTGCTGCCCTCCCCTGATGAGTCATCCCCTTCAACAGCACTCAAAGCAGTGCATCTGTTTTGCAAGGGGATGACCACAGGGGGCCCCTGCACTAACTTCCTTGCACTACTCTTCCTGCTGGTCTTCCATTCCCTATCTGGCTGTGGACCCTTCACCTGCGGTACAACCAACTCGCTACACGTACTACTCACGTCATTCTCAGCTCCGTGCTCCCCCGTACCCGTTCCGTGATCCCCCTATCCACTTCGTGTTTCCGCTCCCTGTTCCACTGTCCCCGCTCCCTGTTCCCCTGTCCCTGCTCCCTGTTCCCCTGTACCTGTTCCCTGTTCCTCTGTACCCGTTTCGTGTTCCGCTGTACCTGCTGACTGTTCCCCTGTACCAGCTCCGTGTTCCCCTGTACCCGCTCCGTGTTACCCTGTACCCTGTACCCGCTCCCTGTTCCCGCTCCCTGTTCCCCTGTACCAGCTCCCTGTTTCCCTGTACCTGCTTCCTGTTCCCCTGTATATGCTCCGTGTTCCCCTGTATCCGCTCCGTTGTATCCTGTAGCCGCTCCCTGTTACTCTGTACCCGCTCCGTGTTAACCCGTAGCTGCTGCGTGCTCCCCCGTACCCTTTCCGTGTTTTCCTTATTCGCTTCGTGTTCCCGCTCCCCGTTCCCCTGTACCCGCTCGTGTTCCCCTGTACCCGCTCCGTGTTCTACTGTACCTGCTCCGTGTTCACCTGTACCCGCTTCCTGTTCTCCTGTACTCGGTCCCTGTTCTCCTGTACTCGCTGCCTGTTCCCCTATACCAGCTCCCTTTTCTCCAGTACCCGCTCCGTGTTACCCTGTACCCGCTCCGTGTTCCCCAGTTCCCTGTTCCCCAGTTCCGTGTTCCCCCTGCTCCGTGTTACCCTGTACCTGCTCCCTATTCCCCTGTACCATTTCCCTGTCCCCCTCTACCCACTCCATGTTCCCCTGTACCCGCTCTGTGTTCCCCTGTATCCTTTCCCTGTTCTCCTGAACCCGCTCCCCGCTCCCCGCTCCCTGTTCCCCTGTATCCGGTCCCTATACCCCTGTACCCGCTCCCTGTTCCCCTGTAGCAGCTCCCTGCTTTCCAGTACCCGCTCCGTGTTAACCTGTACCCGCTCCGTGTTACCCTGCACCCGATCTGTGTTCCCCAGTTCCGTGTTCCCCAGTTCCGTGTTCCCCCTGCTATGTGTTCCCCTGTACACGCTCCCTGAACCCTTTTGCACACTCGCTTTTGCCAGTACATGCTGCTTGTTCCCCTGTTCCCTGTTCCCCGCTCTGTGTTCCCCTGTACCCGCTCCCTGTTCCCCTGTACCCGCTCCGTGTTCCCCTGTACCCGCTCCCTGTTCCCCTCAACCAGCTCCCTGTTCCCCTGTACCCGCTTCCTGTTCCCCTGTACCCGCTCCCTGTTCCCCTGTACCCGCTCCCTGTTTGCCTGTAGCCGCTCCGTGTTCCACTGTACCCGCTCTGTGTTCCCCTGTACCCGCTCCCTGTTCCCCTCAACCAGCTCCCTGTTCCCCTGTACCCGCTTCCTGTTTCCCTGAACCCGCTCCCTGTTCCCCTGTACCCGCTCCCTGTTCCCCTGTACCAGCTCCGTGTTCCCCTGTATCCACTCCCTGTTCCTCTCTACCCGCTCCCTGTTCCCCGTAACCGTTTCGTGTTCCGCTGCACACGCTGTCTGTTCCCCTGGACCCGCTCCCTGTTCCCCTGTACACGCTCCCTGTTCCCCTGTACCCGTTCACTGTGCCCCTGTACAAGCTCTGTGTTCCCCTGTACCTGCTCCGTGTTACCCTGTACCCGCTTCGTGTTCTCCTGTTCCCGCTCCCTGTTCCCCTGTACCCGCTCACTGTTCCCCTGTACCCGCTCACTGTTCCCCTGTACCAGCTCCGTGTTCCCCTGTACCTGCTTCGTGTTACCCTGTACCCTGTACCCGCTCCCTGTTCCCGCTCCCTGTTCCCCTGTACCAGCTCCCTGTTTCCCTGTACTCGCTCCCTGTTCCCCTGTATATGCTCCGTGTTCCCCTGTACCCGCTCCGTTGTATCCTGTAGCTGCTCCCTGTTACTCTGTACCCGCTCCGTGTTACCCTGTAGCTGCTGCGTGCTCCCCCGTACCCATTCCGTGTTTTCCTTATTCGCTTCGTGTTCCCGCTCCCTGTTCCCCTGTACCCGCTCGGTGTTCCCCTGTACCCGCTCGGTGTTCCCCTGTGCCCGCTCCGTGTTCTCCTGCAACCTCTCCGTGTTCCCTGTACCCGCTTCCTGTCCCCCTGTACCCGCTCCCTGCTCCCCTCTACCCGCTCCGTGTTCCCCTGCACCCGTTCCCTGTTCTCCTGTACCCGGTCCCTGTTTCCCTGTACCCGCTGCCTGTTTCCCTATACCAGCTCCCTGTTCTCTAGTACCCGCTCGGTTTTACCCTGTACCCGTTCCGTGTTCCCCAGTTCCGTGTTCCCCAGTTCCGTGTTCCCCCTGCTCCGTGTTACCCTGTATCTGCCATCTGTTCCCCTGTACCCGCTCCCTGTCCCCCTCTACCCACTCTGTGTTCCCCTGTACCCGCTCTGTGTTCCCCTGTATCCTTTCCCTGTTCTCCTGAACCCGCTCCCCGCTCCCTGTTCCCCTGTACCCGGCCCCTGTTCCCCTGTACCCTCTTCCTGTTCCACTGTACCAGCTCCCTGCTCTCCAGTACCCACTCCGTGTTAGCCTGTACCCGCTCCGTGTTCCCCAGTTCCGTGTTCCCCAGTTCCGTGTTCCCCCTCCTATGTGTTCCCCTGTACACGCTCCCTGAACCCTTTTGCACACTCCCTTTTGTCAGTACATGCTGCTTGTTCCCCTGTTCCCTGTTCCCCGCTCCGTGTTTCCCTGTACCCGCTCCCTGTTCCCCTCAACCAGCTCCCTGTTCCCCTGTACCCGCTCCGTGTTGCCCTGTACCCGCTCCATGTTGCCCTGTACCCGCTCCGTGTTGCCCTGTACCCGCTCCCTGTTCCCCTGTACCAGCTCCCTGTTCCCCTGTACCCGCTTCCTGTTCCCCTGTACCCGCTCCCTGTTCCCCTGTACCTGCTCCCTGTTCCCCTGTACCCACTCTGTGTTCCCCTGTACCCTTTCCCTGTTCTCCTGAACCCGCTCCCTGTTCCCCTGTTCCAACTCCCTGTTCCCCTGTACATGCTCCGTGTTCCCCTGTACTCTCTCCGTGTTACCCCGTACCAGCTCCGTGTTTCCCCATACACGTTCCGTGTTCCCCGTATCCGCTTCGTGTTCCCGCTCCCTGTTCCACTGTATCCGCTCCCTGTTCCCCTGTACCTGCTCCGTGTTACCCTGTACCCGCTCCGTGTTACCCTGTACCCGCTGACTGTTCCCCTGTACCCACTCTGTGTTCCCCTGTACCCTTTCCCTGTTCTCCTGAACCCGCTCCCTGTTCCCCTGTTCCAACTCCCTGTTCTCCAGTAACCGCTCCGTGTTAGCCTGTACCCACTCTGTGTTGCCCTGCACCCGCTCCGTGTTCCCCAGTTCCGTGTTCCCTAGTTCCGTGTTCCCCCTGCTACGTGTTCCCCTGTACACGCTCCCTGAACCCTTTTGCACACTCCCTTTTGCCAGAACATGCTGCTTGTTCCCCTGTTCCCTGTTCCCCGCTCCGTGTTCCCCTGTTCCCGCTCCCTGTTCCCCTGTATCCGCTTCCTGTTCCCGTGTATCCGCTCCGTGTTCCCCTGTATCCACTCCCTGTTCCCCATAACCGTTTCGTGTTCCGCTGCACCCGCTCCCTGTTCCCCTGGACACGCTCCCTGTTCCCCTGTACCCGCTCCCTGTTCCCCTGTACCAGCTCTGTGTTCCCCTGTACCCGCTCCGTGTTACCCTGTACCCGTTCCGTGTTCCCCTGTTCCCGCTTCGTGTTCCCCTGTACCCGCTCGCTGTTCCCCTGTACATGCTCCGTGTTCCCCTGTACCCGCTCTGTTTTACCCTGTACCCGCTCCGTGTAACCCTGTACCCTCTCCGTGTTACCCCGTACCAGCTCCCTGTTTCCCCATACACGTTCCGTGTTCCCCCTATCCGCTTCGTATTCCCGCTCCCTGTTCCACTGTATCCGCTCCCTGTTCCCCTGTACCTGCTCCGTGTTACCCTGTACCCGCTGACTGTTCCCCTGTACCCACTCTGTGTTCCCCTGTACCCTTTCCCTCTTCTCCTGAACCCGCTCACTGTTCCCCTGTACCCGTTCCCTGTTCCCCTGTTCCAGCTCCCTGTTCTCCAGTAACCGCTCCGTGTTAGCCTGTACCCGCTCCGTGTTCCCCAGTTCCGTGTTCCCCAGTTCCGTGTTCCCCCTGCTATGTGTTCCCCTGTACACGCTCCCTGAACCCTTTTGCACACTCCCTTTTGCCAGAACATGCTGCTTGTTCCCCTGTTCCCTGCTCCGTGTTCCCCTGTACCCGCTCCCTGTTCCCCTGTATTCGCTCCCTTTTCCCCTGTACCCGCTCCCTGTTCTCCTGTACCCGCTCCCTGTTCTCCTGTACCCGCTCCCTGTTCTCCTTACCCGCTCCCTGTTCCTGTGTACCCGCTCCCTGTTCCCCCGTACCCACTTCCTGTTCCCCTGTACCCGCTGCGTGTTGCCCTGTACCCGCTCCGAGTTCCCCTGTACCCGCTCCGTGTTCCCCTGTACCCACTGACTGTTCCCCTGTACCCACTCTGTGTTCCCCTGTACCCTTTCCCTGTTCTCCTGAACCCGCTCCCTGTTCCCCTGTTCCAACTCCCTGTTCTCCAGTAACCGCTCCGTGTTAGCCTGTACCCACTCTGTGTTGCCCTGCACCCGCTCCGTGTTCCCCAGTTCCGTGTTCCCTAGTTCCGTGTTCCCCCTGCTACGTGTTCCCCTGTACACGCTCCCTGAACCCTTTTGCACACTCCCTTTTGCCAGAACATGCTGCTTGTTCCCCTGTTCCCTGTTCCCCGCTCCGTGTTCCCCTGTTCCCGCTCCCTGTTCCCCTGTATCCGCTTCCTGTTCCCGTGTATCCGCTCCGTGTTCCCCTGTATCCACTCCCTGTTCCCCATAACCGTTTCGTGTTCCGCTGCATCCGCTCCCTGTTCCCCTGGACACGCTCCCTGTTCCCCTGTACCCGCTCCCTGTTCCCCTGTACCCGCTCACTGTTCCCCTGTACCAGCTCTGTGTTCCCCTGTACCCGCTCCGTGTTACCCTGTACCCGTTCCATGTTCCCCTGTTCCCGCTTCGTGTTCCCATGTACCCGCTCGCTGTTCCCCTGTACATGCTCCGTGTTCCCCTGTACCCGCTCTGTTTTACCCTGTACCCGCTCCGTGTAACCCTGTACCCTCTCCGTGTTACCCCGTACCAGCTCCGTGTTTCCCCATACACGTTCCGTGTTCCCCCTATCCGCTTCGTATTCCCGCTCCCTGTTCCACTGTATCCGCTCCCTGTTCCCCTGTACCTGCTCCGTGTTACCCTGTACCCGCTGACTGTTCCCCTGTACCCACTCTGTGTTCCCCTGTACCCTTTCCCTCTTCTCCTGAACCCGCTCACTGTTCCCCTGTACCCGTTCCCTGTTCCCCTGTTCCAGCTCCCTGTTCTCCAGTAACCGCTCTGTGTTAGCCTGTACCCGCTCCGTGTTCCCCAGTTCCGTGTTCCCCAGTTCCGTGTTCCCCCTGCTATGTGTTCCCCTGTACACGCTCCCTGAACCCTTTTGCACACTCCCTTTTGCCAGAACATGCTGCTTGTTCCCCTGTTCCCTGCTCCGTGTTCCCCTGTATTCGCTCCCTGTTCCCCTGTACCCGCTCCCTGTTCTCCTGTACCCGCTCCCTGTTCTCCTGTACCCGCTCCCTGTTCTCCTTACCCGCTCCCTGTTCCTGTGTACCCGCTCCCTGTTCCCCCGTACCCACTTCCTGTTCCCCTGTACCCGCTGCGTGTTGCCCTGTACCCGCTCCGTGTTCCCCTGTACCCGCTCCGTATTCCCCTGTACCCGCTCCGTGTTCCCCTGTACCCGCTCCGTGTTCCCCTGTTCCCGCTCCCTGTTCCCCTCAACCAGCTCCGTGTTCCCCTGTACCCGCTCCCTGTTCCCGTATGCCCGCTCCCTGTTCTCCTGTACCCGCTCCCTGTTCCCCTGTACACGCTCCGTTTTAAGCTATACACGCTCTGTTTTCCCCCTGTTCCATGTTCCCCTGCACCGGCTTCGTGTTCACCTGTACCCTCTTCCCCTGCACACGCTCCCAGTTCCCCTGTACCCGCTCCGTGTTCCCCTGTACTCGCTCCGTGTTCCCCTGTACTCGCTCCGTGTTCCACTGTACCTGCTCCCTGTTCCCCTGTAACCGCTCCCTGTTCCCCTGTACCCGCACCCTGTTCCCCTGTACCCGCTTCCTGTTTCCCTTTACCTGCACCCTGTTCCCCTGCACCCGCCCTGTGTTCCCTTGTACGCGCTCCGTGTTCCGCTGCTCTGTGTTCCGCTGTACCCCCTCCCTGTTCCCCTGTACGCGCTCCGTGTTCCCCCTGTACGCGCTCCGTGTTCCCCCTGTACGCGCTCCGTGTTCCCCATGTACGCGCTCCGTGTTCCTCCTGTACGCGCTCCGTGTTCCCCTGTACCCGCTCCGTGTTCCCCTGTACCCGCTCCGTGTTCCCCTGTATCCGCACCCTGTTCCCCTTACCCGCACCCTCTTCCCCTGTACCCGCTCCATGTTCACCTGTAACCGCTCTATGTTCCCCTGTACCCGCTCCCTGTTTGCCTGTACACGCTCTGTGTTCCCCTGTACGCGCTCTGCGTTCCCCTGTACATGCGCCCTGTTCCCCTGTGCCAACGCCCTGTTCCCCTGTACTCGCTCCCTGTTTCCTTGTACCCGCTCCCTCTTCACCTGTACCTGCTCTGTTTTCCCCTCTGCACGCTCCCTGTTCCCCTGTACCCGCTCCCTGTTCCCCTGTACCCGCTCCCTGTTCCCCTGTACCCGCTCCCTGTTCCCCTGTACCCCTCCCTGTTCCCCAGTAACCCCTGCCTGTTCCCTTGACCCCGTTCCCTGTTGCCCTGTACACGCTCCGTTTCCCCCCGTTCCGTGTTCCTCCAGCTCCATGTTCCCCTGTACCCACTCCGTGTTCCCCTGTACACGCTCCGTTTTAAGCTGTACACGCTCCGTTTTCCCCCTGTCCCATGTTCCCCTGTCCCCGCTCCATGTACACGCTCCGTTTCCCCCCGTTCCGTGTTCCTCCAGCTCCGTGTTCCCTTGTACCCACTCCGTGTTCCCCTGTACCCGCTCCGTGTTTCCCTGTACTCGCTCCCTGTTCGCCTGTACGCGCTCCGTGTTCCCTTGTGCCCGCCCCGTGTTCCCCTGTGTCCGCTCCGTGTGCCCCTGTACCCACTCAGTGGTCCCCTGCTCCCGTTCCGTGTTCCCCTGCACCCGCTCCGTGTTCCCCTGCACCCGCTCCATGTTCACCTTTACCCGCTCACTCTTCCCCTGTTACCACACCAGTTTCGCCTGTATCCGCTCCGTGTTCCCGCCGCACCTTGTTCGCCTGTACCCGCTCCCTGTTCCCCTGTAACCGCTCCATGTTCCCCTGTACCTGCTCCCTGTTCCCCTGTACACGCTCCGTTTTAAGCTGTACACGCTCCGTTTTCCCCCTGTCCCATGTTCCCCTGTCCCCGCTCCATGTTCCCCTGTCCCCGCTCCGTGTTCCCCTGTACCCGCTCCGTGTTCCCCTGTACCCGCTCCGTGTTCCCCTGTACCCGCTCCGTGTTCCCCTGTACCTGCTCCCTGTTCCCCTGTACCCTCTCCATGTTCCCCTGGACCCGCTCGATTTCCCCCTGTACCCGCTCCCTGTTTGACTGTACACGTCTGTGTTCCTTGTGCCCGCCCCGTGTACCCCTGTGTCCGCTCCATTTGCCCCTGTATCGGCTCAGTGTTCCCTTGCTCCCGTTCCGTGTTCCCCTGCTCCCGCTCCGTGTTCCTCTGCACCCGCTCCGTGTTCCCCTGCACCCGTTCCATGTTCACCTTTACCCGCTCACTCTTCCCCTGTTACCACACCAGTTTCGCCTGTAACCGCTCCGTGTTCCCGCCGCACCTTGTTCGCCTGTACCCGCTCCCTGTTCCCTTGGAACCGCTCCATGTTCCCCTGTACCCGCTCCCTGTTCCCCTGTACACGCTCCGTTTTAAGCTGTACACGCTCCGTTTTCCCCCTGTCCCATGTTCCCATGTACCCGCTCCGTGTTCCCCCCACTCCCTCTTCCCCTGTACCCACTCCCTCTTCCCATATACACGCTCCCAGTTCCCCTGTACCCGCTCCGTGTTCCCCTGCACCCGCTCCGTGTTCCCCCTGTACGCGCTCTGTGTTCCCCCTGTACGCGCTCCGTGTTGCCCTGTACCCACTCCGTGTTCCCCTGTACCCGCTCCGTGTTCCCCTGTACCCGCTCCGTGTTCCCCTGTACCCGCTCAGTGTTCCCCTGTATCTGCTCCCTGTTCCCCTGTACCCGCAACCTCTTCCCCTGTACGCGCTCCATGTTCACCTGTAACCGCTCCATGTTCCCCTGTACCCGCTCCATGTTTGCCTGTACACGCTCTGTGTTCCCCTGTACGCGCTCTGCGTTCCCCTGTACATGCGCCTTTTCCCGTGTGCCAACGCCCTGTTCCCCTGTACCCGCTCCCTGTTTCCCTGTACCCGCTCCCTCTTCACCTGTACCTGCTCTGTTTTCCCCTCTACATGCTCCCTGTTCCCCTGTACCCGCTCCGTGTTCCCCCTGTACGCGCTCCGTGTTGCCCTGTACCTGCTCCGTGTGCCCCTGTACCCGCTCTGTGTTCCCTTGTATCCGCTCTCTGTTCCTGCCGCTCCCAGTTCCCCTGTACCCGCTCCCAGTTCCCCTGTACCCGCTCCCTGTTTCCCCTGTACCCGCTCCCTGTTCCCCTGTACCCGCTCCCTGTTTCCCCTGTACCCGCTCCCTGTTCCCCAGTAACCCCTGCCTGTTCCCTTGACCCCGTTCCCTGTTGCCCTGTACACGCTCCGTTTCCCCCCGTTCCGTGTTCCTCCAGCTCCGTGTTCCCTTGTACCCACTCCGTGTTCCCCTGTACCCGCTCCGTGTTTCCCTGTACTCGCTCCCTGTTCGCCTGTACGCGCTCCGTGTTCCCTTGTGCCCGCCCCGTGTTCCCCTGTGTCCGCTCCGTGTGCCCCTGTACCCACTCAGTGGTCCCCTGCTCCCGTTCTGTGTTCCCCTGCACCCGCTCCGTGTTCCCCTGCACCCGCTCCATGTTCACCTTTACCCGCTCACTCTTCCCCTGTTACCACACCAGTTTCGCCTGTATCCGCTCCGTGTTCCCGCCGCACCTTGTTCGCCTGTACCCGCTCCCTGTTCCCCTGTAACCGCTCCATGTTCCCCTGTACCTGCTCCCTGTTCCCCTGTACACGCTCCGTTTTAAGCTGTACACGCTCCGTTTTCCCCCTGTCCCATGTTCCCCTGTACCCGCTCCATGTTCCCCTGTCCCCGCTCCATGTTCCTCTGTACCGGCTTCGTGTTCCCCTGTACCCTCTTCCCCTGTAGCTGCTCTATGTTCCCCTGTACCTGCTCTTCCCCTTCGCTGCACTATGTTCCCCTGTACTCGCTCCGTGTTCCCCTGTACTCGCTCCGTGTTCCCCTGTACTCGCTCTGTGTTCTCCTGTACCAGCTCCTTGTTCTCCTGTGCCAGTTCCGTGTTCCCCTGTACCCGCATCGTGTACCCCTGTACGCGCACCGTGCTCCCCTTTACCCGCTCCGTGCTCCCCTTTACCCGCTCCGTGTTGCCCTGTACCCACTCCGTGTTGCCCTGTACCTGCTCCCTGTTCACCTGTACCCGCTCCCTGATCCCGCCACACCCTGTTCTCCTGTACCCGCTCCCTGTTCCCCTGCACCCGCTTCGTGTTCGCCCTGTATGCGCTCGTGTTCCTGCTGTACGCGCTCTGTGTTGCCCTGTACCCGCTCCATGTTCCCCTGTACCCGCTTCATGTTGCCCTGTACCCGCTCCCTGTTCCCCTGTACCCGCTCCCTGTTCCCCTGTACCCGCTCCATGTTCCCCTGTACCCGCTCCATGTCCCCCTGTAGCCGCTCCCTGTTTGCCTGTACACACTCTGTGTTCACTGTAGCTGATGCGTGTTACCCTGTATGCGCTCCGCGTTCCCCTGTACACGCGCCCTGTTCCCCTGTACCCGCTCCGTGTTCCCCTGTACCCGCTCCGTGTTCCCCTGTACCCGCTCCCTGTTCCCCTGTACCATCTCCATGTTCCCCTGGACCCGCTCGATTTCCCCCTGTACCCGCTCCCTGTTTGACTATACACGTCTGTGTTCCTTGTGCCCGCCCCGTGTACCCCTGTGCCCGCTCCGTGTGCCCCTGTACCCGCTCAGTGTTCCCCTGCTCCCGTTCCGTGTTCCCCTGCTCCCGTTCCGTGTTCCCCTGCACCCGCTCCGTGTTCCCCTGCACCCGCTCCATGTTCACCTTTACCCGCTCACTCTTCCCCTGTTACCACACCAGTTTCGCCTGTATCCGCTCCGTGTTCCCGCCGCACCTTGTTCGCCTGTACCCGCTCCCTGTTCCCCTGTAACCGCTCCATGTTCCCCTGTACCTGCTCCCTGTTCCCCTGTACACGCTCCGTTTTAAGCTGTACACGCTCCGTTTTCCCCCTGTCCCATGTTCCCCTGTCCCCGCTCCATGTTCCCCTGTCCCCGCTCCGTGTTCCCCTGTACCCGCTCCGTGTTCCCCTGTACCCGCTCCGTGTTCCCCTGTACCCGCTCCGTGTTCCCCTGTACCTGCTCCCTGTTCCCCTGTACCCTCTCCATGTTCCCCTGGACCCGCTCGATTTCCCCCTGTACCCGCTCCCTGTTTGACTGTACACGTCTGTGTTCCTTGTGCCCGCCCCGTGTACCCCTGTGTCCGCTCCATTTGCCCCTGTATCGGCTCAGTGTTCCCTTGCTCCCGTTCCGTGTTCCCCTGCTCCCGCTCCGTGTTCCTCTGCACCCGCTCCGTGTTCCCCTGCACCCGTTCCATGTTCACCTTTACCCGCTCACTCTTCCCCTGTTACCACACCAGTTTCGCCTGTAACCGCTCCGTGTTCCCGCCGCACCTTGTTCGCCTGTACCCGCTCCCTGTTCCCTTGGAACCGCTCCATGTTCCCCTGTACCCGCTCCCTGTTCCCCTGTACACGCTCCGTTTTAAGCTGTACACGCTCCGTTTTCCCCCTGTCCCATGTTCCCATGTACCCGCTCCGTGTTCCCCCCACTCCCTCTTCCCCTGTACCCACTCCCTCTTCCCATATACACGCTCCCAGTTCCCCTGTACCCGCTCCGTGTTCCCCTGCACCCGCTCCGTGTTCCCCCTGTACGCGCTCTGTGTTCCCCCTGTACGCGCTCCGTGTTGCCCTGTACCCACTCCGTGTTCCCCTGTACCCGCTCCGTGTTCCCCTGTACCCGCTCCGTGTTCCCCTGTACCCGCTCAGTGTTCCCCTGTATCTGCTCCCTGTTCCCCTGTACCCGCAACCTCTTCCCCTGTACGCGCTCCATGTTCACCTGTAACCGCTCCATGTTCCCCTGTACCCGCTCCATGTTTGCCTGTACACGCTCTGTGTTCCCCTGTACGCGCTCTGCGTTCCCCTGTACATGCGCCTTTTCCCGTGTGCCAACGCCCTGTTCCCCTGTACCCGCTCCCTGTTTCCCTGTACCCGCTCCCTCTTCACCTGTACCTGCTCTGTTTTCCCCTCTACATGCTCCCTGTTCCCCTGTACCCGCTCCGTGTTCCCCCTGTACGCGCTCCGTGTTGCCCTGTACCTGCTCCGTGTGCCCCTGTACCCGCTCTGTGTTCCCTTGTATCCGCTCTCTGTTCCTGCCGCTCCCAGTTCCCCTGTACCCGCTCCCAGTTCCCCTGTACCCGCTCCCTGTTTCCCCTGTACCCGCTCCCTGTTCCCCTGTACCCGCTCCCTGTTTCCCCTGTACCCGCTCCCTGTTCCCCAGTAACCCCTGCCTGTTCCCTTGACCCCGTTCCCTGTTGCCCTGTACACGCTCCGTTTCCCCCCGTTCCGTGTTCCTCCAGCTCCGTGTTCCCTTGTACCCACTCCGTGTTCCCCTGTACCCGCTCCGTGTTTCCCTGTACTCGCTCCCTGTTCGCCTGTACGCGCTCCGTGTTCCCTTGTGCCCGCCCCGTGTTCCCCTGTGTCCGCTCCGTGTGCCCCTGTACCCACTCAGTGGTCCCCTGCTCCCGTTCTGTGTTCCCCTGCACCCGCTCCGTGTTCCCCTGCACCCGCTCCATGTTCACCTTTACCCGCTCACTCTTCCCCTGTTACCACACCAGTTTCGCCTGTATCCGCTCCGTGTTCCCGCCGCACCTTGTTCGCCTGTACCCGCTCCCTGTTCCCCTGTAACCGCTCCATGTTCCCCTGTACCTGCTCCCTGTTCCCCTGTACACGCTCCGTTTTAAGCTGTACACGCTCCGTTTTCCCCCTGTCCCATGTTCCCCTGTACCCGCTCCATGTTCCCCTGTCCCCGCTCCATGTTCCTCTGTACCGGCTTCGTGTTCCCCTGTACCCTCTTCCCCTGTAGCTGCTCTATGTTCCCCTGTACCTGCTCTTCCCCTTCGCTGCACTATGTTCCCCTGTACTCGCTCCGTGTTCCCCTGTACTCGCTCCGTGTTCCCCTGTACTCGCTCTGTGTTCTCCTGTACCAGCTCCTTGTTCTCCTGTGCCAGTTCCGTGTTCCCCTGTACCCGCATCGTGTACCCCTGTACGCGCACCGTGCTCCCCTTTACCCGCTCCGTGCTCCCCTTTACCCGCTCCGTGTTGCCCTGTACCCACTCCGTGTTGCCCTGTACCTGCTCCCTGTTCACCTGTACCCGCTCCCTGATCCCGCCACACCCTGTTCTCCTGTACCCGCTCCCTGTTCCCCTGCACCCGCTTCGTGTTCGCCCTGTATGCGCTCGTGTTCCTGCTGTACGCGCTCTGTGTTGCCCTGTACCCGCTCCATGTTCCCCTGTACCCGCTTCATGTTGCCCTGTACCCGCTCCCTGTTCCCCTGTACCCGCTCCCTGTTCCCCTGTACCCGCTCCATGTTCCCCTGTACCCGCTCCATGTCCCCCTGTAGCCGCTCCCTGTTTGCCTGTACACACTCTGTGTTCACTGTAGCTGATGCGTGTTACCCTGTATGCGCTCCGCGTTCCCCTGTACACGCGCCCTGTTCCCCTGTACCCGCTCCGTGTTCCCCTGTACCCGCTCCGTGTTCCCCTGTACCCGCTCCCTGTTCCCCTGTACCATCTCCATGTTCCCCTGGACCCGCTCGATTTCCCCCTGTACCCGCTCCCTGTTTGACTATACACGTCTGTGTTCCTTGTGCCCGCCCCGTGTACCCCTGTGCCCGCTCCGTGTGCCCCTGTACCCGCTCAGTGTTCCCCTGCTCCCGTTCCGTGTTCCCCTGCTCCCGTTCCGTGTTCCCCTGCTCCCGTTCCGTGTTCCCATGCACCCGCTCCATGTTCACCTTTACCCGCTCACTCTTGCCCTGTTACCACACCAGTTTCACCTGTATCCGCTCCATGTTCCCGCCACACCTTGTTCGCCTGTACCCGCTCCCTGTTCCCCTGTAACTGCTCCATGTGTTCCCCTGTACCCGCTCCCTGTTCCCCTGTACACGCTCCGTTTTAAGCTGTACACGCGCCGTTTTCCTCCTGTCCCATGTTCCCCTGCACCGGCTTCGTGTTCACCTGTACCCTCTTCCCCTGTACACGCTCCCAGTTCCCTCCACTCCCTATTCCCCTGTACCCGCTCCCTCTTCCCATGTACACGCTCCCAGTTCCCCTGTACCCGCTCCGTGTTCCCCTGTACCCGCTCCGTGTTCCACTGTACCTGCTCCCTGTTCCCCTGTAACCGCTCCCTGTTCCCCTGTAACCGCTCCCTGTTCCCCTGTACCCGCACCCTGTTCCCCTGTACCCGCTTCCTGTTCCCCTGTACCCGCACCCTGTTCCCCGGCACCCGCCCTGTGTTCCCTTGTACGCGCTCCGTGTTCTGCTGCTCTGTGTTCCGCTGTACCCCCTCCCTGTTCCCCTGTACCCGCTCCCTGTTCCCCTGTACACGCTCCCTGTTCCCCTGCACCCGCTCCGTGTTCCCCCTGTACGCGCTCCATGTTCCCCCTGTACGCGCTCCGTGTTCCCCCTGTACGCGCTCCGTGTTCCCCTGTACCCGCTCCGTGTTCCCCTGTACCCGCTCCGTGTTCCCCTGTATCCGCTCCCTGTTCCCCTGTACCCGCACCCTCTTCCCCTGTACCCGCTCCATGTTCACCTGTAACCGCTCCATGTTCCCCTGTAACCGCTCCCTGTTTGCCTGTACACGCTCTGTGTTCCCCTGTACGCGCTCTGCGTTCCCCTGTACATGCGCCCTGTTCCCCTGTGCCAACGCCCTGTTCCCCTGTACCCGCTCCGTGTTCCCTCTGTACGCGCTCCGTGTTGCCCTGTACCTGCTCCGTGTGCCCCTGTACCCGCTCTGTGTTCCCTTGTATCCGCTCTCTGCTTCTGCCGCTCCCTGTTTCCCTGTTCCCCTGTACCCGCTCCCTGTTCCCCTGTACCCGCTCCCTGTTCCCCTGTACCCGCTCCCTGTTCCCCTGTACCCCTCCCTGTTCCCCAGTAACCCCTGCCTGTTCCCTTGACCCCGTTCCCTGTTGCCCTGTACACGCTCCGTTTCCCCCCGTTCCGTGTTCCTCCAGCTCCGTGTTCCCCTGTACCCACTCCGTGTTCCCCTGTACCCGCTCCGTGTTTCCCTGTACTCGCTCCCTGTTCGCCTGTACGCGCTCCGTGTTCCCTTGTGCCCGCCCCGTGTACCCCTGTGCCATCTCCGTGTTCCCCTGTGTCCGCTCCATGTTCACCTTTACCCGCTCACTCTTCCCCTGTTACCACACCAGTTTCGCCTGTATCCGCTCCGTGTTCCCGCCGCACCTTGTTCGCCTGTACCCGCTCCCTGTTCCCCTGTAACCGCTCCATGTTCCCCTGTACCCGCTCCCTGTTCCCCTGTACACGCTCCGTTTTAAGCTGTACACGCTCCATTTTCCCCCTGTCCCATGTTCCCCTGTACCCGCTCCGTGTTCCCCTGTCCCCGCTCCGTTTTCCCCTGTACCGGCTTCATGTTCCCCTGTACCCTCTTCCCCTGTAGCTGCTCCGTGTTCCCCTGTACCTGCTCCCTCTTCCCCTTCGCTGCACTATATTCCCCTGTACGCGCTCCATGTTCCCCTGTACTCGCTCCGTGTTCCCCTGTACTCGCTCCCTGTTCTCCCATACCAGTTTCGTGTTCCCCTGTACCCGCATCGTGTACCCCTGTACGCGCACCGTGCTCCCTTTTACCCGCTCCGTGCTCCCCTGCACCCGCTCCGTTCTCCCCTTTACCCGCTCCGTGTTGCCCTGTACCAACTCCGTGTTGCCCTGTACCCGCTCCGTGTTCCCCTGTACCTGCTCCATGTTGCCCTGTACCCGCTCCGTGTTCCCCTGTACCCGCACCCTGTTCCCCTGTATTTGCTCCCTGTTCCCCTGTACCCGCACCCTGTTCCCCTGTACCCGCTCCCTGTTCCCCTGTACCCGCTCCATGTTCCCCTGTACCCGCTCCATTTTCCCCTGTACCCGCTCCCTGGTTGACTGTACACGCTCTGTGTTCACTGTAGCTGAAACTTGTTCCACTGTACGCGCTCCGCGTTCCCCTATACACACGCCCTGTTCCCCTCTACCAATGCCCTGTTCCCAAGTACCCGGTCCCTGTTTCCCTGTACCCGCTCCCTGTTCACCTGTGCCCGCTCCCTGTTCCCCTGTACCCGCTCCCTGTTCCCCTGTACCCGCTCCCTGTACCCGCTCCCTGTTCCCCTGTACCCGCTCCTTGTTCCCCTGTGCGCGCTCCCTGTTCCCCTGTGCCCGCTCCCTGTTCTCCTGTAAACGCTTCCTGTTCCCCCGTAAACGCTCCCTCTTCCCCTGTACATGCATTCTGTTCCCCTGTACATGCTCCGTTTTCAACTGTACACGCTCCGTTTTCCCCCTGTTCCGTGTTGTCCTGTACCCGCTCCGTGCTCCCCTGTACCCCCTCTCTGTTCCCCAGTAAACCCTGCCTGTTCCCCTGTCCCTGCTTCCTGTTCCCCTGTACACGTTCCGTGTTCCCCTGTACTCGCTCCATGTTCCCCTGTACCCGCTCTATGTTCCCCTGTACCCGCTCCCTGTTTGCCTGTACATGCTCTGTGTTCACTGTAGCTGAAGAGTGTTCCCCTGTACGTGCTCCGCGTTCACCTGTACACGCGCCCTGTTCCCCTATACCCGCTCTGTGTGCCGCTGTACGCGCTCCGTGTTCTCCTGTACCCACTCCGTGTTCCGCTGTACCCGCTCCGTGTTCCCCTGTACCTGCTCCATGTTCCCCTGTACCCGCACCGTGTTCCCCTGTACCCGCTTCCTGTTCCCCTGTACCCGCTCCCTGTTTCCCTGTACCCGCTCCCAGTTCCCCTGTACACGCTCCTTGTTCCCCCTGCTCCGTGTTCCCCTGTACCCGCTCCGTGTTCCCCTGTACCCGCTCCGTGTTCCCCTCTTCCCGCACCGTGTTCCCCTGTTCCCGCACCGTGTTCCCCTGTACCCGCTCCCTGTTCTCCTGTACCCGCTCCCTGTTCTCCTGTACCCGCTCTCTGTTCCTCCATACACGCTCCCTGTTCCCCTGTCCCCGCTCCCTCTTCCCCTGTACCTGCACCGTTATCCCCGGTACACGCTCCGTGTTCCCCCTACCCGCTCTGTGTTCCCCTTTTCCCGCTGCCTCTTCTCCTGTACCCGCTCCCTATTTCCCTGTACCCGCTGTGTGTTCCAGCCGCAACCTGTTCCACTGTACCCGCTACCTGTTCCCCTGTACCCGCTCCGTATTTCGCTGTACCCGCTACGTGTTCCCCTTTATCCGCGTCATTTTCCGCTGTAGCCGCTCCGTGTTCCGCTGTACCCGCTCCCTGTTCCCCTGTACCCGCTCCCTGTTCCCCTGTTCCCGCTCCCTGTTCCCCTGTACCCGCTCCCTGTTCCCCTGTACCCGCTCCCTATTCCACTGTACCTGCTCCCCGTGCCCCTGTACCTGCTCCCGTACCACTGTACCCGCTCCCTGTACCACTGTACCCGCTCCTTGTTCCCCTGTACCCACTCCTTGTTCCCCTGTACCCGTATCCTGTTCCCCCTGTACGCGCTCCGTGTTCCCCCTGTACGCACTCCGTGTTCCCCATGTACACGCTCCGTGTTGCCTTGTACCCGCTCCGTGTTCCCCTGTACCTGCTCCGAGTTCCCCTGTATCCGCGTCGTTTTCCCCTGTATCCGCGTCGTTTTCCACTGTACCCGCTCCCTGTTCCACTGTACCCGCTCCCTGTGCCCCTGTACCTGCTCCCCTTTCCCCTGTACCCGCTCCCTGTACCCGCTCCCTGTTCGCCTGTACCCGCTACCTGTTCCCCTTTACCCGCTCCTTGTTCCCCTGTACCAGCTCCTTGTATCGCTGTTCCCACTCAGTGTTCCCCCTGTACCCGCTCTGTGTTCCCCTGTACCCACTCCGTGTTCCACTATACCCGCTCCCTGTACCCCAGTACTCGCTCCCTGTTCACCTGTACCCGCTCCGTGTTCCCCTGTATCCATTCCCCTGTTCCCCTGTACCCGCTCCATGTTCCCCTGTACCCGCTCCCTTTTCCCCAGTCACCCCTGCCTGTTCCCCTGAACCCGCTCCCTGTTTGTCTGTACACGCTCTGTGTTCACTGTAGCTGATGCGTGTACCCCTGTACCTGCTCCCTCTTCCCCTGTACCCGCTCTGTGTTCCCTTGTACCCGCTTCCCCTGGACCTGCACCGTTGTCCCCGATACATGCTCCGTGTTCCCCTTTACCCGCTGCCTCTTCTCCTGCATCTGCTCCGTGTTCACCTGTACCCGCTTTGTGTTCACCTGTATGCGCTCCCTATTCCCCTGTACCCTCTTTGTGTTCCCGCCACAACCTGTTCCACTGTACCCGCTTCGTGTTCCCCTGCCCACGCTCCCTCTTCCCCAGTGCTCGCTCCCTGTTCCCCTGTACCCACTCCCTGTTCCCCTGTACCCACTCCCTGTTCCCCTGTACCCGCTCCCTGTTCCCCAGTGCTCGCTCCCTGTTCCCCTGTGCCCGCTCCCTGTTCTCCTGTAAACGCATCCTGTTCCCCTGTACATGCTCCCTCTTCCCCTGTACATGCTCCCTGTTCCCCTGTACATGCTCCGTTTTCAACTGTACATGCTCCGTTTTCCCCCTGTTCCGTGTTGCCCTGTACCCGCTCCGTGTTACCCTGTACCCGCTCCGTGCTCCCCTGTACCTCCTCCCTGTTCCCCAGTAAACCCTGCCTGTTCCCCTGTCCCTGCTTCCTGTTCCCCTGTACACGTTCCGTGTTCCCCTGTACCCGCTCCATGTTCCCTTGTATCTCCTCCCTGTTCCCCAGTAAATCCTGCCTGTGCCCCTGTCCCTGCTTCCTGTTCCCCTGTACACGTTCCGTGTTCAATGTAGTTGATCCGTGTTCATGGGTACTGACTCCGTGTTCCCCTGTACGCGCTCCGTGTTCTCCTGTATGCGCTCCGTGTTCCCCTGTACCCGCTCCCTGCTCCCCTGTACCCGCTCCCTGTTCCCCGTGCCCGCTCTCTTTTCCCCTGTGCCCGCTCCCTGTTCTCCTGTAAACGCATCCTGTTCCCCCGTAAACGCTCCCTCTTCCCCTGTACATGCTTCCTGTTCCCCTGTACATGCTCCGTTTTCCACTGTACTCGCTCCGTTTTCCCCCTGTTCCGTGTTGCCCTGTACCCGCTCCGTGTTACCCTGTATCCGTTCCGTGTTCACCTGTACCTCCTCCCTGTTCCCCAGTAAACCCTGCCTGTTCCCCTGTCCCTGCTTCCTGTTCCCCTGTACACGTTCCGTGTTCCCCTGTACCCGCTCCCTGTTCCCCTGTACCCGCTCCATGTTCCCCTGTACCCGCTCCCTGTTTGCCTGTACACGCTCTGTGTTCACTGTAGCTGAAGCGTGTTCCCCTGTACGCGCTCCGTGTTCCCCTGTACCTGCTCCGTGTTCCCCTGTACCCGCACCGTGTTCCCCCCTACCCACTCCATGTTCCCCTGTATTGTCTGTGCACGCTCTGTGTTCACTGTAGCTGATGCGTGTTCCCCTGTACCTGCTCCCACTTCCCCTGTACCCGCTCTGTGTTCCCCTGTACCCTCTTCCCCTGTACCTGCACCGTTATCCCTGATACATGCTCCGTGTTCCCCTGTACCCGCTCTGTGTTCCCCTTTACCCGCTGCCTCTTCTCCTGCATCCGCTCCGTGTTCACCTTTACCCGCTTCGTGTTCACCTGTACGCGCTCCCTATTCCCCTGTACCCGCTCTCTGTTCCCGCCGCAACCTGTTCCACTGTACCCGCTCCATGTTCCCCAGTAACCCCTGCCTGTTCCCCTGAACCCGCTCCCTGTTTGCCTGTGCCCGCTCCGTGTTCCCCTGCTCCCGTTCCATGTTCCGCTGTACCCGCTCCATGTCCGTGTTCCCCTGTACCCGCTCCGTGTTCACCTTTACCCGCTCACTCTTCCCCTGTTACCACTCCAGTTTCGCCTGTATCCGCTCCGTGTTCCCGCTGCACCTTGTTCGCCTGTACCCCCTCCCTCTTCCCCTTTCCCCGCTCCTTGTTCCCTTGTACACGCTCTGTGTTCCCCTCTGCCGGCTAGGTGTTCCCCAGTAGCCGCTTCATGTGCCCCCCACTCCCTGTTCCCCTGTACCCGCTCCTTGTTCCCCTGTGCGCGCTCCCTGTTCCCCTGTGCCCGCTCCCTGTTCTCCTGTAAACGCTTCCTGTTCCCCCGTAAACGCTCCCTCTTCCCCTGTACATGCATTCTGTTCCCCTGTACATGCTCCGTTTTCAACTGTACCCGCTCCGTTTTCCCCCTGTTCCGTGTTGTCCTGTACCCGCTCCGTGCTCCCCTGTACCCCCTCTCTGTTCCCCAGTAAACCCTGCCTGTTCCCCTGTCCCTGCTTCCTGTTCCCCTGTACACGTTCCGTGTTCCCCTGTACTCGCTCCATGTTCCCCTGTACCCGCTCTATGTTCCCCTGTACCCGCTCCCTGTTTGCCTGTACATGCTCTGTGTTCACTGTAGCTGAAGAGTGTTCCCCTGTACGTGCTCCGCGTTCACCTGTACACGTGCCCTGTTCCCCTATACCCGCTCTGTGTGCCGCTGTACGCGCTCCGTGTTCTCCTGTACCCACTCCGTGTTCCGCTGTACCCGCTCCGTGTTCCCCTGTACCTGCTCCATGTTCCCCTGTACCCACACCGTGTTCCCCTGTACCCGCTTCCTGTTCCCCTGTACCCGCTCCCTGTTTCCCTGTACCCGCTCCCAGTTCCCCTGTACACGCTCCTTGTTCCCCCTGCTCCGTGTTCCCCTGTACCCGCTCCGTGTTCCCCTGTACCCGCTCCGTGTTCCCCTCTTCCCGCACCGTGTTCCCCTGTTCCCGCACCGTGTTCCCCTGTACCCGCTCCCTGTTCTCCTGTACCCGCTCCCTGTTCTCCTGTACCCGCTCTCTGTTCCTCCATACACGCTCCCTGTTCCCCTGTCCCCGCTCCCTCTTCCCCTGTACCTGCACCGTTATCCCCGGTACACGCTCCGTGTTCCCCCTACCCGCTCTGTGTTCCCCTTTTCCCGCTGCCTCTTCTCCTGTACCCGCTCCCTATTTCCCTGTACCCGCTGTGTGTTCCAGCCGCAACCTGTTCCACTGTACCCGCTACCTGTTCCCCTGTACCCGCTCCGTATTTCGCTGTACCCGCTACGTGTTCCCCTTTATCCGCGTCATTTTCCGCTGTAGCCGCTCCGTGTTCCGCTGTACCCGCTCCCTGTTCCCCTGTACCCGCTCCCTGTTCCGCTGTACCCGCTCCCTGTTCCCCTGTACCCGCTCCCTGTTCCCCTGTTCCCGCTCCCTGTTCCCCTGTACCCGCTCCCTGTTCCCCTGTACCCGCTCCCTATTCCACTGTACCTGCTCCCCGTGCCCCTGTACCTGCTCCCGTACCACTGTACCCGCCCCCTGTACCACTGTACCCGCTCCTTGTTCCCCTGTACCCACTCCTTGTTCCCCTGTACCCGTATCCTGTTCCCCCTGTACGCACTCCGTGTTCCCCATGTACACGCTCCGTGTTGCCTTGTACCCGCTCCGTGTTCCCCTGTACCTGCTCCGAGTTCCCCTGTATCCGCGTCGTTTTCCCCTGTATCCGCGTCGTTTTCCACTGTACCCGCTCCCTGTTCCACTGTACCCGCTCCCTGTGCCCCTGTACCTGCTCCCCTTTCCCCTGTACCCGCTCCCTGTACCCGCTCCCTGTTCGCCTGTACCCGCTACCTGTTCCCCTTTACCCGCTCCTTGTTCCCCTGTACCAGCTCCTTGTATCGCTGTTCCCACTCAGTGTTCCCCCTGTACCCGCTCTGTGTTCCCCTGTACCCACTCCGTGTTCCACTATACCCGCTCCCTGTACCCCAGTACTCGCTCCCTGTTCACCTGTACCCGCTCCGTGTTCCCCTGTATCCATTCCCCTGTTCCCCTGTACCCGCTCCATGTTCCCCTGTACCCGCTCCCTTTTCCCCAGTCACCCCTGCCTGTTCCCCTGAACCCGCTCCCTGTTTGTCTGTACACGCTCTGTGTTCACTGTAGCTGATGCGTGTACCCCTGTACCTGCTCCCTCTTCCCCTGTACCCGCTCTGTGTTCCCTTGTACCCGCTTCCCCTGGACCTGCACCGTTGTCCCCGATACATGCTCCGTGTTCCCCTTTACCCGCTGCCTCTTCTCCTGCATCTGCTCCGTGTTCACCTGTACCCGCTTTGTGTTCACCTGTATGCGCTCCCTATTCCCCTGTACCCTCTTTGTGTTCCCGCCACAACCTGTTCCACTGTACCCGCTTCGTGTTCCCCTGCCCACGCTCCCTCTTCCCCAGTGCTCGCTCCCTGTTCCCCTGTACCCACTCCCTGTTCCCCTGTACCCACTCCCTGTTCCCCTGTACCCGCTCCCTGTTCCCCAGTGCTCGCTCCCTGTTCCCCTGTGCCCGCTCCCTGTTCTCCTGTAAACGCATCCTGTTCCCCTATACATGCTCCCTCTTCCCCTGTACATGCTCCCTGTTCCCCTGTACATGCTCCGTTTTCAACTGTACATGCTCCGTTTTCCCCCTGTTCCGTGTTGCCCTGTACCCGCTCCGTGTTACCCTGTACCCGCTCCGTGCTCCCCTGTACCTCCTCCCTGTTCCCCAGTAAACCCTGCCTGTTCCCCTGTCCCTGCTTCCTGTTCCCCTGTACACGTTCCGTGTTCCCCTGTACCCGCTCCATGTTCCCTTGTATCTCCTCCCTGTTCCCCAGTAAATCCTGCCTGTGCCCCTGTCCCTGCTTCCTGTTCCCCTGTACACGTTCCGTGTTCAATGTAGTTGATCCGTGTTCATGGGTACTGACTCCGTGTTCCCCTGTACGCGCTCCGTGTTCTCCTGTATGCGCTCCGTGTTCCCCTGTACCCGCTCCCTGCTCCCCTGTACCCGCTCCCTGTTCCCCGTGCCCGCTCTCTTTTCCCCTGTGCCCGCTCCCTGTTCTCCTGTAAACGCATCCTGTTCCCCCGTAAACGCTCCCTCTTCCCCTGTACATGCTTCCTGTTCCCCTGTACATGCTCCGTTTTCCACTGTACTCGCTCCGTTTTCCCCCTGTTCCGTGTTGCCCTGTACCCGCTCCGTGTTACCCTGTATCCGTTCCGTGTTCACCTGTACCTCCTCCCTGTTCCCCAGTAAACCCTGCCTGTTCCCCTGTCCCTGCTTCCTGTTCCCCTGTACACATTCCGTGTTCCCCTGTACCCGCTCCCTGTTCCCCTGTACCCGCTCCATGTTCCCCTGTACCCGCTCCCTGTTTGCCTGTACACGCTCTGTGTTCACTGTAGCTGAAGCGTGTTCCCCTGTACGCGCTCCGTGTTCCCCTGTACCTGCTCCGTGTTCCCCTGTACCCGCACCGTGTTCCCCCCTACCCACTCCATGTTCCCCTGTATTGTCTGTGCACGCTCTGTGTTCACTGTAGCTGATGCGTGTTCTCCTGTACCTGCTCCCACTTCCCCTGTACCCGCTTTGTGTTCCCCTGTACCCTCTTCCCCTGTATCTGCACCGTTATCCCTGATACATGCTCCGTGTTCCCCTGTACCCGCTCTGTGTTCCCCTTTACCCGCTGCCTCTTCTCCTGCATCCGCTCCGTGTTCACCTGTACCCGCTTCGTGTTCACCTGTACGCGCTCCCTATTCCCCTGTACCCGCTCTCTGTTCCCGCCACAACCTGTTCCACTGTACCCGCTCCATGTTCCCCAGTAACCCCTGCCTGTTCCCCTGAACCCGCTCCCTGTTTGCCTGTGCCCGCTCCGTGTTCCCCTGCTCCCGTTCCATGTTCCGCTGTACCCGCTCCATGTCCGTGTTCCCCTGTACCCGCTCCGTGTTCACCTTTACCCGCTCACTCTTCCCCTGTTACCACTCCAGTTTCGCCTGTATCCGCTACGTGTTCCCGCTGCACCTTGTTCGCCTGTACCCCCTCCCTCTTCCCCTTTCCCCGCTCCTTGTTCCCTTGTACACGCTCTGTGTTCCCCTCTGCCGGCTAGGTGTTCCCCAGTAGCCGCTTCATGTGCCCCCCACTCCCTGTTCCCCTGTACCCGCACCATGTTCCCCTGTACCCGCACCATGTTCCCCTGTACCCGCACCATGTTCCCCTGTACCCGCACCGTGTTCCCCTGTGCCCGCTCCGTGTTCCCCTGTGCCCGCTCCGTGTTCCCCTGTGCCCACTACCTGTTCCCCCATACTTGCTCGATGTTCCCATGTACCGGCACCCTGTTCCCCTGTACCCACTCCCTGTTCCCCTGTACCCACTCCCTGTTCCCCTGTACCCGCTCCCTGTTCCCCAGTGCTCGCTCCCTGTTCCCCTGTGCCCGCTCCCTGTTCTCCTGTAAATGCATCCTGTTCCCCTGTACATGCTCCCTCTTCCCCTGTACATGCTCCCTGTTCCCCTGTACATGCTCCGTTTTCAACTGTACATGCTCCGTTTTCCCCCTGTTCCGTGTTGCCCTGTACCCGCTCCGTGTTACCCTGTACCCGCTCCGTGCTCCCCTGTACCTCCTCCCTGTTCCCCAGTAAACCCTGCCTGTTCCCCTGTCCCTGCTTCCTGTTCCCCTGTACACGTTCCGTGTTCCCCTGTACCCGCTCCATGTTCCCTTGTATCTCCTCCCTGTTCCCCAGTAAATCCTGCCTGTGCCCCTGTCCCTGCTTCCTGTTCCCCTGTACACGTTCCGTGTTCAATGTAGTTGATCCGTGTTCATGGGTACTGACTCCGTGTTCCCCTGTACGCGCTCCGTGTTCTCCTGTATGCGCTCCGTGTTCCCCTGTACCCGCTCCCTGCTCCCCTGTACCCGCTCCCTGTTCCCCGTGCCCGCTCTCTTTTCCCCTGTGCCCGCTCCCTGTTCTCCTGTAAACGCATCCTGTTCCCCCGTAAACGCTCCCTCTTCCCCTGTACATGCTTCCTGTTCCCCTGTACATGCTCCGTTTTCCACTGTACTCGCTCCGTTTTCCCCCTGTTCCGTGTTGCCCTGTACCCGCTCCGTGTTACCCTGTATCCGTTCCGTGTTCACCTGTACCTCCTCCCTGTTCCCCAGTAAACCCTGCCTGTTCCCCTGTCCCTGCTTCCTGTTCCCCTGTACACGTTCCGTGTTCCCCTGTACCCGCTCCCTGTTCCCCTGTACCCGCTCCATGTTCCCCTGTACCCGCTCCCTGTTTGCCTGTACACGCTCTGTGTTCACTGTAGCTGAAGCGTGTTCCCCTGTACGCGCTCCGTGTTCCCCTGTACCTGCTCCGTGTTCCCCTGTACCCGCACCGTGTTCCCCCCTACCCACTCCATGTTCCCCTGTATTGTCTGTGCACGCTCTGTGTTCACTGTAGCTGATGCGTGTTCCCCTGTACCTGCTCCCACTTCCCCTGTACCCGCTCTGTGTTCCCCTGTACCCTCTTCCCCTGTACCTGCACCGTTATCCCTGATACATGCTCCGTGTTCCCCTGTACCCGCTCTGTGTTCCCCTTTACCCGCTGCCTCTTCTCCTGCATCCGCTCCGTGTTCACCTTTACCCGCTTCGTGTTCACCTGTACGCGCTCCCTATTCCCCTGTACCCGCTCTCTGTTCCCGCCGCAACCTGTTCCACTGTACCCGCTCCATGTTCCCCAGTAACCCCTGCCTGTTCCCCTGAACCCGCTCCCTGTTTGCCTGTGCACGCTCCGTGTTCCCCTGCTCCCGTTCCATGTTCCGCTGTAACCGCTCCATGTCCGTGTTCCCCTGTACCCGCTCCGTGTTCACCTTTACCCGCTCACTCTTCCCCTGTTACCACTCCAGTTTCGCCTGTATCCGCTCCGTGTTCCCGCTGCACCTTGTTCGCCTGTACCCCCTCCCTCTTCCCCTTTCCCCGCTCCTTGTTCCCTTGTACACGCTCTGTGTTCCCCTCTGCCGGCTAGGTGTTCCCCAGTAGCCGCTTCATGTCCCCCCCACTCCCTGTTCCCCTGTACCCGCACCATGTTCCCCTGTACCCGCTCCGTGTTCCCCTGTGCCCGCTCCGTATTCCCCTGTGCCCGCTCCGTGTTCCCCTGTACCCGCTCCCTGTTCCCCTGTACCCGCTCCATGTACCACTGAACCCGCTCCTTGTTCCTCTGTACCCGCTCCCTTTTCCCCTGTACCCGCTCCCTGTTCTCCTGTAAACGCATCATGTTCTCCCGTAAACGCTCCCTCTTCCCCTGTACATGCTCCCTGTTCCCCTGTACATGCTCCGTTTTCAACTGTACACGCTCAGTTTTCCCCCTGTTCCGTGTTACCCTGTACCCGCTCCGTGTTCCCCTGTACCTCCTCCCTGTTCCCCAGTAAACCTTGCCTGTTCCCCTGTCCCTGCTTCCTGTTCCCCTGCACACGTTCCGTGTTCACTGTAGCTGATCCTTGTTCATGTGTACTGACTCCGTGTTCCCCTGTACTCGCTCCGTGTTCCCCTGTACCCGCACCGTGTTCCCCTGTACCCGCACCGTGTTCCCCTGTACCCGCGCTGTGTTCCACTGTACCCGCACCGTCTTCCGCTGTACCCGCTCCGTGTTCCGCTGTACCCGCTCCGTGTTGCCCCATACCCGCTCCCTCTTCCCCTGTACCTGCACCGTTATCCCCTGTACACGCTCCGTGTTCCCCCTGCTCCCTGTTCCCCTGTACCCACTCCGTGTTCCCCTGTACCCGCTCCGTGTTGCCCCATACCCGCTCCCTCTTCCCCTGTACCTGCACCGTTATCCCCGGTACACGCTCCGTGTTCCCCTGTACCCACTTCGTGTTCACCTGTACCCGCTTCCTGTCAACCTGTACGTGCTCCCTATTCGCCTGTACCCGCTCTGTGTTCCCGCCGCAACCTGTTCCACTGTACCCGCTCCCTGTACCCGCTCCGTATTTCGCTGTACCCGCTACGTGTTTCGCTGTACCTGCTACGTGTTCCCCTGTACCTGTTCCGTGTTCCCCTGTACCCGCTCCCTGTTCCCCTGTACCCGCTCTCTGTTCCCCTGTACAGGCTCCGTTTCCCCCCTGTTCCGTGTTCCCCCAGCTCCATGTTCCTCCCTACCCGCTGCCTGTTCACCTGTACCCACTCGCTGTTCCCTGTACCCGTTCCCTGTTCCCCTCTACCCACTCCATGTTCCCTGTATCCGCTTCGTGTTCCCCTGTAGACGCTCCGTCTTCCCCCTGCTCCGTGTTCTCCCTGCTCCATGTTCTCATGTATGCGCTCCCTATTCCATTGTACACGCTTCGTGTTCCACTGTACTCGCTACGTGTTCCCCTGTACCCAGTCCGTTTCACCCTGTAGCCGCTCCGTGTTCCCCTGTATCCGTTCCCTGTTTTCCTGAACCAGCCCCGTGTTCCCCTGTGCCCGCCCCGTGTTCCCCTGTGCCCGCCCCGTGTTCCCTGTGCCCGCGCCTTGTGCCCCTGTGCCCGCCCTGTGTTCCCCTGTGCCCGCCCCGTGTGCCCCTGTGCCCGCTCTGTGTTCCCCTGCTCCCGTTCCATGTTCCCCTGTACCCACTCCATGTCCGTGTCATTTGTACCTGCTCCGTGTTCACCTTTACCCGCTCCCTCTACCCCTGTACCTGCACCGTTATCCCCAGTACCCGCTCCGTGTTCCCCGGCACCTCCTCCCTGTTCCCCAGTAAACCCTGCCTGTACCCCTGTCCCTGCTTCCTGTTCCCCTGTACATGTTCCGTTCAATGTAGCTGATCCGTGTTCATGTGTACTGTTTCTGTGTTCCCCTGTACGCGCTCCGTGTTCTCCTGTACGCACTACCTGTTCCCCTGTACGCGCTCCGTGTTCCCCTGTACCTGCTCCGTGTTCCCCTGTACCCGCACCGTGTTCCCCCCTACCCACTCCATGTTCCCCTGTATTGTCTGTGCACGCTCTGTGTTCACTGTAGCTGATGCGTGTTCCCCTGTACCTGCTCCCACTTCCCCTGTACCCGCTCTGTGTTCCCCTGTACCCTCTTCCCCTGTATCTGCACCGTTATCCCTGATACATGCTCCGTGTTCCCCTGTACCCGCTCTGTGTTCCCCTTTACCCGCTGCCTCTTCTCCTGCATCTGCTCCGTGTTCACCTGTACCCGCTTCGTGTTCACCTGTACGCGCTCCCTATTCCCCTGTACCCGCTCTCTGTTCCCGCCACAACCTGTTCCACTGTACCCGCTCCATGTTCCCCAGTAACCCCTGCCTGTTCCCCTGAACCCGCTCCCTGTTTGCCTGTGCCCGCTCCGTGTTCCCCTGCTCCCGTTCCATGTTCCGCTGTACCCGCTCCATGTCCGTGTTCCCCTGTACCCGCTCCGTGTTCACCTTTACCCGCTCACTCTTCCCCTGTTACCACTCCAGTTTCGCCTGTATCTGCTCCGTGTTCCCGCTGCACCTTGTTCGCCTGTACCCCCTCCCTCTTCCCCTTTCCCCGCTCCTTGTTCCCTTGTACACGCTCTGTGTTCCCCTCTGCCGGCTCGGTGTTCCCCAGTAGCTGCTTCATGTCCCCCCCACTCCATGTTCCCCTGTACCCGCACCATGTTCCCCTGTACCCGCACCATGTTCCCCTGTGCCCGCTCCGTATTCCCCTGTGCCCGCTCCGTGTTCCCCTGTGCCCGCTCCGTGTTCCCCTGTGCCCGCTCCATGTTCCCCTGTGCCCGCTCCGTGTTCCCCTGTACCCGCTCCCTGTTCCCCTGTACCCGCTCTCTACCACTGAACCCGCTCCTTGTTCCTCTGTACCCGCTCCCTTTTCCCCTGTACCCGCTCCCTGTTCTCCTGTAAACGCATCATGTTCTCCCGTAAACGCTCCCTCTTCCCCTGTACATGCTCCCTGTTCCCCTGTACATGCTCCGTTTTCAACTGTACACGCTCAGTTTTCCCCCTGTTCCGTGTTGCCCTATACCCGCTCCGTGTTACCCTGTACCCGCTCCGTGTTCCCCTGTACCTCCTCCCTGTTCCCCAGTAAACCTTGTCTGTTCCCCTGTCCCTGCTTCCTGTTCCCCTGTACACGTTCCGTGTTCACTGTAGCTGACCCTTGTTCATGTGTACTGACTCTGTGTTCCCCTGTACTCGCTCTGTGTTCCCCTGTACCCGCACCGTGTTCCCCTGTACCCGCGCTGTGTTCCACTGTACCCGCACCGTGTTCCGCTGTACCCGCTCCGTGTTCCGCTGTACCCGCTCCGTGTTGCCCCATACCCGCTCCCTCTTCCCCTGTACCTGCATCGTTATCCCCTGTACACGCTTCGTGTTCCCCCTGCTCCCTGTTCCCCTGTACCCACTCCGTGTTCCCCTGTACCCGCTCCGTGTTGCCCCATACCCGCTCCCTCTTCCCCTGTACCTGCACCGTTATCCCCGGTACACGCTCCGTGTTCCCCTGTACCCACTTCGTGTTCACCTGTACCCGCTTCCTGTCGACCTTTACGTGCTCCCTATTCGCCTGTACCCGCTCTGTGTTCCCGCCGCAACCTGTTCTACTGTACCCGCTCCCTGTTCCCCTGTACCCGTTCTCTGTTCCCCTGTACCCGCTCCGTATTTCGCTGTACCCGCTACGTGTTTCGCTCTACCCGCTACGTGTTCCCCTGTACCTGTTCTGTGTTCCCCTGTACCCGCTCCCTGTTCCCCTGTACCCGCTCTCTGTTCCCCTGTACAGGCTCCGTTTCCCCCCTGTTCCGTGTTCCCCCAGCTCCATGTTCCTCCCTACCCGCTGCCTGGTCACCTGTACCCACTCGCTGTTCCCTGTACCCGTTCCCTGTTCCCCTCTACCCACTCCATGTTCCCTGTATCCGCTTCGTGTTCCCCTGTAGACGCTCCGTCTTCCCCCTGCTCCGTGTTCTTCCTGCTCCATGTTCTCATGTATGCGCTCCCTATTCCATTGGACACGCTTCGTGTTCCACTGTACTCGCTACGTGTTCCCCTGTACCCAGTCCGTTTCACCCTGTAGCCGCTCCGTGTTCCCCTGTATCCGTTCCCTGTTCCCCTGTGCCCGCCCCGTGTTCCCCTGTGCCCGCCCCGTGTTCCCCTGTGCCCGCCCCGTGTTCCCCTGTGCCCGCTCTGTGTTCCCCTGCTCCCGTTCCGTGTTCCCCTGTACCCACTCCATGTCCGTGTCATTTGTACCTGCTCCATGTTCACCTTTACCCGCTCACTCTTCCCCTGTTACCTCTCTAGTTTCGCCTGTATCCGCTCCGTGTTCCCGCCGCACCTCGTTCACCTGTACCCCCTCCCTCTTCCCCTTTCCTCACTCCTTGTTCCCTTGTACACGCTCTGTGTTCCGCTCTGCCGGCTAGGTGTTCCCCTGTAGCCGCTTCATGTCCCCCCCACTCTCTGTTCCCCTGTGCCCGCTCCGTGTTCCCCTGTGCCTGCTCCGTGCTCCCCTGTGCCCGCTCCCTGTTCCCCTGTACCCGCTCCCTGTTCCCCTGTACCCGCTCCCTGTTCCCCTGTACCCGCTCCCTGTTCCCCTGTACCCGCTCTCTGTACCACTGAACCCGCTCCTTGTTCCTCTGTACCCGCTCACTTTTCCCCTGTACCCGCTCCCTGTTCTCCTGTAAACGCATCATGTTCTCCCGTAAACGCTCCCTCTTTCCCTGTACATGCTCCCTGTTCCCCTGTACATGCTCCGTTTTCAACTGTACACGCTCAGTTTTCCCCCTGTTCCGTGTTACCCTGTACCCGCTCCGTGTTCCCCTGTACCTCCTCCCTGTTCCCCAGTAAATCTTGCCTGTTCCCCTGTCCCTGCTTCCTGTTCCCCTGTACACGTTCCGTGTTCACTGTAGCTGATCCTTGTTCATGTGTACTGACTCCGTGTTCCCCTGTACTCGCTCCGTGTTCCCCTGTACCCGCACCGTGTTCCCCTGTACCCGCACCGTGTTCCGCTGTACCCGCACCGTGTTCCGCTGTACCCGCACCGTGTTCCGCTGTACCCGCTCCGTGTTGCCCCATACCCGCTCCCTCTTCCCCTGTACCTGCACCGTTATCCCCTGTACACGCTCCGTGTTCCCCCTGCTCCCTGTTCCCCTGTACCCACTCCGTGTTCCCCTGTACCCGCTCCGTGTTGCCCCATACCCGCTCCCTCTTCCCCTGTACCTGCACCGTTATCCCCGGTACACGCTCCGTGTTCCCCTGTACCCACTTCGTGTTCACCTGTACCCGCTTCCTGTCGACCTGTACGTGCTCCCTATTCGCCTGTACCCGCTCTGTGTTCCCGCCGCAACCTGTTCCCCTGTACCCGCTCCCTGTTCCCCTGTACCCGCTCCGTATTTCACTGTACCCGCTACGTGTTTCGCTGTACCTGCTACGTGTTCCCCTGTACCTGTTCCGTGTTCCCCTGTACCTGCTCCCTGTTCCCCTGTACCCGCTCTCTGTTCCCCTGTACAGGCTCTGTTTCCCCCCTGTTCCGTGTTCCCCCAGCTCCATGTTCCTCCCTTCCCGCTGCCTGTTCACCTGTACCCACTCGCTGTTCCCTGTACCCGTTCCCTGTTCCCCTCTACCCACTCCATGTTCCCTGTATCCGCTTCGTGTTCCCCTGTAGACGCTCCGTCTTCCCCCTGCTCCGTGTTCTCCCTGCTCCATGTTCTCATGTATGCGCTCCCTATTCCATTGTACACGCTTCGTGTTCCACTGTACTCGCTACGTGTTCCCCTGTACCCAATCCGTTTCACCCTGTAGCCGCTCCGTGTTCCCCTGTATCCGTTCCCTGTTTTCTTGAACCAGCCCCGTGTTCCCCTGTGCCCGCCCCGTGTTCCCCTGTGCCCGCCCCGTGTTCCCCTGTGCCCGCCCCATGTTCCCCTGTGCCCGCGCCGTGTGCCCCTGTGCCCGCCCTGTGTTCCCCTGTGCCCGCCCCGTGTGCCCCTGTGCCCGCTCTGTGTTCCCCTGCTCCCGTTCCATGTTCCCCTGTACCCACTCCATGTCCGTGTCATTTGTACCTGCTCCGTGTTCACCTTTACCCGCTCCCTCTTCCCCTGTACCTGCACCGTTATCCCCAGTACCCGCTCCGTGTTCCCCGGCACCTCCTCCCTGTTCCCCAGTAAACCCTGCCTGTACCCCTGTCCCTGCTTCCTGTTCCCCTGTACACGTTCCGTGTTCAATGTAGCTGATCCGTGTTCATGTGTACTGTTTCTGTGTTCCCCTGTACGCGCTCCGTGTTCTCCTGTACGCGCTACCTGTTCCCCTGTACGCGCTCCGTGTTCCCCTGTACCTGCTCCGTGTTCCCCTGTACCCGCACCGTGTTCCCCCCTACCCACTCCATGTTCCCCTGTATTGTCTGTGCACGCTCTGTGTTCACTGTAGCTGATGCGTGTTCTCCTGTACCTGCTCCCACTTCCCCTGTACCCGCTCTGTGTTCCCCTGTACCCTCTTCCCCTGTATCTGCACCGTTATCCCTGATACATGCTCCGTGTTCCCCTGTACCCGCTCTGTGTTCCCCTTTACCCGCTGCCTCTTCTCCTGCATCCGCTCCGTGTTCACCTGTACCCGCTTCGTGTTCACCTGTACGCGCTCCCTATTCCCCTGTACCCGCTCTCTGTTCCTGCCACAACCTGTTCCACTGTACCCGCTCCATGTTCCCCAGTAACCCCTGCCTGTTCCCCTGAACCCGCTCCCTGTTTGCCTGTGCCCGCTCCGTGTTCCCCTGCTCCCGTTCCATGTTCCGCTGTAACCGCTCCATGTCCGTGTTCCCCTGTACCCGCTCCGTGTTCACCTTTACCCGCTCACTCTTCCCCTGTTACCACTTCAGTTTCGCCTGTATCCGCTCCGTGTTCCCGCTGCACCTTGTTCGCCTGTACCCCCTCCCTCTTCCCCTTTCCCCGCTCCTTGTTCCCTTGTACACGCTCTGTGTTCCCCTCTGCCGGCTAGGTGTTCCCCAGTAGCCGCTTCATGTCCCCCCCACTCCCTGTTCCCCTGTACCCGCACCATGTTCCCCTGTACCCGCACCATGTTCCCCTGTGCCCGCTCCGTATTCCCCTGTGCCCGCTCCGTGTTCCCCTGTACCCGCTCCCTGTTCCCCTGTACCCGCTCTCTGTACCACTGAACCCGCTCCTTGTTCCTCTGTACCCGCTCCCTTTTCCCCTGTACCCGCTCCCTGTTCTCCTGTAAACGCATCATGTTCTCCCGTAAACGCTCCCTCTTCCCCTGTACATGCTCCCTGTTCCCCTGTACATGCTCCGTTTTCAACTGTACACGCTCAGTTTTCCCCCTGTTCCGTGTTGCCCTATACCCGCTCCGTGTTCCCCTGTACCCGCTCCGTGTTCCCCTGTACCTCCTCCCTGTTCCCCAGTAAACCTTGCCTGTTCCCCTGTCCCTGCTTCCTGTTCCCCTGTACACGTTCCGTGTTCACTGTAGCTGATCCTTGTTCATGTGTACTGACTCTGTGTTCCCCTGTACTCGCTCTGTGTTCCCCTGTACCCGCACCGTGTTCCCCTGTACCCGCGCTGTGTTCCACTGTACCCGCACCGTGTTCCGCTGTACCCGCTCCGTGTTCCGCTGTACCCGCTTCGTGTTGCCCCATACCCGCTCCCTCTTCCCCTGTACCTGCACCGTTATCCCCTGTACACGCTTCGTGTTCCCCCTGCTCCCTGTTCCCCTGTACCCACTCCGTGTTCCCCTGTACCCGCTCCGTGTTGCCCCATACCCGCTCCCTCTTCCCCTGTACCTGCACCGTTATCCCGGTACACGCTCCGTGTTCCCCTGTACCCACTTCGTGTTCACCTGTACCCGCTTCCTGTCGACCTGTACGTGCTCCCTATTCGCCTGTACCCGCTCTGTGTTCCCGCCGCAACCTGTTCCCCTGTACCCGCTCCCTGTTCCCCTGTACCCGCTCCCTGTTCCCCTGTACCCGCTCCCTGTTCCCCTGTACCCGCTCCCTGTTCCCCTGTACCCGCTCCGTATTTCGCTCTACCCACTACGTGTTTCGCTCTACCCGCTACGTGTTCCCCTGTACCTGTTCCGTGTTCCCCTGTACCCGCTCCCTGTTCCCCTGTACCCGCTCTCTGTTCCCCTGTACAGGCTCCGTTTTCCCCCTGTTCCGTGTTCCCCCAGCTCCATGTTCCTCCCTACCCGCTGCCTGTTCACCTGTACCCACTCGCTGTTCCCTGTACCCGTTCCCTGTTCCCCTCTACCCACTCCATGTTCTCTGTATCCGCTTCGTGTTCCCCTGTAGACGCTCCGTCTTCCCCCTGCTCCGTGTTCTTCCTGCTCCATGTTCTCATGTATGCGCTCCCTATTCCATTGTACACGCTTCGTGTTCCACTGTACCCAGTCCGTTTCACCCTGTAGCCGCTCCGTGTTCCCCTGTATCCGTTCCCTGTTTTCCTGAACCAGCCCCGTGTTCCCCTGTGCCCGCCCCGTGTTCCCCTGTGCCCGCCCCGTGTTCCCCTGTGCCCGCCCCGTGTGCCCCTGTGACCGCCCTGTGTTCCCCTGTGCCTGCCCCTGTGCCCGCTCTGTGTTCCCCTGCTCCCGTTCCGTGTTCCCCTGTATCCACTCCATGTCCGTGTCATTTGTACCTGCTCCGTGTTCACCTTTACCCGCTCACTCTTCCCCTGTTACCTCTCCAGTTTCGCCTGTATCCGCTCCGTGTTCCCGCCGCACCTTGTTCACCTGTACCCCCTCCCTCTTCCCCTTTCCCCGCTCCTTGTTCCCTTGTACACGCTCTGTGTTCCGCTCTGCCGGCTAGGTGTTCCCCTGTAGCCGCTTCATGTCCCCCCCACTCCCTGTTCCCCTGTACCTGCACCATGTTCCCCTGTGCCCGCTCCGTGTTCCCCTGTGCCTGCTCCGTGCTCCCCTGTGCCCGCTCCCTGTTCCCCTGTACCCGCTCCCTGTTCCTCTGTAAACGCATCCTGTTCCCCCGCAAATGCTCCCTGTTCCCCTGTACCCGCTCCCTGTTCCCCTGTACCCGCTCCCTGTTCCCGCTCCGTGTTCCCCTGTACCCGCTCCCTGTTCTCCTGTACCCACTCCCTGTTCCCCTGTACCCGCTCCGTTTTACCCTGTAGCTGCTACCTGTTACCCTGTACCCTCTCTGTGTTACCCCGTACCCGCTCCCTGCTCCCCCGTACCCATTCTGGATTTCCCCTATTCGCTTCGTGTTCCAGCTCCCTGTTCCACTGTATCCGCTCCCTGAGCCCCTGTACCCGCTCCCTGTTCCCCTGTGCCCGCTCCGTGTTCCCTTGTACCCGCACGTGTTCCCCTGTACCCGCTCCCTGTTCCCCTGTACCCGCTCCCTGTTCCCCTGTACCCGCTCCGTGCTACCCCGCACCAGCTCCGTGCTCTCCCATACCCGTTCCGTGTTCCCCCTACCCACTTCGTGTTTCCGCTCCCTGTTCCCCTGTACCAGCTCCTTGTTCCCCTGACCCGCTCCCTATTACCCTGTGACCGCTCCCTGTTCCCCTGGACCAGCTCCGTGTTCCCCTCTACCCGCTCCGTGTTCCCCTGTACCCGCTCACTATTCCCCTGTACCAGCTCCGTATTCCCCTGCACCAGCTCCGTGTTACCCTCTATCCGCTCCGTATTCCCCTGTACCCATTCCCTGTTCCCCTGTACCCGCTCCCTGTTCCGCTGTGCCAGCTCCCTGTTCTCCAGTAGCCGCTTCGAGTTAGCCTGTACCCGCTCCGTGTTACCCTGCATCCCCTCCATGTTCCCCAGTTCCATGTTCCCCCGCTACGTGTTCCCCTGTACACGCTCCCTGTACCCTTTTGCACACTCCCTTTTGCCAGTACATGCTGCTTGTTCCACTGTACCCTGTTCCCCGCTCCGTGTTCCCCTGTACCCGCTCCCTGTTCCCCTGTACCTGCTTCCTGTTCCCTGTACCGCTCCCTGTTCCCGTGTACCCGCTCCCTGTTCCCCTCTACCCGCTCCCTGTTCCCCTGTACCCGCTCCCTGTTCCCCTGTACCCGCTCCCTGTTCCCCTGTACCCGCTCCGTGTTCCCCTGTACCTGTTCCCTGTTCCCCTCTACCCGCTCCCTATTCCCCTGTACCCGCTCCGTGTTCCCATGTACCTGCTCCCCGCTCCCTGTTCCCCTGCACCCGCTCCGTGCTCCCCTGTACATGCTCCCTGTACCCGCTCCCTGTTCCCCTGTACTTGCTCCGTGTTCCACTGTACCCGCTCCCTGTTCCCCGTACCCGCTCCGTGTTCCCCTGTACCCGCTCCCTGTTCCCCTTACCCGCTCCGTGTTACATAGAAACATAGAAAATAGGTGCAGGAGTAGGCTATTCGGCCCTTCTAGCCTGCACCGCCATTCAATGAGTTCATGGCTGAACATGCAACTTCAGTACCCCATTCCTGCTTTCTCGCCATACCCCTTGATCCCCCTAGTAGTAAGGACTGCATCTAACTCCTATTTGAATATATTTAGTGAATTGGCCTCAACAACTTTCTGTGGTGGAGAATTCCACAGGTTCACCACTCTCTGGGTGAAGAAGTTTCTCCTCATCTCGGTCCTAAATGGCTTACCCCTTATCCTTAGACTGTGACCCCTGGTTCTGGACTTCCCCAACATTGGGAACATTCTTCCTGCATCTAACCTGTCTAAACCCATCAGAATTTTAAAAGTTTCTATGAGGTCCCCTCTCATTCGTTTGAACTCCAGTGAATACAAGCCCAGTTGATCCAGTCTTTCTTGATAGGTCAGTCCCGCCATCCCGGGAATCAGTCTGGTGAACCTTCGCTGCACTCCCTCAATAGCAAGAATGTCCTTCCTCAGGTTAGGAGACCAAAACTGTACACAATACTCCAGGTGTGGCCTCACCAAGGCCCTGTACAACTGTAGCAACACCTCCCTGCCCCTGTACTCAAATCCTCTCGCAATGAAGGCCAACATGCCATTTGCTTTCTTAACCGCCTGCTGTAACTGCATGCCAACCTTCAATGACTGATGTACCATGACACCCAGGTCTCGTTGCACCTCCCCTTTTCCTAATCTGTCACCATTCAGATAATAGTCTGTCTCTCTGTTTTTACCACCAAAGTGGATAACCTCACATTTATCCACATTATACTTCATCTGCCATGCATTTGCCCACTCACCTAACCTATCCAAGTCGCTCATAGCATCCTCCTCGCAGCTCACACTGCCACCCAACTTAGTGTCATCTGCAAATTTGGAGATACTACATTTAATCCCCTCGTCTAAATCATTAATGTACAGTGTAAACAGGGTACCCCACTAGTCACCGCCTGCCATTCTGAAAAGTACCCATTTACTCTACTCTTTGCTTCCTGTCTGACAACCAGTTCTCAATCCATGTCAGCACACTACCCCCAATCCCATGTGCTTTAACTTTGCACATTAATCTCTTGTGTGGGACCTTGTCGAAAGCCTTCTGAAAGTCCAAATATACCACATCAACTGGTTCTCCCTTGTCCACTCTACTGAAAACATCCTCAAAAAATTCCAGAAGATTTGTCAAGCATGATTTCCCTTTCACAAATCCATGCTGACTTGGACCTATCATATTACCTCTTTCCAAATGCACTGCTATGACATCCTTAATAATTGATTCCATCATATTACCCACTACCGAGGTCAGGCTGACCGGTCTATAATTCCCTGTTTTCTCTCTCCCTCCTTTTTTAAAAAGTGGGGTTGCATTGGCTACCCTCCACTCGATAGGAACTGATCCAGAGTCAATGGAATGTTGGAAAATGACTGTCAATGTATCTGCTATTTCCAAGGCCACCTCCTTAAGTATTCTGGGATGCAGTCCATCAGGCCCTGGGGATTTATCGGCCTTCAATCCCATCAATTTCCCCAACACAATTTCCCGACTAATAAGGATTTCCCTCAGTTCCTCCTCCTTACTAGACCCTCTGACCTCTTTTATATACGGAAGGTTGTTAGTGTCCTCCTTAGTGAATACCGAACCAAAGTACTTGTTCAATTGGTCCGCCATTTCTTTGTTCCCCGTTATGACTTCCCCTGATTCTGACTGCAGGGGACCTACGTTTGACTTTACTAACCTTTTTCTCTTTACATATCTATAGAAACTTTTGCAATCCGTCTTAATGTTCCCTGCAAGCTTCTTCTCGTCCTCCATTTTCCCTGCCCTAATCAAACCCTTTGTCCTCCTCTGCTGAGTTCTAAATTTCTCCCAGTTTCCGGGTTCGCTGCTATTTCTGGCCAATTTGTATGCCACTTCCTTGGCTTTAATACTATCCCTGATTTCCCTTGATAGCCACGGTTGAGCCACCTTCCCTTTTTTATTTTTACGCCAGACAGGAATGTACAATTGTTGTAGTTCATCCATGCGGTCTCTAAATGTCTGCCATTGCCCATCCACAGTCAATCCCTTCAGTATCATTCGCCAATCTATCCTAGCCAATTCACGCCTCATACCTTCAAAGTTACCCTTCTTTAAGTTCTGGACCATGGTCTCTGAATTAACTGTTTCATTCTCCATCCTAATGCAGAATTCCATATTATGGTCACTCTTCCCCAAGGGGCCTCGCACAACGAGATTGCTAATTAATCCTCTCTCATTGCACAACACCCAGTCTAAGATGGCCTCCCCCCTAGTTGGTTCCTCGACATATTGGTCTAGAAAACCATCCCTTATGCACTCCAGGAAATCCTCCTCCACCGTATTGCTTCCAGTTTGGTTAGCCCAATCTATGTGCATATTAAAGTCACCCATTATAACTGCTGCACCCTTATTGCATGCACCCCTAATTTCCTGTTTGATGCCCTCCCCAACATCACTACTACCGTTTGGGAGGTCTGTACACAACTCCCACTAACGTTTTTTGCCCTTTGGTGTTCTGATGCTCTACCCATATTGATTCCACATCATCCAAGCTAATGTCCTTCCTAACTATTGCATTAATCTCCTCTTTAACCAGCAATGCTACCCCACCTCCTTTTCCTTTTATTCTATCCTTCCTGAATGTTGAATACCCCTGGATGTTGAGTTCCCAGCCCTGATCATCCTGGAGCCATGTCTCTGTAATCCCAATCACATCATATTTGTTAACATCTGTTTGCACAGTTAATTCATCCACCTTACTACGGATACTCCTTGCATTAAGACACAAAGCCTTCAAGCTTGTTTTTTTAACACCCTTTGTCCTTTTAGAATTTTGCTGTACAGTGGCCCTTTTTGTTCTTTGCCTTGGGTTTCTCTGCCCTCCACTTTTCCTCATCTCCTTTCTGTCTTTTGCTTTTGTCTCCTTTTTGTTTCCCTCTGTCTCCCTGCATTGGTTCCCATCCCCCTGCCATATTAGTTTAATTTTTTCCATCCCCCTGCCATATTAGTTTAACTCCTCCCCAACAGCACTAGCAAACACTCCCCCTAGGACATTGGTTCCGGTCCTGCCCAGGTGCAGACTGTCCGGTTTGTACTGGTCCCACCTCTCCCAGAACCGGTTCCAATGCCCCAGGAATTTGAATCCCTCCCTGCTGCACCACTGCTGAAGCCACGTATTCATCTGCGCTATCCTGCGATTCCTACTCTGACTAGCACGTGGCACTGGTAGCAATCCCGAGATTACTACTTTTGAGGTCCTACTTTTTAATTTAGCTCCTAGCTCCTTAAATTCGTTTCATAGAACCTCATCCCTTTTTTTACCTATGTCGTTGGTACCAATGTGCACCACGACAACTGGCTGTATTCCCTCCCTTTTTAGAATGTCCTGCACCCGCTCCGAGACATCCTTGACCCTTGCACCAGGGAGGCAACATGCCATCCTGGAGTCTCGGTTGCGGCCGCAGAAACGCCTATCTATTCCCCTTACAATTGAATCCCCTATCACTATCGCTCTCCCACTCTTTTTCCTGCCCTCCTGTGCAACAGAGCCAGCCACGGTGCCATGAACTTGGCTGCTGCTGCCCTCCCCTGATGAGTCATCCCCTTCAACAGTACTCAAAGCAGTGTATCTGTTTTACAAGGGGATGACCACAGGGGGCCCCTGCACTACCTTCCTTGCACTGCTCTTCCTGTTGGTCTTCCATTCCCTATCTGGCTGTCGACCCTTCACCTGCGGTACGACCAACTCGCTACACGTACTACTCACGTCATTCTCAGCTCCGTGCTCCTGCGTACCCGTTCCGTGTTCCCCCTATCCACTTCGTGTTTCCGCTCCCTGTTCCACTGTCCCCGCTCCCTATTCCCCTGTACCCACTCCCTGTTCCCCTGTACCCGCTACCTGTTCCCGTGTACCCGCTCCGTGTTCCCCTGTATCCACTCCCTGTTCCCTGTAACCGTTTCGTGTTCCGCTGCACACGCTCCCTGTTCCCCTGGACCCGCTCCCTGTTCCCCTGTACCCGCTCCCTGTTCCCCTGTACCCGCCCACTGTTCCCCTGTACCAGCTGTGTTCCCCTGTATCCGCTCCGTGTTACCCTGTACCCGTTCCGTGCACCCCTGTTCCCGCTTCGTGTTCCCCTGTTCCCGCTCGCTGTTCCCCTGTACATGCTCTGTGTTCCCCTGTACCTGCTCTGTTTTATCCTGTACCCGGTCCGCGTAACCCTGTACCCCCTCCGTTACCCCGTACCAGCTCCGTGTTTCCCCATACACGTTCCGTGTTCCCCCTATCCGCTTCGTGTTCCCGCTCCCTGTTCCACTGTATCCGCTCCCTGTTCCCCTGTACCTGCTCTGTGTTACCCTGTACCCGCTCCGTGTTACCCTGTATCCGCTGACTGTTCCCCTGTACCCTTTCCCTCTTCTCCTGTACCCGCTCAGTGTTGCCCTGCCCCCGCTCCATGTTCCCCAGTTCCGTGTTCCCCAGTTCCGTGTTCCCTCTGCTACGTGTTCCCCTGTACACGCTCCCTGAACCCTTTTGCACGCTCCCTTTTGCCAGAACATGCTGCTTGTTCCCTTGTTCCCTGTTCGCCGCTCCGTGTTCCCCTGTACCCGCTCCCTGTTCCCCTGTACTCGCTCCCTGTTTCCCTGTACTCGCTCCCTCTTCATCTGTACCTGCTCTGTTTTCCCCTCGACACGCTCCCTGTTCCACTGTACCCGCTCCGTGTTCCCCCTGTACGCGCTCCCTGTTCCCCTGTACCCGCTCCGTGTGCCCCTGTACCCGCTCCGTGTTCCCCAGTAACCCCTGCCTGTTCCCTTGACCCCGTTCCCTGTTGCCCTGTACACGCTCCGTTTCCCCCCGTTCCGTGTTCCCCTGTACCCACTCCGTGTTTCCCTGTACCCGCTCCTTGTTTCCCTGTACCCGCTCCCTGTTCCCCTGTTCCCGCTCCGTGTTCCCCTGTACTCGCTACCTGTACCCCTGTTACCGCTCCGTGTTCCCCTGTATCTGCTCCCTGTTCCCCTGTATCTGCATTCTGTTCCCCTGTACCCGCTCCCTGTTCCCCTGTACCTGCTCCGTGTTCCCCTGTAGCCGCTCCCTGTTTGCTTGCACACGCTCTGTGTTCACGGTAGCTGATGCGTGTTCCCCTGTACGTGCTCCGCGTTCCCCTGTACACGCGTCCTGTTCCCCTATACCCGCTCTGTGTTCCCCTGTACCCGCTCTGTGTTCCCCTGTATCCGCTCCCTGTTCCCCTGTACGCGCTCCCAGTTCCTCCCACTCCCTTTCCCCCTGTACCCGCTCCCTCTTCCCATGTACACACTCCCAGTTCCCCTGTACCCGCTCCGTGTTCCCCTGCACCCGCTCCGTGTTCCACTGTACCTGCTCCATGTTCCCCTTGTATCCGCTCTCTGTTCCTGCCGATCCCTGTTCCCCTGTACCCACTGTTCCGTGTTCACCTGCACCCGTTCCCTGTTGCCCTGTACATGCTCCGTTTCCCCCCGTTCCGTGTTCCTCCAGCTCCGTATTCCCCTGTACCCACTCCGTGTTCCCCTGTACCCGCTCCGTGTTTCCCTGTACCCGCTCCCTGTTCGCCTGTACGCGCTCCGAGTTCCCTTGTATCCGCTCTCTGTTCCTGCCGATCCCTGTTCCCCTGTACCCACTGTTCCGTGTTCACCTGCACCCGTTCCCTGTTGCCCTGTACATGCTCCGTTTCCCCCCGTTCCGTGTTCCTCCAGCTCCGTATTCCCCTGTACCCACTCCGTGTTCCCCTGTACCCGCTCCGTGTTTCCCTGTACCCGCTCCCTGTTCGCCTGTACGCGCTCCGAGTTCCCTTGTATCCGCTCTCTGTTCCTGCCGCTCCGTGTTCCCCTGTACCCGCTCCCTGTTCCCCTGTACCTGCTCCCTGTTTCCCCTGTACCCGCTGCCTGTTCCCCTGCTCCCGTTCCCTGTTTCCCAGTAACCCCTGCCTGTTCCCTTGACCCCGTTCCCTGTTGCCCTGTACATGCTCCGTTTCCCCCCGTTCCGTGTTCCTCCAGCTCCGTGTTCCTCTGTATCCACTCTGTGTTCCCCTGTACCCGCTCCGTGTTTCCCTGTACCCGCTCCCTGTTCGCCTGTACGCGCTCCGTGTTTCCTTGTGCCCGCCCCGTGTACCCCTGTGACCGCCCCGTGTGCCCCTGTGCCCGCCCCGTGTGCCCCTGTGCCCGCCCCGTGTGCCCCTGTGCCCGCTCTGTGTTCCCCTGCTCCCGTTCCGTGTTCCCCTGCACCCGTTCCATGTTCACCTTTACCCGCTCACTCTTCCCCTGTTGCCACACCAGTTTCGCCTGTACCCGCTCCGTGTTCCCGCCGCACCTTGTTCGCCTGTACCCGCTCCCTGTTCCCCTGTAACCGCTCCATGTTCCACTGTACCTGCTGCATGTTCCCCTGTAACTGCTCCCTGTTCTCCTGTAATCGCTCCCTGTTCCACTGTACCCTCTCCTTGTTCCCCTGTACCCTGTCCCTGTTCCCCTGTACCCGGTCCCTGTTCCCCTGTACCCGCACCCTGTTCCCCTGCACCCGCCCTGTGTTCCCCTGTACGCGCTCCGTGTTCCGCTGCTCTGTGTTCCGCTGTACCCCCTCCCTGTTCCCCTGTACCCGCTCCCTGTTCCCCTGTACCCGCTCCCTGATCCTGCCACACCCTGTTCCCCTGTACCCGCTCCCTGTTCCCCTGCACCCGCTCCCTGTTCCCCTGCACCCGCTCCGTTTTAAGCTGTACACGCTCTGTTTTCCCCCTGTCCCATGTTCCCCTGTCCCCGCTCCGTGTTCCCCTGTCCCCACTCCGTGTTCCCCTGTACCCGCTCTGTTTTCCCCTGTGCCCGCTCCCTATTCCTCTGCACCGGCTTCGTGTTCCCCTGTACCCTCTTCCCCTGTACCCGCTCCCAGTTCCCCCCACTCCCTCTTCCCCTGTACCCGCTCCCTCTTCCCATGCACACACTCCCAGTTCCCCTGTACCCGCTCCGTGTTCCCCTGTACCCGCTCCGTGTTCCACTGTACCTGCTGCATGTTCCCCTGTAACTGCTCCCTGTTCTCCTGTAATCGCTCCCTGTTCCACTGTACCCTCTCCGTGTTCCCCTGTACCCTGTCCCTGTTCCCCTGTACCCGGTCCCTGTACCCCTGTACCCGCACCCTGTTCCCCTGCACCCGCCCTGTGTTCCCCTGTACACGCTCCGTGTTCCGCTGCTCTGTGTTCCGCTGTACCCCCTCCCTGTTCCCCTGTACCCGCTCCCTGTTCCCCTGTACCCGCTCCCTGATCCTGCCACACCCTGTTCCCCTGTACCCGCTCCCTGTTCCCCTGCACCCGCTCCCTGTTCCCCTGCACCCGCTCCATGTTGCCCTGTACCCACTCCCTGTTTGCCTGTACACGCTCTGTGTTCCCCTGTACGCGCTCTGCGTTCCACTGTACATGCGCCCTCTTCCTGTAACAACGCCCTGTTCCCCTGTACCCGCTCCCTGTTTCCCTGTACCCGCTCCCTCTTCACCTGTACCTGCTCTGTTTTCCCCTCTACACGCTCCCTGTTCCCCTGTTCCCGCTCCATGTTCCCCCTGTACGCGCTCCGTGTTGCCCTGTACCTGCTCCATGTGCCCCTGTACCCGCTCCGTGTTCCCTTGTATCCGCTCTCTGTTCCTGCCGCTCCGTGTTCCCCTGTACCCGCTCCCTGTTCCCCAGTAACCCCTGCCTGTTCCCTTGACCCCGTTCCCTGTTGCCCTGTACATGCTCCGTTTCCCCCCGTTCCGTGTTCCTCCAGCTCCGTGTTCCCCTGTACCCACTCCGTGTTCCCCTGTACCCGCTCCGTGTTTCCCTGTACCCGTTCCCCGTTTGCCTGTACGCGCTCCGTGTTCCCTTGTGCCCGCCCCGTGTACCCCTGTGACCGCTCCGTGTTCCCCTGTGTCCGCTCCGTGTGCCCCTGTACTCGCTCAGTGTGCCCCTGTACTCGCTCAGTGTTCCCCTGCTCCCGTTCTGTGTTCCCCTGCTCCCGTTCCGTGTTCCCCTGCACCTGCTCCGTGTTCCCCTGCACCCGCTCCATGTTCACCTTTACCCGCTCACTCTTCCCCTGTTACCACACCAGTTTCGCCTGTATCCGTTCCGTGTTCCCGCCGCACCTTGTTCGCCTGTACCCGCTCCCTGTTCCCCTGTAACTGCTCCATGTTCCCCTGTACCCGCTCCCTGTTCCCCTGTACACGCTCCGTTTTAAGCTGTACACGCGCCGTTTTCCCCCTGTCCCATGTTCCCCTGTACCCGCTCCGTGTTCCCCTGTCCCAGCTCCGTGTTCCCCTGTACCCGCTCCGCTTTCCCCTGTGCCCGCTCCCTGTTCCCGTGCACCGGCTTCGTGTTCACCTGTACCCTCTTCCCCTGTACCCGCTCCCAGTTCCCCCCACTCCCTATTCCCCTGTACCCACTCCCTCTTCCCATGTACACGCTCCCAGTTCCCCTGTACCCGCTCCGTGTTCCCCTGTACCCGCACCCTGTTCCCCTGCACCCGCCCTGTGTTCCCCTGTACGCGCTCCGTGTTCCACTGTACCTGCTCCATGTTCCCCTGTAACCGCTCCCTGTTCCCCTGTACCCTCTCCATGTTCCCCTGTACCCTGTCCCTGTTCCCCTGTACCCGCTCCCTGTTCCCCTGTACCTGCACCCTGTTCCCCTGCACCCGCCCTGTGTTCCCCTGTACGCGCTCTGTGTTCCACTGCTCTGTGTTCCGCTGTACCCGCTCCCTATTCCCCTGTACCCGCTCCCTGATCCCGCCACACCCTGTTCCCCTGTACCCGCTCCCTGTTCCCCTGCACGCGCTCTGTGTTCCCCTTGTACGCGCTCCGTGTTCCCCCTGTATCCGCTCCCTATTCCCCTGTACCCGCACCCTCTTCCCCTGTACCCGCTCCATGTTCACCTGTAACCGCTCCATGTTCCCCTGTACCCGCTCCCTGTTTGCCTGTACACGCTCTGTGTTCCTCTGTACGCGCTCTGCGTTCCCCTGTACATGCGCCCTGTTCCCCAGTACCAACGCCCTGTTCCCCTGTACCCGCTCCCTGTTTCCCTGTACCCACGCCCTCTTCACCTGTACCTGCTCTGTTTTCCCCTCTACATGCTCCCTGTTCCCCTGTACCCGCTCCGTGTTCCCCCTGTACGCGCTCCGCGTTGCCCTGTACCTGCTCCGTGTGCCCCTGTACCCGCTCCGTGTTCCCTTGTATCCGCACTCTGTTCCTGCCGCTCCCTGTTCCCCTGTACCCGCTCCCTGTTCCCCTGTACCCGCTCCCTGTTCCCCTGTACCCGCTCCCTGTTCCCCAGTAACCCCTGCCTGTTCCCTTGACCCCGTTCCCTGTTGCCCTGTACACGCTCTGTTTCCCACCGTTCCGTGTTCCTCCAGCTCCGTGTTCCCCTGTACCCACTCCGTGTTCCCCTGTACCCGCTCCGTGTTCCCCTGTACCCGCTCCGTGTTTCCCTGTACCCGCTCTCTGTTCGCCTGTACGCGCTCCGTGTTCCTTTGTGCCCGCCCCGTGTACCCCTGTGCCCGCTCCGTGTTCCCCTGTACCCGCTCAGTGTTCCCCTGCTCCCATTCTGTGTTCCCCTGTTCCCGTTCCGTGTTCCCCTGTTCCCGTTCCATGTTCCCCTGCACCCGCTCCATGTTCACCTTTACCCGCTCACTCTTCCCCTGTTACCACACCAGTTTCGCCTGTATCCGCTCCGTGTTCCCGCCGCACCTTGTTCGCCTGTACCCGCTCCCTGTTCCCCTGTAACCGCTCCATGTTCCCCTGTACCCGCTCCCTGTTCCCCTGTACACGCTCCGTTTTAAGCTGTACACGCTCCGTTTTCCCCCTGTCGCATGTTCCCCTGTACCCGCTCCGTGTTCCCCTGTCCCCGCTCCGTGTTCCTCTGTACCCGCTCCGTTTTCCCCTGTGCCCGCTCCCTGTTCCCCTGTAGCTGCTCCGTGTTCCCCTGTACCTGCTCCCTCTTCCCCTTCGCTGCACTATGTTCCCCTGTACGCGCTCCGTGTTCCCCTGTACTCGCTCCGTGTTCCCCTGTACCAGCTCCCTGTTCTCCTGTACCAGCTCCGTGTTCTCTGTACCAGTTCCGTGTTCTCCTGTACCAGTTCCGTGTTCCCCTGTACCCGCATCGTGTACCCCTGTACGCGCACCGTGCTCCCTTTTACCGCTCCGTGCTCCCCTGCACCCGCTCCGTTCTCCCCTTTACCCGCTCCGTGTTGCCCTGTACCCACTCCGTGTTGCCCTGTACCCGCTCCCTGATCCCGCCACACCCTGTTCTCCTGTACCTGCTCCTTGTTCCCCTGCACCCGCTTCATGTTCCCCCTGTACGTGCTCGTGTTCCTGCTGTACGCGCTCTGTGTTCCCCTGTACCCGCTCCGTGTTCCCCTGTACCCGCACCCTGTTCCCCTGTACCCGCACCCTGTTCCCCTGTATTTGCTCCCTGTTCCCCTGTACCCGCACCCTGTTCCCCTGTACCCGCTCCCTGTTCCCCTGTACCCGCTCCATGTTCCCCTGTACCCGCTCCATTTTCCCCTGTACCCGCTCGCTGTTTGACTGTACACGCTCTGTGTTCGCTGTAGCTGAAGCGTGTTCCACTGTACGCGCTCCGCGTTCCCCTATACACACGCCCTGTTCCCCTCTACCAATGTCCTGTTCCCAAGTACCCGCTCCCTGTTCCCCTGTGCCCGCTCCCTGTTCTCCTGTAAACGCATCCTGTTCCCCCATTAGCGCTCCCTCTTCCCCTGTACATGCTCCCTGTTCCCCTGTACATGCTCTGTTTTCAACTGTACACGCTCCGTTTTCCCCCTGTTCCATGTTGCCCTGTACCCGCTCCGTGTTACCCTGTACCCGCTCCGTGCTCCCCTGTACCTCCTCCCTGTTCCCCAGTAAACGCTGCCTGTTCCCCTGTCCCTGCTTCCTGTTCCCCTGTACACGTTCCGTGTTCAATGTAGCTGATCCGTGTTCATGGGTACTGAGTCCGTGTTCCCCTGTACGCGCTCCGTGTTCTCCTGTACGCGCTCCGTGTTCCCCTGTACCCGCTCCCTGTTCCCCTGTGCCCGCTCCCTGTTCTCCTGTAAACGCATCCTGTTCCCCCGTAAACGCTCCCTCTTCCCCTGTACATGCTTTCTGTTCCCCTGTACCCGCTCCATGTTCTACTGTACCCGCTCCCTGTTTGCCTGTACATGCTCTGTGTTCACTGTAGCTGAAGAGTGTTCCCCTGTATGCGCTCCGCGTTTCCCTGTACACGCGCCCTGTTCCCCTGTACCCGCTCCATGTTCCCCTGTACACGCTCCTTGTTCCCCCTGCTCCGTGTTCCCCTGTACCCGCTCCGTGTTCCCCTGTACCCGCTCCATGTTCCCCTCTTCCCGCACCGTGTTCCCCTGTACCCGCTCCTTGTTCTCCTGTACCCGCTCCCTGTTCTCCTGTACCCGCTCCCTGTTCTCATGTACCCGCTCTCTGTTCCTCCGTACACGCTCCCTGTTCCCCTGTCCCCGCTCCCTCTTCCCCTGTACCTGCACCGTTATCCCCGGTACACGCTCCGTGTTCCCCCTACCCGCTCTGTGTTCCCCTTTTCCCGCTGCCTCTTCTCCTGTACCCGCTCCCTATTCCCCTGTACCCGCTGTGTGTTCCAGCCGCAACCTGTTCCACTGTACCCGCTACCTGTTCCCCTGTACCCGCTCCGTGTTTCGCTGCACCCGCTACGTGTTCCCCTTTATCCGCGTCGTTTGTCGCTGTACCCGCTCCGTGTTCCGCTGTACCCGCTCCCTGTTCCCCTGTAACCGCTCCCTGTTCCCATGTACCGGCTCCCTGTTCCACTGTACCTGCTCCCCGTGCCCCTGTACCTGCTCCCGTACCACTGTACCCGCTCCCTGTACCACTGTACCCGCTACCTGTTCCCCTGTACCCGCTCCTTGTTCCCCTGTACCCACTCCTTGTTCCCCTGTCCCCGTATCCTGTTCCCCTGCACCCGCTCTGTGTTCCCCCTGTACGCGCTCCGTGTTCCCCATGTACACGCTCCGTGTTGCCCTGTACCCGCTCTGTGTTCCCCTGTACCCGCTCCGAGTTCCCCTGTATCCGCGTCGCTTTTCCCTGTATCCGCGACGTTTTCCGCTGTACCCGCTCCCTGTTCCCCTGTACCCGCTCCTTGTTCCCCTGTGCCCGCTCCGTGTTCCGCTGTACGCGCTCCGTGTTCTCCTGTACCCACTCCGTGTTCCGCTGTACCCGCTCCGTGTTCCCCTGTACCTGCTCCGTGTTCCCCTGTACCCGCACCGTGTTCCCCTGTACCCGCTCCACGTTCCCCTGTTCCCGCACCGTGTTGCCCTGTACCCGCTCCCTGTTCTCCTGTACCCGCTCTCTGTTCCTCCGTACCCGCTCCCTGTTCCCCTGTCCCCGTTCCCTCTTCCCCTGCACCTGCACCGTTATCCCCGGTACACGCTCCGTCTTCCCCTACCCGCTCTGTGTTCCCCTTTTCCCGCTGCCTCTTCTCCTGTACCCGCTCCGTGTTTCGCTGTACTCGCTACGTGTTCCCCTGTACCCATTCCGTGTTCCCCTGTACCTGCTCCGCGTTCCCCTTTATCCACGTCGTTTTCCGCTGTACACGCTCCGTGTTCCGCTGTACCCGCTCCCTGTTCCCCTGTACCCGCTCCCTGTTCCACTGTACCCGCTCCCTGTGCCCCTGTACCCGTTCCTTGTTCCCCTGTAACCGCTCCTTGTTCCCCTGCACCCGTATTCTGTTCCCCTGCACACGCTCTGTGTTCCCCCTGTACATGCTCCGTGTTCACCCTGTACACGCTCCGTGTTGCCCTGTACCCGCTCCGTGTTCCCCTGTATTCGCGTCGTTTTCCCCTGTATCCGCGTCGTTTTCCGCTGTACCCGCTTCCTGTTCCCCTGTACCCGCTCCCTGTTCCATTGTACCCGCTCACTGTACCCGCTCCCTGTTCCCCTGTACCTGCTACCTGTTCCCCTGTACGCGCTCCGTGTTCCCCTGTACCTGCTCCGTGTTCCCCTGTACCCGCACCGTGTTCCCCCCTACCCACTCCATGTTCCCCTGTATTGTCTGTGCACGCTCTGTGTTCACTGTAGCTGATGCGTGTTCCCCTGTACCTGCTCCCACTTCCCCTGTACCCGCTCTGTGTTCCCCTGTACCCTCTTCCCCTGTACCTGCACCGTTATCCCCGATACATGCTCCGTGTTCCCCTGTACCCGCTCTGTGTTCCCCTTTACCCGCTGCCTCTTCTCCTGCATCCGCTCCGTGTTCACCTTTACCCGCTTCGTGTTCACCTGTACCCCTGTACCCGCTCTCTGTTCCCGCTGCAACCTGTTCCACTGTACCCGCTCCATGTTCCCCAGTAACCCCTGCCTGTTCCCCTAAACCCGCTCCCTGTTTGCCTGTGCCCGCTCCGTGTTCCCCTGCTCCCGTTCCATGTTCCGCTGTACCCGCTCCATGTCCGTGTTCCCCTGTACCCGCTCCGTGTTCACCTTTACCCGCTCACTCTTCCCCTGTTACCACTCCAGTTTCGCCTGTATCCGCTCTGTGTTCCCGCTGCACCTTGTTCGCCTGTACCCCCTCCCTCTTCCCCTTTCCCCGCTCCTTGTTCCCTTGTACACGCTCTGTGTTCCCCTCTGCCGGCTAGGTGTTCCCCAGTAGCCGCTTCATGTCCCCCCCACTCCCTGTTCCCCTGTACCCGCACCATGTTCCCCTGTACCCGCACCATGTTCCCCTGTACCCGCACCATGTTCCCCTGTACCCGCACCGTGTTCCCCTGTGCCCGCTCCGTGTTCCCCTGTGCCCGCTCCGTATTCCCCTGTGCCCGCTCCGTGTTCCCCTGTACCCGCTCCCTGTTCCCCTGTACCCGCTCCCTTTTCCCCTGTACCCGCTCCCTGTTCTCCTGTAAACGCATCATGTTCTCCCGTAAACGCTCCCTCTTCCCCTGTACATGCTCCCTGTTCCCCTGTACATGCTCCGTTTTCAACTGTACACGCTCAGTTTTCCCCCTGTTCCGTGTTCCCCTGTACCCGCTCCGTGTTCCCCTGTACCCGCTCCGTGTTCCCCTGTACCCGCTCCGTGTTCCCCTGTACCTCCTCCCTGTTCCCTAGTAAACCTTGCTTGTTCCCCTGTCCCTGCTTCCTGTTCCCCTGTACACGTTCCGTGTTCACTGTAGCTGATCCTTGTTCATGTGTACTGACTCTGTGTTCCCCTGTACCCGCGCTGTGTTCCACTGTACCCGCACCGTCTTCCGCTGTACCCGCTCCGTGTTCCGCTGTACCCGCTCTGTGTTGCCCCATACCCGCTCCCTCTTCCCCTGTACCTGCACCGTTATCCCCGGTACACGCTCCGTGTTCCCCTGTACCCACTTCGTGTTCACCTGTACCCGCTTCCTGTCGACCTGTACGTGCTCCCTATTTGCCTGTACCCGCTCTGTGTTCCCGCCGCAACCTGTTCCACTGTACCCGCTCCCTGTACCCGCTCCGTATTTCGCTGTACCCGCTACGTGTTTCGCTGTACCCGTTCTCTGTTCCCGTACAGGCTCCGTTTCCCCCCTGTTCCGTGTTCCCCCAGCTCCATGTTCCTCCCTACCTGCTGCCTGTTCACCTGTACCCACTCGCTGTTCCCTGTACCCGTTCCCTGTTCCCCTCTACCTACTCCATGTTCCCTGTACCCGCTTCGTGTTCCCCTGTAGATGCTCCGTCTTCCCCCTGCTCCGTGTTCTCCCTGCTCCATGTTCTCATGTATGCGCTCCCTATTCCATTGTACACGCTTCGTGTTCCACTGTACTCGCTACGTGTTCTCCTGTACCCAGTCCGATTCACCCTGTAGCCACTCCGTGTTCCCCTGTGTCCATTCCCTGTTTTTCTGTACCAGCCCCGTGTTCCCCTGTGCCCGCCCCGTGTTCCCCTGTGCCCGCCCTGTGTGCCCTTGTGCCCGCTCTGTGTTCCCCTGCTCCCGTTCCGTGTTCCCCTGTACCCACTCCATGTCCGTGTCATTTGTACCTGCTCCGTGTTCACCTTTACCCGCTCACTCTTCCCCTGTTACCTCTCCAGTTTCGCCTGTATCCGCTCCGTGTTCCCGCCGCACCTTGTTCACCTGTACCCCCTCCCTCTTTCCCTTTCCCCGCTCCTTGTTCCCTTGTACACGCTCTGTGTTCCGCTCTGCCGGCTAGGTGTTCCCCTGTAGCCGCTTCATGTCCCCCCCACTCCCTGTTCCCCTGTACCTGCACCATGTTCCCCTGTGCCCGCTCCGTGTTCCCCTGTGCCTGCACCGTGCTCCCCTGTGCCCGCTCCCTGTTCCCCTGTACCTGTTCCCCTGTAAACGCATCCTGTTCCCCCGCAAATGCTCCCTGTTCCCCTGTACCCACTCCCTGTTCCCCTGTACCCGCTCCCTGTTCCCCTGTACCCGCTCCGTGTTCCCCTGTACCCGCTCCCTGTTCCCCTGTACCCGCTCCCTGTTCCCCTGTACCCGCTCCCTGTTCCCCTGTACCCGCTCCCTGTTCCCCTGTACCCGCTCCCTGTTCCCCTGTACCCGCTCCGTTTTACCCTGTAGCTGCTCCCTGTTACCCTGTACCCTCTCTGTGTTACCCCGTACCCGCTCCCTGCTCCCCCGTACCCATTCTGTGTTTCCCCTATTCACTTCGTGTTCCAGCTCCCTGTTCCACTGTATCCGCTCCCTGTTCCCCTGTGCCCGCTCCGTGTTCCCTTGTACCCGCACGTGTTCCCCTGTACCCGCTCCCTGTTCCCCTGTACCCGCTCCCTGTTCCCCTGTACCCGCTCCGTGCTACCCCGCACCAGCTCCGTGCTCTCCCATACCTGTTCCGTGTTCCCCCGACCCACTTCATGTTTCCGCTCCCTGTTCCCCTGTACCAGCTCCCTGTTCCCCTGACCCGCTCCCTATTCCCCTGCACCCGCTCCCTGTTCCATTGGACCAGCTCCGTGTTCCCCTGTACCCGCTCCCTATTCCCCTGTACCCGCTCCCTGTTCGCCTGTACCCACTCCGTGTTCCCCTGTACCCGTTCCCTGTTCCCCTCTACCCGCTCTCTGTTCTCCTGTACCCGCTCCCTGTTCCCCATACCCGCTCCCTGTTCCCCATACCTGCTTTCTGTTCCCCTGTACCCGCTCCGTGTTCCCCTGTACCTGCTCCCCGCTCCCTGTTCCCCTGCACCCGCTCCGTGCTCCCCTGTACATGCTCCCTGTTCCCCTGTACCCGCTCCCTGTTCCCCTGTACTTGCTCCGTGTTCCACTGTACCCGCTCCCTGTTCCCCGTACCCACTCCGTGTTCCCCTGTACCCGCTCCCTGTTCCCCTTACCCGCTCCGTGTTACATAGAAACATAGAAAATAGGTGCAGGAGTAGGCTATTCGACCCTTCTAGCCTGCACCACCATTCAATGAGTTCATGGCTGAACATGCAACTTCAGTACCCCATTCCTGCTTTCTCGCCATACCCCTTGATCCCCCTAGTAGTAAGGACTTCATCTAACTCCTATTTGAATATATTTAGTGAATTGGCCTCAACAACTTTCTGTGGTAGAGAATTCCACAGGTTCACCACTCTCTGGGTGAAGAAGTTTCTCCTCATCTCGGTCCTAAATGGCTTACCCCCTTATCCTTAGACTGTGACCCCTGGTTCTGGACTTCCCCAACATTGGGAACATTCTTCCTGCATCTAACCTGTCGAAACCCATCAGAATTTTAAAAGTTTCTATGAGGTCCCCTCTCATTCTTTTGAACTCCAGTGAATACAAGCCCAGTTGATTCAGTCCCTCCATCCCGGGAATCAGTCTGGTGAACCTTCGCTGCACTCCCTCAATAGCAAGAATGTCCTTCCTCAGGTTAGGAGACCAAAACTGTACACAATACTCCAGGTGTGGCCTCACCAAGGCCCTGTACAACTGTAGCAACACCTCCCTGCCCCTGTACTCAAATCCCCTCGCTATGAAGGCCAACATGCCATTTGCTTTCTTAACCGCCTGCTGTACCTGCATGCCAACCTTCAATGACTGATGTACCATGACACCCAGGTCTCGTTGCACCTCCCCTTTTCCTAATCTGTCACCATTCAGATAATAGTCTGTCTCTCTGTTTTTACCACCAAAGTGGATAACCTCACATTTATCCACATTATACTTCATCTGCCATGCATTTGCCCACTCACCTAACCTATCCAAGTCACTCTGCAGCCTCATAGCATCCTCCTCGCAGCTCACACTGCCACCCAACTTAGTGTCATCCACAAATTTGGAGATACTACAATTAATCCCCTCGTCTAAATCATTAATGTACAGTGTAAACGGGGTACCCCACTAGTCACCGCCTGCCATTCTGAAAAGTACCCATTTACTCCTACTCTTTGTTTCCTGTCTGACAACCAGTTCTCAATCCATGTCAGCACACTACCCCCAATCCCATGTGCTTTAACTTTGCACATTAATCTCTTGTGTGGGACCTTGTCGAAAGTCTTCTGAAAGTCCAAATATACCACATCAACTGGTTCTCTCTTGTCCACTCTACTGGAAACATCCTCAAAAAATTCCAGAAGATTTGTCAAGCATGATTTCCCTTTCATAAATCCATGCTGACTTGGACCTATCATGTCACCTCTTTCCAAATGCGCTCCTATGACATCCTTAATAATTTATTCCATCATATTACCCACTACCGAGGTCAGGCTGACCGGTCTATAATTCCCTGTTTTCTCTCTCCCTCCTTTTTTAAAAAGTGGGGTTACATTGGCTACCCTCCACTCGATAGGAACTGATCCAGAGTCAATGGAATGTTGGAAAATGACTGTCAATGTATCCGCTATTTCCAAGGCCACCTCCTTAAGTACTCTGGGATGCAGTCCATCAGGCCCTGGGGATTTATCAGCCTTCAATCCCATCAATTTCCCCAACACAATTTCCCGACTAATAAAGATTTCCCTCAGTTCCTCCTCCTTACTAGACCCTCTGACCTCTTTTATATCCGGAAGGTTGTTAGTGTCCTCCTTAGTGAATACCGAACCAAAGTACTTGTTCAATTGGTCCGCCATTTCTTTGTTCCCCGTTATGACTTCCCCTGATTCTGACTGCAGGGGACCTACGTTTGACTTTACTAACCTTTTTCTCTTTACATATCTATAGAAACTTTTGCAATCCGCCTTAATGTTCCCTGCAAGCTTCTTCTCGTCCTCCATTTTCCCTGCCCTAATCAAACCCTTTGTCCTCCTCTGCTGAGTTCTAAATTTCTCCCAGTTTCCGGGTTCGCTGCTATTTCTGGCCAATTTGTATGCCACTTCCTTGGCTTTAATACTATCCCTGATTTCCCTTGATAGCCACGGTTGAGCCACCTTCCCTTTTTTATTTTTACGCCAGACAGGAATGTACAATTGTTGTAGTTCATCCATGCGGTCTCTAAATGTCTGCCATTGCCCATCCACAGTCAATCCCTTCAGTATCATTCGCCAATCTATCCTAGCCAATTCACGCCTCATACCTTCAAAGTTACCCTTCTTTAAGTTCTGGACCATGGTCTCTGAATTAACTGTTTCATTCTCCATCCTAATGCAGAATTCCACCATATTATGGTCACTCTTCCCCAAGGGGCCTCGCACAACGAGATTGCTAATTAATCCTCTCTCATTGCACAACACCCAGTCTAAGATGGCCTCCCCCCTACTTGGTTCCTCGACATATTGGTCTAGAAAACCATCCCTTATGCACTCCAGGAAATCCTCCTTCACCGTATTGCTTCCAGTTTGGTTAGCCCAATCTATGTGCATATTAAAGTCACCCATTATAACTGCTGCACCCTTATTGCATGCACCCCTAATTTCCTGTTTGATGCCCTCCCCAACATCACTACTACTGTTTGGAGGTCTGTACACAACTCCCACTAGCGTTTTTTGCCCTTTGGTGTTCTGCAGCTCTACCCATATAGATTCCACATCATCCAAGCTAATGTCTTTCCTAACTATTGCATTAATCTCTTTAACTAGCAATGCCACCCCACCTCCTTTTCCTTTTATTCTATCCTTCCTGAATGTTGAATACCCCTGGATGTTGAGTTCCCAGCCCTGATCATCCTGGAGCCACCACTCCGTAATCCCAATCACATCATATTTGTTAACATCTATTTGCAGTTAATTCATCCACCTTATTACGGATACTCCTTGCATTATGACACAAAGCCTTCAGGCTTGTTTTTTTAACACCCTTTGTCCTTTTAGAATTTTGCTGTACAGTGGTCCTTTTTGTTCTTTGCCTTGGGTTTCTCTGCCCTCCACTTTTCCTCATCTCCTTTCTGTCTTTTGCTTTTGTCTCCTTTTTGTTTCCCTCTGTCTCCCTGCATTGGTTCCCATCCCCCTGCCATATTAGTTTAATTATTTCCATTCCCCCTGCCATATTAGTTTAACTCCTCCCCAACAGCACTAGCAAACACTCCCCCTAGGACATTGGTTCCGGTCCTGCCCAGGTGCAGACCGTCCAGTTTGTACTGGTCCCACCTCCCCCAGAACCGGTTCCAATGCCCCAGGAATTTGAATCCCTCCCTGCTGCACCACTGCTGAAGCCACGTATTCATCTGCGCTATCCTGCGATTCCTACTCTGACTAGCACGTGGCACTGGTAGCAATCCTGAGATTACTACTTTTGAGGTCCTACTTTTTAATTTAGCTCCTAGCTCCTTAAATTCGTTTCATAGAACCTCATCCCTTTTTTTACCTATGTCGTTGGTACCAATGTGCACCACGACAACTGGCTCTTCTCCCTCCCTTTTTAGAATGTCCTGCACCCGCTCCGAGACATCCTTGACCCTTGCACCAGGGAGGCAACATACCATCCTGGAGTCTCGGTTGCGGCCGCAGAAAAGCCTATCTATTCCCCTTACAATTGAATCCCTTATCACTATCGCTCTCCCACTCTTTTTCCTGCCCTCCTGTGCAACAGAGCCAGCCACGGTGCCATGAACTTGGCTGCTGCTGCCCTCCCCTGATGAGTCATTCCCTTGAACACTACTCAAAGCAGTGTATCTGTTTTGCAAGGGGATGACCACAGGGGACCCCTGCACTACCTTCCTTGCACTGCTCTTCCTGCTGGTCTTCCATTCCCTATCTGGATGTGGACCCTTCACCTGCGGTACAACCAACTCGCTACACGTGCTACTCAAGTCATTCTCAGCTCCGTGCTCCCCCGTACCCATTCCGTGTTCCCCCTATCCACTTCGTGTTTCCGCTCCCTGTTCCACTGTCCCCGCTCCCTGTTCCCCTGTCCCCGTTCCCTGTTCCCCTGTACCTGTTCCCTGTTCTGTACCCATTTCGTGTTCCGCTGTACCTGCTGATTGTTCCCATGGACTCGTTCCCTGTTCCCTGAACCGGCTCCCTGTTCCACTGTTCCCGCTCCCTGTTCCCCTGTACCAGCTCCCTGTTTCCCTGTAACCGCTCCCTGTTCCCCTGTATATGCTCCGTGTTCCCCTGTACCCGCTCCGTTCTATCCTGTAGCCGCTCCCTGTTACTCTGTACCCGCTCCGTGTTACCCCGTAGCTGCTGCGTGCTCCCCCGTACCCATTCCGTGTTTTCCTTATTCGCTTCGTGTTCCTGCTCCCTGTTCCCCTGTACCCGCTCCCTGTTCCCCTGTACCCGCTCGTGTTCCCCTGTACCCGCTCTGTGTTCTCCTGTACCCGCTCCGTGTTCACCTGTACCCGCTTCCTGTCCCCCTGTACCCGCTCCCTGCTCCCCTCTACCCGCTCCGTGTTCCCCTGTACTCGTTCCCTGTTCTCCTGTACCCGGTCCCTGTTCTCCTGTACCCGCTGCCTGTTCCCCTATACCAGCTCCCTGTTCTCCAGTACCCGCTCCGTTTTACCCTGTACCCGCTCCGTGTTCCCCAGTTCCGTGTTCCCCAATTCCGTGTTCCCCCTGCTTCGTGTTACCCTGTACCCGTGTTCCCGCTTCGTGTTCCCCTGTACCCGCTCGCTGTTCCCCTGTACATGCTCCGTGTTCCCCTGTACCCGCTCTGTTTTACCCTGTACCCGCTCCCTGTTCCCCTGTACCCGCTCACTGTTCCCCTGCAGCAGCTCTGTGTTCCCCTGTACCCACTCCGTGTTACCCTGTTCCCTGTAATCGCTCCCTGTTCCCGCTCCCTCTTCCCCTGTACCAGCTCCCTGTTTCCCTGTACCCGCTCCCTGTTCCCCTGTATATGCTCCGTGTTCCCCTGTACCCGCTCCGTTGTATCCTGTAGCTGCTCCCTGTTACTCTGTACCCGCTCCGTGTTACCCCGTAGCTGCTGCGTGCTCCCCCGTACCCATTCCGTGTTTTCCTTATTCGCTTCGTGTTCCCGCTCCCTGTTCCCCTGTACCCGCTCCCTGCTCCCCTCTACCCGCTCCGTGTTCCCCTGTACCCATTCCCTGTTCTCCTGTACCCGGTTCCTGTTCCCCTGTACCCGCTGCCTGTTCCCCTATACCAGCTCCCTGTTCTCTAGTACCCGCTCCGTTTTACCCTGTACCCGCTCCGTGTTCCCCAGTTCCGTGTTCCCCCTGCTCCGTGTTACCCTGTACCTGCCATCTGTTCCTCTGTACCCGCTCCCTGTCCCCCTCTACCCACTCCGTGTTCCCCTGTACCCGCTCTGTGTTCCCCTGTATCCTTTCCCTGTTCTCCCGAACCCGCTCCCCGCTCCCTGTTCCCCTGTACCCGGTCCCTGTTCCCCTGTACCAGCTCCCTGCTCTCCAGTACCCGCTCCATGTTAGCCTGTACCCCCTCCGTGTTACCCTGCACCCGCTCCGTGTTCCCCAGTTCCGTGTTCCCCAGTTCCGTGTTTCCCCTGCTATTTGTTCCCCTGTACACGCTCCCTGAACCCTTATGCACACTCATTTTTGCCAGTACATGCTGCTTGTTCCCCTGTTCCCTGTTCCCCGCTCCGTGTTCCCCTGTACCCGCTCCGTGTTCCCCTGTACCCGCTCCGTGTTCCCCTGTACCCGCTCCGTGTTCCCCTGTACCCGCTCCGTGTTCCCCTGTACCCGCTCCCTGTTCCCCTGTACCCGCTCCCTTTTCCCCTGTACCCGCTCCCTGTTCCCCTGTACCCGCTCTCTGTTCCCGTGTACCCGCTTCCTGTTCCCCCGTATCCGCATCCTGTTCCCCCGTACCCGCTGCGTGTTGCCCTGTACCCGCTCCCTGTTCTCCTGTACCCGCTCCCTGTTCTCCTGTACCCGCTCCCTGTTTGGCTGTACCCGCTCTCTGTTCCCCTGTACCCGCTCCGTGTTCCCCTGTATCCACTCCCTGTTCCTCTCTACCTGCTCCCTGTTCCCCATGTACCCGTTCCCTGTTCCCCTGAACCCGCTCCCTGTTCCCCGTAACCGTTTCGTTTTCCGCTGCACACGATCCCTGTTCCCCTGTACCCGCTCCCTGTTCCCCTGTACCCGCTCCCTGTTCCCCTGTACCCGCTCACTGTTCCCATGTACCAGCCCTGTGTTCCCCTGTACCTGCTCCGTGTTACCCTGTACCCGTGTTCCCGCTTCGTGTTCCCCTGTACCCGCTCGCTGTTCCCCTGTACATGCTCCGTGTTCCCCTGTACCCGCTCTGTTTTACCCTGTACCCGCTCCCTGTTCCCCTGTACCCGCTCACTGTTCCCCTGTAGCAGCTCTGTGTTCCCCTGTACCCACTCCGTGTTACCCTGTTTCCTGTAATCGCTCCCTGTTCCCGCTCCCTCTTCCCCTGTACCAGCTCCCTGTTTCCCTGTACCCGCTCCCTGTTCCCCTGTATATGCTCCGTGTTCCCCTGTACCCGCTCCGTTGTATCCTGTAGCCGCTCCCTGTTACTCTGTACCCGCTCCGTGTTACCCCGTAGCTGCTGCGTGCTCTCCAGTACCCGCTCCATGTTAGCCTGTACCCGTTCCGTGTTCCCCAGTTCCGTGTTCCCCAGTTCCGTGTTCCCCCTGCTATGTGTTCCCCTGTACACGCTCCCTGAACCCTTTTGCACACTCACTTTTGCCAGTACATGCTGCTTGTTCCCCTGTTCCCTGTTCCCCGCTCCGTGTTCCCCTGTACCCGCTCCGTGTTCCCCTGTACCTGCTCCGTGTTTCCCTGTACCCGCTCCCTGTTCCCCTGTACCCGCTCCCTTTTCCCCTGTACCCTCTCCCTGTTCCCCTGTACCCTCTCCCTGTTCCCGTGTACCCGCTCGCTGTTCCCCCGTATCCGCTTCCTGTTCCCCCGTATCCGCTTCCTGTACCCCTGTACCCGCTGCGTGTTGCCCTGTACCCGCTCCCTGTTCTCCTGTACCCGCTCCCTGTTCTCCTGTACCCGCTCCCTGTTTGGCTGTACCCGCTCCCTGTTCCCCTGTACCCGCTCCGTGTTCCCCTGAACCCGCTCCCTGTTCCCCGTAACCATTTCGTTTTCCGCTGCACACGCTGTCTGTTCCTCTGTACCCGCTCCCTGTTCCCCTGTACCAGCTCCCTGTTCCCCTGTACCCGTTCACGGTTCCCCTGTACCAGCTCTGTGTTCCCCTATACCCGCTCCGTGTTACCCTGTACCCGTGTTCCCGCTTCGTGTTCCCCTGTACCCGCTCGCTGTTCCCCTGTACATGCTCTGTGTTCCCCTGTACCCGCTCTGTTTTACCCTGTACCCGCTCCCTGTTCCCCTGTACCCGCTCACTGTTCCCCTGTAGCAGCTCTGTGTTCCCCTGTACCCGCTCCGTGTTATCCTGTACCCTGTACCCGCTCCCTGTTCCCGCTCCCTGTTCCCCTGTACCAGCTCCCTGTTTCCCTGTACCCGCTCCCTGTTCCCCTGTATATGCTCCGTGTTCCCCTGTACCCGCTCCGTTGTATCCTGTAGCCGCTCCCTGTTACTCTGTACCCGCTCCGTGTTACCCCGTAGCTGCTGCGTGCTACCCCGTACCCATTCCGTGTTTTCCTTATTCGCTTCGCGTTCCCGCTCCCCGTTCCCCTGTACCCGCTCCCTGTTCCCCTGTACCCGCTCGGTGTTCCCCTGTACCCGCTCCGTGTTCCCCTGTACCCGCTTCCTGTCACCCTGTACCCGCTCCGTGTTCTCCTGTACCCGCTCCGTGTTCCCTTGTACCCGCTTCCTGTTACCCTGTACCCGCTCCCTGCTCACATCTACCCGCTCCGTGTTCCCCTGTACCCATTCCCTGTTCTCCTGTACCCGGTTCCTGTTCCCCTGTACCCGCTGCTTGTTCCCCTATACCAGCTCCCTGTTCTCTAGTACCCGGTCCGTTTTACCCTGTACCCGCTCCGTGTTCCCCAGTTCCATGTTCCCCAGTTCCGTGTTCCCCCTGCTCTGTGTTACCCTGTACCTGCTCCCTGTTCCCCTGTACCCGCTCCCTGTCCCCCTCTACCCACTCCGTGTTCCCCTGTACCCGCTCTGTGTTCCCCTGTATCCTTTCCCTGTTCTCCTGAACCCGCTCCCCGCTCCCCGCTCCCCGCTCCCTGTTCCCCTGTACCCGGTCCCTGTTCCCCTGTACCAGCTCCCTGCTCTCCAGTACCCGCTCCGTGTTAGCCTGTACCCGTTCCGTGTTCCCCAGTTCCGTGTTCCCCAGTTCCGTGTTCCCCCTGCTATGTGTTCCCCTGTACACGCTCCCTGAACCCTTTTGCACACTCACTTTTGCCAGTACATGCTGCTTGTTCCCCTGTTCCCTGTTCCCCGCTCTGTGTTCCCCTGTACCCGCTCCGTGTTCCCCTGTACCTGCTCCGTGTTCCCCTGTACCCGCTCCCTGTTCCCCTGTACCCGCTCCCTTTTCCCCTGTACCCGCTCCCTGTTCCCCTGTACCCTCTCCCTGTACCCGTGTAGCCGCTCGCTGTTCCCCCGTATCCGCTTCCTGTTCCCCCGTATCCGCTTCCTGTACCCCTGTACCCGCTGCGTGTTGCCCTGTACCCGCTCCCTGTTCTCCTGTACCCGCTCCCTGTTCTCCTGTACCCGCTCCGTGTTCCCCTGAACCCGCTCCCTGTTCCCCGTAACCATTTCGTTTTCCGCTGCACACGCTGTCTGTTCCCCTGTACCCGCTCCCTGTTCCCCTGTACCCGCTCCCTGTTCCCCTGTACCAGCTCCCTGTTCCCCTGTACCCGTTCACGGTTCCCCTGTACTCACTCCGTGTAACCCTGTACCCGTGTTCCCGCTTCGTGTTCCCCTGTACCCGCTCGCTGTTCCCCTGTACATGCTCTGTGTTCCCCTGTACCCGCTCTGTTTTACCCTGTACCCGCTCCCTGTTCCCCTGTACCCGCTCTCTGTTCCCCTGTAGCAGCTCTGTGTTCCCCTGTACCCGCTCCGTGTTATCCTGTACCCTGTACCCGCTCCCTGTTCCCGCTCCCTGTTCCCCTGTACCAGCTCCCTGTTTCCCTGTACCCGCTCCCTGTTCCCCTGTATATGCTCCGTGTTCCCCTGTACCCGCTCCGTTGTATCCTGTAGCCGCTCCCTGTTACTCTGTACCCGCTCCGTGTTACCCCGTAGCTGCTGCGTGCTCCCCCGTACCCATTCCGTGTTTTCCTTATTCGCTTCGCGTTCCCGCTCCCCGTTCCCCTGTACACGCTCCCTGTTCCCCTGTACCCGCTCCGTGTTTTCCTGTACCCGCTCCGTGTTCCCCTGTACCCGCTTCCTGTCACCCTGTACCCGCTCCCTGCTCCCCTCTACCCGCTCCGTGTTTCCCTGTACCCATTCCCTGTTCTCCTGTACCCGGTTCCTGTTCCCCTGTACCCGCTGCCTGTTCCCCTATACCAGCTCCCTGTTCTCTAGTACCCGCTCCGTTTTACCCTGTACCCGCTCCGTGTTCCCCAGTTCCGTGTTCCCCCTGCTCCGTGTTACCCTGTACCGGCCATCTGTTCCTCTGTACCCGCTCCCTGTCCCCCTCTACCCACTCCGTGTTCCTCTGTACCCGCTCTGTGTTCCCCTGTATCCTTTCCCTGTTCTCCTGAACCCGCTCCCCGCTCCCTGTGAACCTGTACCCGGTCCCTGTTCCCCTGTACCCGCTCCCTGTTCCACTGTACCAGCTCCCTGCTCTCCAGTACCCGCTCCGTGTTAGCCTGTACCCGCTCCGTGTTACCCTGCACCCGCTCCGTGTTTCCTAGTTCCGTGTTCCCCAGTTCCGTGTTCCCCCTGCTATGTGTTCCCCTGCAAACGCTCCCTGAACCCTTTTGCACACTCCCTTTTGCTAGTACATGCTGCTTGTTCCCCTGTTCCCTGTTCCCCGCTCCGTGTTCCACTGTACCCGCTCCCTGTTCCCCTGTACACGCTCCCTTTTCCCCTGTGCCCGCTCCCTGTTCCCCTGTACCCGCTCCCTGTTCCCGTGTACCCGCTCCCTGTTCCCCCGTATCCGCTTCCTGTTCCCCTGTACCCGCTGCGTGTTGCCCTGTACCTACTCCCTGTTCCCCTGTACCCGCTCCCTGTTCCCCTGTACCCGCTCCCTGTTCCCCTGTACCCGCTCCCTGTTCTCCTGTACCCGTTCCTTGTTTGCCTGTACCCGCTCCGTGTTCCCCTGTACCCGCTCCATGTTCCCCTGTACCCGCTCCCTGTTCCCCTGTACCCGCTCCATGTTCCCCTCAACCAGCTCCATGTTCCCTTGTACCGCTTCCTGTTCCCCTGTAACTGCTCCCTGTTCCCCTGTACCCGCTCCCTGTTCCCGTGTACCCGCTCCGTGTTCCCCTGTATCCACTCCCTGTTCCCCGTAACCGTTTCGTGTTACGCTGCACACGCTGTCTGTTCCCCTGTACCCGCTCCGTGTAACCCTGCACCCGCTCTGTTTTACCCTGTACCCGCTCCGTGTAACCCTGTACCCGCTCCGTGTTCCCCTGTACCCGCTGACTGTTCCCCTGTACCCGCTCTGTGTTCCCCTGTACCCTTTCCCTGTTCTCCTGTACCCGCTCTGTGTTGCCCTGCACCCGCTCCGTGTTCCCCAGTTCCGTGTTCCCCAGTTCCGTGTTCCCCCTGCTACGTGTTCCCCTGTACACGCTCCCTGAACCCTTTTGCACACTCCCTTTTGCCAGAACTTGCTGCTTGTTCCCTTGTTCCCTGTTCGCCGCTCCGTGTTCCCCTGTACCCGCTTCCTGTTCCCCTGTACTCGCTCCCTGTTTCCCTGTACCCGCTCCCTCTTCATCTGTACCTGCTCTGTTTTCCCCTCTACACGCTCCCTGTTCCACTGTACCCGCTCTGTGTTCCCCCTGTACGCGCCCCCTGTTCCCCTGTACCCGCTCCGTGTGCCCCTGTACCCGCTCCGTGTTCCCCAGTAACCCCTGCCTGTTCCCTTGACCCCGTTCCCTGTTGCCCTGTACACGCTCCGTTTCCCCCCGTTCCGTGTTCCTCCAGCTCCGTGTTCCCCTGTACCCACTCCGTGTTCCCCTGTACCCGCTCCGTGTTTCCCTGTACCCGCTCCCTGTTCCCCTGTTCCCACTCTGTGTTCCCCTATACTCGCTACCTGTATCCCTGTTACCGCTCCGTGTTCCCCTGTACCCGCCCCGTGTTCCCCTGTATCTGCTCCCTGTTCCCTTGTACCTGCACCCTGTTCCCCTGTAGCCGCTCCCTGTTCCCCTGTACCCGATCCATGTACCCCTGTATCCGCTCCCTGTTTGCCTGCACACGCTCTGTGTTCACTGTAGCTGATGCGTGTTCCCCTGTACGTGCTCCGCGTTCCCCTGTACACGCGTCCTGTTCCCCTATATCCGCTCCGTGTTCCCCTGTACCCGCTCTGTGTTCCCCTGTATCTGCTCCCTGTTCCCTTGTACCCGCTCCCAGTTCCCCCCACTCCCTTTTCCCCTGTACCCGCTCCCTCTTCCCATGTACACGCTCCCAGTTCCCCTGTACCCGCTCCGTGTTCCCCTGTACCCGCGCCGTGTTCCACTGTACCTGCTCCATGTTCCCCTTGTATCCGCTCTCTGTTCCTGCCGCTCCCTGTTCCCCTGTACCCACTGTTCCGTGTTCCCCTGCACCCGTTCCCTGTTGCCCTGTACATGCTCCGTTTCCCCCCGTTCCGTGTTCCTCCAGCTCCGTATTCCCCTGTACCCGCTCCGCGTTCCCCTGTACCCGCTCCGTGTTTCTCTGTACCCGCTCCCTGTTCGCCTGAACGCGCTCCGAGTTCCCTTGTGCCCGCTCCGTGTTCCCCTGTGTCCGCTCCGTGTTCCCCTGTGTCCGCTCCGTGTGCCCCTGTACCCGCTCAGTGTTCACTTGCTCCCGTTCCGTGTTTCCCTGCGCCCGCTCCGTGTTCCCCTGCACCCGTTCCATGTTCACCTTTACCCGCTCACTCTTCCCCTGTTACCACACCAGTTTCGCCTGTACCCGCTCCGTGTTCCCGCCGCACCTTGTTCGCCTGTACCCGCTCCCTGTTCCCCTGTACCCGCTCGGTGTTCCCCTGTACCCGCTCCGTGTTCTCCTGTACCCGCTCCGTGTTCCCTTGTACCCGCTTCCTGTTACCCTGTACCCGCTCCCTGCTCCCCTCTACCCGCTCCGTGTTCCCCTGTACCCATTCCCTGTTCTCCTGTACCCGGTTCTTGTTCCCCTGTACCCGCTGCCTGTTCCCCTATACCAGCTCCCTGTTCTCTAGTACCCGCTCCGTTTTACCCTGTACCCGCTCCGTGTTCCCCAGTTCCGTGTTCCCCAGTTCCGTGTTCCCCCTGCTCCGTGTTACCCTGTACCTGCCATCTGTTCCTCTGTACCCGCTCCCTGTCCCCCTCTACCCACTCCGTGTTCCCCTGTACCCGCTCTGTGTTCCCCTGTATCCTTTCCCTGTTCTCCTGAACCCGCTCCCCGCTCCCTGTTCCCCTGTACCCGGTCCCTGTTCCCCTGTACCCGCTCCCTGCTCTCCAGTACCCGCTCCGTGTTAGCCTGTACCCGTTCCGTGTTCCCCAGTTCCGTGTTCCCCCTGCTATGTGTTCCCCTATACACGCTCCCTGAACCCTTTTGCACACTCACTTTTGCCAGGACATGCTGCTTGTTCACCTGTTCCCTGTTCCCCGCTCTGTGTTTCCCTGTACCCGCTCCGTGTTCCCCTGTACCCGCTCCGTGTTCCCCCGTACCCGCTCCGTGTTCCCCTGTACCCGCTCCCTGTTCCCCTGTACCCGCTCCGTGTTCCCCCGTACCCGCTCCGTGTTCCCCTGTACCCGCTCCGTGTTCCCCTGTACCCGCTCCGTGTTCCCCTGTACCCGCTCCGTGTTCCCCTGTACCCGCTCCGTGTTCCCCTGTACCCGCTCCCTGTTCCCCTGTACCCGCTCCCTTTTCCCCTGTACCCTCTCCCTGTTCCCGTGTACCCTCTCCCTGTTCCCGTGTACCCGCTCGCTGTTCCCCCGTATCCGCTTCCTGTTCCCCCGTATCCGCTTCCTGTTCCCCCGTATCCGCTTCCTGTTCCCCTGTACCCGCTGCGTGTTGCCCTGTACCCGCTCCCTGTTCTCCTGTACCCGCTCCCTGTTCTCCTGTACCCGCTCCCTGTTCGGCTGTACCCGCTCCCTGTTCCCCTGTACCAGCTCCGTGTTCCCCTGTATCCACTCCCTGTTCCTCTTTACCTGTTCCCTGTTCCCCTGTACCGTTCCCTGTTCCCCTGAACCTGCTCCCTGTTCCCCGTAACCATTTTGTTTTCCGCTGCACACGCTGTCTGTTCCCCTGTACCCGCTCCCTGTTCCCCTGTACCCGCTCCCTGTTCCCCTGTACCCGCTCCCTGTTCCCCTGTACCCGCTCCCTGTTCCCCTGTACCCGTTCACGGTTCCCCTGTACCAGCTCTGTGTTCCCCTGTACCCGCTCCGTGTTACCCTGTACCTGTGTTCCCGCTTCATGTTCCCCTGTACCCGCTCGCTGTTCCCCTGTACATGCTCTGTGTTCCCCTGTACCCGCTCTGTTTTACCCTGTACCCGCTCCCTGTTCCCCTGTACCCGCTCACTGTTCCCCTGTAGCAGCTCTGTGTTCCCCTGTACTCGCTCCGTGTTATCCTGTACCCTGTACCCACTCCCTGTTCCCCTGTACCAGCTCCCTGTTTCCCTGTACCCGCTCCCTGTTCCCCTGTATATGCTCCGTGTTCCCCTGTACCCGCTCCGTTGTATCCTGTAGCCGCTCCCTGTTACTCTGTACCCGCTCCGTGTTACCCCGTAGCTGCTGCGTGCTCCCCCGTACCCATTCCGTGTTTTCCTTATTCGCTTCGCGTTCCCGCTCCCCGTTCCCCTGTACCCGCTCCCTGTTCCCCTGTATCCGCTCCGTGTTCTCCTGCACCCGCTCCGTGTTCTCCTGTACCAGCTCCGTGTTCCCCTGTACCCGCTTCCTGTCACCCTGTACCCGCTCCCTGCTCCCCTCTACCCGCTCCGTGTTCCCCTGTACCCATTCCCTGTTCTCCTGTACCCGGTTCCTGTTCCCCTGTACCCGCTGCCTGTTCCCCTATACCAGCTCCCTGTTCTCTAGTACCCGCTCCGTTTTACCCTGTACCCGCTCCGTGTTCCCCAGTTCCGTGTTCCCCCTGCTCCGTGTTACCCTGTACCTGCCATCTGTTCCTCTGTACCCGCTCCCTGTCCCCCTCTACCCACTCCGTGTTCCCCTGTACCCGCTCTGTGTTCCCCTGTATCCTTTCCCTGTTCTCCTGAACCCGCTCCACGCTCCCTGTGACCCTGTACCCGGTCCCTGTTCCCCTGTACCCGCTCCCTGTTCCACTGTACCAGCTCCCTGCTCTCCAGTACCCGCTCCATGTTAGCCTGTACCCGCTCCGTGTTACCCTGCACCCGCTCCATGTTTCCTAGTTCCGTGTTCCCCAGTTCCGTGTTCCCCCTGCTATGTGTTCCCCTGCAAACGCTCCCTGAATCCTTTTGCACACTCCTTTTTGCTAGTACATGCTGCTTGTTCCCCTGTTCCCTGTTCCCCGCTCCGTGTTCCACTGTACCCGCTCCCTGTTCCCCTGTACACGCTCCCTTTTCCCCTGTGCCCGCTCCCTGTTCCCCTGTACCCGCTCCCTGTTCCCCTGTACCCGCTTCCTGTTCCCCTGTACCCGCTGCGTGTTGCCCTGTACCTACTCCCTGTTCCCCTGTACCCGCTCCCAGTTCCCCCCACTCCCTTTTCCCCTGTACCCGCTCCGTGTTCCCCTGTACCCGCGCCGTGTTCCACTGTACCTGCTCCATGTTCCCCTTGTATCCGCGCCGTGTTCCACTGTACCTGCTCCCTGTTCCCCTGTACCCGTTCCCTGTTCCCCTGAACCCGCTCCCTGTTCCCCTGTACCCGCTCCCTGTTCCCCGTACCCGTTCACGGTTCCCCTGTACCAGCTCAGTGTTCCCCTATACACGCTCCGTGTTACCCTGTACCCGTGTTCCCGCTTCGTGTTCCCCTGTACCCGCTCGCTGTTCCCCTGTACATGCTCTGTGTTCCCCTGTACCCGCTCTGTTTTACCCTGTACCCGCTCCGTGTAACCCTGTACCCTCTCCGTGTTACCCCGTACCAGCTCCGTGTTTCCCCATACACGTTCCGTGTTCCCCCTATCCGCTTCGTGTTCCCGCTCCCTGTTCCACTGTATCCGCTCCCTGTTCCCCTGTACCCGCTCCGTGTAACCCTGTACCCGCTCCGTGTAACCCTGTACCCGCTCTGTTTTACCCTGTACCCGCTCCGTGTAACCCTGTACCCGCTCCGTGTTACCCTGTACCCGCTGACTGTTCCCCTGTACCCGCTCTGTGTTCCCCTGTACCCTTTCCCTGTTTTCCTGTAACCGCTCTGTGTTGCCCTGCACCCGCTCCGTGTTCCCCAGTTCCGTGTTCCCCAGTTCCGTGTTCCCCCTGCTACGTGTTCCCCTGTACACGCTCCCTGAACCCTTTTGCACACTCCCTTTTGCCAGAACTTGCTGCTTGTTCCCTTGTTCCCTGTTCACCGCTCCGTGTTCTCCTGTACCCGCTCCCTGTTCCCCTGTACTCGCTCCCCGTTTCCCTGTACCCGCTCCCTCTTCATCTGTACCTGCTCTGTTTTCCCCTCTACACGCTCCCTGTTCCACTGTACCCGCTCTGTGTTCCCCCTGTACGCGCTCCCTGTTCCCCTGTACCCGCTCCGTGTGCCCCTGTACCCGCTCCGTGTTCCCCAGTAACCCCTGCCTGTTCCCTTGACCCCGTTCCCTGTTGCCCTGTACACGCTCCGTTTCCCCCCGTTCCGTGTTCCTCCAGCTCCGTGTTCCCCTGTACCCACTCCGTGTTCCCCTGTACCCGCTCCGTGTTCCCCTGTATCTGCTCCCTGTTCCCCTGTACCTGCACCCTGTTCCCCTGTAGCCGCTCCCTGTTCCCCTGTACCCGATCCATGTACCCCTGTATCCGCTCCCTGTTTGCCTGCACACGCTCTGTGTTCATTGTAGCTGATGCGTGTTCCCCTGTACGCGCTCCGCGTTCCCCTGTACACGCGTCCTGTTCCCCTATACCCGCTCCGTGTTCCCCTGTACCCGCTCTGTGTTCCCCTGTATCTGCTCCCTGTTCCCTTGTACCCGCTCCCAGTTCCCCCCACTCCCTTTTCCCCTGTACCCGCTCCCTCTTCCCATGTACACGCTCCCAGTTCCCCTGTACCCGCTCCGTGTTCCCCTGTACCCGCGCCGTGTTCCACTGTACCTGCTCCATGTTCCCCTTGTATCCGCTCTCTGTTCCTGCCGCTCCCTGTTCCCCTGTACCCACTGTTCCGTGTTCCCCTGCACCCGTTCCCTGTTGCCCTGTACATGCTCCGTTTCCCCCCGTTCCTTGTTCCTCCAGCTCCGTATTCCCCTGTACCCGCTCCGCGTTCCCCTGTACCCGCTCCGTGTTTCCCTGTACCCGCTCCCTGTTCGCCTGAACGCGCTCCGAGTTCCCTTGTGCCCGCTCCGTGTTCCCCTGTGTCCGCTCCGTGTTCCCCTGTGTCCGCTCCGTGTGCCCCTGTACCCGCTCAGTGTTCCCTTGCTCCTGTTCCGTGTTTCCCTGCGCCCGCTCCGTGTTCCCCTGCACCCGTTCCATGTTCACCTTTACCCGCTCACTCTTCCCCTGTTACCACACCATTTCGCCTGTATCCGCTCCGTGTTTCCGCCGCACCTTGTTCGCCTGTACCCGCTCCCTGTTCCCCTGTACCCGCTCGGTGTTCCCCTGTACCCGCTCCGTGTTCTCCTGTACCCGCTCCGTGTTCCCTTGTACCCGCTTCCTGTTACCCTGTACCCGCTCCCTGCTCCCCTCTACCCGCTCCGTGTTCCCCTGTACCCATTCCCTGTTCTCCTGTACCCGGTTCCTGTTCCCCTGTACCCGCTGCCTGTTCCCCTATACCAGCTCCCTGTTCTCTAGTACCCGCTCCGTTTTACCCTGTACCCGCTCCGTGTTCCCCAGTTCCGTGTTCCCCAGTTCCGTGTTCCCCCTGCTCCGTGTTACCCTGTACCTGCCATCTGTTCCTCTGTACCCGCTCCCTGTCCCCCTCTACCCACTCCGTGTTCCCCTGTACCCGCTCTGTGTTCCCCTGTATCCTTTCCCTGTTCTCCTGAACCCGCTCCCCGCTCCCTGTTCCCCTGTACCCGGTCCCTGTTCCCCTGTACCCGCTCCCTGCTCTCCAGTACCCGCTCCGTGTTAGCCTGTACCCGTTCCGTGTTCCCCAGTTCCGTGTTCCCCCTGCTATGTGTTCCCCTATACACGCTCCCTGAACCCTTTTGCACACTCACTTTTGCCAGGACATGCTGCTTGTTCCCCTGTTCCCTGTTCCCCGCTCTGTGTTCCCCTGTACCCGCTCCGTGTTCCCCTGTACCCGCTCCGTGTTCCCCTGTACCCGCTCCGTGTTCCCCTGTACCCGCTCCGTGTTCCCCTGTACCCGCTCCCTGTTCCCCTGTACCCGCTCCCTGTTCCCCTGTACCCGCTCCCTGTTCCCCTGTACCCTCTCCCTGTTCCCGTGTACCCGCTCGCTGTTCCCCCGTATCCGCTTCCTGTTCCCCCGTATCCGCTTCCTGTTCCCGCGTATCCGCTTCCTGTTCCCCCGTACCCGCTGCGTGTTGCCCTGTACCCGCTCCCTGTTCTCCTGTACCCGCTCCCTGTTCTCCTGTACCCGCTCCCTGTTCGGCTGTACCCGCTCCCTGTTCCCCTGTACCCGCTCCGTGTTCCCCTGTATCCACTCCCTGTTCCTCTTTACCTGCTCCCTGTTCCCCTGTACCGTTCCCTGTTCCCCTGAACCTGCTCCCTGTTCCCCGTAACCATTTCGTTTTCCGCTGCACACGCTCCCTGTTTCCCTGTACCCGCTCCCTGTTCCCCTGTACCCGCTCCCTGTTCCCCTGTACCCGCTCCCTGTTCCCCTGTACCCGTTCACGGTTCCACTGTACCAGCTCTGTGTTCCCCTGTACCCGCTCCGTGTTACCCTGTACCTGTGTTCCCGCTTCATGTTCCCCTGTACCCGCTCGCTGTTCCCCTGTACATGCTCTGTGTTCCCCTGTACATGCTCTGTGTTCCCCTGTACCCGCTCTGTTTTACCCTGTACCCGCTCACTGTTCCCCTGTAGCAGCTCTGTGTTCCCCTGTACCCGCTCCGTGTTATCCTGTACCCTGTACCCGCTCCCTGTTCCCCTGTACCAGCTCCCTGTTTCCCTGTACCCGCTCCCTGTTCCCCTGTATATGCTCCGTGTTCCCCTGTACCCGCTCCGTTGTATCCTGTAGCCGCTCCCTGTTACTCTGTACCCGCTCCGTGTTACCCCGTAGCTGCTGCGTGCTCCCCCGTACCCATTCCGTGTTTTCCTTATTCGCTTCGCGTTCCCGCTCCCCGTTCCCCTGTACACGCTCCCTGTTCCCCTGTACCCGCTCCGTGTTTTCCTGTACCCGCTCCGTGTTCCCCTGTACCCGCTTCCTGTCACCCTGTACCCGCTCCCTGCTCCCCTCTACCCGCTCCGTGTTTCCCTGTACCCATTCCCTGTTCTCCTGTACCCGGTTCCTGTTCCCCTGTACCCGCTGCCTGTTCCCCTATACCAGCTCCCTGTTCTCTAGTACCCGCTCCGTTTTACCCTGTACCCGCTCCGTGTTCCCCAGTTCCGTGTTCCCCCTGCTCCGTGTTACCCTGTACCTGCCATCTGTTCCTCTGTACCCGCTCCCTGTCCCCCTCTACCCACTCCGTGTTCCCCTGTACCCGCTCTGTGTTCCCCTGTATCCTTTCCCTGTTCTCCTGAACCCGCTCCACGCTCCCTGTGACCCTGTACCCGGTCCCTGTTCCCCTGTACCCGCTCCCTGTTCCACTGTACCAGCTCCCTGCTCTCCAGTACCCGCTCCATGTTAGCCTGTACCCGCTCCGTGTTACCCTGCACCCGCTCCATGTTTCCTAGTTCCGTGTTCCCCAGTTCCGTGTTCCCCCTGCTATGTGTTCCCCTGCAAACGCTCCCTGAATCCTTTTGCACACTCCTTTTTGCTAGTACATGCTGCTTGTTCCCCTGTTCCCTGTTCCCCGCTCCGTGTTCCACTGTACCCGCTCCCTGTTCCCCTGTACACGCTCCCTTTTCCCCTGTGCCCGCTCCCTGTTCCCCTGTACCCGCTCCCTGTTCCCCTGTACCCGCTTCCTGTTCCCCTGTACCCGCTGCGTGTTGCCCTGTACCTACTCCCTGTTCCCCTGTACCCGCTCCCAGTTCCCCCCACTCCCTTTTCCCCTGTACCCGCTCCGTGTTCCCCTGTACCCGCGCCGTGTTCCACTGTACCTGCTCCATGTTCCCCTTGTATCCGCGCCGTGTTCCACTGTACCTGCTCCCTGTTCCCCTGTACCCGTTCCCTGTTCCCCTGAACCCGCTCCCTGTTCCCCTGTACCCGCTCCCTGTTCCCCGTACCCGTTCACGGTTCCCCTGTACCAGCTCAGTGTTCCCCTATACACGCTCCGTGTTACCCTGTACCCGTGTTCCCGCTTCGTGTTCCCCTGTACCCGCTCGCTGTTCCCCTGTACATGCTCTGTGTTCCCCTGTACCCGCTCTGTTTTACCCTGTACCCGCTCCGTGTAACCCTGTACCCTCTCCGTGTTACCCCGTACCAGCTCCGTGTTTCCCCATACACGTTCCGTGTTCCCCCTATCCGCTTCGTGTTCCCGCTCCCTGTTCCACTGTATCCGCTCCCTGTTCCCCTGTACCCGCTCCGTGTAACCCTGTACCCGCTCCGTGTAACCCTGTACCCGCTCTGTTTTACCCTGTACCCGCTCCGTGTAACCCTGTACCCGCTCCGTGTTACCCTGTACCCGCTGACTGTTCCCCTGTACCCGCTCTGTGTTCCCCTGTACCCTTTCCCTGTTTTCCTGTAACCGCTCTGTGTTGCCCTGCACCCGCTCCGTGTTCCCCAGTTCCGTGTTCCCCAGTTCCGTGTTCCCCCTGCTACGTGTTCCCCTGTACACGCTCCCTGAACCCTTTTGCACACTCCCTTTTGCCAGAACTTGCTGCTTGTTCCCTTGTTCCCTGTTCACCGCTCCGTGTTCTCCTGTACCCGCTCCCTGTTCCCCTGTACTCGCTCCCCGTTTCCCTGTACCCGCTCCCTCTTCATCTGTACCTGCTCTGTTTTCCCCTCTACACGCTCCCTGTTCCACTGTACCCGCTCTGTGTTCCCCCTGTACGCGCTCCCTGTTCCCCTGTACCCGCTCCGTGTGCCCCTGTACCCGCTCCGTGTTCCCCAGTAACCCCTGCCTGTTCCCTTGACCCCGTTCCCTGTTGCCCTGTACACGCTCCGTTTCCCCCCGTTCCGTGTTCCTCCAGCTCCGTGTTCCCCTGTACCCACTCCGTGTTCCCCTGTACCCGCTCCGTGTTCCCCTGTATCTGCTCCCTGTTCCCCTGTACCTGCACCCTGTTCCCCTGTAGCCGCTCCCTGTTCCCCTGTACCCGATCCATGTACCCCTGTATCCGCTCCCTGTTTGCCTGCACACGCTCTGTGTTCATTGTAGCTGATGCGTGTTCCCCTGTACGCGCTCCGCGTTCCCCTGTACACGCGTCCTGTTCCCCTATACCCGCTCCGTGTTCCCCTGTACCCGCTCTGTGTTCCCCTGTATCTGCTCCCTGTTCCCTTGTACCCGCTCCCAGTTCCCCCCACTCCCTTTTCCCCTGTACCCGCTCCCTCTTCCCATGTACACGCTCCCAGTTCCCCTGTACCCGCTCCGTGTTCCCCTGTACCCGCGCCGTGTTCCACTGTACCTGCTCCATGTTCCCCTTGTATCCGCTCTCTGTTCCTGCCGCTCCCTGTTCCCCTGTACCCACTGTTCCGTGTTCCCCTGCACCCGTTCCCTGTTGCCCTGTACATGCTCCGTTTCCCCCCGTTCCTTGTTCCTCCAGCTCCGTATTCCCCTGTACCCGCTCCGCGTTCCCCTGTACCCGCTCCGTGTTTCCCTGTACCCGCTCCCTGTTCGCCTGAACGCGCTCCGAGTTCCCTTGTGCCCGCTCCGTGTTCCCCTGTGTCCGCTCCGTGTTCCCCTGTGTCCGCTCCGTGTGCCCCTGTACCCGCTCAGTGTTCCCTTGCTCCTGTTCCGTGTTTCCCTGCGCCCGCTCCGTGTTCCCCTGCACCCGTTCCATGTTCACCTTTACCCGCTCACTCTTCCCCTGTTACCACACCAGTTTCGCCTGTATCCGCTCCGTGTTTCCGCCGCACCTTGTTCGCCTGTACCCGCTCCCTGTTCCCCTGTACCCGCTCGGTGTTCCCCTGTACCCGCTCCGTGTTCTCCTGTACCCGCTCCGTGTTCCCTTGTACCCGCTTCCTGTTACCCTGTACCCGCTCCCTGCTCCCCTCTACCCGCTCCGTGTTCCCCTGTACCCATTCCCTGTTCTCCTGTACCCGGTTCCTGTTCCCCTGTACCCGCTGCCTGTTCCCCTATACCAGCTCCCTGTTCTCTAGTACCCGCTCCGTTTTACCCTGTACCCGCTCCGTGTTCCCCAGTTCCGTGTTCCCCAGTTCCGTGTTCCCCCTGCTCCGTGTTACCCTGTACCTGCCATCTGTTCCTCTGTACCCGCTCCCTGTCCCCCTCTACCCACTCCGTGTTCCCCTGTACCCGCTCTGTGTTCCCCTGTATCCTTTCCCTGTTCTCCTGAACCCGCTCCCCGCTCCCTGTTCCCCTGTACCCGGTCCCTGTTCCCCTGTACCCGCTCCCTGCTCTCCAGTACCCGCTCCGTGTTAGCCTGTACCCGTTCCGTGTTCCCCAGTTCCGTGTTCCCCCTGCTATGTGTTCCCCTATACACGCTCCCTGAACCCTTTTGCACACTCACTTTTGCCAGGACATGCTGCTTGTTCCCCTGTTCCCTGTTCCCCGCTCTGTGTTCCCCTGTACCCGCTCCGTGTTCCCCTGTACCCGCTCCGTGTTCCCCTGTACCCGCTCCGTGTTCCCCTGTACCCGCTCCGTGTTCCCCTGTACCCGCTCCCTGTTCCCCTGTACCCGCTCCCTGTTCCCCTGTACCCGCTCCCTGTTCCCCTGTACCCTCTCCCTGTTCCCGTGTACCCGCTCGCTGTTCCCCCGTATCCGCTTCCTGTTCCCCCGTATCCGCTTCCTGTTCCCGCGTATCCGCTTCCTGTTCCCCCGTACCCGCTGCGTGTTGCCCTGTACCCGCTCCCTGTTCTCCTGTACCCGCTCCCTGTTCTCCTGTACCCGCTCCCTGTTCGGCTGTACCCGCTCCCTGTTCCCCTGTACCCGCTCCGTGTTCCCCTGTATCCACTCCCTGTTCCTCTTTACCTGCTCCCTGTTCCCCTGTACCGTTCCCTGTTCCCCTGAACCTGCTCCCTGTTCCCCGTAACCATTTCGTTTTCCGCTGCACACGCTCCCTGTTTCCCTGTACCCGCTCCCTGTTCCCCTGTACCCGCTCCCTGTTCCCCTGTACCCGCTCCCTGTTCCCCTGTACCCGTTCACGGTTCCACTGTACCAGCTCTGTGTTCCCCTGTACCCGCTCCGTGTTACCCTGTACCTGTGTTCCCGCTTCATGTTCCCCTGTACCCGCTCGCTGTTCCCCTGTACATGCTCTGTGTTCCCCTGTACATGCTCTGTGTTCCCCTGTACCCGCTCTGTTTTACCCTGTACCCGCTCACTGTTCCCCTGTAGCAGCTCTGTGTTCCCCTGTACCCGCTCCGTGTTATCCTGTACCCTGTACCCGCTCCCTGTTCCCCTGTACCAGCTCCCTGTTTCCCTGTACCCGCTCCCTGTTCCCCTGTATATGCTCCGTGTTCCCCTGTACCCGCTCCGTTGTATCCTGTAGCCGCTCCCTGTTACTCTGTACCCGCTCCGTGTTACCCCGTAGCTGCTGCGTGCTCCCCCGTACCCATTCCGTGTTTTCCTTATTCGCTTCGCGTTCCCGCTCCCCATTCCCCTGTACCCGCTCCCTGTTCCCCTGTATCCGCTCCGTGTTCTCCTGTACCCGCTCCGTGTTCTCCTGTACCAGCTCCGTGTTCCCCTGTACCCGCTTCCTGTCACCCTGTACCCGCTCCCTGCTCCCCTCTACCCGCTCCGTGTTCCCCTGTGCCCATTCCCTGTTCTCCTGTACCCGGTTCCTGTTCCCCTGTACCCGCTGCCTGTTCCCCTATACCAGCTCCCTGTTCTCTAGTACCCGCTCCGTTTTACCCTGTACCCGCTCCGTGTTCCCCAGTTCCGTGTTCCCCCTGCTCCGTGTTACCCTGTACCTGCCATCTGTTCCTCTGTACCCGCTCCCTGTCCCCCTCTACCCACTCCGTGTTCCCCTGTACCCGCTCTGTGTTCCCCTGTATCCTTTCCCTGTTCTCCTGAACCCGCTCCACGCTCCCTGTGACCCTGTACCCGGTCCCTGTTCCCCTGTACCCGCTCCCTGTTCCACTGTACCAGCTCCCTGCTCTCCAGTACCCGCTCCATGTTAGCCTGTACCCGCTCCGTGTTACCCTGCACCCGCTCCGTGTTTCCCAGTTCCGTGTTCCCCAGTTCCGTGTTCCCCCTGCTATGTGTTCCCCTGCAAACGCTCCCTGAACCCTTTTGCACACTCCCTTTTGCTAGTACATGCTGCTTGTTCCCCTGTTCCCTGTTCCCCGCTCCGTGTTCCACTGTACCCGCTCCCTGTTCCCCTGTACACGCTCCCTTTTCCCCTGTGCCCGCTCCCTGTTCCCCTGTACCCGCTCCCTGTTCCCGTGTACCCGCTTCCTGTTCCCCTGTACCCGCTGCGTGTTGCCCTGTACCTACTCCCTGTTCCCCTGTACCCGCTCCCTGTTCCCCTGTACCCGCTCCCTGTTCCCCTGTACCCGCTCCCTGTTCTCCTGTACCCGTTCCTTGTTTGCCTGTACCCGCTCCGTGTTCCCCTGTACCCGCTCCATGTTCCCCTGAACCAGCTCCATGTTCCCCTGTAACCGCTTCCTGTTCCCCTGTAACCGCTCCCTGTTCCCCTGTACCCGCTCCCTGTTCCCCTGTATCCTTTCCCTGTTCTCCCGAACCCGCTCCCCGCTCCCTGTTCCCCTGTACCCGGTCCCTGTTCCCCTGCACACGATCCCTGTTCCCCTGTACCAGCTCCCTGCTCTCCAGTACCCGCTCCATGTTAGCCTGTACCCCCTCCGTGTTACCCTGCACCCGCTCCGTGTTCCCCAGTTCCGTGTTCCCCAGTTCCGTGTTTCCCCTGCTATTTGTTCCCCTGTACACGCTCCCTGAACCCTTATGCACACTCATTTTTGCCAGTACATGCTGCTTGTTCCCCTGTTCCCTGTTCCCCGCTCCGTGTTCCCCTGTACCCGCTCCGTGTTCCCCTGTACCCGCTCCGTGTTCCCCTGTACCCGCTCCCTGTTCCCCTGTACCCGCTCCCTTTTCCCCTGTACCCGCTCCCTGTTCCCCTGTACCCGCTCTCTGTTCCCGTGTACCCGCTTCCTGTTCCCCCGTATCCACTTCCTGTTCCCCTGTATCCGCATCCTGTTCCCCCGTACCCGCTGCGTGTTGCCCTGTACCCGCTCCCTGTTCTCCTGTACCCGCTCCCTGTTCTCCTGTACCCGCTCCCTGTTTGGCTGTACCCGCTCCCTGTTCCCCTGTACCCGCTCCGTGTTCCCCTGTATCCACTCCCTGTTCCTCTCTACCTGCTCCCTGTTCCCCATGTACCCGTTCCCTGTTCCCCTGAACCCGCTCCCTGTTCCCCGTAACCGTTTCGTTTTCCGCTGCACACGCTGTCTGTTCCCCTGTACCCGCTCCCTGTTCCCCTGTACCCGCTCCCTGTTCCCCTGTACCAGCTCCCTGTTTCCCTGTACCCGTTCACGGTTCCCCTGTACCAGCTCTGTGTTCCCCTGTACTCGCTCCGTGTTACCCTGTACCCGTGTTCCCGCTTCGTGTTCCCCTGTACCCGCTCGCTGTTCCCCTGTACATGCTCTGTGTTCCCCTGTACCCGCTCTGTTTTACCCTGTACCCGCTCCCTGTTCCCCTGTACCCGCTCACTGTTCCCCTGTAGCAGCTCTGTGTTCCCCTGTACCCGCTCCGTGTTATCCTGTACCCTGTACCCGCTCCCTGTTCCCGCTCCCTGTTCCCCTGTACCAGCTCCCTGTTTCCCTGTACCCGCTCCCTGTTCCCCTGTATATGCTCCGTGTTCCCCTGTACCCGCTCCGTTGTATCCTGTAGCCGCTCCCTGTTACTCTGTACCCGCTCCGTGTTACCCCGTAGCTGCTGCGTGCTCCCCCGTACCCATTCCGTGTTTTCCTTATTCGCTTCGCGTTCCCGCTCCCCGTTCCCCTGTACCCGCTCCCTGTTCCCCTGTACCCGCTCCGTGTTCTCCTGTACCCGCTCCGTGTTCCCCTGTACCCGCTTCCTGTCACCCTGTACCTGCTCCCTGCTCCCCTCTACCCGCTCCGTGTTTCCCTGTACCCATTCCCTGTTCTCCTGTACCCGGTTCCTGTTCCCCTGTACCCGCTGCCTGTTCCCCTATACCAGCTCCCTGTTCTCTAGTACCCGCTCCGTTTTACCCTGTACCCGCTCCGTGTTCCCCAGTTCCGTGTTCCCCCTGCTCCGTGTTACCCTGTACCGGCCATCTGTTCCTCTGTACCCGCTCCCTGTCCCCCTCTACCCACTCCATGTTCCCCTGTACCCGCTCTGTGTTCCCCTGTATCCTTTCCCTGTTCTCCTGAACCCGCTCCCCGCTCCCTGTGAACCTGTACCCGGTCCCTGTTCCCCTGTACCCGCTCCCTGTTCCACTGTACCAGCTCCCTGCTCTCCAGTACCCGCTCCGTGTTAGCCTGTACCCGCTCCGTGTTACCCTGCACCCGCTCCGTGTTTCCTAGTTCCGTGTTCCCCAGTTCCGTGTTCCCCCTGCTATGTGTTCCCCTGCAAACGCTCCCTGAACCCTTTTGCACACTCCCTTTTGCTAGTACATGCTGCTTGTTCCCCTGTTCCCTGTTCCCCGCTCCGTGTTCCACTGTACCCGCTCCCTGTTCCCCTGTACACGCTCCCTTTTCCCCTGTGCCCGCTCCCTGTTCCCCTGTACCCGCTCCCTGTTCCCGTGTACCCGCTCCCTGTTCCCCTGTACCCGCTCTGTGTTCCCCTGTACCCTTTCCCTGTTCTCCTGTACCCGCTCTGTGTTGCCCTGCACCCGCTCCGTGTTCCCCAGTTCCGTGTTCCCCAGTTCCGTGTTCCCCCTGCTACGTGTTCCCCTGTACACGCTCCCTGAACCCTTTTGCACACTCCCTTTTGCCAGAACTTGCTGCTTGTTCCCTTGTTCCCTGTTCGCCGCTCCGTGTTCCCCTGTACCTGCTCCCTGTTCCCCTGTACTCGCTCCCTGTTTCCCTGTACCCGCTCCCTCTTCATCTGTACCTGCTCTGTTTTCTACTCTACACGCTCCCTGTTCCACTGTACCCGCTCTGTGTTCCCCCTGTACGCGCCCCCTGTTCCCCTGTACCCGCTCCGTGTGCCCCTGTACCCGCTCCGTGTTCCCCAGTAACCCCTGCCTGTTCCCTTGACCCCGTTCCCTGTTGCCCTGTACACGCTCCGTTTCCCCCCGTTCCGTGTTCCTCCAGCTCCGTGTTCCCCTGTACCCACTCCGTGTTCCCCTGTACCCGCTCCGTGTTTCCCTGTACCCGCTCCCTGTTCCCCTGTTCCCACTCCGTGTTCCCCTATACTCGCTACCTGTATCCCTGTTACCGCTCCGTGTTCCCCTGTACCCGCCCCGTGTTCCCCTGTATCTGCTCCCTGTTCCCCTGTACCTGCACCCTGTTCCCCTGTAGCCGCTCCCTGTTCCCCTGTACCCGATCCATGTACCCCTGTATCCACTCCCTGTTTGCCTGCACACGCTCTGTGTTCACTGTAGCTGATGCGTGTTCCCCTGTACGCGCTCCGCGTTCCCCTGTACACGCGTCCTGTTCCCCTATACCCGCTCCGTGTTCCCCTGTACCCGCTCTGTGTTCCCCTGTATCTGCTCCCTGTTCCCTTGTACCCGCTCCCAGTTCCCCCCACTCCCTTTTCCCCTGTACCCGCTCCCTCTTCCCATGTACACGCTCCCAGTTCCCCTGTACCCGCTCCGTGTTCCCCTGTACCCGCGCCGTGTTCCACTGTACCTGCTCCCTGTTCCCCTGTACCCGTTCCCTGTTCCCCTGAACCCGCTCCCTGTTCCCCTGTACCCGCTCCCTGTTCCCCGTACCCGTTCACGGTTCCCCTGTACCAGCTCAGTGTTCCCCTATACACGCTCCGTGTTACCCTGTACCCGTGTTCCCGCTTCGTGTTCCCCTGTACCCGCTCGCTGTTCCCCTGTACATGCTCTGTGTTCCCCTGTACATGCTCTGTGTTCCCCTGTACCCGCTCTGTTTTACCCTGTACCCGCTCCGTGTAACCCTGTACCCTCTCCGTGTTACCCCGTACCAGCTCCGTGTTTCCCCATACACGTTCCGTGTTCCCCCTATCCGCTTCGTGTTCCCGCTCCCTGTTCCACTGTATCTGCTCCCTGTTCCCCTGTACCCGCTCCGTGTAACCCTGTACCCGCTTCGTGTAACCCTGTACCCGCTCTGTGTTCCCCTGTACCCTTTCCCTGTTCTCCTGTACCCGCTCTGTGTTGCCCTGCACCCGCTCCGTGTTCCCCAGTTCCGTGTTCCCCAGTTCCGTGTTCCCCCTGCTACGTGTTCCCCTGTACACGCTCCCTGAACCCTTTTGCACACTCCCTTTTGCCAGAACTTGCTGCTTGTTCCCTTGTTCCCTGTTCACCGCTCCGTGTTCTCCTGTACCCGCTCCCTGTTCCCCTGTACTCGCTCCCCGTTTCCCTGTACCCGCTCCCTCTTCATCTGTACCTGCTCTGTTTTCCCCTCTACACGCTCCCTGTTCCACTGTACCCGCTCTGTGTTCCCCCTGTACGCGCTCCCTGTTCCCCTGTACCCGCTCCGTGTGCCCCTGTACCCGCTCCGTGTTCCCCAGTAACCCCTGCCTGTTCCCTTGACCCCGTTCCCTGTTGCCCTGTACACGCTCCGTTTCCCCCCGTTCCGTGTTCCTCCAGCTCCGTGTTCCCCTGTACCCACTCCGTGTTCCCCTGTACCCGCTCCGTGTTCCCCTGTATCTGCTCCCTGTTCCCCTGTACCTGCACCCTGTTCCCCTGTAGCCGCTCCCTGTTCCCCTGTACCCGATCCATGTACCCCTGTATCCGCTCCCTGTTTGCCTGCACACGCTCTGTGTTCACTGTAGCTGATGCGTGTTCCCCTGTACGCGCTCCGCGTTCCCCTGTACACGCGTCCTGTTCCCCTGTACCCGCTCTGTGTTCCCCTGTATCTGCTCCCTGTTCCCTTGTACCCGCTCCCAGTTCCCCCCACTCCCTTTTCCCCTGTACCCGCTCCCTCTTCCCATGTACACGCTCCCAGTTCCCCTGTACCCGCTCCGTGTTCCCCTGTACCCGCGCCGTGTTCCACTGTACCTGCTCCATGTTCCCCTTGTATCCGCTCTCTGTTCCTGCCGCTCCCTGTTCCCCTGTACCCAATGTTCCGTGTTCCCCTGCACCCGTTCCCTGTTGCCCTGTACATGCTCCGTTTCCCCCCGTTCCGTGTTCCTCCAGCTCCGTATTCCCCTGTACCCGCTCCGCGTTCCCCTGTACCCGCTCCGTGTTTCCCTGTACCCGCTCCCTGTTCGCCTGAACGCGCTCCGAGTTCCGAGTTCCCTTGTGCCCGCTCCGTGTTCCCCTGTGTCCGCTCCGTGTTCCCCTGTGTCCGCTCCGTGTGCCCCTGTACCCGCTCAGTGTTCCCTTGCTCCCGTTCCGTGTTTCCCTGCGCCCGCTCCGTGTTCCCCTGCACCCGTTCCATGTTCACCTTTACCCGCTCACTCTTCCCCTGTTACCACACCAGTTTCGCCTGTATCCGCTCCGTGTTCCCGCCGCACCTTGTTGGCCTGTACCCGCTCCCTGTTCCCCTGTACCCGCTCGGTGTTCCCCTGTACCCGCTCCGTGTTCTCCTGTACCCGCTCCCTGCTCCCCTCTACCCGCTCCGTGTTCCCCTGTACCCATTCCCTGTTCTCCTGTACCCGGTTCCTGTTCCCCTGTACCCGCTGCCTGTTCCCCTATACCAGCTCCCTGTTCTCTAGTACCCGCTCCGTTTTACCCTGTACCCGCTCCGTGTTCCCCAGTTCCGTGTTCCCCAGTTCCGTGTTCCCCCTGCTCCGTGTTACCCTGTACCTGCCATCTGTTCCTCTGTACCCGCTCCCTGTCCCCCTCTACCCACTCCGTGTTCCCCTGTACCCGCTCTGTGTTCCCCTGTATCCTTTCCCTGTTCTCCTGAACCCGCTCCCCACTCCCTGTTCCCCTGTACCCGGTCCCTGTTCCCCTGTACCAGCTCCCTGCTCTCCAGTACCTGCTCCGTGTTAGCCTGTACCCGTTCCGTGTTCCCCAGTTCCGTGTTCCCCAGTTCCGTGTTCCCCCTGCTATGTGTTCCCCTATACATGCTCCCTGAACCCTTTTGCACACTCACTTTTGCCAGGACATGCTGCTTGTTCCCCTGTTCCCTGTTCCCCGCTCTGTGTTCCCCTGTACCCGCTCCGTGTTCCCCTGTACCCGCTCCCTGTTCCCCTGTACCCGCTCCCTGTTCCCCTGTACCCGCTCCCTTTTCCCCTGTACCCGCTCCCTGTTCCACTGTACCCTCTCCCTGTTCCCGTGTACCCACTCGCTGTTCCCCCGTATCCGCTTCCTGTTCCCCCGTATCCGCTTCCTGTTCCCCTGTACCCGCTGCGTGTTGCCCTGTACCCGCTCCCTGTTCTCCTGTACCCGCTCCCTGTTCTCCTGTACCCGCTCCCAGTTTGGCTGTACCCGCTCCCTGTTCCCCTGTACCCGCTCCGTTTTCCCCTGTATCCACACCCTGTTCCTCTTTACCTGCTCCCTGTTTCCCTGTACCGTTCCCTGTTCCCCTGAACCCGCTCCCTGTTCCCCGTAACCATTTCGTTTTCCGCTGCACACGCTGTCTGTTCCCCTGTACCCGCTCCCTGTTGCCCTGTACCCGCTCCCTGTTCCCCTGTACCCGCTCCCTGTTCCCCTGTACCCGTTCACGGTTCCCCTGTACCAGCTCTGTGTTCCCCTGTTCCCGCTCCGTGTTACCCTGTACCTGTGTTCCCGCTTCGTGTTCCCCTGTACCCGCTCACTGTTCCCCTGTAGCAGCTCTGTGTTCCCCTGTACCCGCTCCGTGTTATCCTGTACCCTGTACCCGCTCCCTGTTCCCGCTCCCTGTTCCCCTGTACCAGCTCCCTGTTTCCCTGTACCCGCTCCCTGTTCTCCTGTATATGCTCCGTGTTCCCCTGTACCCGCTCCGTTGTATCCTGTAGCCGCTCCCTGTTACTCTGTACCCGCTCCGTGTTACCCCGTAGCTGCTGCGTGCTCCCCCGTACCCATTCCGTGTTTTCCTTATTCGCTTCGCGTTCCCGCTCCCCGTTCCCCTGTACCCGCTCCCTGTTCCCCTGTATCCGCTCCGTGTTCTCCTGTACCCGCTCCGTGTTCTCCTGTACCAGCTCCGTGTTTCCCTGTACCCGCTTCCTGTCACCCTGTACCCGCTCCCTGCTCCCCTCTACCCGCTCCGTGTTCCCCTGTACCCATTCCCTGTTCTCCTGTACCCGGTTCCTGTTCCCCTGTACCCGCTGCCTGTTCCCCTATACCAGCTCCCTGTTCTCTAGTACCCGCTCCGTTTTACCCTGTACCCGCTCCGTGTTCCCCAATTCCGTGTTCCCCCTGCTCCGTGTTACCCTGTACCTGCCATCTGTTCCTCTGTACCCGCTCCCTGTCCCCCTCTACCCACTCCGTGTTCCCCTGTACCCGCTCTGTGTTCCCCTGTATCCTTTCCCTGTTCTCCTGAACCCGCTCCCCGCTCCCTGTGACCCTGTACCCGGTCCCTGTTCCCCTGTACCCGCTCCCTGTTCCACTGTACCAGCTCCCTGCTCTCCAGTACCCGCTCCATGTTAGCCTGTACCCGCTCCGTGTTACCCTGCACCCGCTCCGTGTTTCCCAGTTCCGTGTTCCCCAGTTCCGTGTTCCCCCTGCGATGTGTTCCCCTGCAAACGCTCCCTGAACCCTTTTGCACACTCCCTTTTGCTAGTACATGCTGCTTGTTCCCCTGTTCCCTGTTCCCCGCTCCGTGTTCCACTGTACCCGCTCCCTGTTCCCCTGTACACGCTCCCTTTTCCCCTGTGCCCGCTCCCTGTTCCCCTGTACCCGCTCCCTGTTCCCGTGTACCCGCTTCCTGTTCCCCTGTACCCGCTGCGTGTTGCCCTGTACCTACTCCCTGTTCCCCTGTACCCGCTCCCTGTTCCCCTGTACCCGCTCCCTGTTCCCCTGTACCCGCTCCCTGTTCTCCTGTACCCGTTCCTTGTTTGCCTGTACCCGCTCCGTGTTCCCCTGTACCCGCTCCATGTTCCCCTCAACCAGCTCCATGTTCCCTTGTACCGCTTCCTGTTCCCCTGTAACCGCTCCCTGTTCCCCTGTACCCGCTCCCTGTTCCCCTGTACCCGCTCCCTGTTCCCGTGTACCCGCTCCGTGTTCCCCTGTATCCACTCCCTGTTCCCCGTAACCGTTTCGTGTTACGCTGCACACGCTGTCTGTACCCCTGTACCCGCTCCGTGTTACCCTGTACCCGTTCCGTGTTCCCCTGTTCCCGCTTCGTGTTCCCCTGTACCCGCTCGCTGTTCCCCTGTACATGCTCCGTGATCCCCTGTACCCTCTCCGTGTTACCCCGTACCAGCTCCGTGTTTCCCATACACGTTCCGTGTTCCCCCTATCCGCTTCGTGTTCCCGCTCCCTGTTCCACTGTATCCGCTCCCTGTTCCCCTGTACCTGCTCCGTGTTACCCTGTACCCGCTCCGTGTTACCCTGTACCCGCTGACTGTTCCCCTGTACCCGCTCTGTGTTCCCCTGTACCCTTTCCCTGTTCTCCTGAACCTGCTCACTGTTCCCCTGTACCCGCTGCGTGTTGCCCTGTACCCGCTCCCTGTTCTCCTGTACCCGCTCCCTGTTCCCCTGTACCCGCTCCGTGTTCCCCTGTATCCTCTCCCTGTTCCTCTCTACCTGCTCCCTGTTTCCCTGTACCCGTTCCCTGTTCCCCGAACCCGCTCCCTGTTCCCCGTAACCGTTTCGTTTTCCGCTGCACACGCTCCCTGTTCCCCTGTACCCGCTCCGTGTTACCCTGTACCCGTGTTCCCGCTTCGTGTTCCCCTGTACCCGCTCGCTGTTCCCCTGTACATGCTCCGTGTTCCCCTGTACCCGCTCTGTTTTACCCTGTACCCGCTCCCTGTTCCCCTGTACCCGCTCACTGTTCCCCTGTACCAGCTCTGTGTTCCCCTGTACCCGCTCCGTATTCCCCTATACCCGCTCCGTGTTCCCCTGTAACCGCTCCCTGTACCCGCTCCCTTTTCCCCTGTACCCGCTCCCTGTTCCCCTGTACCCGCTCCCTGTTCCCGTGTACCCGCTCGCTGTTCCCCCGTATCCGCTTCCTGTTCCCCCGTATCCGCTTCCTGTTCCCCTGTACCCGCTGCGTGTTGCCCTGTACCCGCTCCCTGTTCCCCTGTACCCGCTCCCTGTTCCCCTGTACCCGCTCCCTGTTCTCCTGTACCCGCTCCCTGTTCTCCTGTACCCGCTCCCTGTTTGGCTGTACCCGCTCCCTGTTTGCCTGTACCCGCTCCGTGTTCCTCTCTACCTGCTCCCTGTTCCCCTGTACCCGTTCCCTGTTCCCCTGAACCCGCTCCCTGTTCCCCTGTACCCGCTCCCTGTTCCCCTGTACCCGCTCGCTGTTCCCCTGTACATGCTCTGTGTTCCCCTGTACCCGCTCTGTTTTACCCTGTACCCGCTCCGTGTAACCCTGTACCCTCTCCGTGTTACCCCGTACCAGCTCCGTGTTTCCCCATACACGTTCCGTGTTCCCCCTATCCGCTTCGTGTTCCCGCTCCCTGTTCCACTGTATCCGCTCCCTGTTCCCCTGTACCCGCTCCGTGTAACCCTGTACCCGCTCCGTGTAACCCTGTACCCGCTCTGTTTTACCCTGTACCCGCTCCGTGTAACCCTGTACCCGCTCCGTGTTACCCTGTACCCGCTGACTGTTCCCCTGTACCCGCTCTGTGTTCCCCTGTACCCTTTCCCTGTTCTCCTGTACCCGCTCTGTGTTGCCCTGCACCCGCTCCGTGTTCCCCAGTTCCGTGTTCCCCAGTTCCGTGTTCCCCCTCTACGTGTTCCCCTGTACACGCTCCCTGAACCCTTTTGCACACTCCCTTTTGCCAGAACTTGCTGCTTGTTCCCTTGTTCCCTGTTCGCCGCTCCGTGTTCCCCTGTACCTGCTCCCTGTTCCCCTGTACTCGCTCCCTGTTTCCCTGTACCCGCTCCCTCTTCATCTGTACCTGCTCTGTTTTCCCCTCTACACGCTCCCTGTTCCACTGTACCCGCTCTGTGTTCCCCCTGTACGCGCCCCCTGTTCCCCTGTACCCGCTCCGTGTGCCCCTGTACCCGCTCCGTGTTCCCCAGTAACCCCTGCCTGTTCCCTTGACCCCGTTCCCTGTTGCCCCGTACACGCTCCGTTTCCCCCCGTTCCGTGTTCCTCCAGCTCCGTGTTCCCCTGTACCCACTCCGTGTTCCCCTGTACCCGCTCCGTGTTTCCCTGTACCCGCTCCCTGTTCCCCTGTTCCCACTCTGTGTTCCCCTATACTCGCTACCTGTATCCCTGTTACCGCTCCGTGTTCCCCTGTACCCGCCCCGTGTTCCCCTGTATCTGCTCCCTGTTCCCCTGTACCTGCACCCTGTTCCCCTGTAGCCGCTCCCTGTTTGCCTGCACACGCTCTGTGTTCACTGTAGCTGATGCGTGTTCCCCTGTACGCGCTCCGTGTTCCCCTGTACCCGCTCTGTGTTCCCCTGTATCTGCTCCCTGTTCCCTTGTACCCGCTCCCAGTTCCCCCCACTCCCTTTTCCCCTGTACCCGCTCCCTCTTCCCATGTACACGCTCCCAGTTCCCCTGTACCCGCTCCATGTTCCCCTCTACCCGCGCCGTGTTCCACTGTACCTGCTCCATGTTCCCCTTGTATCCGCTCTCTGTTCCTGCCGCTCCCTGTTCCCCTGTACCCACTGTTCCGTGTTCCCCTGCACCCGTTCCCTGTTGCCCCGTACATGCTCCGTTTCCCCCCGTTCCGTGTTCCTCCAGCTCCGTATTCCCCTGTACCCGCTCCGCGTTCCCCTGTACCCGTTCCGTGTTTCCCTGTACCCGCTCCCTGTTCGCCTGAACGCGCTCCGAGTTCCCTTGTGCCCGCTCCGTGTTCCCCTGTGTCCGCTCCGTGTTCCCCTGTGTCCGCTCCGTGTGCCCCTGTACCCGCTCAGTGTTCCCTTGCTCCCGTTCCGTGTTTCCCTGCGCCCGCTCCGTGTTCCCCTGCACCCGTTCCATGTTCACCTTTACCCGCTCACTCTTCCCCTGTTACCACACCAGTTTCGCCTGTATCCGCTCCGTGTTCCCGCCGCACCTTGTTCGCCTGTACCCGCTCCCTGTTCCCCTGTATCCGCTCGGTGTTCCCCTGTACCCGCTCCGTGTTCTCCTGTACCCGCTCCGTGTTCCCTTGTACCCGCTTCCTGTTGCCCTGTACCCGCTCCCTGCTCCCCTCTACCCGCTCTGTGTTCCCCTGTACCCATTCCCTGTTCTCCTGTACCCGGTTCCTGTTCCCCTGTACCCGCTGCCTGTTCCCCTATACCAGCTCCCTGTTCTCTAGTACCCACTCCGTTTTACCCTGTACCCGCTCCGTGTTCCCCAGTTCCGTGTTCCCCAGTTCCGTGTTCCCCAGTTCCGTGTTCCCCTGCTTCGTGTTACCCTGTACCTGCCATCTGTTCCTCTGTACCCGCTCCCTGTCCCCCTCTACCCACTCCGTGTTCCCCTGTACCCGCTCTGTGTTCCCCTGTATCCTTTCCCTGTTCTCCTGAACCCGCTCCCCGCTCCCTGTTCCCCTGTACCCGGTCCCTGTTCCCCTGTACCAGCTCCCTGCTCTCCAGTACCCGCTCCGTGTTAGCCTGTACCCGTTCCGTGTTCCCCAGTTCCGTGTTCCCCAGTTCCGTGTTCCCCCTGCTATGTGTTCCCCTGTACACGCTCCCTGAACCCTTTTGCACACTCACTTTTGCCAGGACATGCTGCTTGTTCCCCTGTTCCCTGTTCCCCGCTCCGTGTTCCCCTGTACCCGCTCCGTGTTCCCCTGTACCCGCTCCGTGTTCCCCTGTACCCGCTCCCTGTTCCCCTGTACCCGCTCCCTGTTCCCCTGTACCCGCTCCCTTTTCCCCTGTACCCGCTCCCTGTTCCCCTGTACCCTCTCCCTGTTCCCGTGTACCCGCTCGCTGTTCCCCCGTATCCGCTTCCTGTTCCCCCGTATCCGCTTCCTGTTCCCCTGTACCCGCTGCGTGTTGCCCTGTACCCGCTCCCTGTTCTCCTTTACCCGCTCCATTTTCTCCTGTACCCGCTCCCTGTTTGGCTGTACCCGCTCCCTGTTCCCCTGTACCCGCTCCGTGTTCCCCTGTACCGTTCCCTGTTCCCCTGAACCTGCTCCCTGTTCCCCGTAACCATTTCGTTTTCCGCTGAACACGCTCCCTGTTCCCCTGTACCCGCTCCCTGTTCCCCTGTACCCTCTCCCTGTTCCCCTGTACCCTCTCCCTGTTCCCCTGTACCCGTTCACGGTTCCCCTGTACCAGCTCTGTGTTCCCCTGTACCCGCTCCGTGTTACCCTGTACCTGTGTTCCCGCTTCGTGTTCCCCTGTACCCGCTCGCTGTTCCCCTGTACATGCTCTGTGTTCCCCTGTACCCGCTCTGTTTTACCCTGTACCCGCTCCCTGTTCCCCTGTACCCGCTCACTGTTCCCCTGTAGCAGCTCTGTGTTCCCCTGTACCCGCTCCGTGTTATCCTGTACCCTGTACCCGCTCCCTGTTCCCGCTCCCTGTTCCCCTGTACCAGCTCCCTGTTTCCCTGTACCCGCTCCCTGTTCCCCTGTATATGCTCCGTGTTCCCCTGTACCCGCTCCGTTGTATCCTGTAGCCGCTCCCTGTTACTCTGTACCCGCTCCGTGTTACCCCGTAGCTGCTGCGTGCTCCCCCGTACCCATTCCGTGTTTTCCTTATTCGCTTCGCGTTCCCGCTCCCCGTTCCCCTGTATCCGCTCCGTGTTCTCCTGTACCCGCTCCGTGTTCTCCTGTACCAGCTCCGTGTTCCCCTGTACCCGCTTCCTGTCACCCTGTACCCGCTCCCTGCTCCCCTCTACCCGCTCCGTGTTCCCCTGTACCCATTCCCTGTTCTCCTGTACCCGGTTCCTGTTCCCCTGTACCCGCTGCCTGTTCCCCTATACCAGCTCCCTGTTCTCTAGTACCCGCTCCGTTTTACCCTGTACCCGCTCCGTGTTCCCCAGTTCCGTGTTCCCCCTGCTCCGTGTTACCCTGTACCTGCCATCTGTTCCTCTGTACCCGCTCCCTGTCCCCCTCTACCCACTCCGTGTTCCCCTGTACCCGCTCTGTGTTCCCCTGTATCCTTTCCCTGTTCTCCTGAACCCGCTCCCCGCTCCCTGTGACCCTGTACCCGTTCCCTGTTCCCCTGTACCCGCTCCCTGTTCCACTGTACCAGCTCCCTGCTCTCCAGTACCCGCTCCATGTTAGCCTGTACCCGCTCCGTGTTACCCTGCACCCGCTCCGTGTTTCCCAGTTCCGTGTTCCCCAGTTCCGTGTTCCCCCTGCTATGTGTTCCCCTGCAAACGCTCCCTGAACCCTTTTGCACACTCCCTTTTGCTAGTACATGCTGCTTGTTCCCCTGTTCCCTGTTCCCCGCTCCGTGTTCCACTGTACCCGCTCCCTGTTCCCCTGTACACGCTCCCTTTTCCCCTGTGCCCGCTCCCTGTTCCCCTGTACCCGCTCCCTGTTCCCGTGTACCCGCTTTCTGTTCCCCTGTACCCGCTGCGTGTTGCCCTGTACCTACTCCCTGTTCCCCTGTACCCGCTCCCTGTTCCCCTGTACCCGCTCCCTGTTCCCCTGTACCCGCTCCCTGTTCCCCTGTACCCGCTCCCTGTTCCCCTGTACCCGCTCCCTGTTCCCCTGTACCCGCTCCCTGTTCTCCTGTACCCGTTCCCTGTTTGCCTGTACCCGCTCCGTGTTCCCCTGTACCCGCTCCATGTTCCCCTCAACCAGCTCCATGTTCCCTTGTACCGCTTCCTGTTCCCCTGTAACCGCTCCCTGTTCCCCTGTACCTGCCATCTGTTCCTCTGTACCCGCTCCCTGTCCCCCTCTACCCACTCCGTGTTCCCCTGTATCCTTTCCCTGTTCTCCTGAACCCGCTCCCTGTTCCCTTGTACCCGCTCCCTGTTCTCCTGTACCCGTTCCTTGTTTGCCTGTACCCGCTCCGTGTTCCCCTGTACCCGCTCCATGTTCCCCTCAACCAGCTCCATGTTCCCTTGTACCGCTTCCTGTTCCCCTGTAACCGCTCCCTGTTTCCCTGTACCCGCTCCCTGTTCCCCTGTACCCGCTCCCTGTTCCCGTGTACCCGCTCCGTGTTACCCTGTACCCGTTCCGTGTACCCCTGTTCCTGCTTCGTGTTCCCCTGTTCCCGCTTCGTGTTCCCCTGTACCCGCTCGCTGTTCCCCTCTACATGCTCCGTGATCCCCTGTACCCTCTCCGTGTTACCCCGTACCAGCTCCGTGTTTCCCCATACACGTTCCGTGTTCCCCCTATCCGCTTCGTGTTCCCGCTCCCTGTTCCACTGTATCCGCTCCCTGTTCCCCTGTACCTGCTCCGTGTTACCCTGTACCCGCTCCTTGTTACCCTGTACCCGCTGACTGTTCCCCTGTACCCGCTCTGTGTTCCCCTGTACCCTTTCCCTGTTCTCCTGAACCTGCTCACTGTTCCCCTGTACCCGCTCCCTGTTCCCCTGTTCCAGCTCCCTGTTCTCCAGTAACCGCTCCGTGTTAGCCTGTACCCGCTCCGTGTTGCCCAGTTCCGTGATCCCCGGTTCCGTGTTCCCCCTGCTACGTGTTCCCCTGTACACGCTCTATGAACCCTTTTGCACACTCCCTTTTGCCAGTACATGCTGCTTGTCCCCCGGTTCCCTGTTCCCCGCTCCGTGTTGCCCTGTACCCGCTCCCTGTCCCCCTCTACCCACTCTGTGTTCCCCTATACCCGCTCTGTGTTCCCCTGTATCCTTTCCCTGTTCTCCTGAACCCGCTCCCTGTTCCCCTGTACCCGGTCCCTGTTCCCCTTTACCCGCTCCCTGTTCCCATGTACCAGCTCCCTGCTCTCCAGTACCCGCTCCGTGTTAGCCTGTACCCGCTCCGTGTCACCCTGCACCCGCTCCGTGTTCCCCAGTTCCGTGTTCCCCCTGCTCCGTGTTCCCCTGTACACGCTCCCTGAACCCTTTTGCACACTCACTTTTGCCAGTACATGCTGCTTGTTCCCTTGTTCCCTATTCCCCGCACCGTGTTGCCCTGTACCCGCTCCCTGTTCCCCTGTACCCGCTCCCTGTTCCCCTGTACCCGCTCCCTGTTCCCCTGTACCCGCTCCCTGTTCCCCTGTACCCGCTCCCTGTTCCCCGTATCCGCTTCCTGTTCCCCCGTATCCGCTTCCTGTTCCCCTGTACCCGTTGCGTGTTGCCCTGTACCCGCTCCCTGTTCCCCTGTACCTGCTCCCTGTTCTCCTGTATCCGCTCCCTGTTTGGCTGTACCCGCTCCGTGTTCCCCTGTACCCGCTCCGTGTTCCCCTGTACCCGCTCCGTGTTCCCCTGTACCCGCTCCGTGTTCCCCTGTACCCGCTCCGTGTTCCCCTGTACCCGCTCCCTGTTCCCCTGTACCCACTCCCTGTTCCCCTGTACCCGCTCCCTGTTCCCCTGTACCCGCTCCTTTTTCCCCTGTACCCGCTCCCAGTTCCCCTGTACCCGCTCCCTGTTCCCGTGTACCCGCTCGCTGTTCCCCCGTATCCGCTTCCTGTTCCCCTGTACCCGCTGCGTGTTGCCCTGTACCCGCTCCCTGTTCCCCTGTACCCGCTCCCTGTTCTCCTGTACCCGCTCCCTGTTTGGCTGTACCCGCTCCCTGTTCCCCTGTACCCGCTCCGTGTTCCCCTGTATCCTCTCCCTGTTCCTCTCTACCTGCTCCCTGTTTCTCTGTACCCGTTCCCTGTTCCCCTGAACCCGTTCCCTGTTCCCCGCAACCGTTTCGTTTTCCGCTGCACACGCTGTCTGTTCCCCTGTACCCGCTCCCTGTTCCCCTGTACCCGCTCCCTGTACCCGTTCACGGTTCCCCTGTGCCAGCTCTGTGTTCCCCTATACCCGCTCCGTGTTACCCTGTACCCGTGTTCCCGCTTCGTGTTCCCCTGTACCCGCTCGCTGTTCCCCTGTACATGCTCCGTGTTCCCCTGTACCCGCTCTGTTTTACCCTGTACCCGCTCCCTGTTCCCCTGTACCCGCTCACTGTTCCCCTGTACCAGCTCCGTATTCCCCTGTACCCGCTCCGTAATTCCCTGTACCCGCTCCCTGTTCCCCTGTAACCGCTCCCTGTTCCCCTGTACCCGCTCCCTTTTCCCCTGTACCCGCTCCCTGTTCCCCTGTACCCGCTCTCTGTTCCCGTGTACCCGCTCGCTGTTCCCCCGTATCCGCTTCCTGTTCCCCCGTATCCGCTTCCTGTTCCCCTGTACCCGCTGCGTGTTGCCCTGTACCCGCTCCCTGTTCCCCTGTACCCGCTCCCTGTTCTCCTGTAACCGCTCCCTGTTCTCCTGTACCCGCTCCCTGTTCTCCTGTACCCGCTCCCTGTTTGGCTGTACCCGTTCGCTGTTCCCCTGTACCCGATCCGTGTTCCTCTCTACCTGCTCCCTGTTCCCCTGTACCCGTTCCCTGTTCCCCTGAACCCGCTCCCTGTTCCCCGTAACCGTTTCGTTTTCCGCTGCACACGCTCCCTGTTCCCCTGTACCCGCTCCCTGTTCCCCTGTACCCGCTCCCTGTTCCCCGTACCCGTTCACTGTTCCCCTGTACCAGCTCTGTGTTCCCCTATACCCGCTCCCTGTTCCCCTGTACCCGCTCACTGTTCCCCTGTACCAGCTCTGTGTTCCCCTGTACCCACTCCGTGTTACCTTGTACCCTGCACCCGCTCCCTGTTCCCCTGTTCCCGCTCCCTGTTCCCCTGTACCAGCTCCCTGTTTCCCTGTACCCGCTCCCTGTTCCCCTGTATATGCACGTGTAGTGAGTTGGTCTTATCGCAGGAGAAGGGTCCACAGCCAGATAGGGAATGGAAGACCAGCAGGAAGAGCAGTGCAAAAAAGATAATGCAGGGGTCCCCTGTGGTCATCCCCCTGCAAAACAGATACACTGCTTTGAGTACTGTTGGGGAGGATGACTCATCAGGGGAGGGCAGCAGCAGCCAAGTTCATGGCACCGTAGGTGGCTCTGCTGCAAAGGAGGGCAGGAAAAAGATTGGGAGCGCAATAGTGATAGGGGATTCGATGGTGAGGGGAATAGATAGGTGTTTCTGCGGACGCAACCGAGACTCCAGGATGGTATGTTGCCTCCCTGGTGCAAGGGTCAAGGATGTCTCGGAGCGGGTGCAGGACATTCTGAAATGGGAGGGAGAACAGCCAGTTGTCGTGGTGCACATTGGTACCAACGACATAGGTAAAAAAAGGGATGAGGTCCTACGAAAAGAATTTAAGGAGCTAGGAGCAAAATTAAAAAGTAGGATCTCAAAAGTAGTAATCTCGGGATTGCTACCAGTGCCACGTGATAGTCAGAGTAGGAATCGCAGGATAGCGCAGATGAATACATGGCTTGAGCAGTGGTGCAGCAGGGAGGGATTCAAATTCCTGGGGCATTGGAACCAGTTCTGGGGGAGGTGGGACCAGTACAAACCGGACGGTCTGCACCTGGGCAGGACCGGAACCAATGTCCTAGGGGGAGTGTTTGCTAGTGCTGTTGGGGAGGAGTTAAACTAATATTGCAGGGGGATGGGAACCTATGCAGGGAGACAGAGGGATACAAAAAGGAGGCAAAAGCAAAAGACAGAAAGGAGATGAGGAAAAGTGGAGGGCAGAGAAACCCAAGGCAAAGAACAAAAAGGGCCACTGTACAGCAAAATTCTAAAAGGACAAAGGGTGTTAAAAAAGCAAGCCTGAAGGCTTTGTGTCTTAATGCAAGGAGCATCCGCAATAAGGTGGATGAATTAACTGTGCAAATAGATGTTAACAAATATGATGTGATTGGGATTACGGAGATGTGGCTCCAGGATGATCAGGGCTGGGAACTCAACATCCAGGGGTATTCAACATTCAGGAAGGATAGAATAAAAGGAAAAGGAGGTGGGGTAGCATTGCTGGCTAAAGAAGAGATTAATGCAATAGTTAGGAAAGACATTAGCTTGGATGATGTGGAATCTATATGGGTAGAGCTGCAGAACACTAAAAGGCAAAAATCGTTAGTGGGAGTTGTGTACAGACCTCCAAACAGTAGTAGTGATGTTGGGGAGGGCATCAAACAGGAAATTAGGAGTGCATGCAATAAAGGTGCATCAGTTATAATGGGTGACTTTAATATGCACATAGATTGGGCTAGCCAAACTGGAAGCAATACGGTGGAGGAGGATTTCCTGGAGTGCATAAGGGATGGTTTTCTAGACCAATATGTCGAGGAACCAACTAGGGGGGAGGCCATCTTAGACTGGGTGTTGTGTAATGAGAGAGGATTAATTAGCAATCTCATTGTGCGAGGCCCCTTGGGGAAGAGTGACCATAATATGGTGGAATTCTGCATTAGGATGGAGAATGAAACAGTTAATTCAGAGACCATGGTCCAGAACTTAAAGAAGGGTAACTTTGAAGGTATGAGGCATGAATTGGCTAAGATAGATTGGCTAATGATACTTAAGGGGTTGACTGTGGATGGGCAATGGCAGACATTTAGAGACCGCATGGATGAATTACAACAATTGTACATTCCTGTCTGGCGTAAAAATAAAAAAGGGAAGGTGGCTCAACCGTGGTTATCTCGGGAAATCAGGGATAGTATTAAAGCCAAGGAAATGGCATACAAATTGGCCAGAAATAGCAGCGAACCTGGGGACTGGGAGAAATTTAGAACTCAGCAGAGGAGGACAAAGGGTTTGATTAGGGCAGGGAAAATGGAGTACGAGAAGAAGCTTGCAGGGAACATTAAGGCGGATTGCAAAAGTTTCTATAGGTATGTAAAGAGAAAAAGGTTAGTAAAGACAAACGTAGGTCCCCTGCAGTCAGAATCAGGGGAAGTCATAACGGGGAACAAAGAAATGGCGGACCAATTGAACAAGTACTTTGGTTCAGTATTCACTAAGGAGGACACAAACAACCTTCCGGATATAAAAGGGGTCAGAGGGTCTAGTAAGGAGGAGGAACTGAGGGAAATCTTTATTAGTCGGGAAATTGTGTTGGGGAAATTGATGGGATTGAAGGCCGATAAATCCCCAGGGCCTGATGGACTGCATCCCAGAGTACTTAAGGAGGTGGCCTTGGAAATAGCGGATGCATTGACAGTCATTTTCCAACATTCCATTGACTCTGGATCAGTTCCTATCGAGTGGAGGGTAGCCAATGTAACCCCACTTTTTAAAAAAGGAGGGAGAGAGAAAGCATGGAATTATAGACCGGTCAGCCTGACCTCAGTAGTGGGTAAAATGATGGAATCAATTATTAAGGATGTCATAGCAGCGCATTTGGAAAATGGTGACATGATAGGTCCAAGTCAGCATGGATTTGTGAAAGAGAGCTCATGCTTGACAAATCTTCTGGAATTTTTTGAGGATGTTTCTAATAAAGTGGACAAAGGAGTACCAGTTGATGTGGTATATTTGGACTTTCAGAAGGCTTTCGACAAGGTCCCACACAGGAGATTAATGTGCAAAGTTAAAGCACATGGGATTGGGGGTAGTGTGCTGACGTGGATTGAGAACTGGTTGTCAGACAGGAAGCAAAGAGTAGGAGTAAATGGGTACTTTTCGGAATGACAGGCAGTGACTAGTGGGGTACCGCAGGGTTCTGTGCTGGGGCCCCAGCTGTTACATTGTACATTAATGATTTAGACGAGGGGATTAAATGTAGTATCTCTAAATTTGCGGATGACACTAAGTTGGGTGGCAGTGTGAGCTGCGAGGAGGATGGTATGAGGCTGCAGAGTGACTTGGATAGGTTAGGTGAGTGGGCAAATGCGTGGCAGATAAAGTATAATGTGGATAAATGTGAGGTTATCCACTTTGGTGGTAAAAACAGAGAGACAGACTATTATCTGAATGGTGACAGATTAGGAAAAGGGAAGGTGCAACGAGACCTGGGTGTCATGGTACATCAGTCATTGAAGGTTGGCATGCAGGTACAGCAGGCGGTTAAGAAAGCAAATGGCATGTTGGCCTTCATAGCGAGGGGATTTGAGTACAGGGGCAGGGAGGTGTTGCTACAGTTGTACAGGGCCTTGGTGAGGCCACACCTGGAGTATTGTGTACAGTTTTGGTCTCCTAACTTGAGGAAGGACATTCTTGCTATTGAGGGAGTGCAGCGAAGATTCACCAGACTGATTCCCGGGATGGTGGGAGTGACCTATCAAGAAAGACTGGATCAACTGGGCTTATATTCAGAAGAGTGAGAGGGGACCTCATAGAAACGTTTAAAATTCTGACGGGTTTGGACAGGTTGGATGCAGGAAGAATGTTCCCAATGTTGGGGAAGTCCAGAACCAGGGGTCACAGTCTAAGGATAAGGGGTAAGCCATTTAGGACCGAGATAAGGAGAAACTTCTTCACCCAGAGAGTGGTGAACCTGTGGAATTCTCTACCACAGAAAGTAGTTGAGGCCAATTCACTACATATATTCAAAAGGGAGTTAGATGAAGTCCTTACTACTCGGAGGATCAAGGGGTATGGCGTGAAAGCAGGAAGGGGGTACTGAAGTTTCATGTTCAGCCATGAACTCATTGAATGGCGGTGCAGGCTAGAAGGGCTGAATGTTTCTATGTTTCTATGCTCCGTGTTCCCCTGTACCCGCTCCGTTGTATCCTGTCGCTGCTCCCTGTTACTCTGTACCTGCTCCGTGTTACCCCGTAGCTGCTGCGTGCTCCCCCGTACCCATTCCGTGTTTTCCTTATTCGCTTCGTGTTCCCGCTCCCTGTTCCCCTGTACCCGCTCCCTGTTCCCCTGTACCCGCTCGGTGTTCTCCTGTACCCGCTCCGTGTTCTCCTGTACCCGCTCCCTGTTCCCCTGTACCCGCTCGGTGTTCTCCTGTACCCCCTCCGTGTTCTCCTGTACCCGCTCCGTGTTCCCCTGTACCCGCTTCCTGTCACCCTGTACTCGCTCCCTGCTCCCCTCTACCCGCTCCGTGTTCCCCTGTACCCATTCCCTGTTCTCCTGTACCCGGTTCCTGTTCCCCTGTACCCGCTGCCTGTTCCCCTATACCAGCTCCCTGTTCTCTAGTACCCGCTCCGATTTACCCTGTACCCGCTCCGTGTTCCCCAGTTCCGTGTTCCCCAGTTCCGTGTTCCCCCTGTTCCGTGTTACCCTGTACCTGCTCCCTGTTCCCCTGTACCCGCTCCCTGTCCCCCTCTACCCACTCCGTGTTCCCCTGTACCCGCTCTGTGTTCCCCTGTATCCTTTCCCTGTTCTCCTGAACCCGCTCCCCACTCCCTGTTCCCCTGTACCCGGTCCCTGTTCCCCTGTACCCGCTCCCTGTTCCTGTGTACCCGCTCGCTGTTCCCCCGTATCCGCTTCCTGTCCCCCCGTATCCGCTTCCTGTTCCCCTGTACCCGCTGCGTGTTGCCCTGTACCCGCTCCCTGTTCCCCTGTACCCGCTCCCTGTTCTCCTGTACCCGCTCCCTGTTTGGCTGTACCCGCTCCCTGTTCCCCTGTACCCGCTCCGTGTTCCCCTGTACCCGCTCTGTGTTTCCCTGTATTCTTTCCCTGTTCTCCTGAACCCGCTCCCCGCTCCCTGTTCCCCTGTACCCGGTCCCTGTTCCCCTGTACCCGCTCCCTGTTCCACTGTACCAGCTCCCTGCTCTCCAGTACCCGCTCCGTGTTAGCCTGTACCCGCTCCGTGTTACCCTGCACCCGCTCCGTGTTTCCCAGTTCCGTGTTCCCCAGTTCCGTGTTCCCCCTGCTATGTGTTCCCCTGTACACGCTCCCTGAACCCTTTTGCACACTCCCTTTTGCCAGTACATGCTGCTTGTTCCTCTGTTCCCTGTTCCCCGCTCCGTGTTCCACTGTACCCGCTCCCTGTTCCCCTGTACACGCTCCCTTTTCCCCTGTACCCGCTCCCTGTTCCCCCGTATCTGCTTCCTGTTCCCCTGTACCCGCTGCGTGTTGCCCTGTACCTGCTCCCTGTTCCCCTGTACCCGCTCCCTGTTCCCCTGTACCCGCTCCCTGTTCCCCTGTACCCGCTCCCTGTTCCCCTGTACCCGCTCCTTGTTCGCCTGTACCCGCTCCGTGTTCTCCTGTACCCGCTCCCTGTTCTCCTCAACCAGCTCCCTGTTCCCCTGTACCCGCTTCCTGTTTCCCTGTAACCGCTCCCTGTTCCCGTGTACCCGCTTCCTGTTCCCCCTTACCCGCTTCCTGTTCCCCTGTACCCGCTGCATGTTGCCCTGTACTCACTCCGTGTTCCCCTGTACCCGCTCCCTGTTCCCCTCAACCAGCTCCGTGTTCCACTGTACCCGCTCCCTGATCCCGCCACACCCTGTTCCCCTGTACACGCTCCCTGTTCCCCTTCACCCGCTCTGTGCTCCCCCTGTACCCGCTCCGTGTTCTCCTGTACCCGCTCCGTGTCCCCCTGTACCCGCTTGCTGTCCCCCTGTACCCGCTCCCTGTTCCCCTCAACCCGCTCCGTGTTCCCCTGTACCCGCTTCCTGTCACCCTGTACCCGCTCCCTGCTCCCCTCTACCCACTCCGTGTTCCCCTGTACCCATTCCCTGTTCTCCTGTACCCGGTTCCTGTTCCCCTGTACCCGCTGCCTGTTCCCCTATACCAGCTCCCTGTTCTTTAGTACCCGCTCCGTTTTACCCTGTACCCACTCCGTGTTCCCCAGTTCCGTGTTCCCCAGTTCCGTGTTCCCCCTGCTCCGTGTTACCCTGTACCTGCCATCTGTTCCTCTGTACCCGCTCCCTGTCCCCCTCTACCCACTCCGTGTTCCCCTGTACCCGCTCTGTGTTCCCCTGTATCCTTTCCCTGTTCTCCTGAACCCGCTCCCCGCTCCCTGTTCCCCTGTACCCGGTCCCTGTTCCCCTGTACCCGCTCCCTGTTCCACTGTACCAGCTCCCTGCTCTCCAGTACCCGCTCCGTGTTAGCCTGTACCCGCTCCGTGTTACCCTGCACCCGCTCCGTGTTTCCCAGTTCCGTGTTCCCCAGTTCCGTGTTCCCCCTGCTATGTGTTCCCCTGTACACGCTCCCTGAACCCTTTTGCACACTCCCTTTTGCCAGTACATGCTGCTTGTTCCTCTGTTCCCTGTTCCCCGCTCCGTGTTCCACTGTACCCGCTCCCTGTTCCCCTGTACACGCTCCCTGTTCCGCTGTACCCGCTCGGTGTTCCCCTGTACTCGCTCCGTGTTCTCCTGTACCCGCTCCGTGTTCCCCTGTACCCGCTTCCTGTCACCCTGTACCCGCTCCCTCCTCCCCTCCAACCACTCCGTGTTCCCCTGTACCCATTCCCTGTTCTCCTGTACCCGGTTCCTGTTCCCCTGTATCCGCTGCCTGTTCCCCTATACCAGCTCCCTGTTCTCTAGTACCCGCTCCGTTTTACCCTGTACCCACTCCGTGTTCCCCAGTTCCGTGTTCCCCCTGCTCCGTGTTACCCTGTACCTGCCATCTGTTCCTCTTTACCCGCTCCCTGTCCCCCTCGACCCACTCCGTGTTCCCCTGTACCCGCTCTGTGTTCCCCTGTATCCTTTCCCTGTTCTCCTGAACCCGGTCCCCGCTCCCTGTTCCCCTGTACCCGGTCCCTGTTCCCCTGTACCCGCTCCCTGTTCCACTATACCAGCTCCCTGCTCTCCAGTACCCGCTCCGTGTTAGCCTGTACCCGCTCCGTGTTTCCCAGTTCCGTGTTTCCCAGTTCCGTGTTTCCCAGTTCCGTGTTCCCCAGTTCCGTGTTCCCCCTGCTATGTGTTCCCCTGTACACGCTCCCTGAACCCTTTTGCACACTCCCTTTTGCCAGTACATGCTGCTTGTTCCTCTGTTCCCTGTTCCCCGCTCCGTGTTCCACTGTACCCGCTCCCTGTTCCACTGTACACGCTCCCTTTTCCCCTGTACCCGCTCCCTGTTCCCCCGTATCTGCTTCCTGTTCCCCTGTACCCGCTGCGTGTTGCCCTGTACCTGCTCCCTGTTCCCCTGTACCCGCTCCCTGTTCCCCTGTACCCGCTCCCTGTTCGCCTGTACCCGCTCCGTGTTCTCCTGTACCCGCTCCGTGTTCCCCTGTACCCACTCCCTGTTCTCCTCAACCAGCTCCCTGTTCCCCTGTACCTGCTTCTTGTTTCCCTGTAACCGCTCCCTGTTCCCGTGTGCCCGCTCCCTGTTCCCCCTTACCCGCTTCCTGTTCCCCTGTACCCGCTGCATGTTGCCCTGTACTCACTCCGTGTTCCCCTGTACCCGCTCCCTGTTCCCCTCAACCAGCTCCGTGTTCCACTGTACCCGGTCCCTGATCCCGCCACACCCTGTTCCCCTGTACACGCTCCCTGTTCCCCTTCACCCGCTCTGTGTTCCCCCTGTACCCGCTCCGTGTTCTCCTGTACCCGCTCCGTGTTCCCCTGTACCCGCTCCGTGTGCCCCTATACCCGCTCCGTGTTCCCCAGTAACCCCTGCCTGTTCCCTTGACCCCGTTCCCTGTTGCCCTGTACACGCTCCGTTTCCCCCCGTTCCGTGTTCCTCCAGCTCCGTGTTTCCCTGTACCCACTCCGTGTTCCCCTGTACCCGCTCCGTGTTTCCCTGTACCCGCTCCCTGTTCCCCTGTTCCCGCTCCGTGTTCCCCTATACTCGCTACCTGTATCCCTGTTACCGCTCCGTGTTCCCCTGTACCCGCCCCGTGTTCCCCTGTATCTGCTCCCTGTTCCCCTGTACCTGCACCCTGTTCCCCTGTAGCCGCTCCCTGTTCCCCTGTACCCGATCCATGTACCCCTGTATCCGCTCCCTGTTTGCCTGCACACGCTCTGTGTTCACTGTAGCTGATGCGTGTTCCCCTGTACGCGCTCCGCGTTCCCCTGTACACGCGCCCTGTTCCCCTATACCCGCTCCGTGTTCCCCTGTACCTGCTCTGTGTTCCCCTGTATCTGCTCCCTGTTCCCCTGTACCCGCTCCCAGTTCCCCCCACTCCCTTTTCCCCTGTACCCGCTCCCTCTTCCCATTTACACGCTCCCAGTTCCCCTGTACCCGCTCCGTGTTCCCCTGTACCCGCTCCGTGTTCCACTGTACCTGCTCCATGTTCCCCTTGTATCCGCTCTCTGTTCCTGCCGCTCCCTGTTCCCCTGTACCCACTGTTCCGTGTTCCCCTGCACCCGTTCCCTGTTGCCCTGTACATGCTCCGTTTCCCCCCGTTCCGTGTTCCTCCAGCTCCGTATTCCCCTGTACCCGCTCCGCGTTCCCCTGTACCCGCTCCGTGTTTCCCTGTACCCGCTCCCTGTTCGCCTGAACGCGCTCCGAGTTCCCTTGTGCCCGCTCCGTGTTCCCCTGTGTCCGCTCCGTGTTCCCCTGTGTACGCTCCGTGTGCCCCTGTACCCGCTCAGTGTTCCCTTGCTCCCGTTCCGTGTTTCCCTGCGCCCGCTCCGTGTTCCCCTGCACCCGTTCCATGTTCACCTTTATCCGCTCACTCTTGTCCTCTTACCACACCAGTTTCGCCTGTATCCGCTCCGTGTTCCCGCCGCACCTTGTTCGCCTGTACCCGCTCCCTGTTCCCCTGTAACCGCTCCATGTTCCCCTGTACCCGCTCCCTGTTCCCCTGTACACGCTCCGTTTTAAGCTGTACACGCTTTGTTTTCCCCCTGTCCCATGTTCCCCTGTACCCGCTCCGTGTTCCCCTGTCCCAGCTCCGTGTTCCCCTGTACCCGCTCCATGTTCCCCTGTACCCGCTCCCTGTTCCCCTGTACACGCTCCGTTTTAAGCTGTACACGCTTTGTTTTCCCCCTGTACCCTCTTCCCCTGTACCCGCTCCCTGTTCCCCTGCACCCGCTCCGTGTTCCCCCTGTACGTGCTCCGTGTTCCCCCTGTATGCGCTCCGTGTTGCCCTGTACCCGCTCCGTGTTCCCCTGTATCCGCCCCCTGTTCCCCTGTACCCGCACCCTCTTCCCCTGTACCCGCTCCATGTTCACCTGTACATGCGCCCTGTTCCCCTGTACCAACGCCCTGTTCCACTGTACCCTCTCCCTGTTTCCCTGTACCCGCTCCCTCTTCACCTGTACCTGCTCTGTTTTCCCCTCTACACGCTCCCTGTTCCCCTGTACCCGCTCCGTGTTCCCCTGTACCCGCTCCCTGTTCCCCTGTACCCCTCCCTGTTCCCCAGTAACCCCTGCCTGTTCCCTTGACCCCGTTCCCTGTTGCCCTGTACATGCTCCGTTTCCCCCGTTCCGTGTTCCTCCAGCTCCGTGTTCCTCTGTACTCACTCCGTGTTCCCCTGTACCCGCTCCGTGTTTCCCTGTACCCGCTCCCTGTTCGCCTGTACGCGCTCCGTGTTCCCTTGTGCCCGCCCCGTGTACCCCTGTGACCGCTCCGTGTTCCCCTGTGTCCGCTCCGTGTACCCCTGTACCCGCTCAGTGTTCCCCTGCTCCCGTTCTGTGTTCCCCTGCTCCCGTTCCGTGTTCCCCTGCACCCGCTCCGAGTTCCCCTGCACCCGCTCCATGTTCACCTTTACCAGCTCACTCTTCCCCTGTTACCACACCAGTTTTACCTGTATCCGCTCCGTGTTCCCGCCGCACCTTGTTCCCCTGTAACCGCTCCCTGTTCCCCTGTAACCGCTCCATGTTCCCCTGTACCCGCTCCCTGTTCCCCTGTACACGCTCCGTTTTAAGCTGTACACGCTCCGTTTTCCCCCTGTCCCATGTTCCCCTGTCCCCGCTCCGTGTTCCCCTGTCCCCGCTCCGTGTTCCCCTGTACCCGCTCCATTTTCCCCTGTGCCCGCTGCATGTTCCCCTGTACCTGCTTCATGTTCCCCAGTACCCTCTTCCCCTGTAGCTGCTCCGTGTTCCCCTGTACCTGCTCCCTCTTCCCCTTCGCTGCACTATGTTCCCCTGTACGCGCTCCGTGTTCCCCTGTACTCGCTCCGTGTTCCCCTGTACTCGCTCTGTGTTCTCCTGTACCAGCTCTCTGTTTTCCTGTACCAGCTCCGTGTTCTCTGTACCAGTTCAGTGTTCTCCTGTACCAGTTCCGTGTTCCCCTGTACCCACATCGTGTACTCCTGTACGCGCACCGTGCTCCCCTTTACCCGCTCCGTGCTCCCCTGCACCCGCTCCGTTCTCCCCTTTACCCGCTCCGTGTTGCCCTGTACCCACTCCGTGTTGCCCTGTACCTGCTCCCTGTTCACCTGTACTCGCTCCCTGATCCCGCCACACCCTGTTCTCCTGTACCCGCTCCCTGTTCCCCTGCACCCGCTTCGTGTTCCCCCTGTACGCGCTTGTGTTCCTGCTGTACGCGCTCCGTGTTGCCCTGTACCCGCTCCATGTTCCCCTGTACCTGCTCCATGTTGCCCTGTAGCGGCTCCCTGTTTGCCTGTACACAATCTGTGTTCACTGTAGCTGATGCGTGTTACCATGTACGCGCTCCGCGTTCCCCTGTACACGCGCCCAGTTTCCCTGTTCCCGCTCCGTGTTCCCCTGTCCCCGCTCCCTGTTCCCGCTCCATGTTCGCCTGTAGCCACTCCATTTTCCCCTGTACCCGCTCTCTGTTTGACTGTACACGTCTGTGTTCCCTTGTGCCCGCCCCATGTACCCCTGTGCCCACTCCGTGTTCCCCTGTGTCCGCTCCGTGTGCCCCTGTACCCGCTGAGTGTTCCCCTGCTCCTGTTCCGTGTTCCCCTGCTCCCGTTCCGTGTTCTCCTGCTCCCGTTCCGTGTTCCCCTGCAGCCACTCCATGTTCACCTTTACCCGCTCACTCTTGCCCTGTTACCACACCAGTTTCACCTGTATCCGCTCCGTGTTCCCGCCGCACCTTGTTCGCCTGTACCCACTCCCTGTTCCCCTGTAACTGCTCCATGTTCCCCTGTACCCGCTCCCTGTTCCCCTGTACACGCTCCGTTTTAAGCTGTACACGCTCCGTTTTCCCCCTGTCCCATGTTCCCCTGTACCCGCTCCGTGTTCCCCTGTCCCCGCTCCGTGTTCCCCTGTACCCGCTCCGTTTTCCCCTGTGCCCGCTCCCTGTTCCCCTGTACCTGCTTCGTGTTCACCTGTACCCTCTTCCCCTGTACCCGCTCCCAGTTCCCCCCACTCCCTATTCCCCTGTACCCGCTCCCTCTTCCCATGTACACGCTCCCAGTTCCCCTGTACCCGCTCCGTGTTCCCCTGTACCCGCACCCAGTTCCCCTGCACCCGCCCTGTGTTCCCCTGTACGCGCTCCGTGTTCCACTGTACCTGCTCCATGTTCTCCTGTAACCGCTCCCTGTTCCCCTGTAGCCGCTCCCTGTTCCCCTGTACCCTCTCCGTGTTCCCCTGTACCCTGTCCCTGTTCCCCTGTACCTGCTCCCTGTTCCCCTGTACCGGCACCCTGTTCCCCTGCACCCGCCCTGTGTTCCCCTGTACGCGCTCCGTGTTCCGCTGCTCTGTGTTCCGCTGTACCCCCTCCCTGTTCACCTGTAACCGCTCCCTGTTCCCCTGTACCAGCTCCCTGATTTCGCCACACCCTGTTCCCCTGTATCCGCTCCCTGTTCCCCAGCACCCGCTCTGTGTTCCCCCTGTACGCGCTCCGTGTTCCCCCTGTATCCGCTCCCTATTCCCCTGTACCCGCACCCTGTTCCCCTGTACCCGCTCCGTGTTCCCCCTGTGCCCGCTCCCTGTTCCCCTGCACCGGCTTAGTGTTCACCTGTATCCTCTTCCCCTGTACCCGCTCCCAGTTCCCCCCACTCCCTATTCCCCTGTACCCGCTCCCTCTTCCCATGTACACGCTCCCAGTTCCCCTGTACCCGCTCCGTGTTCCCCTGTACCCGCTCCGTGTTCCACTGTACCTGCTCCATGTTCTCCTGTAACCGCTCCCTATTCCCCTGTACCCTCTCCGTGTTCCCCTGTACCCTCTCCGTGTTCCCCTGTACTCTGTCCCTATTCCCCTGTACCCGCACCCTGTTCCCCTGCACCCGCCCTGTGTTCCCCTGTACCCGCTCCGTGTTCCGCTGCTCTGTGTTCCGCTGTACCCCCTCCCTGTTCCCCTGTACCCGCTCTCTGTTCCCCTGTACAAGCTCCCTGATCCCGCCGCACCTTGTTCCCCTGTACCCGCTCCCTGTCCCCCTGCACCCGCTCTGTGTTCCCCCTGTACGCGCTCTGTGGTCCCCCTGTACGCGCTCCGTGTTCCCCTGTACCCGCTCCGTGTTCCCCTGTACCCGCTCTGTGTTCCCCTGTGCCCGCTCCCTGTTCCCGTGCACCGGCTCTGTGTTTCCCCTGTACGCGCTCTGTGGTCCCCCTGTACGCGCTCCGTGTTCCCCTGTACCCGCTCCGTGTTCCCCCTGTACGCGCTCTGTGGTCCCCCTGTACGCGCTCCGTGTTCCCCTGTACCCGCTCCGTGTTCCCCCTGTACGCGCTCTGTGTTCCCCCTGTACGCGCTCTGTGGTCCCCCTGTACCCGCTCCCTGTCCCCCTGCACCCGCTCTGTGGTCCCCCTGTACGCGCTCTGTGGTCCCCCTGTACGCGCTCCGTGTTCCCCTGTACCCGCTCCGTGTTCCCCTGTACGCGCTCCGTGTTCCCCTGTACCCGCTCCGTGTTCCCCTGTACCCGCTCCGTGTTCCCCTGTACCCGCTCCGTGTTCCCCTGTACCCGCTCCGTGTTCCCGTGCACCGGCTTCGTGTTCACCTGTACCCTCTTCCCCTGTACCCGCTCACAGTTCGCCCCATTCCCTATTCCCCTGTACCTGCTCCCTCTTCCAATGTATACGCTCCCAGTTCCCCTGTCCCCGCTCCGTGTTCCCCTGTCCCCGCTCCGTGTTCCACTGTACCTGCTCCATGTTCCCCTGTAACCGCTCCCTGTTCCCCTGTAACCGCTCCCTCTTCCCCTGTAGCTGCTCCGTGTTCCCCTGTACCTGCTCCCTCTTCCCCTTCGCTGCACTATGTTCCCCTGTACGCGCTCCGTGTTCCCCTGTACTCGCTCCATGTTCCCCTGTACTCGCTCTGTGTTCTCCTGTACCAGCTCTCTGTTCTCCTGTACCAGCTCCGTGTTCTCTGTACCAGTTCTGTGTTCTCCTGTACCAGTTCCGTGTTCCACTGTACCCACATCGTGTACTCCTGTATGCGCACCGTGCTCCCCTTTACCCGCTCCGTGCTCCCCTGCACCCGCTCCGTTCTCCCCTTTACCCGCTCCGTGTTGCCCTGTACCCACTCCGTGTTGCCCTGTACCTGCTCCCTGTTCACCTGTACTCGCTCCCTGATCCCGCCACACCCTGTTCTCCTGTACCCGCTCCCTGTTCCCCTGCACCCGCTTCGTGTTCCCCCTGTACGCGCTTGTGTTCCTGCTGTACGCGCTCCGTGTTGCCCTGTACCCGCTCCATGTTCCCCTGTACCTGCTCCATGTTGCCCTGTAGCTGCTCCCTGTTTGCCTGAACACACTCTGTGTTCACTGTAGCTGATGCGTGTTACCCTGTACGCGCTCCGCGTTCCCCTGTACACGCGCCCTGTTTCCCTGTACCCGCTCCGTGTTCCCCTGTCCCCGCTCCGTGTTCCCCTGTCCCTGCTCCCTGTTCCCGCTCCATGTTCGCCTGTAGCCACTCCATTTTCCCCTGTACCCGCTCTCTGTTTGACTGTACACGTCTGTGATCCCTTGTGCCCGCCCCATGTACCCCTGTGCCCACTCCGTGTTCCCCTATGTCCGCTCCGTGTGCCCCTGTACCCGCTGAGTGTTCCCCTGCTCCCGTTCCGTGTTCCCCTGCTCCCGTTCCGTGTTCCCCTGCAGCCGCTCCATGTTCACCTTTACCCGCTCACTCTTGCCCTGTTACCACACCAGTTTCACCTGTATCCGCTCCGTGTTCCCGCCGCACCTTGTTCGCCTGTACCCACTCCCTGTTCCCCTGTAACTGCTCCATGTTCCCCTGTACCCGCTCCCTGTTCCCCTGTACACGCTCCGTTTTAAGCTGTACACGCTCCGTTTTCCCCCTGTCCCATGTTCCCCTGTACCCGCTCCGTGTTCCCCTGTCCCGGCTCCGTGTTCCCCTGTACCCGCTCCGTTTTCCCCTGTGCCCGCTCCCTGTTCCCCTGTACCTGCTTCGTGTTCACCTGTACCCTCTTCCCCTGTACCCGCTCCCAGTTCCCCCCACTCCCTATTCCCCTGTACCCGCTCCCTCTTCCCATGTACACGCTCCCAGTTCCCCTGTACCCGCTCCGTGTTCCCCTGTACCCGCACCCTGTTCCCCTGCACCCGCCCTGTGTTCCCCTGTACGCGCTCCGTGTTCCACTGTAACTGCTCCATGTTCTCCTGTAACCGCTCCCTGTTCCCCTGTACCCGCTCCCTGTTCCCCTGTACCCGCTCCCTGTTCCCCTGTACCCCTCCCTGTTCCCCAGTAACCCCTGCCTGTTCCCTTGACCCCGTTCCCTGTTGCCCTGTACATGCTCCGTTTCCCCCGTTCCGTGTTCCTCCAGCTCCGTGTTCCTCTGTACTCACTCCGTGTTCCCCTGTACCCGCTCCGTGTTTCCCTGTACCCGCTCCCTGTTCGCCTGTACGCGCTCCGTGTTCCCTTGTGCCCGCCCCGTGTACCCCTGTGACCGCTCCGTGTTCCCCTGTGTCCGCTCTGTGTACCCCTGCTCCCGTTCTGTGTTCCCCTGCTCCCGTTCTGTGTTCCCCTGCTCCCGTTCCGTGTTCCCCTGCACCCGCTCCGAGTTCCCCTGCACCCGCTCCATGTTCACCTTTACCAGCTCACTCTTCCCCTGTTACCACACCAGTTTCACCTGTATCCGCTCCGTGTTCCCGCCGCACCTTGTTCGCCTGTACCCGCTCCCTGTTCCCCTGTAACCGCTCCATGTTCCCCTGTACCCGCTCCCTGTTCCCCTGTACACGCTCCGTTTTAAGCTGTACACGCTCCGTTTTCCCCCTGTCCCATGTTCCCCTGTCCCCGCTCCGTGTTCCCCTGTCCCCGCTCCGTGTTCCCCTGTACCCGCTCCATTTTCCCCTGTGCCCGCTGCATGTTCCCCTGTACCTGCGTCGTGTTCCCCTGTACCCTCTTCCCCTGTAGCTGCTCCGTGTTCCCCTGTACCTGCTCCCTCTTCCCCTTCGCTGCACTATGTTCCCCTGTACGCGCTCCGTGTTCCCCTGTACTCGCTCCGTGTTCCCCTGTACTCGCTCTGTGTTCTCCTGTACTAGCTCTCTGTTCTCCTGTACCAGCTCCGTGTTCTCTGTACCAGTTCTGTGTTCTCCTGTACCAGTTCCGTGTTCCCCTGTACCCACTACATCGTGTACTCCTGTACGCGCACCGTGCTCCCCTTTACCCGCTCCGTGCTCCCCTTTACCCGCTCCGTGCTCCCCTTTACCCGCTCCGTGTTGCCCTGTACCCACTCCGTGTTGCCCTGTACCTGCTCCCTGTTCACCTGTACTCGCTCCCTGATCCCGCCACACCCTGTTCTCCTGTACCCGCTCCCTGTTCCCCTGCACCCGCTTCGTGTTCCCCCTGTACGCGCTTGTGTTCCTGCTGTACGCGCTCCGTGTTGCCCTGTACCCGCTCCATGTTCCCCTGTACCTGCTCCATGTTGCCCTGTAGCCGCTCCCTGTTTGCCTGTACACACTCTGTGTTCACTGTAGCTGATGCGTGTTACCATGTACGCGCTCCGCGTTCCCCTGTACACGCGCCCAGTTTCCCTGTACCCGCTCCGTGTTCCCCTGTCCCCGCTCCGTGTTCCCCTGTCCCCGCTCCCTGTTCCCGCTCCATGTTCGCCTGTAGCTACTCCATTTTCCCCTGTACCCGCTCTCTGTTTGACTGTACACGTCTGTGTTCCCTTGTGCCCGCCCCATGTACCCCTGTGCCCACTCCGTGATCCCCTGTGTCCGCTCCGTGTGCCCCTGTACCCGCTGAGTGTTCCCCTGCTCCTGTTCCGTGTTCCCCTGCTCCCGTTCCGTGTTCCCCTGCTCCCGTTCCGTGTTCCCCTGCAGCCACTCCATGTTCACCTTTACCCGCTCACTCTTGCCCTGTTACCACACCAGTTTCACCTGTATCCGCTCCGTGTTCCCGCCGCACCTTGTTCGCCTGTACCCACTCCCTGTTCCCCTGTAACTGCTCCATGTTCCCCTGTACCCGCTCCCTGTTCCCCTGTACACGCTCCGTTTTAAGCTGTACACGCTCCGTTTTCCCCCTGTCCCATGTTCCCCTGTACCCGCTCCGTGTTCCCCTGTACCCGCTCCGTTTTCCCCTGTGCCCGCTCCCTGTTCCCCTGTACCTGCTTCGTGTTCACCTGTACCCTCTTCCCCTGTACCCGCTCCCAGTTCCCCCCACTCCCTATTCCCCTGTACCCGCTCCCTCTTCCCATGTACACGCTCCCAGTTCCCCTGTACCCGCTCCGTGTTCCCCTGTACCCGCACCCAGTTCCCCTGCACCCGCCCTGTGTTCCCCTGTACGCGCTCCGTGTTCCACTGTACCTGCTCCATGTTCTCCTGTAACCGCTCCCTGTTCCCCTGTAACCGCTCCCTGTTCCCCTGTACCCTCTCCGTGTTCCCCTGTACCCTGTCCCTGTTCCCCTGTACCTGCTCCCTGTTCCCCTGTACCGGCACCCTGTTCCCCTGCACCCGCCCTGTGTTCCCCTGTACGCGCTCCGTGTTCCGCTGCTCTGTGTTCCACTGTACCCCCTCCCTGTTCACCTGTAACCGCTCCCTGTTCCCCTGTACCAGCTCCCTGATTTCGCCACACCCTGTTCCCCTGTATCCGCTCCCTGTTCCCCAGCACCCGCTCTGTGTTCCCCCTGTACGCGCTCCGTGTTCCCCCTGTATCCGCTCCCTATTCCCCTGTACCCGCACCCTGTTCCCCTGTACCCGCTCCATGTTCACCTGTACCCGCTCCGTTTTCCCCTGTGCCCGCTCCCTGTTCCCCTGCACCGGCTTAGTGTTCACCTGTATCCTCTTCCCCTGTACCCGCTCCCAGTTCCCCCCACTCCCTATTCCCCTGTACCCGCTCCCTCTTCCCATGTACACGCTCCCAGTTCCCCTGTACCCGCTCCGTGTTCCCCTGTACCCGCTCCGTGTTCCACTGTACCCTCTCCGTGTTCCCCTGTACCCTCTCCGTGTTCCCCTGTACTCTGTCCCTATTCCCCTGTACCCGCATCCTGTTCCCCTGCACCCGCCCTGTGTTCCCCTGTACCCGCTCCGTGTTCCGCTGCTCTGTGTTCCGCTGTACCCCCTCCCTGTTCCCCTGTACCCGCTCTCTGTTCCCCTGTACAAGCTCCCTGATCCCGCCGCACCTTGTTCCCCTGTACCCGCTCCCTGTCCCCCTGCACCCGCTCTGTGTTCCCCCTGTACGCGCTCCGTGCTCCCCTGCACCCGCTCCGTTCTCCCCTTTACCCGCTCCGTGTTGCCCTGTACCCACTCCGTGTTGCCCTGTACCTGCTCCCTGTTCACCTGTACTCGCTCCCTGATCCCGCCACACCCTGTTCTCCTGTACCCGCTCCCTGTTCCCCTGCACCCGCTTCGTGTTCCCCCTGTACGCGCTTGTGTTCCTGCTGTACGCGCTCCGTGTTGCCCTGTACCCGCTCCATGTTCCCCTGTACCTGCTCCATGTTGCCCTGTAGCCGCTCCCTGTTTGCCTGTACACACTCTGTATTCACTGTAGCTGATGCGTGTTACCCTGTACGCGCTCCGCGTTCCCCTGTACACGCGCACTGTTTCCCTGTACCCGCTCCGTGTTCCCCTGTCCCCGCTCCGTGTTCCCCTGTCCCCGCTCCCTGTTCCCGCTCCATGTTCGCCTGTAGCCACTCCATTTTCCCCTGTACCCGCTCTCTGTTTGACTGTACACGTCTGTGATCCCTTGTGCCCGCCCCATGTACCCCTGTGCCCACTCCGTGTTCCCCTATGTCCGCTCCGTGTGCCCCTGTACCCGCTGAGTGTTCCCCTGCTCCCGTTCCGTGTTCCCCTGCTCCCGTTCCGTGTTCCCCTGCTCCCGTTCCGTGTTCCCCTGCAGCCGCTCCATGTTCACCTTTACCCGCTCACTCTTGCCCTGTTACCACACCAGTTTCACCTGTATCCGCTCCGTGTTCCCGCCGCACCTTGTTCGCCTGTACCCACTCCCTGTTCCCCTGTAACTGCTCCATGTTCCCCTGTACCCGCTCCCTGTTCCCCTGTACACGATCCGTTTTAAGCTGTACACGCTCCGTTTTCCCCCTGTCCCATGTTCCCCTGTACCCGCTCCGTGTTCCCCTGTCCCGGCTCCGTGTTCCCCTGTACCCGCTCCGTTTTCCCCTGTGCCCGCTCCCTGTTCCCCTGTACCTGCTTCGTGTTCACCTGTACCCTCTTCCCCTGTACCCGCTCCCAGTTCCCCCCACTCCCTATTCCCCTGTACCCGCTCCCTCTTCCCATGTACATGCTCCCAGTTCCCCTGTACCCGCTCCGTGTTCCCCTGTACCCGCACCCTGTTCCCCTGCACCCGCCCTGTGTTCCCCTGTACGCGCTCCGTGTTCCACTGTAACTGCTCCATGTTCTCCTGTAACCGCTCCCTGTTCCCCTGTACCCGCTCCCTGTTCCCCTGTACCCGCTCCCTGTTCCCCTGTACCCCTCCCTGTTCCCCAGTAACCCCTGCCTGTTCCCTTGACCCCGTTCCCTGTTGCCCTGTACATGCTCCGTTTCCCCCGTTCCGTGTTCCTCCAGCTCCGTGTTCCTCTGTACTCACTCCGTGTTCCCCTGTACCCGCTCCGTGTTTCCCTGTACCCACTCCCTCTTCGCCTGTACGCGCTCCGTGTTCCCCTGTGCCCGCCCCGTGTACCCCTGTGACCGCTCCGTGTTCCCCTGTGTCCGCTCCGTGTACCCCTGTACCCGCTCAGTGTTCCCCTGCTCCCGTTCTGTGTTCCCCTGCTCCCGTTCCGTGTTCCCCTGCACCCGCTCCGAGTTCCCCTGCACCGGCTCCATGTTCACCTTTACCAGCTCACTCTTCCCCTGTTACCACACCAGTTTCACCTGTATCCGCTCCGTGTTCCCGCCGCACCTTGTTCGCCTGTACCCGCTCCCTGTTCCCCTGTAACCGCTCCATGTTCCCCTGTACCCGCTCCCTGTTCCCCTGTACACGCTCCGTTTTAAGCTGTACACGCTCCGTTTTCCCCCTGTCCCATGTTCCCCTGTCCCCGCTCCGTGTTCCCCTGTCCCCGCTCCGTGTTCCCCTGTACCCGCTCCATTTTCCCCTGTGCCCGCTGCATGTTCCCCTGTACCTGCTTCGTGTTCCCCTGTACCCTCTTCCCCTGTAGCTGCTCCGTGTTCCCCTGTACCTGCTCCCTCTTCCCCTTCGCTGCACTATGTTCCCCTGTACGCGCTCCGTGTTCCCCTGTACTCGCTCCGTGTTCCCCTGTACTCGCTCTGTGTTCTCCTGTACCAGCTCTCTGTTCTCCTGTACCAGCTCCGTGTTCTCTGTACCAGTTCTGTGTTCTCCTGTACCAGTTCCGTGTTCCCCTGTACCCACTACATCGTGTACTCCTGTACGCTCACCGTGCTCCCCTTTACCCGCTCCGTGCTCCCCTTTACCCGCTCCGTGTTGCCCTGTACCCACTCCGTGTTGCCCTGTACCTGCTCCCCGTTCACCTGTACTCGCTCCCTGATCACGCCACACCCTGTTCTCCTGTACCCGCTCCCTGTTCCCCTGCACCCGCTTCGTGTTCCCCCTGTACGCGCTTGTGTTCCTGCTGTACGCGCTCCGTGTTGCCCTGTACCCGCTCCATGTTCCCCTGTACCTGCTCCATGTTGCCCTGTAGCCGCTCCCTGTTTGCCTGTACACACTCTGTGTTCACTGTAGCTGATGCGTGTTACCATGTACGCGCTCCGCGTTCCCCTGTACACGCGCCCAGTTTCCCTGTACCCGCTCCGTGTTCCCCTGTCCCCGCTCCGTGTTCCCCTGTCCCCGCTCCCTGTTCCCGCTCCATGTTCGCCTGTAGCCACTCCATTTTCCCCTGTACCCGCTCTCTGTTTGACTGTACACGTCTGTGTTCCCTTGTGCCCACCCCATGTACCCCTGTGCCCACTCCGTGTTCCCCTGTGTCCGCTCCGTGTGCCCCTGTACCCGCTGAGTGTTCCCCAGCTCCTGTTCCGTGTTCCCCTGCTCCTGTTCCGTGTTCCCCTGCTCCCGTTCCGTGTTCCCCTGCAGCCACTCCATGTTCACCTTTACCCGCTCACTCTTGCCCTGTTATCACACCAGTTTCACCTGTATCCGCTCCGTGTTCCCGCCGCACCTTGTTCGCCTGTACCCACTCCCTGTTCCCCTGTAACTGCTCCATGTTCCCCTGTACCCGCTCCCTGTTCCCCTGTACACGCTCCGTTTTAAGCTGTACACGCTCCGTTTTCCCCCTGTCCCATGTTCCCCTGTACCCGCTCCGTGTTCCTCTGTCCCCGCTCCGTGTTCCCCTGTACCCGCTCCGTTTTCCCCTGTGCCCGCTCCCTGTTCCCCTGTACCTGCTTCGTGTTCACCTGTACCCTCTTCCCCTGTACCCGCTCCCAGTTCCCCCCACTCCCTATTCCCCTGTACCCGCTACCTCTTCCCATGTACACGCTCCCAGTTCCCCTGTACCCGCTCCGTGTTCCCCTGTACCCGCACCCAGTTCCCCTGCACCCGCCCTGTATTCCCCTGTACGCGCTCCGTGTTCCACTGTACCTGCTCCATGTTCTCCTGTAACCGCTCCCTGTTCCCCTGTAACCGCTCCCTGTTCCCCTGTACCCTCTCCGTGTTCCCCTGTACCCTGTCCCTGTTCCCCTGTACCTGCTCCCTGTTCCCCTGTACCGGCACCCTGTTCCCCTGCACCCGCCCTGTGTTCCCCTGTACGCGCTCCGTGTTCCGCTGCTCTGTGTTCCGCTGTACCCCCTCCCTGTTCACCTGTAACCGCTCCCTGTTCCCCTGTACCAGCTCCCTGATTTCGCCACACCCTGTTCCCCTGTATCCGCTCCCTGTTCCCCAGCACCCGCTCTGTGTTCCCCCTGTACGCGCTCCGTGTTCCCCCTGTATCCGCTCCCTATTCCCCTGCACCGGCTTAGTGTTCACCTGTATCCTCTTCCCCTGTACCCGCTCCCAGTTCCCCCCACTCCCTATTCCCCTGTACCCGCTCCCTCTTCCCATGTACACGCTCCCAGTTCCCCTGTACCCGCTCCGTGTTCCCCTGTACCCGCTCCGTGTTCCACTGTACCTGCTCCATGTTCTCCTGTAACCGCTCCCTATTCCCCTGTACCCTCTCCGTGTTCCCCTGTACCCTCTCCGTGTTCCCCTGTACTCTGTCCCTATTCCCCTGTACCCGCACCCTGTTCCCCTGCACCCGCCCTGTGTTCCCCTGTACCTGCTCCGTGTTCCGCTGCTCTGTGTTCCGCTGTACCCCCTCCCTGTTCCCCTGTACCCGCTCTCTGTTCCCCTGCACCCGCTCTGTGTTCCCCCTGTACACGCTCCGTGGTCCCCCTGTATGCGCTCCGTGTTCCCCTGTACCCGCTCCGTGTTCCCCTGTACCCGCTCCGTGTTCCCCTGTGCCCGCTCCCTGTTCCCGTTCACAGTTCGCCCCATTCCCTATTCCCCTGTACCTGCTCCCCCTTCCAATGTATACGCTCCCAGTTCCCCTGTACCCACTCCGTGTTCCCCTGTACCCGCTCCGTGTTTCCCTGTACCCGCTCCCTGTTCGCCTGTACGCGCTCCGTGTTCCCTTATGCCCGCCCCGTGTACCCCTGTGCCCGCTCCGTGTTCACCTGTGTCCAATCCGTGTGCCCCTGTACCCGCTCAGTGTTCCCCTGCTCCCGTTCCGTGTCCCCCTGCTCCCGTTCCGTGTTCCCCTGCTCCCGTTCCGTGTTCCCCTGCACCCGCTCCGTGTTCCCCTGCACCCACTCCATGTTCACCTTTACCCGCTCACTCTTCCCCTGTTACCACACCAGTTTCGCCTGTATCCGCTCCGTGTTCCCGCCGCACCTTGTTCGCCTGTACCCGCTCCCTGTTCCCCTGTAACTGCTCCATTTTAAGCTGTACACGCTCCGTTTTCCCCCTGTCCCATGTTCCCCTGTCCCCGCTCCGTGTTCCCCTTATCCTGCTCCGTGTTCCCCTGTACCCTCTCCGTTTTCCCCTGTGCCCGCTCCATGTTCCTCTGTACCGGCTTCGTGTTCCCCTGTACCCTCTTCCCCTGTAGCTGCTCCGTGTTCCCCTGTACCTGCTCCCTCTTCCCCTTCGCTGCACTATGTTCCCCTGTACGCGCTCCGTGTTCCCCTGTACTCGCTCCGTGTTCCCCTGTACTCGCTCTGTGTTCTCCTGTACCAGCTCCCTGTTCTCCTGTACCAGCTCCGTGTTCTCTGTACCAGTTCCGTGTTCCCCTGTACCAGTTCCGTGTTCCCCTGTACCCACATCGTGTACTCCTGTACGCGCACCGTGCTCCCCTTTACCCGCTCCGTGCTCCCCTGCACCCGCTCCGTTCTCCCCTTTACCCGCTCCGTATTGCCCTGTACCCACTCCGTGTTGCCCTGTACCTGCTCCCTGTTCACCTGTACCCGCTCCCTGATCCCGCCACACCCTGTTCTCCTGTACCCGCTCCTTGTTCCCCTGCACCCGCTTCGTGTTCCCCCTGTATGCGCTCGTGATCCTGCTGTATGCGCTCCGTGTTGCCCTGTACCCGCTCCGTATTCCCCTGTACCCGCTCCGTGTTCCCCTGTACCCGCTCCGTGTTCCCCTGTACCCGCTCCCTGTTCCCCTGTACCCGCTCCATGTTCCCCTGTACCCGCTCCATGTCCCCCTGTAGCCGCTCCCTGTTTGCCTGTACACGCTCCCTGTTTGAATGTACACGCTCTGTGTTCACTGTAGCTGAAGCGTGTTCCACTGTACGCGCTCCGCGTTCACCTGTACACACGCCCTGTTCCCCTCTACCAATGCCCTGTTCCCAAGTACCCGCTCCCTGTTTCCCTGTACCCACTCCCTGTTCACCTGTACCCGTCCCTGTTCCCCTGTGCCCGCTCCCTGTTCCCCTGTACACGCTCCATTTTAAGCTGTACACGCTCCGTTTTCCCCCTGTCCCATGTTCCCCTGTCCCCGCTCCGTGTTCCCCTTATCCTGCTCCGTGTTCCCCTGTACCCTCTCCGTTTTCCCCTGTGCCCGCTCCATGTTCCTCTGTACCGGCTTCGTGTTCCCCTGTACCCTCTTCCCCTGTAGCTGCTCCGTGTTCCCCTGTACCTGCTCCCTCTTCCCCTTCGCTGCACTATGTTCCCCTGTACGCGCTCCGTGTTCCCCTGTACTCGCTCCGTGTTCCCCTGTACTCGCTCTGTGTTCTCCTGTACCAGCTCCCTGTTCTCCTGTACCAGCTCCGTGTTCTCTGTACCAGTTCCGTGTTCCCCTGTACCAGTTCCGTGTTCCCCTGTACCCACATCGTGTACTCCTGTACGCGCACCGTGCTCCCCTTTACCCGCTCCGTGCTCCCCTGCACCCGCTCCATTCTCCCCTTTACCCGCTCCGTATTGCCCTGTACCCACTCCGTGTTGCCCTGTACCTGCTCCCTGTTCACCTGTACCCGCTCCCTGATCCCGCCACACCCTGTTCTCCTGTACCCGCTCCTTGTTCCCCTGCACCCGCTTCGTGTTCCCCCTGTATGCGCTCGTGATCCTGCTGTATGCGCTCCGTGTTGCCCTGTACCCGCTCCGTATTCCCCTGTACCCGCTCCGTGTTCCCCTGTACCCGCTCCGTGTTTCCCTGTACCCGCTCCCTGTTCGCCTGTACGCGCTCCGTGTTCCCTTATGCCCGCCCCGTGTACCCCTGTGCCCGCTCCGTGTTCACCTGTGTCCAATCCGTGTGCCCCTGTACCCGCTCAGTTCCCCTGCTCCCGTTCCGTGTTCCCCTGCTCCCGTTCCGTGTTCCCCTGCACCCGCTCCATGTTCCCCTGCACCCACTCCATGTTCACCTTTACCCGCTCACTCTTCCCCTGTTACCACACCAGTTTCGCCTGTATCCGCTCCGTGTTCCCGCCGCACCTTGTTCGCCTGTACCCGCTCCCTGTTCCCCTGTAACTGCTCCATTTTAAGCTGTACACGCTCCGTTTCCCCCTGTCCCATGTTCCCCTGTCCCCGCTCCGTGTTCCCCTTATCCTGCTCCGTGTTCCCCTGTACCTGCTCCCTCTTCCCCTTCGCTGCACTATGTTCCCCTGTACGCGCTCCGTGTTCCCCTGTACTCGCTCCGTGTTCCCCTGTACCCGCTCTGTGTTCTCCTGTACCAGCTCCCTGTTCTCCTGTACCAGTTCCGTGTTCTCTGTACCAGTTCCGTGTTCTCCTGTACCAGTTCCGTGTTCCCCTGTACCCGCACCGTGTACCCTTGTACGCGCACCGTGCTCCCCTTTACCCGCTCCGTGCTCCCCTGCACCCGCTCCGTTCTCCCCTTTACCCGCTCCGTGTTGCCCTGTACCCACTCCGTGTTGCCCTGTACCTGCTCCCTGTTCACCTGTACCCGTTCCCTGATCCCGCCACACCCTGTTCTCCTGTACCCGCTCCTTGTTCCCCTGCACCCGCTTCGTGTTCCCCCTGTATGCGCTCGTGATCCTGCTGTATGCGCTCCGTGTTGCCCTGTACCCGCTCCGTATTCCCCTGTACCCGCTCCCTGTTCTCCTGTACCCGCTCCATGTTCCCCTGTACCCGCTCCATGTCCCCCTGTAGCCGCTCCCTGTTTGCCTGTACACACTCCCTGTTTGACTGTACACGCTCTGTGTTCACTGTAGCTGAAGCGTGTTCCTCTGTACGCGCTCCGCGTTCACCTGTACACGCGCCCTGTTCCCCTCTACCAATGCCATGTTCCCAAGTACCCGCTCCATGTTTCCCTGTACCCGCTCCCTGTTCACCTGTACCCGTCCCTGTTCCCCTGTGCCCGCTCCTTGTTCCCCTGTGCCCACTACCTGTTCCCCCGTACCTGCTCGACGTTCCCCTGTACCCGCTCCCTGTTCCCCTCTACCCGCTCCCTGTTCCCCTGTACCCGCTCTCTGTTCCCCTGTGCCCGCTCCCTGTTCCCCTGTGCCCGCTTTTTGTTCTCCTGTAAACGCATCCTGTTCCCCCGTAAACGTTCCCTCTTCCCCTGTACATGCTCCCTGTTCCCCTGTACATGCTCCGTTTTCAACTGTACACGCTCCATTTTCCCCCTGTTCCGTGTTGCCCTGTACCCGCTCCGTGTTACCCTGTACCCACTCCGTGCTCCCCTGTACCTCCTCTCTGTTCCCCAGTAAACGCTGCCTGTTCCCCTGTCCCTGCTTCCTGTTCCCCTGTACACGTTCCGTGTTCAAAGTAGCTGATCCGTGTTCATGGGTACTGACTCCGTGTTCCCCTGTAAGTGCTCCGTGTTCTCCTGTACGCGCTCCGTTCCCCTGTACCCGCTCCCTGTTCCCCTGTACCCGCTCCATGTTCCCCAGTAAATCCTGCCTGTTCCCCTGTCCCTGCTTCCTGTTCCCCTGTACATGTTCCGTGTTCAATGTAGCTGATCCGTGTTCATGGGTACTGACTCCGTGTTCCCCTGTAAGTGCTCCGTGTTCTCCTGTACGCGCTCCGTTCCCCTGTACCCGCTCCCTGTTCCCCTGTGCCCGCTCCCTGTTCCCCTGTGCCCGCTCCCTGTTCCCCTGTGCCCGCTCCCTGTTCCCCTGTGCCCGCTCCCTGTTCTCCTATAAACGCATCCTGTTCCCCCGTAAACGCTCCCTCTTCCCCTGTACATGCTTCCTGTTCCCCTGTACATGCTCCGTTTTCAACTGTACACGCTCCGTTTTCCCCCTGTTCTGTGTTGCCCTGTACCCGCTCCGTGTTCCCCTGTACCTCCTCCCTGTTCCCCAGTAAACCCTGCCTGTTCCTTTGTCCCTGCTTCCTGTTCCCCGGTGCACATTCCGTGTTCCCCTGTACCCGCTCCCTGTTCCCCTGTACCCGCTCCATATTCCCCTGGACCCGCTCCCTGTTTGCCTGTACATGCTCTGTGTTCACTGTAGCTGAAGAGTGTTCCCCTGTACGCGCTCCGCGTTCCCCTGTACACGCGCCCTGTTCCCCTGTACCCGCTCCATGTTCCCCTGTGCCCGCTCCCTGTTCTCCTGTAAACGCATCCTGTTCCCCTGTAAACGCTCCCTCTTCCCCTGTACATGCTTCCTGTTCCCCTGTACATGCTCCGTTTTCAACTGTACACGCTCCGTTTTCCCCCTGTTCTGTGTTGCCCTGTACCCGCTCTGTGTTCACTGTAGCTGAAGAGTGTTCCCCTGTACGTGCTCCGCGTTCCCCTGTACACACACCCTGTTCCCCTGTACCCGCTCCATGTTCCCCTGTACCCGCTCCGTGTTCCCCTGTACTTCCTCCCTGTTCCCCAGTAAACCCTGCCTGTTCCCCTGTCCCTGCTTCCTGTTCCCCTGTACACGTTCCGTGTTCGGTGTAGCTGATCCGTGTTCATGTGTACTGACTCCGTGTTCTCCTGTACGCGCTCCGTGTTCCCCTGCACTCGCTCCGTGTTCCCCTGTGCCCGCGCTGTGTTCCGCTGTACCTGCTCCGTGTTCCGCTGTACGCGCTCCGTGTTCTCCTGTACCCACTCCGTGTTCCGCTGTACCCGCTCCGTGTTCCCCTGTACCTGCTCCATGTTCCCCTGTACCCGCTCCGTGTTCCCCTGTACCCGCTCCCTGTTCCCCTGTACCCGCTCCCTGTTTCCCTGTACCCGCTCCCAGTTCCCCTGTACACGCTCCTTGTTCCCCCTGCTCCGTGTTCCCCTGTACCCGCTCCGTGTTCCCCTCTTCCCGCACCGTGTTCCCCTGTTCCCGCACCGTGTTCCCCTTTTAACCGCTCCCTGTTCTCCTGTACCCGCTATCTGTTCTCCTGTACCCGCTCTCTGTTCCTCCGTACACGCTCCCTGTTCCCCTGTCCCCGCTCCCTCTTACCCTGTACCTGCACCGTTATCCCCGGTACACGCTCCGTGTTCCCCCTACCCGCTCTGTGTTCCCCTTTTCCCGCTGCCTCTTCTCCTGTACCCGCTTCGTGTTCACCTGTACCCGCTTCGTGTTCACCTGTACGCGCTCCCTATTCCCCTGTACCCGCTGTGTGTTCCCGCCGCAACCTGTTCCACTGTACCCGCTACCTGTTCCCCTGTACCCGCTCCGTGTTTCGCTGTACCCGCTACGTGTTCCCCTTTATCCGCGTCGTTTTCCGCTGTACCCGCTCCGTGTTCCCCTGTACCCGCTCCCTGTTCCCCTGTACCCGCTCCCTGTTCCCCTGTACCCGCTCCCTGTTCCCCTGTACCCGCTCCCTGTTCCCCTGTACCCACTCCGTGTTCCACTATACCCGCTCCCTATAACCCAGTACCCGCTCCCTGTTCACCTGTACCCGCTCCGTGTTCCCCTGTACCCATTTCCCTGTTCCCCTGTACCCGTTCCATGTTTGTCTGTACACGCTTTGTGTTCACTGTAGCTGATGCGTGTTCCCGTGTACCTGCTCCCTCTTCCCCTGTACCCGCTCTGTGTTCCCTTGTACCAGCTTCCCCTGTACCTGCACCGTTATCACCGATACATGCGCCGTGTTCCCCTTTACCCGCTGCCTCTTCTCCTGCATCCGCTCCGTGTTCACCTGTACCCGCTTCGTGTTCACCTGTACGCGCTCCCTATTCCCCTGTACCCTCTCTGTGTTCCTGCAGCAACCTGTTCCCCTGTCCCCGCTCCCTCTTCCCCTGTACCTGCACCGTTATCCCCGGTACACGCTACCTGTTCCCCTGTACCCGCTCCCTGTTCTCCTGTAAACGCATCCTGTTCCCCCGTAAATGCTCCCTCTTCCCCTGTACATGCTCCCTGTTCCCCTGTACATGCTCTGTTTTCAACTGTACACGCTCCGTTTTCCCCTGTTCCGTGTTGCCCTGTACCCGCTCAGTGTTACCCTGTACCCGCTCCGTGTTCCCCTGTACCTCCTCCCTGTTCCCCAGTAAACCCTGCCTATTCCCCTTTCCCTGCTTCCTGTTCCCCTGTACACGTTCCGTGTTCACTGTAGCTGATTCGTGTTCATGTGTACTGACTCTGTGTTCCCCTGTACGCGCTCCGTGTTCCCCTGTACCCGCGCCCTGTTCCCCTGTACCCGCTCCATGTTCCCCTGTACCCGCCCCGTGTTCCCCTGTACCTCCTCCCTGATCCCCTGTACACGTTCCGTGTTCCCCTGTACCCGCTCCCTGTTCCCCTGTACTCGATCCATGTTCCCCTGTATCCGCTCCCTGTTTGCCTGCACACGCTCTGTGTTCACTGTAGCTGATGCGTGTTCCCCTGTACGCGCTCCGCGTTCCCCTGTACACGCGCCCTGTTCCCCTATACCCGCTCCGTGTTCCCCTGTACCCGCTCTGGGTTCCCCTGTATCCGCTCCCTGTTCCCCTGTACCCGCTCCCAGTTCCCCCCACTCCCTTTTCCCCTGTACCCGCTCCCTCTTCCCATGTACACGCTCCGTGTTTTCCTGTACCCGCTCCGTGTTTTCCTGTACCCGCTCCGTGTTCCCCTGTACCCGCTCTGGGTTCCCCTGTATCCGCTCCCTGTTCCCCTGTACCCGCTCCCAGTTCCCCCCACTCTCTTTTCCCCTGTACCCGCTCCCTCTTCCCATGTACACGCTCCGTGTTCCACTGTACCTGCTCCATGTTCCCCTTGTATCCGCTCTCTGTTCCTGCCACTCCCTGTTCCCCTGTACCCACTGTTCCGTGTTCCCCTGCACCCGTTCCCTGTTGCCCTGTACATGCTCCGTTTCCCCCCGTTCCGTGTTTCTCCAGCTCCGTATTCCCCTGTACCCACTCCGTGCTCCCCTGTACCCGCTCCGTGTTTCCCTGTACCCGCTCCCTGTTTGCCTGTACGCGCTCCGAGTTCCCTTGTGCCCGCCCCGTGTACCCCTGTGCCCGCTCCGTGTTCCCCTGTGTCCACTCCGTGTGCCCCTGTACCCGCTCAGTGTTCCCTTGCTCCCGTTCCGTGTTCCCCTGCACCCGCTCCGTGTTCCCCTGCACCCGTTCCATGTTCACCTTTACCCGCTCACTCTTTCCCTGTTACCACACCAGTTTCGCCTGTATCCGCTCCGTGTTCCCGCCGCACCTTGTTCCCCTGTACCCGCTCCCTGTTCCCGTGTACACGCTCCGTTTTAAGCTGTACACGCTCTGTTTTCCGCCTATCCCATGTTCCCCTGTCCCCGCTCCGTGTTCCCCTGTCCCCGCTCCGTGTTCCCCTGTCCCCGCTCCGTGTTCCCCTGTACCCGCTCTGTTTTCCCCTGTGCCCGCTCCCTGTACCCGCTCCCAGTTCCCCCCACTCCCTCTTCCCCTGTACCCGCTCCCTCTTCCCATGCACACACTCCCAGTTCCCCTGTACCCGCTCCGTGTTCCTCTGTACCCGCTCCGTGTTCCACTGTACCTGCTGCATGTTCCCCTGTAACCGCTCCCTGTTCTCCTGTAACCGCTCCCTGTTCCACTGTACCCTCTCCGTGTTCCCCTGTACCCTGTCCCTGTTCCCCTGTACCCGCTCCCTGTTCCCCTGTACCCGCACCCTGTTCCCCTGCACCCGCCCTGTGTTCCCCTGTACGCGCTCCGTGTTCCGCTGCTCTGTGTTCCGCTGTACCCCCTCCCTGTTCCCCTGTACCCATTCCCTGTTCCCCTGTACCCGCTCCCTGATCCCGCCACACCCTGTTCCTCTGTACCCGCTCCCTGTTCCCCTGCACCCGCCCTGTGTTCCCCCTGTACGCGCTCCGTGTTCCCCCTGTACGCGCTCCGTATTGCCCTGTCCCCGCTCCGTGTTCCCCTGTCCCCGCTCCGTGTTCCCCTGTATCCGCTCCCTGTTCCCCTGTACCCGCACCCTCTTCCCCTGTACCCGCTCCATGTTCACTTGTAACCGCTCCATGTTCCCCTGTACCCGCTCCCTGTTTGCCTGTACACGCTCTGTGTTCCCCTGTACGCGCTCTGCGTTCCCCTGTACATGCGCCCTGTTCCCCTGTACCAACGCCCTGTTCCCCTGTACCCGCTCCCTGTTTCCCTGTACCCGCTCCCTCTTCACCTGTACCTGATCTGTTTTCCCCTCTACACGCTCCCTGTTCCCCTGTACCCCCTCCGTGTTCCCCCTGTACGCGCTCCGTGTTGCCCTGTACCTGCTCCATGTGCCCCTGTACCCGCTCCGTGTTCCCTTGTATCCGCTCTCTGTTCCTGCTGCTCCGTGTTCCCCTGTACCCGCTCCCTGTTCCCCTGTACCCGCTCCCTGTTCCCCTGTACCCGCTCCCTGTTTCCCCTGTACCCGCTCCCTGTTCCCCTGTACCCGCTCCCTGTTCCCCTGTACCCCTCCCTGTTCCCCAGTAACCCCTGCCTGTTCCCTTGACCTCGTTCCCTGTTGCCCTGTACATGCTCCGTTTCCCCCCGTTCCGTGTTCCTCCAGCTCCGTGTTCCCCTGTACCCACTCCGTGTTCCCCTGTACCCACTCCGTGTTCCCCTGTACCCGCTCCGTGTTTCCCTGTACCCGCTCCCTGTTCGCCTGTACGCGCTCCGTGTTCCCTTGTGCCCGCCCCGTGTACCCCTGTGACCGCTCCGTGTTCCCCTGTGCCCGCTCCGTGTGCCCCTGTACCCGCTCAGTGTTCCCCTGCTCCCGTTCTGTGTTCCCCTGCTCCCGTTCCGTGTTCCCCTGCACCCGCTCCGTGTTCCCCTGCACCCGCTCCATGTTCACCTTTACCCGCTCACTCTCCCCTGTTACCACACCAGTTTCGCCTGTATCCGCTCCGTGTTCCCGCTGCACCTTGTTCGCCTGTACCCGCTCCCTGTTCCCCTGTAACCGCTCCATGTTCCCCTGTACCCGCTCCCTGTTCCTTTGTACACGCTCCGTTTTAAGCTGTACACGCTCCGTTTTCCCACTGTCCCATGTTCCCCTGTACCCGCACCGTGTTCCCCTGTCCCCGCTCCGTGTTCCCCTGTCCCCGCTCCGTGTTCCCCTGTGCCCGCTGCATGTTCCCCTGTACCTGCTTCGTGTTCCCCTGTACCCTCTTCCCCTATAGCTGCTCCGTGTTCCCCTGTACGCGCTCCGTGTTCCCCTGTACGCGCTCCGTGTTCCCCTGTACGCGCTCCGTGTTCCCCTGTACTCGCTCCGTGTTCCCCTGTACTCGCTCTGTGTTCTCCTGTACCAGCTCTCTGTTCTCCTGTACCAGCTCCGTGTTCTCTGAACCAGTTCTGTGTTCTCCTGCACCAGTTCCGTGTTCCCCTGTACCCGCATCGTGTACCCCTGTATGCGCACCGTGCTCCCCTTTACCCGCTCCGTGCTCCCCTGCACCCGCTCCGTTCTCCCCTTTACCCGCTCCGTGTTGCCCTGTACCCACTCCGTGTTGCCCTGTACCTGCTCCCTGTTCACCTGTACTCGCTCCCTGATCCCGCCACACCCTGTTCTCCTGTACCCGCTCCCTGTTCCCCTGCACCCGCTTCGTGTTCCCCCTGTACGCGCTCGTGTTCCTGCTGTACGCGCTCCGTGTTGCCCTGTACCCGCTCCATGTTCCCCTGTACCTGCTCCATGTTGCCCTGTACCTGCACCCTGTTCCCCTGTACCCGCTCCCTGTTCCCCTGTACCCGCTCCATGTTCCCCTGTACCCGCTCCATGTTCCCCTGTACCCGCTCCATGTCCCCCTGTAGCCGCTCCCTGTTTGCCTGTACACACTCTGTGTTCACTGTAGCTGATGCGTGTTACCCTGTACGCGCTGCGCGTTCCCCTGTACACGCGCCCTGTTTCCCTGTCCCCGCTCCGTGTTCCCCTGTCCCCGCTCCGTGTTCCCCTGTCCCTGCTCCCTGTTCCCCTGTCCCCGCTCCATGTTCCCCTGTACCCACTCCATTTTCCCCTGTACCCGCTCCCTGTTTGACTGGACACGTCTATGTTCCCTTGTGCCCGCCCCGTGTACCACTGTGCCTGCCCCGTGTACCCCTGTGCCCGCTCCGTGTTCCCCTGTACCCGCTCCCTGTTTCCCTGTACCCGCTCCCAGTTCCCCTGTACACGCTCCTTGTTCCCCCTGCTCCATGTTCCCCAGTACCCGCTCCGTGTTCCCCTGTACCCGCTCCGTGTTCCCCTGTACCCGCTCCGTGCTCCCCTGTTCCCGCACCGTGCTCCCCTGTTCTCGCATCGTGTTCCCCTGTACCCGCTCCCTGTTCTCCTGTACCCGCTCCCTGTTCTCCTGTACCCATTCTCAGTTCCTCCGTACCCGCTCCCTGTTCCCCTGTCCCCGCTCCCCCTTCCCCTGTACCTGCACCGTTATCCCCGGTACACGCTCCGTGTTCCCCCTACCCGCTCTGTGTTCCCCTTTTCCCGCTGCCTTCTTCTCCTGTACCCGCTTCGTGTTCACCTGTACCCGCTTCGTGTTCAACTGTACCCGCTTCGTGTTCACCTGTACGCGCTCCGTGTTTCGCTGTACCCGCTACGTGTTCCCCTGTATCCGTTCCGTGTTCCCCTGTACCCGCTCCGCGTTCCCCTTTATCCGCGTCATTTTCCGCTGTACCCGCTCCGTGTTCCGCTGTACCCGCTCCCTGTTCCCCTGTACCCGCTCCCTGTTCCACTGTACCCGCTCCCTGTGCCCCTGTACCCACTCCCGTTCCGCTGTACCCGTTCCCTGTACCTGTACCCGCTCCCTGTACCCCAATAACCCCTGCCTGTTCCCCTGAACCCGCTCCCTGTTTGCCTGTACATGCTCTGTGTTCTCTGTAGCTGATGCGTGTTCCCCTGTACCTGCTCCCTCTTCCCCTGTACCCGCTCCGTGTTCCCCTGTACCCTCTTCCTCTGTACCTGCTCCGTGTTCCCCCGTACCCGCTCCATCTTCCCCGTACCTCCTCCCTATCCCCAGTAACCCCTGCCTGTTCCCCTGTCCCCGCTTCCTGTTCCCCTGTACATGCTCAGTGTTCACTGTAGTTGATCCGTGTTCCCCTGTACGCGCTCCGTGTTCCTCTGTACCCGGTTGGATTTCCCCTGTACCCGCTCCGGTTATCCCTGTACCCGCTGCCTGTTTCCCTGTACCCGCGCCGTGTTCCGCTGTATCCGCTCCGTGTTCACCTTTACCCGCTCACTCTTCCCCTGTTACGACTCCAGTTTCGCCTGTATCCGCTCCGTGTTCCCGCCGCACCTTGTTCGCCTGTACCCCCTCCCTCTTCCCCTGTACCTGCTCCCTATTCCGCCGGACCTGCTCCCTCTTCCCCTGTACCTGCTCCGTGTTCACCTGTACCCGCTTCGTTTTCACCTGTACCCGCTCCCTATTCCCCTGTAACCGCTCTGTGTTCCCGCCGCAACCTGTTCATCTGTACCCGTTCCGTGTTGCCCTGCACCCGCTCCGTGTTCCCCTCGAACCGCATCGTGTTCCCCTGTACCCACTCTGTGTTCCCCTGTGCCCGCTCCATGTTCCCCTGTGCCCGGTCCCGTTCCCCTGTGCCCGTTCCCTGTTCCCCTGTGCCCGCTCGCTCTTCCCCTGTGCCCGCTCCCTGTGCCAGCTCCGTGTTCCCCTGTACCCGCTCCCTGTTCCCCTGTACACGCATTCTGTTCCCCTGCACACACTCCCTGTTCCCCTGTACGCGCTCCCTTTTCCCCTGTACACGCCTCGTTTTCCCCCTGTTCCGTGTTGCCCTGTACCCACTCCGTGTTCCCCCGTACCTCCTCCCTGTTCCCCAGTAAACCCTGCCTGTTCCCCTGTCCCCAGTTCCTGTTCCCCTGTACACGCTCCGTGTTCACTGTAGCTGATTCGTGTTCCCCTGTACCCGCTCCCTGTTTCCCTATACCCGCTCCCAGTTCCCCTGTACACGCTCCTTGTTCCCCCTGCTCCGTGTTCCCCTGTACCCGCTCCTTGTTCCCCTGTCCCCGCTCCCTCTTCCCCTGTACCTGCACCGTTATCCCCGGTACACTCTCCGTGTTCCCCCTACCCGCTATGTGTTGCCCTTTTCCCGCTGCCTCTTCTCCTGTACCCGCTTCGTGTTCACGGCGCAACCTGTTCCACTGTACCCGCTACCTGTTCCCCTGTACCCGCTCCGTGTTTCGCTGTACCCGCTACGTGTTCCCCTGTACACGTTCCGTGTTCCCCTGTACCCGCTCCGCGTTCCGCTGTACCCGCTCCCTGTTCCCCTGTACCCGCTCCCTGTTCCCCTGTACCCGCTCCCTGTTCCCCAATAACCCCTGCCTGTTCCCCTGAACCCGCTCCCTGTTTGCCTGTACATGCTCTGTGTTCACTGTAGCTGATGCGTGTTCCCCTGTACCTGCTCCCTCTTCCCCTGTACCCGCTCAGTGTTCCCCTGTACCCTCTTCCTCTGTACCTGCTCCGTGTTCCCCTGTACCCGCTCCGTCTTCCCCGTACCTCCTCCCTATCCCCAGTAACCCCTGCTTGTTCCCCTGTCCCCGCTTCCTGTTCCCCTGTACATGCTCCGTGTTCACTGTAGTTGATCCGTGTTCCCCTGTACGCGCTCCGTGTTCCTCTGTACCCGGTTGGATTTCCCCTGTACCCGCTCCGGTTATCCCTGTACCCGCTGCCTGTTTCCCTGTACCCGCGCCGTGTTCCGCTGTATCCGCTCCGTGTTCACCTTTACCCGCTCACTCTTCCCCTGTTACGACTCCAGTTTCGCCTGTATCCGCTCCGTGTTCCCGCCGCACCTTGTTCGTCTGTACCCCCTCCCTCTTCCCCTGTACCTGCTCCCTGTTCCGCCGGACCCGCTCCCTCTTCCCCTGTACCTGCTCCGTGTTCACCTGTACCCGCTCCGTGTTCCCCTGTACCCACTCCCTTTTCCCCTGTACACGCCTCGTTTTTCCCCTGTTCCGTGTTGCCCTGTACCTCCTCCCTGTTCCCCAGTAACCCCTGCCTGTTCCCCTGTCCCCAGTTCCTGTTCCCCTGTACACGCTCCGTGTTCACTGTAGCTGATTCGTGTTCCCCTGTACCCGCTCGCTGTTTCCCTGTACCCGCTCCCAGTTCCCCTGTACACGCTCCTTGTTCCCCCTGCTCCCGTTCTGTGTTCCCCTGCTCCCGTTCTGTGTTCCCCTGCTCCCGTTCCGTGTTCCCCTGCACCCGCTCCGTGTTCCCCTGCACCCGCTCCATGTTCACCTTTACCCGCTCACTCTCCCCTGTTACCACACCAGTATCGCCTGTATCCGCTCCGTGTTCCCGCTGCACCTTGTTCGCCTGTACCCGCTCCCTGTTCCCCTGTAACCGCTCCATGTTCCCCTGTACCCGCTCCCTGTTCCCCTGTACACGCTCCGTTTTAAGCTGTACACGCTCCGTTTTCCCCCTGTCCCATGTTCCCCTGTCCCCGCTCCGTGTTCCCCTGTCCCCGCTCCGTGTTCCCCTGTCCCCGCTCCGTGTTCCCCTGTGCCCGCTGCATGTTCCCCTGTACCTGCTTCGTGTTTCCCTGTACCCTCTTCCCCTGTAGCTGCTCCGTGTTCCCCTGTACCTGCTCCCTCTTCCCCTTCGCTGCACTATGTTCCCCTGTACGCGCTCCGTGTTCCCCTGTACTCGCTCCGTGTTCCCCTGTACTCGCTCTGTGTTCTCCTGTACCAGCTCTCTGTTCTCCTGTACCAGCTCCGTGTTCTCTGAACCAGTTCTGTGTTCTCCTGCACCAGTTCCGTGTTCCCCTGTACCCGCATCGTGTACCCCTGTACGCGCACCGTGCTCCCCTTTACCCGCTCCGTGCTCCCCTGCACCCGCTCCGTTCTCCCCTTTACCCGCTCCGTGTTGCCCTGTACCCACTCCGTGTTGCCCTGTACCTGCTCCCTGTTCACCTGTACTCGCTCCCTGATCCCGCCACACCCTGTTCTCCTGTACCCGCTCCCTGTTCCCCTGCACCCGCTTCGTGTTCCCCCTGTACGCGCCCTGTTCTGTTGGTTGCAGATCGCATTACCATCAAGGCTAAGGGCAGCAGTTCTGTCCATTTCAGTCCAGTGTCATTGCATAATTTTGCCAGCTTATTTTTAAGCATTCCATTATATCTTTCAACAAGTCCAGCTGATTGTGGATGATAACTGCAATGAAAACGTTGATTAATCTGCAAAGCTTTACACATTTCTCTTATAACAGTTCCCGTGAAATGTGACCCATTATCACTAGAAAGCTTAGCAGGGATTCCGAAGCGCGGTACAATTTCTTTTAACAAACATTTAGCAACAGTAGTGGCATCGGCCTTTTTACATGGAAAGGCTTCAATCCATCTAGAGAACACATCTACAATAACTAATACATACTTGAATCCCATACACATAGGTAATTCAATAAAATCCATTTGTAAATGTACAAAAGGCCCGACTGGATTTGGGTGGGAGGCAGATTCTACTTTTTCCGTCTTACCCGGATTCATTGTCTGACAGGTAACACAATTTTCACAGATTTGTTTTGCAATTGCCGAAATACCTGGTGCATACCAAGTTGCCAAAATATAATCTGCCAATCCCCCTTTGCCTGCATGTGTGAATGTATGAACACATCGGGCAATCCATGGAAGTAAGGATCTGGGGGCCACCATGCGGCCATCATGGTGAACCCATATTCCTTCTGGATTTTTATAACATTGATCCTTCGTCCAGGTCACCACCTCCTCCGTACTGGCCTGTGTCTGAAAGGCCAGCACATCATTAATAGTGGGTGACGGATCTGAGCAATTATTTTTCCTGAGTGGAAACAATGACACCTGCATTCCCCCTTTTGACAGAGCTGCTGACTTAGCTGCATTATCAGCTTTGGCGTTTCCAAGTGCCACCTCATTCGACTGGCCTGTATGTGCTTGGCATTTGATAATGGCAAGTTTCAAGGGGCATTGAATGGCTCGCAGAAGATTTTCTACTTGTTCTGCATTCTTGATAGTGGTTCCTGAAGAAGTCAGGTACCCGCGAATCTTCCAAATTTGTCCATAGTCATGTGATACCCCAAAAGCATACCTGGAGTCAGTGTAGATATTAACTGTGTGTCCTTCAGCCAGAATACAGGCTCGAGTTAACGCAAACAATTCGGCTTGTTGGGCTGAAAAGGAGTCTGGAAGAGAGGCTGTTTCGACAACATTAAACTGAGTTACAATTGCATAAGCCGCTCTAGGTTGGCCCCTATCATTTCGTAGGGCTGATCCGTCAACATAGTACACTAGCTCAGGGTTACACATTGGTACATCTGTTAGATTGATACGTGGTTTAGTCACTAATTCGGTTACCATTTCACATGAATGGGGTTCGCCGTCGTCTTCCGTGGGGAGTAGAGTGGCTGGATTTAAGGTAGTGCATCTTTTGATGATTAGGTTCGGATTTGATAACAGTTCGACATCGTATTTAGTGGTTCTTGCGGAGGTTAGGTGTTGGGTGGCACACTTAGTAAGTAAAATCTCAACAGATTGTGGGATATACAAAATGGTCTGATGATTTAGAGTTATTGTCTGAGCCTGTTGCATAGCATAATAAGCTGCTGCCAACGAAGGAAGACATCCTGGTAGTCCGCGTGCCACTGGGTCTAGTTGGGTACTGAAATATGCTACCGGTCGCTGCCTGTCCCCATGTAACTGAGTCAAAACAGATTGTGCAAAACCCGACTTGTGATGCACAAATAAGTTGAATAGCTTAGTGTAATCTGGTAATCCCAAGGCGGGTGCTGAAGTGAGGGACTGTTTAAGGTTCTGAAAAGCATTCCGGGATACCTCATTCCAAATCAACTTCTCTGGTAGTGCAGGCATGGACATGTCTAACAGTGGTCTAACAATCTCAGAATAACTCGTAACCCATTGCCAGCAGTATCCTGGCATGCCGAGGAGGTGTTTCATTTCTCTCTTGGTTACTGGTAGTGGGGCAGAGCAGATTGCTTATAGTGATTCACAGATCACAGAATGTAAAGTACTTGTTTTCTAATTTTATTAAAAGGCTTCCAAACCCAAGATTTTTCCAATACACCCAAAATGTTGATCAAGGAGATCACCTGAAATATCTCAAATTCAACTATTGTACTGCCACTTTTTATCAAAAAAATCCTCTTACTGAGCTAGAAGCTTTTGTACCAAGATTTTACACCAAGGACAATGAGAGTGTACTCCCCCAGCCTGCACCTCGAGAGACCCACAAAGGCTTTTTTTTAATTAAAAAGTCATTACAACTTTTAAACACCGGGACCATATCTCAACAAACCTATCCTTTGTGCATTTCCTAGCTCCGTAACTTCTCATCCGAATAAATCCACACCTGCGCTTCTAACTTAAAATGTCTTAAACTTCCCACATACAGGACAACACTATGAAGGGTTAAAAAAAAACTTCACTTTGTTTGAAAAAGTGGGTGGAGCTAAAACAAACAGACAGCTCCACAACCTTTCCAAACAGGTTTCCAGACACAAGGAAAAAACACAGAAGCACTCTCATTCAAAGACAAGACATTCACTCACTCTCATTCAAAGACAAGACATTCACAAAAGTCTCTCTCCATTCAATAAAGCTTTTTTTTTTGGCTAGCTTTATTTTTTTTTTGAATCCATAAGTCACTATCAGGTTCTTTTTTTAAAAAAATGTTACATTTGATTTACTTCCTCTGTTAATTTTACATGGGCTTGAAGAATCGGAACCCAGGCCTTTTCTATTATTTTCCTTTTTTTTTTCTACCTGGATCTCTGTTTATAAGACACTCCTCGAGACATGTTGTTCTCTTTAAATTAAATGAACCATCGGGTGGAAATGGCCTGTTTTCACCCTTAGTCCACTTTACCGTTTTTGTTTCTTTGGTCAATTGAAGACTGACCACAATTCTGGAGCATGACATAGGCTGGTGTGCCTTTTGTGGTGTTTTAACTTGCTCCGGCACCCATTCTGGATGATTAAGATTTTTCCACAGTTTCTGATCTCACAATCCTTTCGGCCAACTGAGTTCTCTACGCCCACTTCTCCTGGCCGTTACGTGGCCTGAAAAGGCTCTTAATTCGGGCTCAGTCTGGGTGTGTGAGATATGTTGGCACGAACCAACCGTAGTTGATCAATCAGTTACTGTTTCTTTTCTTAATCAATCCTTGTGTTTTTTCTTCCGAATCACAACTTTCCCTAGTGACTCTTCCCGTTTCTCTAATGGCAATGACTCACAAAGGTATTGCACACGACAGTAATACAAGGACAACAAACAATATTCCCGCGAGTACACAAATCATAACCTTACACCTTATCTAAACAAATTCTCAGTCTGCGTTGTACGCCACTACAGACCAAGTCCTTAACTTATCCTAATAAAAACTGATAAAACTTAAGGTTCCGTACCCAAACTCTTTGATCGATTGCGCTTTCTTTTTTTTTCTAGTCTTATCACATAAGAACCCCTTCCGAATTAAAAACAATAAAAATCTTATCACATAAGAACCTTCGATCGATTAGCGCTTTCTTTTTTTTTCTAGTCTTATCACATAAGAACCCCTTCCGAATTAAAAACAATAAAAATCTTATCACATAAGAACCTGGAACCCTTTTCGATCGACTAGCGCTCCCTTACCGACTGAAACCTTCCCCGGGCTGTTTCGAGATTTTTTTTCAGAACCTGTTCTCTTCTGCTGGCGAGCTGAGAAAGAAATGGTTATAAAAAATACCTTTAGCTTTTAAATGCCGAGTCTTGTAGATTGTAGTACCTCCGCTGTGGACAACAGATTATATATGCGATTCAACAGTGAAGAAACCTCTTGTGAGCAAAAGGCTCACCTTGTTTGGCCACTGAAGCCTTTCACTGGAGAGGCACTATGCCTGTATCCGTTTTACTCACAGGACAGAGGGTATGCATCTCGGTGGAACCTCCAAGTTATAACTGTCAAAATCTCGACCTCCGAAAAGAATGACTCCGACACTTGCAGCTCCGGTAGAAGTTTCTTTAATTTACTTGCTAGCAAGGGGCAGGTTACACTCAGTCAAGGGCTAAGTAAACACCTCCGCAATGGTTCAGTTTAACAAGATATTTATACAGTAAAACCCAAGTTCTGGCCTCGCCCTGTGTATTGCTCTGTCTCACAGTCAGTGAATACAGATAAAGAGTTAATTACTATATCCTGGTCCTGACATGGTATCCAGATATTTCCTTTTGTCAGGGTTATCAGTTGGCCAGCCGGCCATTACTCCATGAGTCATAGGTAATGGGCTATCACCTGTCTTGTATTGTGTCAGGAAAGTTCAATTTCCTGGTCAGTTTATCTGTTTGCATCAAATGGATGAGGTCTCTGCAAGAGATAATGGCCAGAAGATAAGGGTGGGGTGACATGGAACTTCTGTAGTGTAGACAATAGGAGAGCACCATGGGGGGGTACTTGTCTCACCATGACTTGTCTCCTAGCTGTCTGATGGCAAACCAGGTTTAGCTGTTTATGCAAGCTGACTGCTCAAATGCAGAAAGTTCTGGAAGGGCCAGGACTCCATTTTGATATATATATATTGCAAAGGGCACACAAATACCATATGGTATCAGCTTAGATAAAAATACATTTCCACAGTACCCGCTGCGTGTTCCCCTGTACCCGCTCCGTGTTCCCCTGTACCCGCTCCGTGTTCCCCTGTTCCCGCTCCGTGTTCCCCTGTTCCCGCTACGTGTTCCCCTGTTCCCGCTCCGTGTTCTTCTGTACCCGCTCTGTGTTGCCGTGTAACCGCTCCGTGTTCCCCTGTACCCGCTCCGTGTTCCCCTGTACCCGCTCCGTGTTCCCCTGTTCCCGCTCCGTGTTCCTCTGTACCCGCTCCGAGTTGCCCTGTACCAGCTGCCTGTTCCCCTGTACCCGCTTCCTGTTCCCCTGTACATGCTCGGTCTTCCCCTGTACCCGCTCCGTTTACCCTGTACCTGCTCCATGCTCCCCCGTACCCGTTCCATGTTCCCCCTATCCGCTTCGTGTTCCTGCTCCCTTTTCCACTGTATCCGCTCCCTATTGCCCTGTACCCGCTCCCTGTTCCCCTGTACCCGCTCCCTGTTCCCCTGTACCGGCTCCCTGTTCCCCTGTACCGGCTCCCTGTTCCCCTGTACCCGCTCCCTGTTTCCCTGTACCTGCTCCATGTTACCCTGTACCCTCTCCGTGTTACCCAGTACCCGCTCCGTGCTCCCCCGTACCCCTTCCGTGTTCCCTCTGTCTGCTTCGTGTTCCTGCTCCCTTTTCCATGTATCCAGTCCCTGTTCCCCTGTACCCGCTCCCTGTTCCCCTGTACCCGCTCCCTAATTCCCTGTACATGCTCTGTGTTCCCCTGTTCCCGCTCCATGTTCCCCTGTCCCCCTCCGTGTTCCCATGTTCCCGCTCCGTGTTCCCCTGTAACCGCTCCGTGTTCCCCTGTATTCGTTCCGTGTTCACCTGTGCCCGCTCCGTCATCCCCTGTTCCCGCTCCGTGTTCCCCTGTAACTGCTCCGTGTTCCCCTGTTCCCGCTCCCTGTTCCTCTATACATGCTTCGTGTTCCCCTGTACCTGCTCCGTTTACCCTGTACCCTCTCCGTGTTACCCTGTACCCTCTCCGTGTTACCCCGTACCCGCTCCGTGCTCCCCCGTACCCGTTCCGTGTTCCCCCTATCCGCTTCGTGTTCCTGCTCCCTTTTCCACGGTATCCGCTCCCTGTTCCCCTGCACCCACTCCCTGTTCCCTCTTCCCGCTCCGTGTTCCCCTGTACCCGCTCCGTGTTCGACTGTACCTGCTCCCTGTTCCCCTGTACCCGCTCCGTTCCCCTGTACCCGCTCCGTGTTCCCCTGTTCGTGCTCCGTGTTCCTCTGTACCCGCTCCGTGTTGCCCTGTACAAGCTGCCTGTTCCCCTGTACCCGCTCCCTGTTCCCCAGTACCTGCTCCGTGTTCCCATGTACCCACTCCATGTTCCCCTGTTCCCGCTCCATGTTCCCCTGTACCCGCTCTGTGTTCCTCTGTACCCGCTCCATGTTCCCCTGCACAGGCTCCCTGTTCCCCTGTACCCGCTCCGTGTTCCCCTGAACCCGCTCCGTGTACCCCTGTACCCGCTCCGTGATCCCCTGTACCCGCTCCATGTTACCCTGTACCTGCTCTGTGTTGCCCTGTTACCGCTCCGTGTTCCTCTGTTCCCGCTCCGTGTTCCTCTGTTCCCGCCCCATGTTGCCCTGTAACCGCTCCGTGTTCCCCTGTACCCGTTCCGTGTTCCCCTATTACCGCTCCGTGTTCCCCTGTACCCGCTCCGTGCTCCCCCGTACCCATTCCGTGTTCCCCTGTACCTGCTCCATGTTGCCCTGTTCCCGCTCCGTGTTCCTCTGTTCCCGCTCCATGTTCCTCTGTTCCCGTCCCGTGTTCCCCTGTTCCCGCTCCGTGTTCTCCTGTTCCCGCTCCGTGTTCCCCTGTACCCGCTCCGTGTTGCCCTGTACCAGCTGCATGTTCCCCTGTACCCATTTCCTGTTCCCCTGTACCCGCTCCCTGTTCCCCTGTACATGCTCCGTATTCCCCTATACCCGCTCCCTGGTCCCCTGTTCCCACTCCCTGTTCCCCTGTACCCGCTCCCTGTTCCCCTGTACCCGCTCCCTGTTCCTCAGTACCTGCTCCCTGTTCCCCTGTACCCGCTCCCTGATTCCCTGTACATGCTCCGTGTTCTCCTGTTCCCGCTCCGTTTTCCTCTGTACCTGCTCCGTGTCGCCCTGTATCAGTTCCCTGTTCCTCTATACCCGCTTCCTGTTCCCCTGTACCCGCTCCCTGTTCCCCTGTACATGCTCCGTGTTCCCATGTACCCGCTCCGTTTACCCTGTACCCACTCCGTGTTACCATGTACCTTCTCCGTGGTACCCCGTACCCGCTCCGTGCTCCCCCGTACCCGTTCTGTGTTCTCCCTATCCGCGTCGTGTTCCTGCTCCCTTTTCCACTGTATCCGCTCCCTGTTCCCCTGTACCCACTACGTGTTCCACTGTACCCGCTGCCTGTTCCTCTGTATCCACTCCCTGTTCCCCTGTACCCGCTGCCTGTTCCCCAGTACCTGCTCCGTGTTCCCATGTACCCGCTTCCTGTTCCCCTGTACTCGCTTCCTGTTCCCCTGTACATGCACCGTCTTCCCCTGTACCCGCTCCGTTTACCCTGTACCCTCTCCCTGTTACCCTGTACCCTCTCCGTGTTACCCCGTTCCCGCTCCATGCTCCCCCGTACCCGTTCCGTGTTCCCCCTATCCGCTTCGTGTTCCTGCTCCCTTTTCCACTGTATCCGCTCCCTATTTCCCTGTACCCGCTCCCTGTTCCCTCGTGCCGCTCCGTGTTCCCTGTACCCGCTCCGTGTTCCCCTGTACCCGCTCCCTGTTCCCCTGTACCCGCTCCCTGTTCCCCTGTACCCGCTCCCTGTTCCCCAGTACCTGCTCTGTGTTCCCATGTACCCGCTCCGTGTTCCCCTGTTCCCGCTCCGTTTTCCTCTCTACCCGCTCCGTGTTGCCTTGTATCAGTTCCCTGTTCCCCTGTACCCGCTCCCTGTTCCCCTGTACATGATCTGTGTTCCCCTGTACCCGCTCCGTTTACCCTGTACCCACTCCGTGGTACCCCGTACCCGCTCCGTGCTCCCCCGTACCCGTTCTGTGTTCCCCCTATCCGTGTCGTGTTCCTGCTCCCTTTTCCACTGTATCCGCTCCCTGTTCCCCTGTACCCGCTCCCTGATTCCCTGTACATGCTCCGTGTTGCCCTGTTCCCGCTCCGTGTCCCCCTGAACTCACTCCGTGTTCCCCTGTATCCACTCCGTGTTCCCCTGTATCCGCTCTGTGTTCCCCTGCACCCGCTGCGTGTTCCCCTGTTCCCGCTCCGTGTTCCCCTGTAACCGCTCCGTGTTCCTCTGTTCCCGCTCCCTGTTCCTCTGTTCCCGCTCCGTGTTCCCCTGTTCCCGCTCCGTGTTCCCCTGTTCTCGCTCCGTGTTCCCCTGTTCCCGCTCCGCGTTCCCCTGTAACCGCTCCGTGTTCCCCTGTTCCCGCTCCGTTTTCCTCTCTACCCGCTCACTGTTGCCCTGTATCAGTTCCCTGTTCCCCTGTACCCGCTTCCTGTTCCCCTCTACCCGCTCCCTGTTCCCCTGTACATGCTCCGTGTTCCCCTGTACCCGCTCCGTTTACCCTGTACCCACTCCGTGTTACCATGTACCCTCTCCGTGTTACCCCGTTCCCGCTCCATGCTCCCCCGTACCCGTTCCGTGTTCCCCCTATCCGCTTCGTGTTCCTGCTCCCTTTTCCACTGTATCCGCTCCCTATTCCCCTGTACCCGCTCCCTGTTCCCTCGTGCCGCTCCCTGTTCCCTCGTGCCGCTCCGTGTTCCCTGTACCCGCTCCGTGTTCCACTGTACCCGCTCCCTGTTCCCCTGTACCCGCTTCCTGTTCCCCAGTACCTGCTCTGTGTTCCCATGTACCCGCTCCGTGTTCCCCTGTTCCCGCTCCGTTTTCCTCTCTACCCGCTCCGTGTTGCCTTGTATCAGTTCCCTGTTCCCCTGTACCCGCTCCATGTTCCCCTGTACATGATCTGTGTTCCCCTGTACCCGCTCCGTTTACCCTGTACCCACTCCGTGGTACCCCGTACCCGCTCCGTTTTCCTCTCTACCCGCTCACTGTTGCCCTGTATCAGTTCCCTGTTCCCCTGTACCCGCTTCCTGTTCCCCTCTACCCGCTCCCTGTTCCCCTGTACATGCTCCGTGTTCCCCTGTACCCGCTCCGTTTACCCTGTACCCACTCCGTGTTACCATGTACCCTCTCCGTGGTACCCTGTACCCGCACCGTGCTCCCCCGTACCCATTCTGTGTTGTCCCTATCCGCGTCGTGTTCCTGCTCCCTTTTCCACTGTATTCGCTCCCTGTTCCCTTGTACCCACTCCCTGTTCCCTCTTCCCGCTCCGTGTTCCCATGTACCCGCTCCCTTTTCCACTGTATCCGCTCCCTGTTCCCCTGTACCCGCTCCCTGTTCCCCTGTACCCGCTCCGTGTTCCACTGTACCCGCTGCCTGTTCCCCTATACCCGCTCCCTGTTCCCCTGTAGCCGCTCCCTGTTCCCCAGTACCTGCTCCGTGTTCCCATGTACCCGCTCCGTGTTCCGCTGTACCCGCTGTCTGTTCCCCTGTACCCACTCCATGTTCCCCTGTACCCGATCCGTGTTCCTCTGTACCCGCTCCGTGTTCACCTGTACCCGCTCCGTGTTCCCCTATACCCGCTCCCTGGTCCCCTGTTCCCACTCCCTGTTCCCCTGTACCCACTCCCTGTTCCCCTGTACCCGCTCCCTGTTCCCCTGTACCCACTCCCTGTTCCTCAGTACCTGCTCCCTGTTCCCCTGTACCCGCTCCCTGATTCCCTGTACATGCTCCGTGTTCCCCTGTTCCCGCTCCGTTTTCCTCTGTACCTGCTCCGTGTCGCCCTGTATCAGTTCCCTGTTCCTCTGTACCCGCTTCCTGTTCCCCTGTACCCACTCCCTGTTCCCCTGTACATGCTCCGTGTTCCCCAGTACCCGCTCCGTTTACCCTGTACCAACTCCGTGTTACCATGTACCTTCTCCGTGGTACCCCGTACCCGCTCCGTGCTCCCCCGTACCCGTTCTGTGTTCTCCCTATCCGCGTCGTGTTCGTGCTCCCTTTTCCACTGTATCCACGCCCTGTTCCCCTGTACCTGCTCCCTGTTCCCCTGTACCCGCTCCGTGTTCCGCTATTCCCGCTCCGTGTTCCTCTGTACCCACTCCGTGTTGCCCTGTACCAGCTGCCTGTTCCCCTGTACCCGCTTCCTGTTCCCCTGTACACGCTCCCTGTTCCCCTGTAAGTGCTCCGTATTCCCCTATACCCGCTCCCTGGTTCCCTGTTCCCACTCCCTGTTCCCCTGTACCCACTCCCTGTTTCCCTGTACCCGCTCCCTGTTTCCCTGTACCCGCTCCCTGTTCCCCAGTACCTGCTCCCTGTTCCCCTGTACTCGCTCCCTGTTCCCCTGTACCCGCTCCCTGTTCCCCAGTACCTGCTCCGTGTTCCCATGTACCCGCTCCGTGTTCCCCTGTTCCCGCTCCGTGTTCCTCTGTACCCGCTCTGTGTTGCCCTGTAACCGCTCCGTGTTCCCCTGTACTCGCTCCGTGTTCCCCTGTTCCCGCTCCGTGTACCCCTGTACCCGCTCCGTGATCCCCTGTACCCGCTCCATGTTACCCTGTACCTGCTCTGTGTTGCCCTGTTACCGTTCCGTGTTCCTCTGTTCCCGCTCCGTGTTCCTCTGTTCCCGCCCCATGTTGCCCTGTAACCGCTCCGTGTTCCCCTATTACCGCTCCGTGTTCCTCTGTACCCGCTCCATGTTCCCCTGCACAGGCTCCCTGTTCCCCTGTACCCGCTCCGTGTTCCCCTGAACCCGCTCCGTGTACCCCTGTACCCGCTCCGTGATCCCCTGTCCCCGCTCCATGTTACCCTGTACCTGCTCTGTGTTGCCCTGTTACCGCTCCGTGTTCCTCTGTTCCCGCTCCGTGTTCCTCTGTTCCCGCCCCATGTTGCCCTGTAACCGCTCCGTGTTCCCCTGTACCCGTTCCGTGTTCCCCTATTACCGCTCCGTGTTCCCCTGTACCCGCTCCCTGTTCCCCTGTACCCACTCCCTCTTCCCCTGTACATGCTCCGTGTTTCCCTGTACCCGCTCCGTGCTCCCCCGTACCCATTCCGTGTTCCCCTGTACCTGCTCCATGTTGCCCTGTTCCCGCTCCGTGTTCCTCTGTTCCCGCTCCGTGTTCCTCTGTTCCCGCTCCGTGTTCCTCTGTTCCCGTCCCGTGTTCCCCTGTTCCCGCTCCGTGTTCTCCTGTTCCCGCTCCGTGTTCCCCTGTACCCGCTCCGTGTTGCCCTGTACCAGCTGCATGTTCCCCTGTACCCATTTCCTGTTCCCCTGTACCCGCTCCCTGTTCCCCTGTACATGCTCCGTATTCCCCTATACCCGCTCCCTGGTCCCCTGTTCCCACTCCCTGTTCCCCTGTACCCGCTCCCTGTTCCCCTGTACCCGCTCCCTGTTCCTCAGTACCTGCTCCCTGTTCCCCTGTACCCGCTCCCTGATTCCCTGTACATGCTCCGTGTTCTCCTGTTCCCGCTCCGTTTTCCTCTGTACCTGCTCCGTGTCGCCCTGTATCAGTTCCCTGTTCCTCTGTACCCGCTTCCTGTTCCCCTGTACCCGCTCCCTGTTCCCCTGTACATGCTCCGTGTTCCCATGTACCCGCTCCGTTTACCCTGTACCCACTCCGTGTTACCATGTACCTTCTCCGTGGTACCCCGTACCCGCTCCGTGCTCCCCCGTACCCGTTCTGTGTTCTCCCTATCCGCGTCGTGTTCCTGCTCCCTTTTCCACTGTATCCGCTCCCTGTTCCCCTGTACCCACTACGTGTTCCACTGTACCCGCTGCCTGTTCCTCTGTATCCACTCCCTGTTCCCCTGTACCCGCTGCCTGTTCCCCAGTACCTGCTCCGTGTTCCCATGTACCCGCTTCCTGTTCCCCTGTACTCGCTTCCTGTTCCCCTGTACATGCACCGTCTTCCCCTGTACCCGCTCCGTTTACCCTGTACCCTCTCCCTGTTACCCTGTACCCTCTCCGTGTTACCCCGTTCCCGCTCCATGCTCCCCCGTACCCGTTCCGTGTTCCCCCTATCCGCTTCGTGTTCCTGCTCCCTTTTCCACTGTATCCGCTCCCTATTCCCCTGTACCCGCTCCCTGTTCCCTCGTGCCGCTCCGTGTTCCCTGTACCCGCTCCGTGTTCCACTGTACCCGCTCCCTGTTCCCCTGTACCCGCTCCCTGTTCCCCTGTACCCGCTCCCTGTTCCCCAGTACCTGCTCTGTGTTCCCATGTACCCGCTCCGTGTTCCCCTGTTCCTGCTCCGTTTTCCTCTCTACCCGCTCCGTGTTGCCTTGTATCAGTTCCCTGTTCCTCTGTACCCGCTCCCTGTTCCCCTGTACATGATCTGTGTTCCCCTGTACCCGCTCCGTTTACCCTGTACCCACTCCGTGGTACCCCGTACCCGCTCCGTGCTCCCCCGTACCCGTTCTGTGTTCCCCCTATCCGCGTCGTGTTCCTGCTCCCTTTTCCACTGTATCCGCTCCCTGTTCCCCTGTACCCGCTCCCTGATTCCCTGTACATGCTCCGTGTTGCCCTGTTCCCGCTCCGTGTCCCCCTGAACTCGCTCCGTGTTCCCCTGTATCCGCTCCGTGTTCCCCTGTATCCGCTCCGTGTTCCCCTGTATCCGCTCCGTGTTCCCCTGCACCCGCTGCGTGTTCCCCTGTTCCCGCTCCGTGTTCCCCTGTAACCGCTCCGTGTTCCTCTGTTCCCGCTCCGTGTTCCCCTGTTCCCGCTCCCTGTTCCCCTGTACCCGCTCCCTGTTCCTCTGTTCCCGCTCCGTGTTCCCCTGTTCCCGCTCCGTGTTCCCCTGTTCTCGCTCCGTGTTCCCCTGTTCCCGCTCCGTGTTCCCCTGTAACCGCTCCGTGTTCCCCTGTTCCCGCTCCGTTTTCCTCTCTACCCGCTCACTGTTGCCCTGTATCAGTTCCCTGTTCCCCTGTACCCGCTTCCTGTTCCCCTCTACCCGCTCCCTGTTCCCCTGTACATGCTCCGTGTTCCCCTGTACCCGCTCCGTTTACCCTGTACCCACTCCGTTTTACCATGTACCCTCTCCGTGTTACCCCGTTCCCGCTCCATGCTCCCCCGTACCCGTTCCGTGTTCCCCCTATCCGCTTCGTGTTCCTGCTCCCTTTTCCACTGTATCCGCTCCCTATTCCCCTGTACCCGCTCCCTGTTCCCTCGTGCCGCTCCCTGTTCCCTCGTGCCGCTCCGTGTTCCCTGTACCCGCTCCGTGTTCCACTGTACCCGCTCCCTGTTCCCCTGTACCCGCTTCCTGTTCCCCAGTACCTGCTCTGTGTTCCCATGTACCCGCTCCGTGTTCCCCTGTTCCCGCTCCGTTTTCCTCTCTACCCGCTCCGTGTTGCCTTGTATCAGTTCCCTGTTCCCCTGTACCCGCTCCCTGTTCCCCTGTACATGATCTGTGTTCCCCTGTACATGCTCCGTGTTACCATGTACCCTCTCCGTGGTACCCTGTACCCGCACCGTGCTCCCCCGTACCCATTCTGTGTTGTCCCTATCCGCGTCGTGTTCCTGCTCCCTTTTCCACTGTATTCGCTCCCTGTTCCCTTGTACCCACTCCCTGTTCCCTCTTCCCGCTCCGTGTTCCCATGTACCCGCTCCCTTTTCCACTGTATCCGCTCCCTGTTCCCCTGTACCCGCTCCCTGTTCCCCTGTACCCGCTCCGTGTTCCACTGTACCCGCTGCCTGTTCCCCTATACCCGCTCCCTGTTCCCCTGTACCCGCTCCCTGTTCCCCAGTACCTGCTCCGTGTTCCCATGTACCCGCTCCGTGTTCCGCTGTACCCGCTGTCTGTTCCCCTGTACCCACTCCATGTTCCCCTGTACCCGATCCGTGTTCCTCTGTACCCGCTCCGTGTTCACCTGTACCCGCTCCGTGTTCCCCTATACCCGCTCCCTGGTCCCCTGTTCCCACTCCCTGTTCCCCTGTACCCACTCCCTGTTCCCCTGTACCCGCTCCCTGTTCCCCTGTACCCACTCCCTGTTCCTCAGTACCTGCTCCCTGTTCCCCTGTACCCGCTCCCTGATTCCCTGTACATGCTCCGTGTTCCCCTGTTCCCGCTCCGTTTTCCTCTGTACCTGCTCCGTGTCGCCCTGTATCAGTTCCCTGTTCCTCTGTACCCGCTTCCTGTTCCCCTGTACCCACTCCCTGTTCCCCTGTACATGCTCCGTGTTCCCCAGTACCCGCTCCGTTTACCCTGTACCAACTCCGTGTTACCATGTACCTTCTCCGTGGTACCCCGTACCCGCTCCGTGCTCCCCCGTACCCGTTCTGTGTTCTCCCTATCCGCGTCGTGTTCGTGCTCCCTTTTCCACTGTATCCACGCCCTGTTCCCCTGTACCTGCTCCCTGTTCCCCTGTACCCGCTCCGTGTTCCGCTATTCCCGCTCCGTGTTCCTCTGTACCCACTCCGTGTTGCCCTGTACCAGCTGCCTGTTCCCCTGTACCCGCTTCCTGTTCCCCTGTACATGCTCCCTGTTCCCCTGTAAGTGCTCCGTATTCCCCTATACCCGCTCCCTGGTCCCCTGTTCCCACTCCCTGTTCCCCTGTTCCCACTCCCTGTTTCCCTGTACCCGCTCCCTGTTTCCCTGTACCCGCTCCCTGTTCCCCAGTACCTGCTCCCTGTTCCCCTGTACTCGCTCCCTGTTCCCCTGTACCCGCTCCCTGTTCCCCAGTACCTGCTCCGTGTTCCCATGTACCCGCTCCGTGTTCCCCTGTTCCCGCTCCGTGTTCCTCTGTACCCGCTCTGTGTTGCCCTGTAACCGCTCCGTGTTCCCCTGTACTCGCTCCGTGTTCCCCTGTTCCCGCTCCGTGTTCCTCTGTACCCGCTCCGTGTTGCCCTGTACCAGCTGCCTGTTCCCCTGTACCCGCTTCCTGTTCCCCTGTACCCGCTTCCTGTTCCCCTGTACAAGCTCCGTCTTCCCCTGTACCCGCTCCGTTTACCCTGTTCACGCTCCCTGTTACCCTGTACCCTCTCCGTGTTACCCTGTCCCCGCTCCGTGCTCCCCCGTACCCGTTCCGTGTTCCCCCTATCCGCTTCGTGTTCCTGCTCCCTTTTCCACTGTATCCGCTCCCTGTTCCCCTGTACCCGCTCCCTGTTCCCTCTTGCCGCTCCGTGTTGCCTTGTATCAGTTCCCTGTCCCCCTGTACCCGCTTCCTGTTCCCCTGTACCCGCTTCCTGTTCCCCTGTACCCGCTTCCTGTTCCCCTGTACCCGCTCCCTGTTCCCCTGTACATGCTCCGTGTTCCCCTGTACCCGCTCTGTTTACCCTGTACCCACTCCGTGGTACCCCGTACCCGCTCCGTGCTCCCCCGTACCCGTTCTGTGTTCTCCCTATCCGCGTCGTGTTCCTGCTCCCTTTTCCACTGTATCCGCTCCCTGTCCCCTGTACCCGCTCCCTGTTCCCTCTTCCCGCTCCTTGTTCCCCTGTACCCGCTCCGTGTTCCACTGTACCCGCTGCCTGTTCCCCTGTACCCGCTCCCTGTTCCCCTGTACCCGCTCCCTGTTCCCATGTACCCGCTCCGTGTTCCCATGTACCCGCTCCGTGTTCCCATGTACCCGCTCCGTGTTCCCCTGTTCCCGCTCCGTGTTCCCCTGTAACCGCTCCGTGTTCCCCTGTAACCGCTCCGTGTTCCCCTGTTCCCGCTCCGTTTTCCTCTCTACCCGCTCCGTGTTGCCCTGTATCAGTTCCCTTTTCCCCTGTATCCGCTCCCTGTTTCCCTGTACCTGCTCCCTGTTCCCCAGTACCTGCTCCCTGTTCCCCTGTACCCGCTCCCTGATTCCCTGTACATGCTCCGTGTTGCCCTGTTCCCGCTCCGTGTCCCCCTGAACTCGCTCCGTGTTCCCCTGTATCTGCTCCGTGTTCCCCTGTATCTGCTCCGTGTTCCCCTGTATCCGCTCCGTGTTCCCCTGTATCCGCTCCGTGTTCCCCTGCACCCGCTGCGTGTTCCCCTGCACCCGCTGCGTGTTCCCCTGTTCCCGCTCCGTGTTCCCCTGTAACCGCTCCGTGTTCCTCTGTTCCCTCTCCGTGTTCCCCTGTTCCCGCTCCCTGTTCCCCTGTACCCGCTCCCTGTTCCTCTGTTCCCGCTCCGTGTTCCCCTGTTCCCGCTCCGTGTTCCCCTGTTCCCGCTCCGTGTTCCCCTGTGACCGCTCTGTGTTCCCCTGTACCCGCTCCCTGTTCCTCTGTTCCCGCTCCGTGTTCCCCTGTTCCCGCTCCGTTTTCCTCTGTACCCGCTCCGTGTTGCCTTGTATCAGTTCCCTGTTCCACTGTATCTGCTTCCTGTTCCCCTGTACCCGCTCCCTGTTCCCCTGTACATGCTCCGTGTTCCCCTGTACCCGCTCCGTTTACCCTGTACCCACAACGTTTACCCTGTACCCACTCCGTGGTACCCCGTACCCGCTCCGTGCTCCCCCGTACCCGTTCTGTGTTCTCCCTATCCGCGTCGTGTTCCTCCTCCCTTTTCCACTGTATCCGCTCCCTGTTGCCCTGTACCCGCTCCCTGTTCCCCTGTACCCGCTCCCTGTTCCCCAGTACCTGCTCCGTGTTCCCATGTACCTGCTCCGTGTTCCACTGTACCCGCTGCCTGTTCCCCTGTACCCGCTCCCTGTTCCCCTGTACCCACTCCATGTTTCCCTGCACAGGCTCCCTGTTCCCCTGTTCCTGCTCCATGTTCCCCTGTACCCGCTCCGTGTTCCCCTGTTCCCGCTCCGTGTTCCCCTGTTCCCGCTCCGTGTTCCCCTGTACCTGCTCCGTGTTCCCCTGTTCCTGCTCCGTGTTCCCCTGTACCCGCTCCGTGATCCCCTGTACCCGCTCACTGTTGCCCTGTATCAGTTCCCGATTCCCCTGTACCCGCTTCCTGTTCCCCTCTACCCGCTCCCTGTTCCCCTGTACATGCTCCGTGATCCCCTGTACCCGCTCCGTTTACCTGTACCCACTCCGTCTTACCATGTACCCTCTCCGTGGTACCCCGTACCCGCACCGTGCTCCCCCGTACCCATTCTGTGTTCTCCCTATCCGCGTCGTGTTCCTGCTCCCTTTTCCACTGTATCCGCTCCCTGTTCCCCTGTACCCGCTCCCTGATTCCCTGTACATGCTCCGTGTTGCCCTGTTCCCGCTCCGTGTCCCCCTGAACTCGCTCCGTGTTCCCCTGTATCCACTCCGTGTTCCCCTGTATCCGCTGCGTGTTCCCCTGCACCCGCTGCGTGTTCCCCTGCACCCGCTGCGTGTTCCCCTGTTCCCGCTCCGTGTTCCCCTGTAACCGCTCCGTGTTCCTCTGTTCCCGCTCCGTGTTCCCCTGTTCCCGCTCCCTGTTCCCCTGTACCCGCTCCCTGTTCCTCTGTTCCCGCTCCGTGTTCCCCTGTTCCCGCTCCGTGTTCCCCTGTAACCGCTCCGTGTTCCCCTGTTCCCGCTCCGTTTTCCTCTCTACCCGCTCACTGTTGCCCTGTATCAGTTCCCTGTTCCCCTGTACCCGCTTCCTGTTCCCCTCTACCCGCTCCCTGTTCCCCTGTACATGCTCCGTGTTCCCCTGTACCCGCTCCGTTTACCCTGTACCCATTCCGTGTTACCATGTACCCTCTCCGTGGTACCCTGTACCCGCACCGTGCTCCCCCGTACCCATTCTGTGTTGTCCCTATCCGCGTCGTGTTCCTGCTCCCTTTTCCACTGTATTCGCTCCCTGTTCCCTTGTACCCACTCCCTGTTCCCTCTTCCCGCTCCGTGTTCCCATGTACCCGCTCCCTTTTCCACTGTACCCGCTCCCTGTTCCCCTGTACCCGCTCCCTGTTCCCCTGTACCCGCTCCGTGTTCCACTGTACCCGCTGCCTGTTCCCCTGTACCCGCTCCCTGTTCACCTGTACCCGCTCCCTGTTCCCCAGTACCTGCTCCGTGTTCCCATGTACCCGCTCCGTGTTCCGCTGTACCCGCTGCCTGTTCCCCTGTACCCACTCCATGTTCCCCTGTACCCGATCCGTGTTCCTCTGTACCCGCTCCGTGTTCCCCTGTACCCGCTCCGTGTTCCCCTATACCCGCTCCCTGGTCCCCTGTTCCCACTCCCAGTTCCCCTGTACCCACTCCCTGTTCCCCTGTACCCGCTCCCTGTTCCCCTGTACCCGCTCCCTGTTCCTCAGTACCTGCTCCCTGTTCCCCTGTACCCGCTCCCTGATTCCCTGTACATGCTCCGTGTTCCCCTGTTCCCGCTCCGTTTTCCTCTGTACCTGCTCCGTGTCGCCCTGTATCAGTTCCCTGTTCCTCTGTACCCGCTTCCTGTTCCCCTGTACCCACTCCCTGTTCCCCTGTACATGCTCCGTGTTCCCCTGTACCCGCTCCGTTTACCCTGTACCCACTCCGTGTTACCACGTACCTTCTCCGTGGTACCCCGTACCCGCTCCGTGCTCCCCCGTACCCGTTCTGTGTTCTCCCTATCCGCGTCGTGTTCGTGCTCCCTTTTCCACTGTATCCACGCCCTGTTCCCCTGTACCCGCTCCCTGTTCCCCTGTACCCGCTCCGTGTTCCGCTATTCCCGCTCCGTGTTCCTCTGTACCTACTCCGTGTTGCCCTGTACCAGCTGCCTGTTCCCTTGTACCCGCTTCCTGTTCCCCTGTACCCGCTCCCTGTTCCCCTGTAAGTGCTCCGTATTCCCCTATACCCGCTCCCTGGTCCCCTGTTCCCACTCCCTGTTGCCCTGTACCCGCTCCCTGTTCCCCTGTACCCGCTCCCTGTTCCCCAGTACCTGCTCCCTGTTCCCCTGTACTCGCTCCCTGTTCCCCTGTACCCGCTCCCTATTCCCCAGTACCTGCTCCGTGTTCCCATGTACCCGCTCCGTGTTCCCCTGTTCCCGCTCCGTGTTCCTCTGTACCCGCTCTGTGTTGCCCTGTAACCGCACCGTGTTCCCCTGTACTCGCTCCGTGTTGCCCTGTTCCCGCTCAGTGTTCCTCTGTACCCGCTCCGTGTTCCCCTATACCAGCTGCCTGTTCCCCTGTACCCGCTTCCTGTTCCCATGTACCCGCTTCCTGTTCCCCTGTACAAGCTCCGTCTTCCCCTGTACCCGCTCCGTTTACCCTGTTCACGCTCCCTGTTACCCTGTACCCTCTCCGTGTTACCCTGTCCCCGCTCCGTGCTCCCCCGTACCCGTTCCGTGTTCCCCCTATCCGCTTCGTGTTCCTGCTCCCTTTTCCACTGTATCCGCTCCCTGTTCCCCTGTACCCGCTCCCTGTTCCCTCTTGCCGCTCCGTGTTGCCTTGTATCAGTTCCCTGTTCCCCTGTACCCGCTTCCTGTTCCCCTGTACCCGCTTCCTGTTCCCCTGTACCCGCTCCCTGTTCCCCTGTACATGCTCCGTGTTCCCCTGTACCCGCTCTGTTTACCCTGTACCCACTCCGTGGTACCCCGTACCCGCTCCGTGCTCCCCCGTACCCGTTCCGTGTTCCCCCTATCCGCGTCGTGTTCCTGCTCCCTTTTCCACTGTATCCGCTCCCTGTCCCCCTGTACCCGCTCCCTGTTCCCTCTTCCCGCTTCTTGTTCCCCTGTACCCGCTCCCTGTTCCCTCTTGCCGCTCCGTGTTCCCTGTACCAGCTCCGTGTTCCCCTGTACCCGCTGCCTGTTCCCCTGTACCCGCTCCCTGTTCCCCTGTACCCGCTCCCTGTTCCCCAGTACCCGCTCCGTGTTCCCATGTACCCGCTCCGTGTTCCCCTGTTCCCGCTCCGTTTTCCTCTCTACCCGCTCCGTGTTGCCCTGTATCAGTTCCCTTTTCCCCTGTACCCGCTCCCTGTTTCCGTGTACCCGCTCCCTGTTCCCCAGTACCTGCTCCCTGTTCCCCTGTACCCGCTCCCTGATTCTGTGTACATGCTCCGTGTTGCCCTGTTCCCGCTCCGTGTCCCCCTGCACCCGCTGCGTGTTCCCCTGTTCCCGCTGCGTGTTCCCCTGTTCCCGCTCCGTGTTCCCCTGTAACCGCTCCGTGTTCCTCTGTTCCCTCTCCGTGTTCCCCTGTTCCCACTCCCTGTTCCCCTGTACCCGCTCCCTGTTCCTCTGTTCCCGCTCCGTGTTCCCCTGTTCCCACTCCGTGTTCCCCTGTAACCGCTCTGTGTTCCCCTGTAACCGCTCTGTGTTCCCCTGTTCCCGCTCCGTTTTCCTCTGTACCCGCTCCGTGTTGCCTTGTATCAGTTCCCTGTTCCACTGTACCCGCTTCCTGTTCCCCTGTACCCGCTCCCTGTTCCCCTGTACATGCTCCGTGTTCCCCTGTACCCGCTCCGTTTACCCTGTACCCACTCCGTTTACCCTGTACCCACTCCGTGGTACCCCGTACCCGCTCCGTGCTCCCCCGTACCCGTTCTGTGTTCTCCCTATCCGCGTCGTGTTCCTCCTCCCTTTTCCACTGTATCCGCTCCCTGTTCCCCTGTACCCGCTCGCTGTTCCCCTGCACCCGCTGCGTGTTCCCCTGTTCCCGCTCCGTGTTCCCCTGTAACCGCTCCGTGTTCCTCTGTTCCCTCTCCGCGTTCCCCTGTTCCCGCTCCCTGTTCCCCTGTACCCGCTCCCTGTTCCTCTGTTCCCGCTCCGTGTTCCCCTGTTCCCGCTCCGTGTTCCCCTGTTCCCGCTCCGTGTTCCTCTGTACCCGCTCTGTGTTGCCCTGTAACCGCTCCGTGTTCCCCTGTACTCGCTCCGTGTTCCCCTGTTCCCGCTCCGTGTTCCTCTGTACCCGCTCCGTGTTGCCCTGTACCAGCTGCCTGTTCCCGTGTACCCGCTTCCTGTTCCCCTGTACATGCTCCGTCTTCCCCTGTACCCGCTCCGTTTACCCTGTTCACGCTCCCTGTTACCCTGTACCCTCTCCGTGTTACCCCGTCCCCGCTCCGTGCTCCCCCGTACCCGTTCCGTGTTCCCCCTATCCACTTCGTGTTCCTGCTCCCTTTTCCACTGTATCCGCTCCCTATTCCCCTGTACCCGCTCCCTGTTCCCTCTTGCCGCTCCGTGTTCCCTGTACCAGCTCCGTGTTCCCCTGTACCCGCTGCCTGTTCCCCTGTACCCGCTCCCTGTTCCCCTGTACCCGCTCCCTGTTCCCCAGTACCTGCTCTGTGTTCCCATGTACCCGCTCCGTGTTCCCCTGTTCCCGCTCCGTGTTCCCCTGTTCCCGCTCCGTGTTCCCCTGTTCCCGCTCCGTGTTCCCCTGTAACCGCTCTGTGTTCCCCTGTTCCCGCTCCGTTTTCCTCTGTACCCGCTCCCTGTTCCCTCTTGCCGCTCCGTGTTCCCCCGTACCCGTTCCGTGTTCCCCCTATCCACTTCGTGTTCCTGCTCCCTTTTCCACTGTATCCGCTCCCTATTCCCCTGTACCCGCTCCCTGTTCCCTCTTGCCGCTCCGTGTTCCCTGTACCAGCTCCGTGTTCCCCTGTACCCGCTGCCTGTTCCCCTGTACCCGCTCCCTGTTCCCCTGTACCCGCTCCCTGTTCCCCAGTACCTGCTCTGTGTTCCCATGTACCCGCTCCGTGTTCCCCTGTTCCCGCTCCGTGTTCCCCTGTTCCCGCTCCGTGTTCCCCTGTTCCCGCTCCGTGTTCCCCTGTAACCGCTCTGTGTTCCCCTGTTCCCGCTCCGTTTTCCTCTGTACCCGCTCCGTGTTGCCTTGTATCAGTTCCCTGTTCCACTGTACCCGCTTCCTGTTCCCCTGTACCCGCTCCCTGTTCCCCTGTACCCGCTCCGTTTACACTGTACCCACTCCGTGGTACCCCGTACCCGCTCCATGCTCCCCCGTACCCGTTCTGTGTTCTCCCTATCCGCGTCGTGTTCCTGCTCCCTTTTCCATTGTATCCGCTCCCTGTTCCCCTGTACCCGCTCCCTGTTCCCTCTTCCCGCTCCTTGTTCCCCTGTACCCGCTCCGTGTTCCACTGTACCCGCTGCCTGTTCCCCTGTACCCGCTCCCTGTTCCCTTGTACACGCTCCCTGTTCCCTAGTACCCGCTCCGTGTTCCCCTGTAACCGCTCCGTGTTCCCCTGTAACCGCTCCGTGTTCCCCTGTAACCGCTCCGTGTTCCCCTGTTCCCGCTCCGTGTTCCCCTGTACCTGCTCCGTGTTCCTCTGTACCCGCTCCGTGTAGCCCTGTACCAGCTGCCTGTTCCCCTGTACCCACTTCCTGTTCCCCTGTACCCGCTTCCTATTCCCCTGTACATGCTCCATCTTCCCCTGTACCCGCTCCGTTTACCCTGTACCCGCTCCCTGTTACCCTGTACCCTCTCCGTGTTACCCCGTACCCGCTCCGTGCTCGTACCATGTTCCCCCTATCCGCTTCGTGTTCCTGCTCCCTTTTCCACTGTATCCGCTCCCTATTCCCCTGTACCCACTCCCTGTTCCCTCTTGCCACTCCGTGTTCCCCTGTACCCATTCCGTGTTCCACTGTACCCGCTCCCTGTTCCCCTGTACCCGCTCCCTGTTCCCCTGTACCCGCTCCCTGTTCCCCAGTACCTGCTCCGTGTTCCCCTGTACCCATTCCGTGTTCCACTGTCCCCGCTCCCTGTTCCCCTGTACCCGCTCCCTGTTCCCCAGTACCTGCTCCGTGTTCCCATGTACCCGCTGCCTGTTCCCCTGTACCCACTCCATGTTCCCCTGTACCCGCTCCGTGTTCCTCTGTACCCGCTCCATGTTTCCCTGCACAGGCTCCCTGTTCCCCTGTTCCTGCTCCATGTTCCCCTGTACCCGCTCCATGTTCTCCTGTTCCCGCTCCGTGTTCCCCTGTACCTGCTCCGTGTTCCCCTGTTCCTGCTCCGTGTTCCCCTGTACCCGCTCCGTTGATCCCCTGTACCCGCTCCATGTTACCCTGTACCTGCTCTGTGTTGCCCTGTTACCGCTCCGTCTTCCTCTGTTCCCGCCCCGTGTTCCTCTGTTCCCGCCCTGTGTTCCCCTGTTCCCGCCCCGTGTTCCCCTGTTCCCGCTCCGTGTTCCCCTGTTCCCGCTCCGTGTTCCTCTGTAACCGCTGTGTTGCCCTGTAAAGGCTCCGTGTTCCCCTGTTCCCGCTCCCTGTTCCCCTGTACCCGCTCCCTGTTCCTCTGTTCCCGCTCCGTGTTCCCCTGTTCCCGCTCCGTGTTCCCCTGTAACCGCTCTGTGTTCCCCTGTTCCCGCTCTGTGTTCCCCTGTTCCCGCTCCGTTTTCCTCTGTACCCGCTCCATGTTGCCTTGTATCAGTTCCCTGTTCCACTGTACCCGCTTCCTGTTCCCCTGTACCCGCTCCCTGTTCCCCTGTACATGCTCCGTGTTCCCCTGTACCCCGATCCGTTTACCCTGTACCCACTCCGTGGTACCCCGTACCCGCTCCGTGCTCCCCCGTACCCGTTCTGTGTTCTCCCTATCCGCGTCGTGTTCCTCGTCCCTTTTCCACTGTATCCGCTCCCTGTTCCCCTGTACCCGCTCCCTGTTCCCCTGCACCCGCTGCGTGTTCCCCTGTTCCCGCTCCCTGTTCCCCTGTAACCGCTCCGTGTTCCCCTGTAACCGCTCCGTGTTCCCCTGTAACCGCTCCGTGTTCCCCTGTAACCGCTCCCTGTTCCCCTGTACCCGCTCCGTGTTCCGCTATTCCCGCTCCGTGTTCCTCTGTACCCACTCCGTGTTGCCCTGTACCAGCTGCCTGTTCCCCTGTACCCGCTTCCTGTTCCCCTGTACCCGCTCCCTGTTCCCCTGTAAGTGCTCCGTATTCCCCTATACCCGCTCCCTGGTCCCCTGTTCCCACTCCCTGTTCCCCTGTACCCGCTCCCTGTTTCCCTGTACCCGCTCCCTGTTCCCCTGTTCCCGCTCCGTGTTCCTCTGTACCCGCTCTGTGTTGCCCTGTAACCGCTCCGTGTTCCCCTGTACTCGCTCCGTGTTCCCCTGTTCCCGCTCCGTGTTCCTCTGTACCCGCTCCGTGTTGCCCTGTACCAGCTGCCTGTTCCCGTGTACCCGCTTCCTGTTCCCCTGTACATGCTCCGTCTTCCCCTGTACCCGCTCCGTTTACCCTGTTCACGCTCCCTGTTACCCTGTACCCTCTCCGTGTTACCCCGTCCCCGCTCCGTGCTCCCCCGTACCCGTTCCGTGTTCCCCCTATCCACTTCGTGTTCCTGCTCCCTTTTCCACTGTATCCGCTCCCTATTCCCCTGTACCCGCTCCCTGTTCCCTCTTGCCGCTCCGTGTTCCCTGTACCAGCTCCGTGTTCCACTGTACCCGCTGCCTGTTCCCCTGTACCCGCTCCCTGTTCCCCTGTTCCCGCTCCGTGTTCCCCTGTTCCCGCTCCGTGTTCCCCTGTTCCCGCTCCGTGTTCCCCTGTAACCGCTCTGTGTTCCCCTGTTCCCGCTCCGTTTTCCTCTGTACCCGCTCCGTGTTGCCTTGTATCAGTTCCCTGTTCCACTGTACCCGCTTCCTGTTCCCCTGTACCCGCTCCCTGTTCCCCTGTACCCGCTCCGTTTACACTGTACCCACTCCGTGGTACCCCGTACCCGCTCCATGCTCCCCCGTACCCGTTCTGTGTTCTCCCTATCCGCGTCGTGTTCCTGCTCCCTTTTCCATTGTATCCGCTCCCTGTTCCCCTGTACCCGCTCCCTGTTCCCTCTTCCCGCTCCTTGTTCCCCTGTACCCGCTCCGTGTTCCACTGTACCCGCTGCCTGTTCCCCTGTACCCGCTCCCTGTTCCCTTGTACACGCTCCCTGTTCCCTAGTACCCGCTCCGTGTTCCCCTGTAACCGCTCCGTGTTCCCCTGTAACCGCTCCGTGTTCCCCTGTAACCGCTCCGTGTTCCCCTGTTCCCGCTCCGTGTTCCCCTGTACCTGCTCCGTGTTCCTCTGTACCCGCTCCGTGTAGCCCTGTACCAGCTGCCTGTTCCCCTGTACCCACTTCCTGTTCCCCTGTACCCGCTACCTATTCCCCTGTACATGCTCCATCTTCCCCTGTACCCGCTCCGTTTACCCTGTACCCGCTCCCTGTTACCCTGTACCCTCTCCGTGTTACCCCGTACCCGCTCCGTGCTCGTTCCATGTTCCCCCTATCCGCTTCGTGTTCCTGCTCCCTTTTCCACTGTATCCGCTCCCTATTCCCCTGTACCCACTCCCTGTTCCCTCTTGCCACTCCGTGTTCCCCTGTACCCATTCCGTGTTCCACTGTACCCGCTCCCTGTTCCCCTGTACCCGCTCCCTGTTCCCCTGTACCCGCTCCCTGTTCCCCAGTACCTGCTCCGTGTTCCCATGTACCTGCTCCGTGTTCCACTGTACCCGCTGCCTGTTCCCCTGTACCCGCTCCCTGTTCCCCTGTACCCGCTCCCTGTTCCCCAGTACCTGCTCCGTGTTCCCATGTACCCGCTGCCTGTTCCCCTGTACCCACTCCATGTTCCCCTGTACCCGCTCCGTGTTCCTCTGTACCCGCTCCATGTTTCCCTGCACAGGCTCCCTGTTCCCCTGTTCCTGCTCCATGTTCCCCTGTACCCGCTCCATGTTCTCCTGTTCCCGCTCCGTGTTCCCTTGTACCTGCTCCGTGTTCCCCTGTTCCTGCTCCGTGTTCCCATGTACCCGCTGCCTGTTCCCCTGTACCCACTCCATGTTCCCCTGTACCCGCTCCGTTGATCCCCTGTACCCGCTCCATGTTACCCTGTACCTGCTCTGTGTTGCCCTGTTACCGCTCCGTCTTCCTCTGTTCCCGCCCCGTGTTCCTCTGTTCCCGCCCTGTGTTCCCCTGTTCCCGCCCCGTGTTCCCCTGTTCCCGCTCCGTGTTCCCCTGTTCCCGCTCCGTGTTCCTCTGTAACCGCTGTGTTGCCCTGTAAAGGCTCCGTGTTCCCCTGTTCCCGCTCCCTGTTCCCCTGTACCCGCTCCCTGTTCCTCTGTTCCCGCTCCATGTTCCCCTGTTCCCGCTCCGTGTTCCCCTGTAACCGCTCTGTGTTCCCCTGTTCCCGCTCTGTGTTCCCCTGTTCCCGCTCCGTTTTCCTCTGTACCCGCTCCGTGTTGCCTTGTATCAGTTCCCTGTTCCACTGTACCCGCTTCCTGTTCCCCTGTACCCGCTCCCTATTCACCTGTACATGCTCCGTGTTCCCCTGTACCCCGCTCCGTTTACCCTGTACCCACTCCGTGGTACCCCGTACCCGCTCCGTGCTCCCCCGTACCCGTTCTGTGTTCTCCCTATCCGCGTCGTGTTCCTCGTCCCTTTTCCACTGTATCCGCTCCCTGTTCCCCTGTACCCGCTCCCTGTTCCCCTGCACCCGCTGCGTGTTCCCCTGTTCCCGCTCCCTGTTCCCCTGTAACCGCTCCGTGTTCCCCTGTAACCGCTCCGTGTTCCCCTGTAACCGCTCCCTGTTCCCCTGTACCCGCTCCGTGTTCCGCTATTCCCGCTCCGTGTTCCTCTGTACCCACTCCGTGTTGCCCTGTACCAGCTGCCTGTTCCCCTGTACCCGCTTCCTGTTCCCCTGTACCCGCTCCCTGTTCCCCTGTAAGTGCTCCGTATTCCCCTATACCCGCTCCCTGGTCCCCTGTTCCCACTCCCTGTTCCCCTGTACCCTCTCCCTGTTTCCCTGTACCCGCTCCCTGTTCCCCAGTACCTGCTCCCTGTTCCCCTGTACTCGCTCCCTGTTCCCCTGTACCCGCTCCCTGTTCCCCAGTACCTGCTCCGTGTTCCCATGTACCCGCTCCGTGTTCCCCTGTTCCCGCTCCGTGTTCCTCTGTACCCGCTCTGTGTTGCCCTGTAACCGCTCCGTGTTCCCCTGTTCCCGCTCCGTGTTCCCCTGTTCCCGCTCCGTGTTCCTCTGTACCCGCTCCGTGTTGCCCTGTACCAGCTGCCTGTTCCCCTGTACCCGCTTCCTGTTCCCCTGTACCCGCTTCCTGTTCCCCTGTACAAGCTCCGTCTTCCCCTGTACCCGCTCCGTTTACCCTGTTCACGCTCCCTGTTACCCTGTACCCTCTCCGTGTTACCCCGTCCCCGCTCCGTGCTCCCCCGTACCCGTTCCGTGTTCCCCCTATCCGCTTCGTGTTCCTGCTCCCTTTTCCACTATATCCGCTCCCTGTTCCCCTGTACCCGCTCCCTGTTCCCTCTTGCCGCTCCGTGTTGCCTTGTATCAGTTCCCTGTTCCCCTGTACCCGCTTCCTGTTCCCCTGTACCCGCTTCCTGTTCCCCTGTACCCGCTCCCTGTTCCCCTGTACATGCACCGTGTTACCCTGTACCCGCTCAGTTTACCCTGTACCCACTCCGTGGTACCCCGTACCCGCTCCGTGCTCCCCCGTACCCGTTCTGTGTTCTTCCTATCCGCGTCCTGCTCCCTTTTCCACTGTATCCGCTCCCTGTCCCCCTGTACCCGCTCCCTGTTCCCTCTTCCCGCTCCTTGTTCCCCTGTACCCGCTCCGTGTTCCACTGTACCCGCTGCCTGTTCCCCTGTACCCGCTCCCTGTTCCCCTGTACACGCTCCCTGTTCCCATGTACCCGCTCCGTGTTCCCATGTACCCGCTCCGTGTTCCCCTGTTCCCGCTCCGTGTTCCCCTGTAACCGCTCCGTGTTCCCCTGTTCCCGCTCAGTTTTCCTCTCTACCCGCTCCGTGTTGCCCTGTATCAGTTCCCTGTTCCCCTGTACCCGCTCCCTGTTTCCCTGTACCCGCTCCCTGTTCCCCAGTACCTGCTCCCTGTTCCCCTGTACCCGCTCCCTGATTCCCTGTACATGCTCCGTGTTGCCCTGTTCCCGCTCCGTGTCCCCCTGAACTCGCTCCGTGTTTCCCTGTATCTGCTCCGTGTTCCCCTGTATCCGCTCCGTGTTCCCCTGTATCCGCTCCGTGTTCCCCTGCACCCGCTGCGTGTTCCCCTGTTCCCGCTTCGTGTTCCCCTGTAACCGCTCCGTGTTCCTCTGTTCCCTCTCCGTGTTCCCCTGTTCCCGCTCCCTGTTCCCCTGTACCCGCTCCCTGTTCCTCTGTTCCCGCTCCGTGTTCCCCTGTTCCCGCTCCGTGTTCCCCTGTAACCGCTCTGTGTTCCCCTGTTCCCGCTCTGTGTTCCCCTGTTCCCGCTCCGTTTTCCTCTGTACCCGCTCCGTGTTGCCTTGTATCAGTTCCCTGTTCCACTGTACCCGCTTCCTGTTCCCCTGTACCCGCTCCCTGTTCCCCTGTACATGCTCCGTGTTCCCCTGTACCCCGCTCCGTTTACCCTGTACCCACTCCGTGGTACCCCGTACCCGCTCCGTGCTCCACCGTACCCGTTCTGTGTTCTCCCTATCCGCGTCGTGTTCCTCGTCCCTTTTCCACTGTATCCGCTCCCTGTTCCCCTGTACCCGCTCCCTGTTCCCCTGCACCCGCTGCGTGTTCCCCTGTTCCCGCTCCGTGTTCCCCTGTAACCGCTCCGTGTTCCTCTGTTCCCGCTCCCTGTTCCCCTGTACCCGCTCCCTGTTCCCCTGTACCCGCTCCCTGTTCCTCTGTTCCCGCTCCGTGTTCCCCTGTTCCCGCTCCGTGTTCCCCTGTTCCCGCTCCGTGTTCCTCTGTACCCGCTCTGTGTTGCCCTGTAACCGCACCGTGTTCCCCTGTACTCGCTCCGTGTTCCCCTGTTCCCGCTCCGTGTTCCTCTGTACCCGCTCCGTGTTCCCCTGTACCAGCTGCCTGTTCCCCTGTACCCGCTTCCTGTTCCCCTGTACCCGCTTCCTGTTCCCCTGTACAAGCTCCGTCTTCCCCTGTACCCGCTCCGTTTACCCTGTTCACGCTCCCTGTTACCCTGTACCCTCTCCGTGTTACCCTGTCCCCGCTCCGTGCTCCCCTGTACCCGTTCCGTGTTCCCCCTATCCGCTTCGTGTTCCTGCTCCCTTTTCCACTGTATCCGCTCCCTGTTCCCCTGTACCCGCTCCCTGTTCCCTCTTGCCGCTCCGTGTTGCCTTGTATCAGTTCCCTGTTCCCCTGTACCCGCTTCCTGTTCCCCTGTACCCGCTTCCTGTTCCCCTGTACCCGCTCCCTGTTCCCCTGTACATGCTCCGTGTTCCCCTGTACCCGCTCTGTTTACCCTGTACCCACTCCGTGGTACCCCGTACCCGCTCCATGCTCCCCCGTACCCGTTCTGTGTTCTCCCTATCCGCGTCGTGTTCCTGCTCCCTTTTCCACTGTATCCGCTCCCTGTCCCCCTGTACCCGCTCCCTGTTCCCTCTTCCCGCTTCTTGTTCCCCTGTACCCGCTCCGTGTTCCACTGTACCCGCTGCCTGTTCCCCTGTACCCGCTCCCTATTCCCCTGTACACGCTCCCTGTTCCCATGTACCCGCTCCGTGTTCCCATGTACCCGCTCCGTGTTCCCATGTACCCGCTCCGTGTTCCCCTGTTCCCGCTCCGTGTTCCCCTGTAACCGCTCCGTGTTCCCCTGTTCCCGCTCCGTTTTCCTCTCTACCCGCGCCGTGTTGCCCTGTATCAGTTCCCTTTTCCCCTGTACCCGCTCCCTGTTTCCGTGTACCCGCTCCCTGTTCCCCAGTACCTGTTCCCTGTTCCCCTGTACCCGCTCCCTGATTCCCTGTACATGCTCCGTGTTGCCCTGTTCCCGCTCCGTGTCCCCCTGAACTCGCTCCGTGTTCCCCTGCACCCGCTGCGTGTTCCCCTGTTCCCGCTCCGTGTTCCCCTGTAACCGCTCCGTGTTCCTCTGTTCCCTCTCCGTGTTCCCCTGTTCCCACTCCCTGTTCCCCTGTACCCGCTCCCTGTTCCTCTGTTCCCGCTCCGTGTTCCCCTGTTCCCGCTCCGTGTTCCCCTGCAACCGCTCTGTGTTCCCCTGTACCAGTTCCCTGTTCCCCTGTACCCGCTCCCTGTTCCCCTGTACCCACTCCCTCTTCCCCTGTCCATGCTCCGTGTTTCCCTGTACCCGCTCCGTTTACCCTGTACCCGCTCCGTGCTCCCCCCTACCCATTCCGTGTTCCCCTGTACCTGCTCCATGTTACCCTGTTCCCGCTCCGTATTCCCCTGTACCCGCTCCGTGTTCCCCTGTTCCCGCTCCGTGTTGCCCTGTACCAGCTGCCTGTTCCCCTGTACCCGCTTCCTGTTCCCCTGTACCCGCCCCCTGTTCCCCTGTACATGCTCCGTATTCCCCTATACACACTCCCTGTTCTCCTGTTCCCGCTCCGTGTTCCCCTGTTCCCGCTCTGTGTTCCCCTGTTCCCGCTCCGTGTTCCTCTGTTCCCGCTCCGTGTTATCTTGTTCCCGCTCCGTGTTCCCCTGTACCCGCTCCATGTTCCTCTGTTCCCGCTCCGTGTTGCCCTGTACCAGGAAATTAGGATTGCATGCAATAAAGGTGCAGCAGTTATAATGGGTGACTTTAATATGCAAATATATTGGGCTAGCCAAACTGGAAGCAATACGGTGGAGAAGGATTTCCTGGAGTGCATAAGGGATGGTTTTCTAGACCAATATGTCGAGGAACCAACTAGGGGGGAGGCCATCTTAGACTGGGTGTTGTGTAATGAGAGAGGATTAATTAGCAATCTCATTGTGCGAGGCCCCTTGGGGAAGAGTGACCATAATATGGTGGAATTCTGCATTAGGATGGAGAATGAAACAGTTAATTCAGAGACTATGGTCCAGAACTTAAAGAAGGGTAACTTTGAAGGTATGAGGCATGAATTGGCTAAGATAGATTGGCTAATGATACTTAAGGGGTTGACTGTGGATGGGCAATGGCAGACTAACTATGGACATTCTTGCTATTGAGGGAGTGCAGCGAAGATTCACCAGACTGATTCCCGGGATGGTGGGACTGACCTATCAAGAAAGACTGGATTAACTGGGCTTGTATTCACTGGAGTTCAGAAGAGTGAGAGGGGACCTCATAGAAACGTTTAAAATTCTGACGGGTTTGGACAGGTTGGATGCAGGAAGAATGTTCCCAATGTTGGGGAAGTCCAGAACCAGGGGTCACAGTCTAAGGATAAGGGGTAAGCCATTGAGGACCGAGATAAGGAGAAACTTCTTCACCCAGAGAGTGGTGAACCTGTGGAATTCTCTACCACAGAAAGTAGTTGAGGCCAATTCGCTAAATATATTCAAAAGGGAGTTAGATGAAGTCCTTACTACTCGGGGGATCAAGGGGTATGGCGTGAAAGCAGGAAGGGGGTACTGAAGTTTCATGTTCAGCCATGAACTCATTGAATGGCGGTGCAGGCTAGAAGGGCTGAATGGCCTACTCCTGCACCTATTTTCTATGTTTCTATGTTTCTATGCCTGTTCCTCTGTACCCGCTCCCTGTTCCCCTGTACATGCTCCGTATTCCCCTATACACGCTCCCTGTTCTCCTGTTCCCGCTCCGTGTTACCCTGTTCCCGCTCCGTGTTCCCCTGTTCCCGCTCCGTGTTCCTCTGTACCCGCTCCGTGTTGCTCTGTACCCGCTCCCTGTTCCCCTGTACCCACTCCCTGTTCCCCAGTACCTGACCCCTGTTCCCCTGTACCCACTTCCTGATCCCCGTTCCCCTGTACCCGCTCCCTGATCCCCTGTACATGCTCCGTGTTCCTCTGTACCCTCTCCGTGTACGCCTGTACTCACTCCCTGTTCCACTGTTCGCTCCGTGTTCCCCTGTTCCCACTCCGTGTTCCCCTGTTCCCGCTCCGTGTTGCTCTGTACCCGCTCCCTGTTCCTCTGTACCCGCTCCCTCTTCCCCTGTACCCGCTCCGTGTTCCTCTGTACGCGCTCTGTGTTCCGCTGCACAGTCTCCCTGTTCCCCTGTTCCCGCTCCGTGTTCCCCTATTCCCGCTCCGTGTTCCCCTGTTCCCGCTCCATTTTCACCTGTACCCGATCCCTGTTCCCCTGTACCCGCACCATGTTACCCTGTACCCACTCCTTGTTGCTTTGTTCCCGTTCCGTGTTCCCCTGTTCCCGCTCCGTGTTCCCCTGTTCCCGCTCCGTGTTCCTCTGTTCCCGCTTCGTGTTCCCCTGTTCCCGCTTCGTGTTCCCCTGTTCCCGCTCCGTGTTCCCCTGTTCCCGCTCCGTGTTCCTCTGTACCCGCTCTGTGTTGCCCTGTTCCCACTCCGTTTTCCCCAGTTCCGTCTTCCCTCTGCTCTGCGTTCCCCTGTACACGCTCCCTGTAACCCTTTGCACACGCCCTGTTGCCAGTACATGCTGCTTGTTCCCCTGCACCCTGTTGCACGTGCCATGTTCCCCTCTACCCGCTCCGTGTTCCCCTGTTCCCGCTCCGTGTTCCCCTGTACCCGCTGCCTGTTCGCCTGTACCCACTGCCTGTTCCCCTGTACCAGCTCCCTCTTCCCTAGTGCACGCTCCGTGTTACCCTGTACCCACTCCGTGTTCCCCTGTTTCCGCTCGGTGTTCCCCTGTACTCCCCCGTGTTCCCCTGAACCCGCCCCGTGCGCGTTCCGTGCTCCCGCGTGCCCGTTCTCTGTTTCCCTGTACCCGCCCCTGTTCCCCTGTACCCACTCCCTGTTCCCCTGTACCCGCTCCCTGTTCCCCTGTATATGCTCCGTGTTCCCCTGTTCCCGCTCCCTGTTCCCCTCTACCTGCTCCATGTTCCTCTGTACCCGCTCCGTGTTGCCCTGTACCAGCTCCCTGTTCCCCTGTACCTGCTCCCTGTTCCCCTGTACCCGCTCCCTCTTCCCCTGTACATGCTCCGTATTCCCCTATACCCGTTTCCTGTTCCCCTGTACCCGCTCCCTGTTCCCCTGTACCCGCTCCCTGTTCCCCAGTACCTGATCCCTGTTCCCCTGTACCCGCTCCCTGATCCCCGTTCCCCTGTACCCGCTCCCTGATCTCCTGTACATGTTCCGTGTTCCTCTGTACCCTCTCCGTGTACCCCTGTACTCACTCCCTGTTCCCTTGTTCCCGCTCCGTGTTCCCTTGTTCCCGCTACGTGTTCCCCTGTTCCCGCTCCATGTTCCCCTGAAACCGTTCCGTGTTCCTCTGTACCCGCTTCCTGTTCCCCTGTACATGCTCCGTGTTCCCCTGTACCTGCTCCGTTTACCCTGTACCCGCTCCGTGTTACCCTGTACCCTCTCTGTGTTACCCCGTACCCGCTCCGTGCTCCCCCGTACCCGTTCTGTGTTCCCCCTATCCGCTTCGTGTTCCTGCTCCCTTTTCCACTGTATTCGCTGCCTGTTCCCCTGTACCCGCTCCCTGTTCCCTCTTCCCGCTCCGTGTTCCCCTGTACCCGCTCCGTGTTCCACTGTACCCGCTGCCTGTTCCGCTGTACCAGCTTCCTGTTCCCCTGTACCCACTCCGTGTTCCCCTGTACCCGCTCCGTGTTCATCTGTACCCGCTCCGTGTTCCCCGGCACAGGCTCCCTGTTCCCGCTTCGTGTTCCCCTATTCCCACTCCGTGTTCCCCTCTTTCCACTCCGTTTTCCCCTGTACCCGCTCCGTGTTCCCCTGTATCCGCTCCATGTGACCCTGTACCCACTCCTTGTTGCCTTGTTCCCGCTCCGTGTTCCCCTGTTACCGCTCCGTGTTACCCTGTCCCCGCTGTGTGTTCCCCAGTCCCTGCTCCGTGTTCCCCTGTTCCCACTCCGTGTTCCCATGTTCCCACTCTGTTTTCCACTGTACCCGCTCCGTGTTCCCCTGTATCCGCTCCATGTTACCCTGTACCCACTCCTTGTTGCCCTGTTCCCACTCCGTGTTCCCCTGTTACCGCTCCGTGTTACCCTGTTCCTGCTGTGTGTTCCCCAGTCCCTGCTCCGTGTTCCCCTGTACCCGCTCCCTGTTCCCCTGTACCCGCTCCGTCTTCCCCTGTACCAGCTCCATGTTCCACTATACCTGCTCCATGTTATCCTGTACCCACTCCTTGTTGCCCTGTTCCCGCTCCGTGTTCCCCTGTACCCGTTCTGTGTTCCCCCTATCCGCTTCATGTTCCTGCTCCATTTTCCACGGTATTCGCTGCCTGTTCCCCTGCACCCGCTCCCTGTTCCCTCTTCCCGCTCCGTGTTCCCCTGTACCCGCTCCGTGTTCCACTGTACCCGCTGCCTGTTCCCCTGTACCCACGCCGTGTTCCCCTGTACCCGCTCCGTGTTCCCCGGCACAGGCTCCCTGTTCCTGCTTCGTGTTCCCCTATTACCGCTCCGTGTTCCCCTGTTCCCACTCCGTTTTCTCCTGAACCGGTCCGTGTTCCCCTGTACCCACTCCTTGTTCCACTGTACCTGCTCCGTGTTACCATATACCCACTCCTTGTTCCCCTGTACCCGCTCCGTGTTCCACTGTACCTGCTCCATGTTACCCTGTACCCACTCCTTGTTGCCCTATTCCCGCTCCGCGTTCCCCTGTTCCCGCTCCCTGTTCCTCTGTTCTCGCTTCGTGTTCCCATGTTCCCACTCCGTTTTCCACTGTACCCGCTCCGTGTTCCCCTGTATCCGCTCCATGTTACCCTGTACCCACTCCTTGTTGCCCTGTTCCCGCTCCGTGTTCCGCTGTTACCGCTCCGTGTTACCCTGTTCCTGCTGTGTGTTCCCCATTCCCTGCTCCGTGTTCCCCTGTACCCGCTCCCTGTTCCCCTGTTCCCGCTCCGTGTTCCGCTGTACCCCCTCTGTGTTCCTCTCTACCCGCTCCGTGTTGCCCTGTACCCGCTCCGTTTACCCTGTACCCGCTCCATGTTCCCCTGTTCCTGCTCCGTGTTCCCCTGTTCCTGCTCCGTGTTCCCCTGTTCCCGCTCCGTGTTGCTCTGTACCCGCTCCGTGTTCCCCTGATTCCCTGTACCCGCTCCCTGATTCCCTGTACATGCTCCATGTTCCCCTGTTCCCGCTCCGTGTTCCCCTGTTCCCGCTCCGTGTTCCTCTGTTCCCGCTTCGTATTCCCCTGTTCCCGCTCCGTGTTCCTCTGTTCCCGCTTCGTGTTCCCCTGTTCCCGCTCCGTTTTCCCCTGTTCCCGCTCCGTGTTCCTCTGTTCCCGCTCCGTGTTCCCTTGTTCCCGCTCCGTGTTCCTCTGTTCCCACTTCGTGTTCCCCTGTTCCCACTCCATTTTCCCCAGTTCCATCTTCCCTCTACTCTGCGTTCCCCTGCACACGTTCCTGTACCCCTTTGCACACTCCCTGTTGCCAGTACATGCTGCTTGTTCCCCTGTACCCTGTTGCACGTGCCATGTTCCCCTCTATCCGCTCCGTGTTCCCCTGTACCCGCTCCGTGTTCCCCTGTTCCCGCTCCGTGTTCCCCTGTTCCCGCTCCGTGTTCCCCTGTACCCGCTGCCTGTTCGCCTGTACCCGCTGCCTGTTCACCTGTACCCGCTGCCTGTTCCCCTGTACCAGCTCCCTGTTCCCTAGTACACGCTCCGTGTTACCCTGTACCCAACTCTGTGTTCCCCTGTTTCCGCTCGGTGTTCCCCTGTACCCCCCCCGTGTTCTCCTGAACCCGCCCCGTGCTCGTTCCGTGCTCCCGTGTGCCCGTTCTGTGTTTCCCTGTACCCGCCCCCTGTTCCCCTGTACCCACTCCCTGTTACCCTGTACCCGCTCCCTGTTCCCCTGTACATGCTCCGTGTTCCCCTGTTCCCGCTCCCTGTTCCCCTCTACCCGGTCCGTGTTCCCCTTTACCCGCTGCCTGTTCCCCCGTACCCACTCCTTGTTCCCCGGTACCCGTTGCCTGTTCCCCTGTACCTGCTCCCTGTTCCCCTGTACGTGCTCCATGTTCCCCTGTACCCGCTTCCTGTTCCCCTGTTCCCGCTCCGTGTTCCCCTGAAACCGTTCCGTGTTCCTCTGTACCCGCTCCCTGATCCCATGTACATGCTCCATGTTCCTCTGTACCCGCTTCCTGTTCCTCTGTACATGCTCCGTGTTCCCCTGTACCCGCTCCGTTTACCCTGTACCTGCTCCGTGTTACCCCGTACCCTCTCCGTGTTACCCCGTACCCGCTCCGTGCTCCCCCGTACCCGTTCTGTGTTCCCCCTATCCGCTTCGTGTTCCTGCTCCCTTTTCCACTGTATTCGCTGCCTGTTCCCCTGTACCCGCTCCCTGTTCCCTTTTCCCGCTCCGTGTTCCCCTGTACCCGCTCCGTGTTCCCCTGTACCCGCTGCCTGTTCCGCTGTACCTGCTGCCTATTCCCCTCTACCCACTCCGTGTTCCCCTGTACCCGCTCCGTGTTCCTCGGCACAGGCTCCCTGTTCCCGCATCGAGTTCCCCTATTCTCGCTCCGTGTTCCCCTGTTCCCACTCCGTTTTCCCCTGTACCCGCTCCGTGTTCCCCTGTTCCCGCTCCCTGTTCCTCTGTTCCCGCTTCGTGTTCCCATGTTCCCACTCCGTTTTCCACTGCACCCGCTCCGTGTTCCCCTGTATCCGCTCCATGTGACCCTGTATCCACTCCTTGTTGCCCTGTTCCCGCTCCGTGTTCCCCTGTTACCGCTCCGTGTTACCTTGTTCCCGCTGTGCGTTCCCCAGTCCCTGCTCCGTGCTCCCCTGTACCCGCTCCGTGTTCCACTGTACCCACTGCCTGTTCCCCTGTACCCACTCCGTGTTCCCCTGTACCTGCTCCGTTTTCCTCTGTACCCGCTCCGTGTTCCGCTGCACAGGCTCCCTGTTCACGCTCCGTGTTCCCCTATTCCCGCTTCGTGTTCCCCTGTTCCCGCTCCCTGTTCCCCTGTACCCGCACCATGTTACCCTGTACCCACTCCTTGTTGCTTTATCCCGCTCGGTGTTCCCCTGTTTCCGCTCTGTGTTCCCCTGTTCCCGCTCCGTGTTCCTCTGTTCCCGCTCCATGTTACCCTGTTCCCGCTCCGTGTTCCCCTGTACCCGCTCCGTGTTCCACTGTTCCCGCTCCGTGTTGCCCTGTACCAGCTGCCTGTTCCCCTATACCTGCTTCCTGTTCCCCTGTACCCACTCCCTGTTCCCCTGTACATGCTTCGTATTCCCCTTTACACGCTCCCTGTTCTCCTGTTCCCGCTCCTTGTTGCCCTTTTCCCGCTCCGTGTTCCCCTGTTCCCGCTCCGTGTTACTCTGTTCCCGCTCCGTGTTCCCTGTTCCCGCTCCGTGTTCCTCTGTACCCGCTCCGTGTTGCCCTGTACCAGCTCCCTGTTCCTCTGTACCCGCTCCGTGTTGCCCTGTACCAGCTCCCTGTTCCCCTGTACCCGCTCCCTCTTCCCCTGTACCTGCTCCCTCTTCCCCTGTACATGCTCCGTATTCCCCTATACCCGCTCCCTGTTCCCCTGTATCCGCTCAATGTTCCCCGTATCTGATCCCTGTTCTCCTGTACCCGCTCCCTGATCCCCGTTCCCCTGTACCCGCTCCCTGATCCCCTGTACATGCTCCGTGTTCCTCTGTACCCTCTCCGTGTACCCCTGTACTCACTCCCTGTTCCCCTGTTCGCTCCGTGTTCCCCTGTTCCCGCTCCGTCTTCCCCTGTTCCCGCTCCGTGTTCCCCTGAAACCGTTCCGTTTTCCTCTGTACCCGCTCCGTGTTGCCCTGTACCAGTTCCCTGTTCCCCTGTACCCGCTCCCTGTTTCCCCGTACCCGCTTCCTGTTCCCCTGTACATGCTCCGTGTTCCCCTGTACCCGCTCCGTTTACCCTGTACCCGCTCCGTGTTACCCTGTAGCCTCTCTGTGTTACCCCGTACCCGCTCCGTGCTCCCCCGTACCCATTCTGTGTTCCCCCTATCCGCTTCGTGTTCCTGCTCCCTTTTCCACTGTATTCGCTGCCTGTTCCCCTGTACCCGCTCCCTGTTCCCTCTTCCCGCTCCGTGTTCCCCTGTACCCGCTCCGTGTTCCACTGTACCCGTTGCCTGTTCCGCTGCACCCGCTGCCTGTTCCCCTGTACCCACTCCGTGTTCCCCTGTACCCGCTCCGTGTTCCTCTGTGCCCGCTCCGTGTTCCCCGGCACAGGCTCCCTGTTCCCGCTTCGTCTTCCCCTATTCCCGCTCCGTGTTCCCCTGTTCCCACTCCGTTTTCCCCTGAACCGGTCCGTGTTCCCCTGTTCCCGCTCCCTGTTCCTCTGTTCCCGCTCCCTGTTCCTCTGTTCCCGCTTCGTGTTCCCATGTTCCCACTCCGTTTTCCACTGTACCCGCTCCGTGTTCCCCTGTATCCGCTCCATGTTACCCTGTTCCCGCTCCGTGTTCCCCTGTTACCGCTCCGTGTTACCCTGTTCCCGCTGTGTGTTCCCCAGTCCCTGCTCCGTGTTCCCCTGTACCCGCTCCGTGTTCCACTGTACCTGCTCCATGTTACCCTGTAAACACTCCTTGTTGCCCTGTTCCCGCTCCGTGTTCCCCTGTACCCGCTCCGTGTTCCCCTGTTCCCGCTCCCTGTTCCTCTGTTCCCGCTCCCTGTTCCTCTGTTCCCGCTTCGTGTTCCCATGTTCCTACTCCGTTTTCCACTGTACCCGCTCCGTGTTCCCCTGTATCCGCTCCATGTTACCCTATACCCACTCCTTGTTGCCCTGTTCCCGCTCCGTGTTCCCCTGTTACCGCTCCGTGTTGCCCTGTACCCGCTCTGTTTACTCTGTACCCGTTCCGTGATCCTCTGTTCCCGCTCCGTGTTCCCCTATACCTGCTCCGTATTCCCCTGTTCCCGCTCCGTGTTCCTCTGTACCCGCTCCGTGTTCCCCTGATTCCCTGTACCCGCTCCCTGATTCCCTGTACATGCTCCGTGTTCCCCTGTACCCGCTCCCTGTAGCCCTGTACGTGCTCCATGTTCCCCTGTACCCTCATCCTGTTCCCCCATTCCTGCTCCGTGTTCCCCTATTCCCACTCCGTGTTCCCCTGTACCCGCTCCGTGTTCCCTTGTACTCGCTGCCAGTTCCGCTGTACCCACTGCCTGTTCCCCTGTTCCTGCTCCGTGTTACCCTGTTCCCGCTCCGTGTTCCACTGTTCCCGCTCCGTGTTCCTCTGTACCCGCTCCGTGTTGCCCTGTACCAGCTCCCTGTTCCCCTGTACCCGCTCCCTGTTCCCCTGTACCCGCTCCCTGTTCCCCAGTACCTGCTCCCATTCCCCTGTACCCGCTCCCTGATCCAATGTACATGCTCCGTGGTCCCCTGTACCCGCTCCGTGTACCCCTGTACTCGCTCCCTTTTCCCCTGTTCCCGCTCCGTGTTCCTCTGTTCCCGCTCCGTGTTCCCCTGTTCCCGCGCCGTGTTCCCCTGTACCCGCTCCGTGTTCTCCTGTTACCACTCCATGTTCCCCAGTTCCGTGTTCCCTCTGCTCCATGTTCCCCTGTACACGCTCCCTGTACCCCTTTGCACACTCCCTGTTGCCAGTATATGCTGCTTGTTCCCCTGTTCGCTGTTGCACGTGACTTGTTCCCCTCTACCCGCTCCATGTTCCCCTGTACCCGCTTCCTGTTTCCCTGTCCCCGCTCCGTGTTCCCCTGTACCCGGTCCGTGTTCCTCTGTACCTGCTCCGTGTCCCCCGGCGCAGGCTCCCTGTTCCCGCTTTGTGTTCCCCTATTCCCGCTCCGTGTTCCCCTGTTCCCACTCCGTTTTCCCCTGTACCCGCTCCGTGTTCCACTGTACCTGCTCCATGTTACCCTGTACCCACTCGTTGCCCTGTTCCTGCTCCGTATTCCACTGTACCCGCTCCGTGTTCCCATGTACCCGCTCCGTGTTCCCCTGTTCCCGCTCCCTGTTCCTCTGTACCCGCTCCGTGTTGCCCTGTACCCGCTCCGTTTACCCTGTACCCGCTCCGTGTTCCCCTGTTCCCGCTCCGTGTTCCTCTGTACCCACTCCGTGTTCCCCTGATTCCCTGTACCAGCTCCCTCTTCCCCTGTACATGCTCCATATCCCCCTATACCCGTTCCCTGTTCCCGCTCCCTGTTCCCCTGTACCCGCTCCCTGTTCCCCAGTACCTGCTCCCTGTTCCCCTGTACCCGCACCGTGTTCCCCTGTTCCTGCTCCATATTCCCCTGTAACCGCGCCGTGTTCCCCTGTACCAGCTCCCTTTTCCCCTTTACCCGCTCCCTGTTCCCCTCTACCCGGTCCCTGTTCCGCTGTACATGCTCCGTGTTCCCCTGTACCCGCTCCGTTTACCCTGTACCCGCTCTGTGTTACCCTGTACCCTCTCCCTGTTACCCCGTACCCGATCCGTGTTCCCCCTATCCGCTTCGTGTTCCTGCTCCCTTTTCCACTTTATCCGCTCCCTGTTCCCCTGTACCTGCTCCCTGTTACCCTGTACCCACTCCTTGTTGCCATGTTCCCGCTCCGTGTTCCCCTGTTCCCGCACTGTATTCCCCTGTTCCCGCTCCGTGTTCCTCTGTTCCCGCTCCGTGTTACCCTGTTCCCGCTCCGTGTTCCCCTGTACCCGCTCCGTGTTCCCCTGTTCCCGCTCCGTGTTGCCCTGTACCAGCTGCCTGTTCCCCTGTACCCGCTTCTTGTTCCCCTGTACCCGCTCTGTATTGCCCTATACATGCTCCGTGTTCCCCTGTTCCCGCTCCGTGTTCCCCTGTTCCCGCTCCGTGTTCCCCTGTTCCCGCTCCGTGTTCCCCTGTTCCCGCTCCGTGTTCCTCTGTACCCGCTCCGTGTTGCCCTGTACCAGCTCCCTGTTCCCCTGTACCAGCTCCCTGTTCCCCTGTACCCGCTCCATGTTCCCCTGTACCCGCTCCCTCTTCCCCTGTACATGCTCCGTATTACCTATACCCGTTTCCTGTTCCCCTGTACCCGCTCCCTGTTCCCCTGTACCTGCTCCCTGTTCCCCAGTACCTGATCCCTATTCCCTTGTAGCCGCTCCCTGATCCCCGTTCCCCTGTACCCGCTCCCTCTTCCCCTGTACATGCTCCTTATTCCCCTATACCCGTTTCCTGTTCCCCTGCACCCGCTCCCTGTTCCCCTGCACCCGCTCCCTGTTCCCCTGTACCCGCTCCCTGTTCCCCAGTACCTGATCCCTGTTCCCCTGTACCCGCTCCCTGATCCCCGTTCCCTCGTACCCGCTCCCTGATCCCCGTGCCCCTGTACCCACTCTCTGATCCCCTGTACATGCTCCGTGTTCCTCTGTACCTTCTCCGTGTACTCCTGTACTCACTCCGTGTTCCCCTGTTCCCGCTCCGTGTTCCCCTGTTCCCGCTCCGTGTTCCCCTGAAACCATTCCGTGTTCCTCCGTACCCGCTCCGTGTTGCCCTGTACCAGCTCTCTGTTCCCCTGTACCCGCTCCCTGTTCCCCTGTACCCGGTTCCTGTTCCCCTGTACATGCTCCGTGTTCCCCTGTACCCGCTCCGTTTACCCTGTACCCGCTCCATGTTACCCTGTACCCTCTCCGTGTTACCCCGTACCCGCTCCGTGCTCCCCCATACCCGTTCTGTGTTCCCCCTATCCGCTTCGTGTTCCTGCTCCCTTTTCCACTGTATTCGCTGCCTGTTCCCCTGTACCCGCTCCCTGTTCCCTCTTCCCGCTCCGTGTTCCCCTGTACCCGCTCCGTGTTCCACTGCACCCGCTGCCTGTTCCGCTGTATCCGCTCCATGTGACCCTGTATCCGCTCCATGTGACCCTGTACCCACTCCTTGTTGCCCTGTTCCCGCTCCGTGTTTCCCTGTTACCGCTCCGTGTTACCCTGTTCCCGCTGTGTGTTCCCGAGTCCCTGCTCCGTGTTCCCCTGTACCCGCTCCCTGTTCCCCTGTACCCGCTCCGTGTTCCCCTGTAACCGCTCCGTGTTCCACTGTACCTGCTCCATGTTACCCTGTACCCACTCGTTGCCCTGTTCCTGCTCCGTGTTCCCCTGTACCCGCTCCGTGTTCCCCTGTTCCCGCTCCCTGTTCCTCTGTACCCGCTCCGTTTACCCTGTACCCGCTCCGTGTTCCCCTGTTCCTGCTCCGTGTTCCCCTGTTCCTGCTCCGTGTTCCCCTGTTCCCGCTCCGTGTTCCTCTGTACCCACTCCGTGTTCCCCTGATTCCCTGAACCAGCTCCCTCTTCCCCTGTACATGCTCCATATCCCCCTATACCCGTTCCCTGTTCCCCTGTTCCTGCTCCCTGTTCCCCTGTACCCGCTCCCTGTTCCCCAGTACCTGCTCCCTGTTCCCCTGTACCCGCACCGTGTTCCCCTGTTCCCGCTCCATATTCCCCTGTAACCGCGCCGTGTTCCCCTGTACCAGCTCCCTTTTCCCCTTTACCCGCTCCCTGTTCCCCTCTACCCGGTCCCTGTTCCCCTGTACATGCTCCGTGTTCCCCTGTACCCGCTCCGTTTTCCCTGTACCCGCTCTGTGTTACCCTGTACCCTCTCCCTGTTACCCCGTACCCGCTCCGTGCTCCCCCTATCCACTTCGTGTTCCTGCTCCCTTTTCCACTTTATCCGCTCCCTGTTCCCCTGTACCTGCTCCCTGTTCCCCTGTACCCGCTCCCTGATCCCCTGTACATGCTCCATGTTCCCCTGTTCCCACTCCGTGTTCCCCAGTTCCGTCTTCCCTCTGCTCTGTGTTCCCTGTACACGCTCCCTTTACCCCTTTGCACACTCCCTGTTGCCAGTACATGCTGCTTGTTCCCCTGTTCCCTGTTGCACGTGCCATGTTCCCCTCTACCCGCTCCGTGTTCCCCTGTACCACTTCCTGTTTCCCTGTTCCCGCTCCATGTTCCCCTGTACCCGCTCCATGTTCCTCTGTACCCGGTCCGTGTTCCCCGGCACAGGCTCCCTGTTCCCGCTTCGTGTTCCCCTATTCCCGCTCCGTGTTCCCCTGTTCCCACTCCGTTTTCCCCTGCACCTGCTCCGTGTTCCCCTGTTCCCGCTCCCTGTTCCTCTGTTCCCGCTTCGTGTTCCCATGTTCCCACTCCGTTTGCCACTGTACCCGCTCCGTGTTCCCCTGTATCCGCTCAATGTGACCCTGTACCCACTCCTTGTTGCCCTGTTCCCGCTCCGTGTTCTCCTATTCCCGCTCCGTGTTCCCCTGTTCCCGCTCCGTGTTCCTCTGTACCCGCTCCGTGTTGCCCTGTACCAGCTCCCTGTTCCCCTGTACTCGCTCCCTGTTCCCCTGAACCCGCTCCCTGATTCCCTGTACATGTTCCGTGTTCCCCTGTACCCGCTCCGTGTACCACTGTACTAGCTCCCTGTTCCCCTGGTCCCGCTCTGTGTTCCCCTGTTCCCGCTCCGTGTTCCCCTGTTCCCGCTCCGTGTTCCCCTGTAACCGCGCCGTGTTCCCCTGTACCTGCTTCGTGTTCCCCTGTTCCCGCTCCGTGTTCCCCTGTTCCCGCTCCGTGTTCCCCTGAAACCATTCCGTGTTCCCCTGGTCCCGCTCTGTGTTCCCCTGGTCCCGCTCTGTGTTCCCCTGTTCCCGCTCCGTGTTCCCCTGTTCCCGCTCCGTGTTCCCCTGAAACCGTTCCGTGTTCCTCTGTACCCGCTCCGTGTTGCCCTGTACCAGCTCCCTGTTCCCCTGTACCCACTTCCTGTTCCCCTGTACCCGCTCCGTTTACCCTGTACCCGCTCCGTTTACCCTGTACCCGCTCCGTGTTACCCTGTACCCGCTCCGTGTTACCCTGTTCCTGCTCCGTGTTCCCCTGAAACCATTCCGTGTTCCCCTGGTCCCGCTCTGTGTTCCCCTGTTCCCGCTCCGTGTTCTTCTGTTCCCGCTCCGTGTTCCCCTGAAACCATTCCGTGTTCCTCTGTACCCGCTCCGTGTTGCCCTGTACCAGCTCCCTGTTCCCCTGTACCCACTTCCTGTTCCCCTGTACCCGCTCCGTTTACCCTGTACCCGCTCCGTGTTACCCTGTACCCGCTCCGTGTTACCCTGTACCCTCTCCGTGTTACCCCGTACCCGCTCAGTGCTCCCCTGTACCCGCTCCGCGTTCCTCTGTACCCGCTCCGTGTTGCCCTGTACCAGCTCCCTGTTCCCCTGTACCCGCTCCGTGTTCCCCTGTACCCACTCCGTGTTCCCCTGTACCCGCTCCGTGTTCCTCTGTATCCGCTCCATGTGACACATTACCCACTCCTTGTTGCCCTGTTCCCGCTCCGTGTTCCCCTGTACCCGCTCCGTGTTCCCCTGTTTCCGCTCCGTTCCGCTGTTCTCGCTCCGTTTTCCCCTGTTCCCGCTCCGTGTTCCTCTGTTCCCGCTCTGTGTTCCCCTGTTCCCGCTCTGTGTTCCCCTGTTCCCGCTTCGTGTTCCCCTGTTCCCGCTCCGTGTTCCGCTGTACCCGCTGCCTGTTCCCCTGCACCCACTCCGTGTTCCCCTGTACCCGCTCCGTGTTCCTCTATACCCGCTCCGTGTTCTACTGCACAGGCTCCCTGTTCCCCTGTTCCCGCTCCGTGTTCCACTATTCCCGCTCCGTGTTCCCCTGTTCCTGCTCCATTTTCACCTGTACCCGCTCCCTGTTCCCCTGTACCCGCACCATGTTACCCTGTACCCACTCCTTGTTTCCTTTTTCCCGCTCCGTGTTCCCCTGTTCCCGCTCTGTGTTCCCCTGTTCCCGCTCCATGTTCCCCTGTTCCCGCTCCGTGTTGCCCTGTACCAGCTGCCTGTACCGCTTCCTGTTCCCCTGTTCCCGCTCCGTGTTCCTCTGTTCCCGCTCCGTGTTCCCCTGTTCCCGCTCCATGTTGCCCTGTACCAGCTGCCTGTTCCCCTGTACCCGCTCCCTGTTCCCCTGTACATGCTCCGTACTCCCATATACACGCTCCCTGTTCTCCTGTTCCCGCTCCTTGTTGCCCTGTTTCCGCTCCGTGTTCCTCTGTTCCCGCTCCGCGTTCCTTTGTACCCGCTCCGTGTTGCCCTGTACCCACTCCGTGTTGCCCTGTACCAGCTCCCTGTTCCCCTGTACCCGCTCCTTGTTGCCCTGTTAACGCTCCGTGTTCCTCTGTTCCCGCTCCGTGTTACCCTGTTCCCGCTCCGTGTTCCCCTGTTCCCGCTCCGCGTTCCTCTGTACCTGCTCCGTGTTGCCCTGTACCCGCTCCCTGTTCCCCTGTACCCGCTTCGTGTTCCCCTGTTCCCATTCCGTGTTCCGCTGTACCCGCTGCCTGTTCCCCTGTACCCACTCCGTGTTCCCCTGTACCCACTCTGTGTTCCTCTGTACCCGCTCCGTGTTCCCCGGCACAGGCTCCCTGTTCCCGCTCCGTGTTCCCCTATTCCCGCTCCGTGTTCCCCTGTTCCCACTCCCTGTTCCCCTGTACCCGCTCCGTGTTCCACTGTAACTGCTCCATGTTACCCTGTACCCACTCGTTGCCCTGTTCCTGCTCTGTGTTCCCCTGTACCCGCTCCTTGTTCCCCTGTTCCCTCTCCCTGTTCCTCTGTACCCGCTCCGTGTTGCCCTGTACCCGCTCCGTTTACCCTGTACCCGCTCCGTGTTCCTCTGTTTCCGCTCCGTGTTCCCCTGTTCCTGCTCCGTGTTCTACTGTTCCCACTCCGTGTTCCTCTGTACCCGCTCCGTGTTCCCCTGATTCCCTGTACATGCTCCCTGATTCCCTGTACATGCTCCGTGTTCCCGTGTACCCGCTCTGTGTTCCCCTGTACTCGCTCCCTGTTCCCCTGATTCCGCTCCGTTCCCCTGTTCCCGCTCCGTTTTCCCCTGGTCCCGCTCCGTGTTCCTCTGTTCCCGCTCCGTGTTCCCCTGTACCCGCTCTGTGTTGCCCTGTACCCGCCCCGTGTTCCCCTGTTCCCGCTCCGTGTTCCCCTGTACATGCTCCGTATTCCCCTATACACGCTCCCTGTTCTCCTGTTCCCGCTCCTTGTTGCCCTGTTCCCGCTCCGTGTTCCTCTGTTCCCGCTCTGTGTTCCTCTGTACCCACTCCGTGTTGCCCTGTACCAGCTCCCTCTTCCCCTGTACATGCTCCATATCCCCCTATACTCGTTCCCTGTTCCCCAGTACCTGCTCCCTGTTCCCCTGTACCGCACCGTGTTCCCCTGTTCCCGCTCCATATTCCCCTGTAACCGCGCCGTGTTCCCCTGTACCAGCTCCCTTTTCCCCTTTACCCGCTCCCTGTTCCCCTCGACCCAGTCGCTGATCCCCTGTACATGCTCCATGTTCCCCTGTTCCCACTCCGTGTTCCCCAGTTCCGTCTTCCCTCTGCTCTGTGTTCCCTGTACACGCTCCCTGCACCCCTTTGCACACTCCCTGTTGCCAGTACATGCTGCTTATTCCCCTGTACCCTTTTGCACGTGCCATGTTCCCCTCTACCCGCTCCGTGTTCCCCTGTACCCGCTTCCTGTTTCCCTGTTCCCGCTCCGTGTTCCCCTGTTCCCGCTCCGTGTTCCCCTGTACCCGCTGCCTGTTCGCCTGTACCCGCTGCCTGTTCCCCTGTACCAGCTCCCTGTTCCCTAGTACACGCTCCGTGTTACCCTGTACCCCCCCCGTGTTCCCCTGAACCCGCCCCGCGCTCGTTCCGTGCTCCCGCGTGCCCGTACTGTATTTCCCTGTACCCGCTCCCTGTTCCCTTGTACCCGCTGCCTGTTCACCTGTACCCACTACCTGTTCCCCTGTTCCTGCTCCGTGTTCCCCTGTTCCCGCTCCGTGTTCCCCTGTTCCCGCTCCGTGTTCCTCTGCACCCGCTCGGTGTTGCCCTGTACCAGCTCCCTGTTCCCCTGTACTCGCTCCCTGTTCCCCAGTACCTGCTCCCTGTTCCCCTGTACCCGCTCCCTGATCTCATGTACATGATCCGTGTTCCCCTGTACCCGCTCCGTGTACCCCTGTAATCGCTCTCTGTTCCCCTGTTCCCGCTGTGTTCCCCTGACCCCACTCCGTGTTTCCCTGTTCCAGCTCCGTGTTCCCCTGTTACCGCTCCGTGTTCTCCTATTCCCGCTCCGTGTTCCCCTGTTCCTGCTCTGTGTTCCCCTGTTCCCGCTCCGTTTTCCTCTGTACCCGCTCCGTGTTCCCCTGTACTCGCTCCCTGTTCCCCTGTACTCGCTCCCTGTTCCCCTGTACTCGCTCCCTGTTCCCCTGTACTCGCTCCCTGTTCCCCTGTACCCACTCCCTGTTCCCCAGTACCCGCTCCCTGATCTCATGTACATGCTCCGTGTTCCCCTGTGCCCGCTCCGTGTACCCCTGTACTCGTTCTCTATTCCCCTGTTCCGCTGTGTTCCCCTGTTCCCGCTCCGTGTTCCCCTGTTCCCGCTCCGTTTTCTCCTGTTCCCGCTCCGTGTTCTCCTATTCCCGCTCCGTGTTCCCCTGTTCCCGCTCCGTGTTCCTCTGTACCCGCTCCGTGTTGCCCTGTACCAGCTCCCTGTTCCCCTGTACTCGCTCCCTGTTCCCCTGAACCCGCTCCCTGATTCCCTGTACATGCTCCGTGTTCCCCTGTACCCGCTCCGTGTACCACTGTACTAGCTCCCTGTTCCCCTGTAACCGCACCGTGTTCCCCTGTACCTGCTCCGTGTTCCCCTGTTCCCGCTCCGTGTTCCCCTGTTACCGCTCCGTGTTCCCCTGTTCCCGCTCCGTGTTCCCCTGAAACCATTCCGTGTTCCTCTGTACCCGCTCCGTGTTGCCCTGTACCAGCTCCCTGTTCCCCTGTACCCACTTCCTGTTCCCCTGTACCCGCTCCGTTTACCCTGTACCCGCTCCGTGTTACCCTGTACCCGCTCCGTGTTACCCCGTACCCGCTCAGTGCTCCCCTGTACCCGCTCCGCGTTCCTCTGTACCCGCTCCGTGTTGCCCTGTACCCGCTCCGTGTTCCCCTGTACCCACTCCGTGTTCCTCTGTATCCGCTCCATGTGACACGTTACCCACTCCTTGTTGCCCTGTTCCCGCTCCGTGTTCCCCTGTACCCGCTCCGTGTTCCCCTGTTTCCGCTCTGTGTTCCCCTGTTCCCGCTCTGTGTTCCTCTGTTCCCGCTCCGTGTTCCTCTGTTCCCGCTTCGTGTTCCCCTGTTCCCGCTCTGTGTTCCCCTGTTCCCGCTCTGTGTTCCCGCTTCGTGTTCCCCTGTTCCCGCTCCGTGTTCCGCTGTACCCGCTGCCTGTTCCCCTGTACCCACTCCGTGTTCCCCTGTACCCGCTCCGTGTTCCTCTGTACCCGCTCCGTGTTCTACTGCACAGGCTCCCTGTTCCCCTGTTCCCGCTCCGTGTTCCACTATTCCCGCTCTGTGTTCCCCTGTTCCTGCTCCATTTTCACCTGTACCTGCTCCCTGTTCCCCTGTACCCGCACCATGTTACCCTGTACCCACTCCTTGTTGCCTTTTTCCCGCTCCGTGTTCCCCTGTTCCCGCTCTGTGTTCCCCTGTTCCCGCTCCATGTTCCCCTGTTCCCGCTCCGTGTTGCCCTGTACCAGCTGCCTGTACCGCTTCCTGTTCCCCTGTACCCGCTCCCTGTTCCCCTGTACATGCTCCGTACTCCCCTATGCACGCTCCCTGTTCTCCTGTTCCCGCTCCTTGTTGCCCTGTTTTCGCTCCGTGTTCCTCTGTTCCCGCTCCGCGTTCCTCTGTACCCGCTCCGTGTTGCCCTGTACCAGCTCCCTCTTCCCCTGTACATGCTCCATATCCCCCTATACCCGTTCCCTGTTCCCCTGTTACCGCTCCGTGTTACCCTGTTCCCGCTCCGTGTTCCCCTGTTCCCGCTCCGCGTTCCTCTGTACCCGCTCCGTGTTGCCCGCTCCCTGTTCCCCTGTACCCGCTTCGTGTTCCCCTGTTCCCATTCCGAGTTCCGCTGTACTCGCTGCCTGTTCCCCTGTACCCACTCCGTGTTCCCCTGTACCCACTCCGTGTTCATCTGTACCCGCTCCCTGTTCCCCTGTACCCGCTTCGTGTTCCCCTGTTCCCATTCCGAGTTCCGCTGTACTCGCTGCCTGTTCCCCTGTTCCCACCCCCTGTTCCCCTGTACCCGCTCCGTGTTCCACTGTACCTGCTCCATGTTACCCTGTACCCGCCCCGTTTACCCTGTACCCGCTCCGTGTTCCTCTGTTTCCGCTCCGTTTTCCCCTGTTCCTGCTCCGTGTTCCCCTGTTCCCGCTCCGTGTTCCTCTGTACCCGCTCCGTGATCCCCTGATTCCCTGTACATGCTCCCTGATTCCCTGTACATGCTCCGTGTTCCCCTGTACCCGCTCTGTGTTCCCCTGCACTCGCTCCCTGTTCCCCTGATTCCGCACCGTTCCCCTGTTCCCGCTCCGTTTTCCCCTGGTCCCGCTCCGTGTTCCTCTGTTCCCGCTCCGTGTTCCTCTGTTCCCGCTCCGTGTTCCTCTGTTCCCGCTTCGTGTTCCCCTGTTCCCGCTTCGTGTTCCCCTGTTCCCGCTTCGTGTTCCCCTGTTCCCGCTCCGTGTTCCCCTGTTCCCGCTCCGTGTTCCTCTGTACCCGCTCTGTGTTGCCCTGTACCCGCTCTGTGTTGCCCTGTACCCGCCCCGTGTTCCCCTGTTCCCGCTCCGAGTTCCTCTGTACATGCTCCGTATTCCCCTATACACGCTCCCTGTTCTCCTGTTCCCGCTCCTTGTTGCCCTGTTCCCGCTCCGTGTTCCTCTGTTCCCGCTCTGTGTTCCTCTGTACCCACTCCGTGTTGCCCTGTACCAGCTCCCTCTTCCCCTGTACATGCTCCATATCCCCCTATACCCGTTCCCTGTTCCCCTGTTCCCGCTCCCTGTTCCCCTGTACCTGCTCCCTGTTCCCCAGTACCTGCTCCCTGTTCCCCTGTACCGCACCGTGTTCCCCTGTTCCCGCTCCATATTCCCCTGTAACCGTGCCGTGTTCCCCTGTACCAGCTCCATTTTCCCCTTTACCCGCTCCCTGTTCCCCTCTACCCGGTCCCTGATCCCCTGTACATGATCCGTGTTCCCCTGTTCCCACTCCGTGTTCCCCTGTACATGCTCCGTGTTCCCCTGTTCCCACTCCGTGTTCCCCAGTTCCGTCTTCCCTCTGCTCTGTGTTCCCTGTACACGCTCCCTGTACCCCTTTGCACACTCCCTGTTGCCAGTACATGCTGCTTGTTCCCCTGTACCCTTTTGCACGTGCCATGTTCCCCTCTACCCGCTCCGTGTTCCCCTGTACCCGCTTTCTGTTTCCCTGTTCCTGCTCCGTGTTCCCCTGTTCCCGCTCCGTGTTACCCTGTACCCCCCCCCCCCCCCGTGTTCCCCTGAACCTGCCCCGCGCTCGTTCCGTGCTCCCGCGTGCCCGTACTGTTTCCCTGTACCCGCCCCCTGTTCCCTTGTACCCGCTGCCTGTTCCCCTGTACCCACTGCCTGTTCCCCTGTTCCTGCTCCGTGTTACCCTGTTCCCGATCCGTGTTCCCCTGTTCCCGCTCCGTGTTCCTCTGTACCCGCTCCGTGTTGCCCTGTACCAGCTCCCTGTTCCACTGTACCCGCTCCCTGTTCCCCTGTACCCGCTCCCTGTTCCCCTCTACCCGCTCCCTGTTCCCCAGTACCTGCTCCCTGTTCCCCTGTACCCGCTCTCTGATCTCATGTACATGCTCCGTGTTCCCCTGTACCCGCTCCGTGTACCCCTGTAATCGCTCTCTGTTCCCCTGTTCCCGCTGTGTTCCCCTGTTCCCACTCCGTGTTCCCCTGTTCCCGCTCCGTGTTCCCCTGTTACTGCTCCGTGTTCTCCTATTCCCGCTCCGTGTTCCCCTGTTCCTGCTCCGTGTTCCCCTGTTCCCACTCCGTTTTCCTCTGTACCCGCTCCGTGTTGCCCTGTACCAGCTCCCTGTTCCCCTGTACCCGCTCCCTGTTCCCCTGTACTCGCTCCCTGTTCCCCTGTACCCGCTCCCTGTTCCCCAGTACCCGCTCCCTGATCTCATGTACATGCTCCGTGTTCCCCTGTGCCCGCTCCGTGTACCCCTGTACTCGCTCTCTGTTCCCCTGTTCCCGCTGTGTTCCCCTGTTCCCGCTCCGTGTTCCCCTGTTCCCGCTCCGTGTTCCCCTGTTCCCGCTCCGTGTTCCCCTGTTCCCGCTCCGTGTTCTCCTATTCACGCTCCGTGTTCCCCTGTTCCCGCTCCGTGTTCCTCTGTACCTGCTCCGTGTTGCCCTGTACCAGCTCCCTGTTCCCCTGTACTCGCTCCCTGTTCCCCTGAACCCGCTCCCTGATTCCCTGTACATGCTCCGTGTTCCCCTGTACCCGCTCCGTGTACCACTGTACTAGCTCCCTGTTCCCCTGTAACCGCGCCGTGTTCCCCTGTACCTGCTCCGTGTTCCCCTGTTCCCGCTCCGTGTTCCCCTGTTACCGCTCCGTGTTCCCCTGTTCCCGCTCCGTGTTCCCCTGAAACCATTCCGTGTTCCCCTGTACCCGCTCCGTGTTGCCCTGTACCAGCTCCCTGTTCCCCTGTACCCACTTCCTGTTCCCCTGTACCCACTTCCTGTTCCCCTGTACCCGCTCCGTTTACCCTGTACCCGCTCCGTGTTACCCTGTACCCTCTCCGTGTTACCCCGTACCCGCTCAGTGCTCCCCTGTACCCGCTCCGCGTTGCTCTGTACCCGCTCCGTGTTGCCCTGTACCAGCTCCCTGTTCCCCTGTACCAGCTCCCTGTTCCCTGTACCCACTCCGTGTTCCCCTGTACCCGCTCCGTGTTCCTCTGTATCCGCTCCATGTGACACGTTACCCACTCCTTGTTGCCCTGTACCCGCTCCGTGTTCCCCTGTACCCGCTCCGTGTTCCCCTGTTTCCTCTCCGTTCCGCTGTTCCCGCTCCGTTTTCCCCTGTTCCCGCTCCGTGTTCCTCTGTTCCCGCTCTGTGTTCCCCTGTTCCCGCTCTGTGTTCCTCTGTTCCCGCTTCGTGTTCCCCTGTTCCCGCTCCGTGTTCCCCTGTTCCCGCTCCGTGTTCCGCTGTACCCGCTGCCTGTTCCCCTGTACCCACTCCGTGTTCCCCTGTACCCGCTCCGTGTTCCGCTGTACCCACTCCGCGTTCCCCTGTTCCCGCTCCGTGTTCCGCTGTACCCGCTGCCTGTTCCCCTGTACCCACTCCGTGTTCCTCTGTACCCGCTCCGTGTTCTACTGCACAGGCTCCCTGTTCCCCTGTTCCCGCTCCGTGTTCCACTATTCCCGCTCCGTGTTCCCCTGTTCCTGCTCCATTTTCACCTGTACCCGCTCCCTGTTCCCCTGTACCCGCACCATGTTACCCTGTACCCACTCCTTGTTGCCTTTTTCCCGCTCCGTTTTCCCCTGTTCCGATCTGTGTTCCCCTGTTCCCGCTCCATGTTCCCCTGTTCCCGCTCCGTGTTGCCCTGTACCAGCTGCCTGTACCGCTTCCTGTTCCCCTGTACCCGCTCCCTGTTCCCCTGTACATGCTCCGTACTCCCCTATACCCGTTCCCTGTTCCCCTGTTCCCGCTCCGTGTTCCCCTGTTCCCGCTCCGTGTTCCCCTGTTCCCGCTCCGTGTTCCCCTGTTCCCGCTCCGTGTTCCCCTGTTCCCGCTCTGCGTTCCTCTGTACCCGCTCCGTGTTGCCCTGTAACCGCTCCCTGTTCCCCTGTACCCGCTTCGTGTTCCCCTGTTCCCATTCCGTGTTCCGCTGTACCCGCTGCCTGTTCCCCTGTACCCACTCCGTGTTCCCCTGTACCCACTCCGTGTTCCTCTGTACCCGCTCCGTGTTCCCCGGCACAGGCTCCCTGTTCCCGCTTCGTGTTCCCCTATTCCCGCTCCGTGTTCCCCTGTTCCCACTCCGTGTTCCCCTGTACCCGCTCCGTGTTCCACTGTACCTGCTCCATGTTACCCTGTACCCACTCGTTGCCCTGTTCCTGCTCCATATTCCCCTGTAACCGCGCCGTGTTCCCCTGTACCAGCTCCCTTTTCCCCTTTACCCGCTCCCTGTTCCCCTCTACCCGGTCCCTGATCCCCTGTACATGCTCCATGTTCCCCTGTTCCCACTCCGTGTTCCCCAGTTCCGTCTTCCCTCTGCTCTGTGTTCCCTGTACACGCTCCCTGTACCCCTTTGCACACTCCCTGTTGCCAGTACATGCTGCTTGTTCCCCTGTACCCTTTTGCACGTGCCATGTTCCCCTCTACCTGCTCCGTGTTCCCCTGTACCCGCTTCCTGTTTCCCTGTTCCCGCTCCGTGTTCCCCTGTTCCCGCTCCGTGTTCCCCTGTACCCGCTGCCTGTTCGCCTGTACCCGCTGCCTGTTCCCCTGTACCAGCTCCCTGTTCCCTAGTACACGCTCCGTGTTGCCCTGTACCCCCCCCCCCGTGTTCCCCTGAACCCGCCCCGCGCTCGTTCCGTGCTCCCGCGTGCCCGTACTGTGTTTCCCTGTACCCGCCCCCTGTTCCCTTGTACCCGCTGCCTGTTCCCCTGTTCCCCTGTTCCCGCTCCGTGTTCCCCTGTTCCCGCTCCGTGTTCCCCTGTTCCCGCTCCGTGTTCCCCTGTTCCCGCTCCGTGTTCCTCTGTACCCACTCCGTGTTGCCCTGTACCAGCTCCCTGTTCCACTGTACCCGCTCCCTGTTCCCCTGTACCCGCTCCCTGTTCCCCTCTACCCGCTCCCTGTTCCCCAGTACCTGCTCCCTGTTCCCTTGTACCCGCTCCCTGATCTCATGTACATGCTCCGTGTTCTCCTGTACCCGCTCCGTGTACCCCTGTAATCGCTCTCTGTTCCCCTGTTCCCGCTGTGTTCCCCGGTTCCCACTCCGTGTTTCCCTGTTCCCGCTCCGTGTTCCCCTGTTACCGCTCCGTGTTCCCCTGTTCCTGCTCCGTGTTCCCCTGTTCCCGCTCCGTTTTCCTCTGTACCCGCTCCGTGTTGCCCTGTACCAGCTCCCTGTTCCCCTGTACCCGCTCCCTGTTCCCCTGTTCCCCTGTTCCCGCTCCGTGTTCCCCTGTTCCCGCTCCGTGTTCCCCTGTTCCCGCTCCGTGTTCCCCTGTTCCCGCTCCGTGTTCCTCTGTACCCACTCCGTGTTGCCCTGTACCAGCTCCCTGTTCCCCTATACCCACTTCCTGTTCCCCTGTACCCGCTCCGTTTACCCTGTACCCGCTCCGTGTTACCCTGTACCCGCTCCGTGTTACCCTGTACCCTCTCCGTGTTACCCCGTACCCGCTCAGTGCTCCCCTGTACCCGCTCCGCGTTCCTCTGTACCCGCTCCGTGTTGCCCTGTACCAGCTCCCTGTTCCCCTGTACCCGCTCCGTGTTCCCCTGTACCCACTCCGTGTTCCCCTGTACCCGCTCCGTGTTCCTCTGTATCCGCTCCATGTGACACATTACCCACTCCTTGTTGCCCTGTTCCCGCTCCGTGTTCCCCTGTACCCGCTCCGTGTTCCCCTGTTTCCGCTCCGTTCCGCTGTTCTCGCTCCGTTTTCCCCTGTTCCCGCTCCGTGTTCCTCTGTTCCCGCTCTGTGTTCCCCTGTTCCCGCTCTGTGTTCCCCTGTTCCCGCTTCGTGTTCCCCTGTTCCCGCTCCGTGTTCCGCTGTACCCGCTGCCTGTTCCCCTGCACCCACTCCGTGTTCCCCTGTACCCGCTCCGTGTTCCTCTATACCCGCTCCGTGTTCTACTGCACAGGCTCCCTGTTCCCCTGTTCCCGCTCCGTGTTCCACTATTCCCGCTCCGTGTTCCCCTGTTCCTGCTCCATTTTCACCTGTACCCGCTCCCTGTTCCCCTGTACCCGCACCATGTTACCCTGTACCCACTCCTTGTTGCCTTTTTCCCGCTCCGTGTTCCCCTGTTCCCGCTCTGTGTTCCCCTGTTCCCGCTCCATGTTCCCCTGTTCCCGCTCCGTGTTGCCCTGTACCAGCTGCCTGTACCGCTTCCTGTTCCCCTGTTCCCGCTCCGTGTTCCTCTGTTCCCGCTCCGTGTTCCCCTGTTCCCGCTCCATGTTGCCCTGTACCAGCTGCCTGTTCCCCTGTACCCGCTCCCTGTTCCCCTGTACATGCTCCGTACTCCCATATACACGCTCCCTGTTCTCCTGTTCCCGCTCCTTGTTGCCCTGTTTCCGCTCCGTGTTCCTCTGTTCCCGCTCCGCGTTCCTTTGTACCCGCTCCGTGTTGCCCTGTACCCACTCCGTGTTGCCCTGTACCAGCTCCCTGTTCCCCTGTACCCGCTCCTTGTTGCCCTGTTAACGCTCCGTGTTCCTCTGTTCCCGCTCCGTGTTACCCTGTTCCCGCTCCGTGTTCCCCTGTTCCCGCTCCGCGTTCCTCTGTACCTGCTCCGTGTTGCCCTGTACCCGCTCCCTGTTCCCCTGTACCCGCTTCGTGTTCCCCTGTTCCCATTCCGTGTTCCGCTGTACCCGCTGCCTGTTCCCCTGTACCCACTCCGTGTTCCCCTGTACCCACTCTGTGTTCCTCTGTACCCGCTCCGTGTTCCCCGGCACAGGCTCCCTGTTCCCGCTCCGTGTTCCCCTATTCCCGCTCCGTGTTCCCCTGTTCCCACTCCCTGTTCCCCTGTACCCGCTCCGTGTTCCACTGTAACTGCTCCATGTTACCCTGTACCCACTCGTTGCCCTGTTCCTGCTCTGTGTTCCCCTGTACCCGCTCCTTGTTCCCCTGTTCCCTCTCCCTGTTCCTCTGTACCCGCTCCGTGTTGCCCTGTACCCGCTCCGTTTACCCTGTACCCGCTCCGTGTTCCTCTGTTTCCGCTCCGTGTTCCCCTGTTCCTGCTCCGTGTTCTACTGTTCCCACTCCGTGTTCCTCTGTACCCGCTCCGTGTTCCCCTGATTCCCTGTACATGCTCCCTGATTCCCTGTACATGCTCCGTGTTCCCGTGTACCCGCTCTGTGTTCCCCTGTACTCGCTCCCTGTTCCCCTGATTCCGCTCCGTTCCCCTGTTCCCGCTCCGTTTTCCCCTGGTCCCGCTCCGTGTTCCTCTGTTCCCGCTCCGTGTTCCCCTGTACCCGCTCTGTGTTGCCCTGTACCCGCCCCGTGTTCCCCTGTTCCCGCTCCGTGTTCCCCTGTACATGCTCCGTATTCCCCTATACACGCTCCCTGTTCTCCTGTTCCCGCTCCTTGTTGCCCTGTTCCCGCTCCGTGTTCCTCTGTTCCCGCTCTGTGTTCCTCTGTACCCACTCCGTGTTGCCCTGTACCAGCTCCCTCTTCCCCTGTACATGCTCCATATCCCCCTATACTCGTTCCCTGTTCCCCAGTACCTGCTCCCTGTTCCCCTGTACCGCACCGTGTTCCCCTGTTCCCGCTCCATATTCCCCTGTAACCGCGCCGTGTTCCCCTGTACCAGCTCCCTTTTCCCCTTTACCCGCTCCCTGTTCCCCTCGACCCAGTCGCTGATCCCCTGTACATGCTCCATGTTCCCCTGTTCCCACTCCGTGTTCCCCAGTTCCGTCTTCCCTCTGCTCTGTGTTCCCTGTACACGCTCCCTGCACCCCTTTGCACACTCCCTGTTGCCAGTACATGCTGCTTATTCCCCTGTACCCTTTTGCACGTGCCATGTTCCCCTCTACCCGCTCCGTGTTCCCCTGTACCCGCTTCCTGTTTCCCTGTTCCCGCTCCGTGTTCCCCTGTTCCCGCTCCGTGTTCCCCTGTACCCGCTGCCTGTTCGCCTGTACCCGCTGCCTGTTCCCCTGTACCAGCTCCCTGTTCCCTAGTACACGCTCCGTGTTACCCTGTACCCCCCCGTGTTCCCCTGAACCCGCCCCGCGCTCGTTCCGTGCTCCCGCGTGCCCGTACTGTATTTCCCTGTACCCGCTCCCTGTTCCCTTGTACCCGCTGCCTGTTCACCTGTACCCACTGCCTGTTCCCCTGTTCCTGCTCCGTGTTACCCTGTTCCCGCTCCGTGTTCCCCTGTTCCCGCTCCGTGTTCCTCTGCACCCGCTCGGTGTTGCCCTGTACCAGCTCCCTGTTCCCCTGTACTCGCTCCCTGTTCCCCAGTACCTGCTCCCTGTTCCCCTGTACCCGCTCCCTGATCTCATGTACATGATCCGTGTTCCCCTGTACCCGCTCCGTGTACCCCTGTAATCGCTCTCTGTTCCCCTGTTCCCGCTGTGTTCCCCTGACCCCACTCCGTGTTTCCCTGTTCCAGCTCCGTGTTCCCCTGTTACCGCTCCGTGTTCTCCTATTCCCGCTCCGTGTTCCCCTGTTCCTGCTCCGTGTTCCCCTGTTCCCGCTCCGTTTTCCTCTGTACCCGCTCCGTGTTCCCCTGTACTCGCTCCCTGTTCCCCTGTACTCGCTCCCTGTTCCCCTGTACTCGCTCCCTGTTCCCCTGTACCCACTCCCTGTTCCCCAGTACCCGCTCCCTGATCTCATGTACATGCTCCGTGTTCCCCTGTGCCCGCTCCGTGTACCCCTGTACTCGTTCTCTATTCCCCTGTTCCGCTGTGTTCCCCTGTTCCCGCTCCGTGTTCCCCTGTTCCCGCTCCGTTTTCTCCTGTTCCCGCTCCGTGTTCTCCTATTCCCGCTCCGTGTTCCTCTGTTCCCGCTCCGTGTTCCTCTGTACCCGCTCCGTGTTGCCCTGTACCAGCTCCCTGTTCCCCTGTACTCGCTCCCTGTTCCCCTGAACCCGCTCCCTGATTCCCTGTACATGCTCCGTGTTCCCCTGTACCCGCTCCGTGTACCACTGTACTAGCTCCCTGTTCCCCTGTAACCGCACCGTGTTCCCCTGTACCTGCTCCGTGTTCCCCTGTTCCCGCTCCGTGTTCCCCTGTTACCGCTCCGTGTTCCCCTGTTCCCGCTCCGTGTTCCCCTGAAACCATTCCGTGTTCCTCTGTACCCGCTCCGTGTTGCCCTGTACCAGCTCCCTGTTCCCCTGTACCCACTTCCTGTTCCCCTGTACCCGCTCCGTTTACCCTGTACCCGCTCCGTGTTACCCTGTACCCGCTCCGTGTTACCCCGTACCCGCTCAGTGCTCCCCTGTACCCGCTCCGCGTTCCTCTGTACCCGCTCCGTGTTGCCCTGTACCCGCTCCGTGTTCCCCTGTACCCACTCCGTGTTCCTCTGTATCCGCTCCATGTGACACGTTACCCACTCCTTGTTGCCCTGTTCCCGCTCCGTGTTCCCCTGTACCCGCTCCGTGTTCCCCTGTTTCCGCTCTGTGTTCCCCTGTTCCCGCTCTGTGTTCCTCTGTTCCCGCTCCGTGTTCCTCTGTTCCCGCTTCGTGTTCCCCTGTTCCCGCTCTGTGTTCCCCTGTTCCCGCTCTGTGTTCCCGCTTCGTGTTCCCCTGTTCCCGCTCCGTGTTCCGCTGTACCCGCTGCCTGTTCCCCTGTACCCACTCCGTGTTCCCCTGTACCCGCTCCGTGTTCCTCTGTACCCGCTCCGTGTTCTACTGCACAGGCTCCCTGTTCCCCTGTTCCCGCTCCGTGTTCCACTATTCCCGCTCTGTGTTCCCCTGTTCCTGCTCCATTTTCACCTGTACCTGCTCCCTGTTCCCCTGTACCCGCACCATGTTACCCTGTACCCACTCCTTGTTGCCTTTTTCCCGCTCCGTGTTCCCCTGTTCCCGCTCTGTGTTCCCCTGTTCCCGCTCCATGTTCCCCTGTTCCCGCTCCGTGTTGCCCTGTACCAGCTGCCTGTACCGCTTCCTGTTCCCCTGTACCCGCTCCCTGTTCCCCTGTACATGCTCCGTACTCCCCTATGCACGCTCCCTGTTCTCCTGTTCCCGCTCCTTGTTGCCCTGTTTTCGCTCCGTGTTCCTCTGTTCCCGCTCCGCGTTCCTCTGTACCCGCTCCGTGTTGCCCTGTACCAGCTCCCTCTTCCCCTGTACATGCTCCATATCCCCCTATACCCGTTCCCTGTTCCCCTGTTACCGCTCCGTGTTACCCTGTTCCCGCTCCGTGTTCCCCTGTTCCCGCTCCGCGTTCCTCTGTACCCGCTCCGTGTTGCCCGCTCCCTGTTCCCCTGTACCCGCTTCGTGTTCCCCTGTTCCCATTCCGAGTTCCGCTGTACTCGCTGCCTGTTCCCCTGTACCCACTCCGTGTTCCCCTGTACCCACTCCGTGTTCATCTGTACCCGCTCCGTGTTCCCCGGCACAGGCTCCCTGTTCCCGCTTCGTGTTCCCCTATTCCCGCTCCGTGTTCCCCTGTTCCCACCCCCTGTTCCCCTGTACCCGCTCCGTGTTCCACTGTACCCGCTCCGTGTTCCACTGTACCTGCTCCATGTTACCCTGTACCCGCCCCGTTTACCCTGTACCCGCTCCGTGTTCCTCTGTTTCCGCTCTGTTTTCCCCTGTTCCTGCTCCGTGTTCCCCTGTTCCCGCTCCGTGTTCCTCTGTACCCGCTCCGTGATCCCCTGATTCCCTGTACATGCTCCCTGATTCCCTGTACATGCTCCGTGTTCCCCTGTACCCGCTCTGTGTTCCCCTGCACTCGCTCCCTGTTCCCCTGATTCCGCACCGTTCCCCTGTTCCCGCTCCGTTTTCCCCTGGTCCCGCTCCGTGTTCCTCTGTTCCCGCTCCGTGTTCCTCTGTTCCCGCTCCGTGTTCCTCTGTTCCCGCTTCGTGTTCCCCTGTTCCCGCTTCGTGTTCCCCTGTTCCCGCTTCGTGTTCCCCTGTTCCCGCTCCGTGTTCCCCTGTTCCCGCTCCGTGTTCCTCTGTACCCGCTCTGTGTTGCCCTGTACCCGCTCTGTGTTGCCCTGTACCCGCCCCGTGTTCCCCTGTTCCCGCTCCGAATTCCTCTGTACATGCTCCGTATTCCCCTATACACGCTCCCTGTTCTCCTGTTCCCGCTCCTTGTTGCCCTGTTCCCGCTCCGTGTTCCTCTGTTCCCGCTCTGTGTTCCTCTGTACCCACTCCGTGTTGCCCTGTACCAGCTCCCTCTTCCCCTGTACATGCTCCATATCCCCCTATACCCGTTCCCTGTTCCCCTGTTCCCGCTCCCTGTTCCCCTGTACCTGCTCCCTGTTCCCCAGTACCTGCTCCCTGTTCCCCTGTACCGCACCGTGTTCCCCTGTTCCCGCTCCATATTCCCCTGTAACCGTGCCGTGTTCCCCTGTACCAGCTCCATTTTCCCCTTTACCCGCTCCCTGTTCCCCTCTACCCGGTCCCTGATCCCCTGTACATGATCCGTGTTCCCCTGTTCCCACTCCGTGTTCCCCTGTACATGCTCCGTGTTCCCCTGTTCCCACTCCGTGTTCCCCAGTTCCGTCTTCCCTCTGCTCTGTGTTCCCTGTACACGCTCCCTGTACCCCTTTGCACACTCCCTGTTGCCAGTACATGCTGCTTGTTCCCCTGTACCCTTTTGCACGTGCCATGTTCCCCTCTACCCGCTCCGTGTTCCCCTGTACCCGCTTTCTGTTTCCCTGTTCCTGCTCCGTGTTCCCCTGTTCCCGCTCCGTGTTACCCTGTACCCCCCCCCCCCCCCGTGTTCCCCTGAACCTGCCCCGCGCTCGTTCCGTGCTCCCGCGTGCCCGTACTGTTTCCCTGTACCCGCCCCCTGTTCCCTTGTACCCGCTGCCTGTTCCCCTGTACCCACTGCCTGTTCCCCTGTTCCTGCTCCGTGTTACCCTGTTCCCGATCCGTGTTCCCCTGTTCCCGCTCCGTGTTCCTCTGTACCCGCTCCGTGTTGCCCTGTACCAGCTCCCTGTTCCACTGTACCCGCTCCCTGTTCCCCTGTACCCGCTCCCTGTTCCCCTCTACCCGCTCCCTGTTCCCCAGTACCTGCTCCCTGTTCCCCTGTACCCGCTCTCTGATCTCATGTACATGCTCCGTGTTCCCCTGTACCCGCTCCGTGTACCCCTGTAATCGCTCTCTGTTCCCCTGTTCCCGCTGTGTTCCCCTGTTCCCACTCCGTGTTCCCCTGTTCCCGCTCCGTGTTCCCCTGTTACTGCTCCGTGTTCTCCTATTCCCGCTCCGTGTTCCCCTGTTCCTGCTCCGTGTTCCCCTGTTCCCACTCCGTTTTCCTCTGTACCCGCTCCGTGTTGCCCTGTACCAGCTCCCTGTTCCCCTGTACCCGCTCCCTGTTCCCCTGTACTCGCTCCCTGTTCCCCTGTACCCGCTCCCTGTTCCCCAGTACCCGCTCCCTGATCTCATGTACATGCTCCGTGTTCCCCTGTGCCCGCTCCGTGTACCCCTGTACTCGCTCTCTGTTCCCCTGTTCCCGCTGTGTTCCCCTGTTCCCGCTCCGTGTTCCCCTGTTCCCGCTCCGTGTTCCCCTGTTCCCGCTCCGTGTTCCCCTGTTCCCGCTCCGTGTTCTCCTATTCACGCTCCGTGTTCCCCTGTTCCCGCTCCGTGTTCCTCTGTACCTGCTCCGTGTTGCCCTGTACCAGCTCCCTGTTCCCCTGTACTCGCTCCCTGTTCCCCTGAACCCGCTCCCTGATTCCCTGTACATGCTCCGTGTTCCCCTGTACCCGCTCCGTGTACCACTGTACTAGCTCCCTGTTCCCCTGTAACCGCGCCGTGTTCCCCTGTACCTGCTCCGTGTTCCCCTGTTCCCGCTCCGTGTTCCCCTGTTACCGCTCCGTGTTCCCCTGTTCCCGCTCCGTGTTCCCCTGAAACCATTCCGTGTTCCCCTGTACCCGCTCCGTGTTGCCCTGTACCAGCTCCCTGTTCCCCTGTACCCACTTCCTGTTCCCCTGTACCCACTTCCTGTTCCCCTGTACCCGCTCCGTTTACCCTGTACCCGCTCCGTGTTACCCTGTACCCTCTCCGTGTTACCCCGTACCCGCTCAGTGCTCCCCTGTACCCGCTCCGCGTTGCTCTGTACCCGCTCCGTGTTGCCCTGTACCAGCTCCCTGTTCCCCTGTACCAGCTCCCTGTTCCCTGTACCCACTCCGTGTTCCCCTGTACCCGCTCCGTGTTCCTCTGTATCCGCTCCATGTGACACGTTACCCACTCCTTGTTGCCCTGTACCCGCTCCGTGTTCCCCTGTACCCGCTCCGTGTTCCCCTGTTTCCTCTCCGTTCCGCTGTTCCCGCTCCGTTTTCCCCTGTTCCCGCTCCGTGTTCCTCTGTTCCCGCTCTGTGTTCCCCTGTTCCCGCTCTGTGTTCCTCTGTTCCCGCTTCGTGTTCCCCTGTTCCCGCTCCGTGTTCCCCTGTTCCCGCTCCGTGTTCCGCTGTACCCGCTGCCTGTTCCCCTGTACCCACTCCGTGTTCCCCTGTACCCGCTCCGTGTTCCGCTGTACCCACTCCGCGTTCCCCTGTTCCCGCTCCGTGTTCCGCTGTACCCGCTGCCTGTTCCCCTGTACCCACTCCGTGTTCCTCTGTACCCGCTCCGTGTTCTACTGCACAGGCTCCCTGTTCCCCTGTTCCCGCTCCGTGTTCCACTATTCCCGCTCCGTGTTCCCCTGTTCCTGCTCCATTTTCACCTGTACCCGCTCCCTGTTCCCCTGTACCCGCACCATGTTACCCTGTACCCACTCCTTGTTGCCTTTTTCCCGCTCCGTTTTCCCCTGTTCCGATCTGTGTTCCCCTGTTCCCGCTCCATGTTCCCCTGTTCCCGCTCCGTGTTGCCCTGTACCAGCTGCCTGTACCGCTTCCTGTTCCCCTGTACCCGCTCCCTGTTCCCCTGTACATGCTCCGTACTCCCCTATACCCGTTCCCTGTTCCCCTGTTCCCGCTCCGTGTTCCCCTGTTCCCGCTCCGTGTTCCCCTGTTCCCGCTCCGTGTTCCCCTGTTCCCGCTCCGTGTTCCCCTGTTCCCGCTCTGCGTTCCTCTGTACCCGCTCCGTGTTGCCCTGTACCCGCTCCCTGTTCCCCTGTACCCGCTTCGTGTTCCCCTGTTCCCATTCCGTGTTCCGCTGTACCCGCTGCCTGTTCCCCTGTACCCACTCCGTGTTCCCCTGTACCCACTCCGTGTTCCTCTGTACCCGCTCCGTGTTCCCCGGCACAGGCTCCCTGTTCCCGCTTCGTGTTCCCCTATTCCCGCTCCGTGTTCCCCTGTTCCCACTCCGTGTTCCCCTGTACCCGCTCCGTGTTCCACTGTACCTGCTCCATGTTACCCTGTACCCACTCGTTGCCCTGTTCCTGCTCCATATTCCCCTGTAACCGCGCCGTGTTCCCCTGTACCAGCTCCCTTTTCCCCTTTACCCGCTCCCTGTTCCCCTCTACCCGGTCCCTGATCCCCTGTACATGCTCCATGTTCCCCTGTTCCCACTCCGTGTTCCCCAGTTCCGTCTTCCCTCTGCTCTGTGTTCCCTGTACACGCTCCCTGTACCCCTTTGCACACTCCCTGTTGCCAGTACATGCTGCTTGTTCCCCTGTACCCTTTTGCACGTGCCATGTTCCCCTCTACCTGCTCCGTGTTCCCCTGTACCCGCTTCCTGTTTCCCTGTTCCCGCTCCGTGTTCCCCTGTTCCCGCTCCGTGTTCCCCTGTACCCGCTGCCTGTTCGCCTGTACCCGCTGCCTGTTCCCCTGTACCAGCTCCCTGTTCCCTAGTACACGCTCCGTGTTGCCCTGTACCCCCCCCCCCGTGTTCCCCTGAACCCGCCCCGCGCTCGTTCCGTGCTCCCGCGTGCCCGTACTGTGTTTCCCTGTACCCGCCCCCTGTTCCCTTGTACCCGCTGCCTGTTCCCCTGTTCCCCTGTTCCCGCTCCGTGTTCCCCTGTTCCCGCTCCGTGTTCCCCTGTTCCCGCTCCGTGTTCCCCTGTTCCCGCTCCGTGTTCCTCTGTACCCACTCCGTGTTGCCCTGTACCAGCTCCCTGTTCCACTGTACCCGCTCCCTGTTCCCCTGTACCCGCTCCCTGTTCCCCTCTACCCGCTCCCTGTTCCCCAGTACCTGCTCCCTGTTCCCTTGTACCCGCTCCCTGATCTCATGTACATGCTCCGTGTTCTCCTGTACCCGCTCCGTGTACCCCTGTAATCGCTCTCTGTTCCCCTGTTCCCGCTGTGTTCCCCGGTTCCCACTCCGTGTTTCCCTGTTCCCGCTCCGTGTTCCCCTGTTACCGCTCCGTGTTCCCCTGTTCCTGCTCCGTGTTCCCCTGTTCCCGCTCCGTTTTCCTCTGTACCCGCTCCGTGTTGCCCTGTACCAGCTCCCTGTTCCCCTGTACCCGCTCCCTGTTCCCCTGTTCCCCTGTTCCCGCTCCGTGTTCCCCTGTTCCCGCTCCGTGTTCCCCTGTTCCCGCTCCGTGTTCCCCTGTTCCCGCTCCGTGTTCCTCTGTACCCACTCCGTGTTGCCCTGTACCAGCTCCCTGTTCCCCTATACCCACTTCCTGTTCCCCTGTACCCGCTCCGTTTACCCTGTACCCGCTCCGTGTTACCCTGTACCCGCTCCGTGTTACCCTGTACCCTCTCCGTGTTACCCCGTACCCGCTCAGTGCTCCCCTGTACCCGCTCCGCGTTCCTCTGTACCCGCTCCGTGTTGCCCTGTACCAGCTCCCTGTTCCCCTGTACCCGCTCCGTGTTCCCCTGTACCCACTCCGTGTTCCCCTGTACCCGCTCCGTGTTCCTCTGTATCCGCTCCATGTGACACATTACCCACTCCTTGTTGCCCTGTTCCCGCTCCGTGTTCCCCTGTACCCGCTCCGTGTTCCTCTGTTCCCGCTCCGTGTTCCCCTGTTCCCGCTCCATGTTGCCCTGTACCAGCTGCCTGTTCCCCTGTACCCGCTCCCTGTTCCCCTGTACATGCTCCGTACTCCCATATACACGCTCCCTGTTCTCCTGTTCCCGCTCCTTGTTGCCCTGTTTCCGCTCCGTGTTCCTCTGTTCCCGCTCCGCGTTCCTTTGTACCCGCTCCGTGTTGCCCTGTACCCACTCCGTGTTGCCCTGTACCAGCTCCCTGTTCCCCTGTACCCGCTCCTTGTTGCCCTGTTAACGCTCCGTGTTCCTCTGTTCCCGCTCCGTGTTACCCTGTTCCCGCTCCGTGTTCCCCTGTTCCCGCTCCGCGTTCCTCTGTACCTGCTCCGTGTTGCCCTGTACCCGCTCCCTGTTCCCCTGTACCCGCTTCGTGTTCCCCTGTTCCCATTCCGTGTTCCGCTGTACCCGCTGCCTGTTCCCCTGTACCCACTCCGTGTTCCCCTGTACCCACTCTGTGTTCCTCTGTACCCGCTCCGTGTTCCCCGGCACAGGCTCCCTGTTCCCGCTCCGTGTTCCCCTATTCCCGCTCCGTGTTCCCCTGTTCCCACTCCCTGTTCCCCTGTACCCGCTCCGTGTTCCACTGTAACTGCTCCATGTTACCCTGTACCCACTCGTTGCCCTGTTCCTGCTCTGTGTTCCCCTGTACCCGCTCCTTGTTCCCCTGTTCCCTCTCCCTGTTCCTCTGTACCCGCTCCGTGTTGCTCTGTACCCGCTCCGTTTACCCTGTACCCGCTCCGTGTTCCTCTGTTTCCGCTCCGTGTTCCCCTGTTCCTGCTCCGTGTTCTACTGTTCCCACTCCGTGTTCCTCTGTACCCGCTCCGTGTTCCCCTGATTCCCTGTACATGCTCCCTGATTCCCTGTACATGCTCCGTGTTCCCGTGTACCCGCTCTGTGTTCCCCTGTACTCGCTCCCTGTTCCCCTGATTCCGCTCCGTTCCCCTGTTCCCGCTCCGTTTTCCCCTGGTCCCGCTCCGTGTTCCTCTGTTCCCGCTCCGTGTTCCCCTGTACCCGCTCTGTGTTGCCCTGTACCCGCCCCGTGTTCCCCTGTTCCCGCTCCGTGTTCCCCTGTACATGCTCCGTATTCCCCTATACACGCTCCCTGTTCTCCTGTTCCCGCTCCTTGTTGCCCTGTTCCCGCTCCGTGTTCCTCTGTTCCCGCTCTGTGTTCCTCTGTACCCACTCCGTGTTGCCCTGTACCAGCTCCCTCTTCCCCTGTACATGCTCCATATCCCCCTATACTCGTTCCCTGTTCCCCAGTACCTGCTCCCTGTTCCCCTGTACCGCACCGTGTTCCCCTGTTCCCGCTCCATATTCCCCTGTAACCGCGCCGTGTTCCCCTGTACCAGCTCCCTTTTCCCCTTTACCCGCTCCCTGTTCCCCTCGACCCAGTCGCTGATCCCCTGTACATGCTCCATGTTCCCCTGTTCCCACTCCGTGTTCCCCAGTTCCGTCTTCCCTCTGCTCTGTGTTCCCTGTACACGCTCCCTGCACCCCTTTGCACACTCCCTGTTGCCAGTACATGCTGCTTATTCCCCTGTACCCTTTTGCACGTGCCATGTTCCCCTCTACCCGCTCCGTGTTCCCCTGTACCCGCTTCCTGTTTCCCTGTTCCCGCTCCGTGTTCCCCTGTTCCCGCTCCGTGTTCCCCTGTACCCGCTGCCTGTTCGCCTGTACCCGCTGCCTGTTCCCCTGTACCAGCTCCCTGTTCCCTAGTACACGCTCCGTGTTACCCTGTACCCCCCCGTGTTCCCCTGAACCCGCCCCGCGCTCGTTCCGTGCTCCCGCGTGCCCGTACTGTATTTCCCTGTACCCGCTCCCTGTTCCCTTGTACCCGCTGCCTGTTCACCTGTACCCACTGCCTGTTCCCCTGTTCCTGCTCCGTGTTACCCTGTTCCCGCTCCGTGTTCCCCTGTTCCCGCTCCGTGTTCCTCTGCACCCGCTCGGTGTTGCCCTGTACCAGCTCCCTGTTCCCCTGTACTCGCTCCCTGTTCCCCAGTACCTGCTCCCTGTTCCCCTGTACCCGCTCCCTGATCTCATGTACATGATCCGTGTTCCCCTGTACCCGCTCCGTGTACCCCTGTAATCGCTCTCTGTTCCCCTGTTCCCGCTGTGTTCCCCTGACCCCACTCCGTGTTTCCCTGTTCCAGCTCCGTGTTCCCCTGTTACCGCTCCGTGTTCTCCTATTCCCGCTCCGTGTTCCCCTGTTCCTGCTCCGTGTTCCCCTGTTCCCGCTCCGTTTTCCTCTGTACCCGCTCCGTGTTCCCCTGTACTCGCTCCCTGTTCCCCTGTACTCGCTCCCTGTTCCCCTGTACTCGCTCCCTGTTCCCCTGTACCCACTCCCTGTTCCCCAGTACCCGCTCCCTGATCTCATGTACATGCTCCGTGTTCCCCTGTGCCCGCTCCGTGTACCCCTGTACTCGTTCTCTATTCCCCTGTTCCGCTGTGTTCCCCTGTTCCCGCTCCGTGTTCCCCTGTTCCCGCTCCGTTTTCTCCTGTTCCCGCTCCGTGTTCTCCTATTCCCGCTCCGTGTTCCCCTGTTCCCGCTCCGTGTTCCTCTGTACCCGCTCCGTGTTGCCCTGTACCAGCTCCCTGTTCCCCTGTACTCGCTCCCTGTTCCCCTGAACCCGCTCCCTGATTCCCTGTACATGCTCCGTGTTCCCCTGTACCCGCTCCGTGTACCACTGTACTAGCTCCCTGTTCCCCTGTAACCGCACCGTGTTCCCCTGTACCTGCTCCGTGTTCCCCTGTTCCCGCTCCGTGTTCCCCTGTTACCGCTCCGTGTTCCCCTGTTCCCGCTCCGTGTTCCCCTGAAACCATTCCGTGTTCCTCTGTACCCGCTCCGTGTTGCCCTGTACCAGCTCCCTGTTCCCCTGTACCCACTTCCTGTTCCCCTGTACCCGCTCCGTTTACCCTGTACCCGCTCCGTGTTACCCTGTACCCGCTCCGTGTTACCCCGTACCCGCTCAGTGCTCCCCTGTACCCGCTCCGCGTTCCTCTGTACCCGCTCCGTGTTGCCCTGTACCCGCTCCGTGTTCCCCTGTACCCACTCCGTGTTCCTCTGTATCCGCTCCATGTGACACGTTACCCACTCCTTGTTGCCCTGTTCCCGCTCCGTGTTCCCCTGTACCCGCTCCGTGTTCCCCTGTTTCCGCTCTGTGTTCCCCTGTTCCCGCTCTGTGTTCCTCTGTTCCCGCTCCGTGTTCCTCTGTTCCCGCTTCGTGTTCCCCTGTTCCCGCTCTGTGTTCCCCTGTTCCCGCTCTGTGTTCCCGCTTCGTGTTCCCCTGTTCCCGCTCCGTGTTCCGCTGTACCCGCTGCCTGTTCCCCTGTACCCACTCCGTGTTCCCCTGTACCCGCTCCGTGTTCCTCTGTACCCGCTCCGTGTTCTACTGCACAGGCTCCCTGTTCCCCTGTTCCCGCTCCGTGTTCCACTATTCCCGCTCTGTGTTCCCCTGTTCCTGCTCCATTTTCACCTGTACCTGCTCCCTGTTCCCCTGTACCCGCACCATGTTACCCTGTACCCACTCCTTGTTGCCTTTTTCCCGCTCCGTGTTCCCCTGTTCCCGCTCTGTGTTCCCCTGTTCCCGCTCCATGTTCCCCTGTTCCCGCTCCGTGTTGCCCTGTACCAGCTGCCTGTACCGCTTCCTGTTCCCCTGTACCCGCTCCCTGTTCCCCTGTACATGCTCCGTACTCCCCTATGCACGCTCCCTGTTCTCCTGTTCCCGCTCCTTGTTGCCCTGTTTTCGCTCCGTGTTCCTCTGTTCCCGCTCCGCGTTCCTCTGTACCCGCTCCGTGTTGCCCTGTACCAGCTCCCTCTTCCCCTGTACATGCTCCATATCCCCCTATACCCGTTCCCTGTTCCCCTGTTACCGCTCCGTGTTACCCTGTTCCCGCTCCGTGTTCCCCTGTTCCCGCTCCGCGTTCCTCTGTACCCGCTCCGTGTTGCCCGCTCCCTGTTCCCCTGTACCCGCTTCGTGTTCCCCTGTTCCCATTCCGAGTTCCGCTGTACTCGCTGCCTGTTCCCCTGTACCCACTCCGTGTTCCCCTGTACCCACTCCGTGTTCATCTGTACCCGCTCCGTGTTCCCCGGCACAGGCTCCCTGTTCCCGCTTCGTGTTCCCCTATTCCCGCTCCGTGTTCCCCTGTTCCCACCCCCTGTTCCCCTGTACCCGCTCCGTGTTCCACTGTACCCGCTCCGTGTTCCACTGTACCTGCTCCATGTTACCCTGTACCCGCCCCGTTTACCCTGTACCCGCTCCGTGTTCCTCTGTTTCCGCTCTGTTTTCCCCTGTTCCTGCTCCGTGTTCCCCTGTTCCCGCTCCGTGTTCCTCTGTACCCGCTCCGTGATCCCCTGATTCCCTGTACATGCTCCCTGATTCCCTGTACATGCTCCGTGTTCCCCTGTACCCGCTCTGTGTTCCCCTGCACTCGCTCCCTGTTCCCCTGATTCCGCACCGTTCCCCTGTTCCCGCTCCGTTTTCCCCTGGTCCCGCTCCGTGTTCCTCTGTTCCCGCTCCGTGTTCCTCTGTTCCCGCTCCGTGTTCCTCTGTTCCCGCTTCGTGTTCCCCTGTTCCCGCTTCGTGTTCCCCTGTTCCCGCTTCGTGTTCCCCTGTTCCCGCTCCGTGTTCCCCTGTTCCCGCTCCGTGTTCCTCTGTACCCGCTCTGTGTTGCCCTGTACCCGCTCTGTGTTGCCCTGTACCCGCCCCGTGTTCCCCTGTTCCCGCTCCGAATTCCTCTGTACATGCTCCGTATTCCCCTATACACGCTCCCTGTTCTCCTGTTCCCGCTCCTTGTTGCCCTGTTCCCGCTCCGTGTTCCTCTGTTCCCGCTCTGTGTTCCTCTGTACCCACTCCGTGTTGCCCTGTACCAGCTCCCTCTTCCCCTGTACATGCTCCATATCCCCCTATACCCGTTCCCTGTTCCCCTGTTCCCGCTCCCTGTTCCCCTGTACCTGCTCCCTGTTCCCCAGTACCTGCTCCCTGTTCCCCTGTACCGCACCGTGTTCCCCTGTTCCCGCTCCATATTCCCCTGTAACCGTGCCGTGTTCCCCTGTACCAGCTCCATTTTCCCCTTTACCCGCTCCCTGTTCCCCTCTACCCGGTCCCTGATCCCCTGTACATGATCCGTGTTCCCCTGTTCCCACTCCGTGTTCCCCTGTACATGCTCCGTGTTCCCCTGTTCCCACTCCGTGTTCCCCAGTTCCGTCTTCCCTCTGCTCTGTGTTCCCTGTACACGCTCCCTGTACCCCTTTGCACACTCCCTGTTGCCAGTACATGCTGCTTGTTCCCCTGTACCCTTTTGCACGTGCCATGTTCCCCTCTACCCGCTCCGTGTTCCCCTGTACCCGCTTTCTGTTTCCCTGTTCCTGCTCCGTGTTCCCCTGTTCCCGCTCCGTGTTACCCTGTACCCCCCCCCCCCCCCGTGTTCCCCTGAACCTGCCCCGCGCTCGTTCCGTGCTCCCGCGTGCCCGTACTGTTTCCCTGTACCCGCCCCCTGTTCCCTTGTACCCGCTGCCTGTTCCCCTGTACCCACTGCCTGTTCCCCTGTTCCTGCTCCGTGTTACCCTGTTCCCGATCCGTGTTCCCCTGTTCCCGCTCCGTGTTCCTCTGTACCCGCTCCGTGTTGCCCTGTACCAGCTCCCTGTTCCACTGTACCCGCTCCCTGTTCCCCTGTACCCGCTCCCTGTTCCCCTCTACCCGCTCCCTGTTCCCCAGTACCTGCTCCCTGTTCCCCTGTACCCGCTCTCTGATCTCATGTACATGCTCCGTGTTCCCCTGTACCCGCTCCGTGTACCCCTGTAATCGCTCTCTGTTCCCCTGTTCCCGCTGTGTTCCCCTGTTCCCACTCCGTGTTCCCCTGTTCCCGCTCCGTGTTCCCCTGTTACTGCTCCGTGTTCTCCTATTCCCGCTCCGTGTTCCCCTGTTCCTGCTCCGTGTTCCCCTGTTCCCACTCCGTTTTCCTCTGTACCCGCTCCGTGTTGCCCTGTACCAGCTCCCTGTTCCCCTGTACCCGCTCCCTGTTCCCCTGTACTCGCTCCCTGTTCCCCTGTACCCGCTCCCTGTTCCCCAGTACCCGCTCCCTGATCTCATGTACATGCTCCGTGTTCCCCTGTGCCCGCTCCGTGTACCCCTGTACTCGCTCTCTGTTCCCCTGTTCCCGCTGTGTTCCCCTGTTCCCGCTCCGTGTTCCCCTGTTCCCGCTCCGTGTTCCCCTGTTCCCGCTCCGTGTTCCCCTGTTCCCGCTCCGTGTTCTCCTATTCACGCTCCGTGTTCCCCTGTTCCCGCTCCGTGTTCCTCTGTACCTGCTCCGTGTTGCCCTGTACCAGCTCCCTGTTCCCCTGTACTCGCTCCCTGTTCCCCTGAACCCGCTCCCTGATTCCCTGTACATGCTCCGTGTTCCCCTGTACCCGCTCCGTGTACCACTGTACTAGCTCCCTGTTCCCCTGTAACCGCGCCGTGTTCCCCTGTACCTGCTCCGTGTTCCCCTGTTCCCGCTCCGTGTTCCCCTGTTACCGCTCCGTGTTCCCCTGTTCCCGCTCCGTGTTCCCCTGAAACCATTCCGTGTTCCCCTGTACCCGCTCCGTGTTGCCCTGTACCAGCTCCCTGTTCCCCTGTACCCACTTCCTGTTCCCCTGTACCCACTTCCTGTTCCCCTGTACCCGCTCCGTTTACCCTGTACCCGCTCCGTGTTACCCTGTACCCTCTCCGTGTTACCCCGTACCCGCTCAGTGCTCCCCTGTACCCGCTCCGCGTTGCTCTGTACCCGCTCCGTGTTGCCCTGTACCAGCTCCCTGTTCCCCTGTACCAGCTCCCTGTTCCCTGTACCCACTCCGTGTTCCCCTGTACCCGCTCCGTGTTCCTCTGTATCCGCTCCATGTGACACGTTACCCACTCCTTGTTGCCCTGTACCCGCTCCGTGTTCCCCTGTACCCGCTCCGTGTTCCCCTGTTTCCTCTCCGTTCCGCTGTTCCCGCTCCGTTTTCCCCTGTTCCCGCTCCGTGTTCCTCTGTTCCCGCTCTGTGTTCCCCTGTTCCCGCTCTGTGTTCCTCTGTTCCCGCTTCGTGTTCCCCTGTTCCCGCTCCGTGTTCCCCTGTTCCCGCTCCGTGTTCCGCTGTACCCGCTGCCTGTTCCCCTGTACCCACTCCGTGTTCCCCTGTACCCGCTCCGTGTTCCGCTGTACCCACTCCGCGTTCCCCTGTTCCCGCTCCGTGTTCCGCTGTACCCGCTGCCTGTTCCCCTGTACCCACTCCGTGTTCCTCTGTACCCGCTCCGTGTTCTACTGCACAGGCTCCCTGTTCCCCTGTTCCCGCTCCGTGTTCCACTATTCCCGCTCCGTGTTCCCCTGTTCCTGCTCCATTTTCACCTGTACCCGCTCCCTGTTCCCCTGTACCCGCACCATGTTACCCTGTACCCACTCCTTGTTGCCTTTTTCCCGCTCCGTTTTCCCCTGTTCCGATCTGTGTTCCCCTGTTCCCGCTCCATGTTCCCCTGTTCCCGCTCCGTGTTGCCCTGTACCAGCTGCCTGTACCGCTTCCTGTTCCCCTGTACCCGCTCCCTGTTCCCCTGTACATGCTCCGTACTCCCCTATACCCGTTCCCTGTTCCCCTGTTCCCGCTCCGTGTTCCCCTGTTCCCGCTCCGTGTTCCCCTGTTCCCGCTCCGTGTTCCCCTGTTCCCGCTCCGTGTTCCCCTGTTCCCGCTCTGCGTTCCTCTGTACCCGCTCCGTGTTGCCCTGTACCCGCTCCCTGTTCCCCTGTACCCGCTTCGTGTTCCCCTGTTCCCATTCCGTGTTCCGCTGTACCCGCTGCCTGTTCCCCTGTACCCACTCCGTGTTCCCCTGTACCCACTCCGTGTTCCTCTGTACCCGCTCCGTGTTCCCCGGCACAGGCTCCCTGTTCCCGCTTCGTGTTCCCCTATTCCCGCTCCGTGTTCCCCTGTTCCCACTCCGTGTTCCCCTGTACCCGCTCCGTGTTCCACTGTACCTGCTCCATGTTACCCTGTACCCACTCGTTGCCCTGTTCCTGCTCCATATTCCCCTGTAACCGCGCCGTGTTCCCCTGTACCAGCTCCCTTTTCCCCTTTACCCGCTCCCTGTTCCCCTCTACCCGGTCCCTGATCCCCTGTACATGCTCCATGTTCCCCTGTTCCCACTCCGTGTTCCCCAGTTCCGTCTTCCCTCTGCTCTGTGTTCCCTGTACACGCTCCCTGTACCCCTTTGCACACTCCCTGTTGCCAGTACATGCTGCTTGTTCCCCTGTACCCTTTTGCACGTGCCATGTTCCCCTCTACCTGCTCCGTGTTCCCCTGTACCCGCTTCCTGTTTCCCTGTTCCCGCTCCGTGTTCCCCTGTTCCCGCTCCGTGTTCCCCTGTACCCGCTGCCTGTTCGCCTGTACCCGCTGCCTGTTCCCCTGTACCAGCTCCCTGTTCCCTAGTACACGCTCCGTGTTGCCCTGTACCCCCCCCCCCGTGTTCCCCTGAACCCGCCCCGCGCTCGTTCCGTGCTCCCGCGTGCCCGTACTGTGTTTCCCTGTACCCGCCCCCTGTTCCCTTGTACCCGCTGCCTGTTCCCCTGTTCCCCTGTTCCCGCTCCGTGTTCCCCTGTTCCCGCTCCGTGTTCCCCTGTTCCCGCTCCGTGTTCCCCTGTTCCCGCTCCGTGTTCCTCTGTACCCACTCCGTGTTGCCCTGTACCAGCTCCCTGTTCCACTGTACCCGCTCCCTGTTCCCCTGTACCCGCTCCCTGTTCCCCTCTACCCGCTCCCTGTTCCCCAGTACCTGCTCCCTGTTCCCTTGTACCCGCTCCCTGATCTCATGTACATGCTCCGTGTTCTCCTGTACCCGCTCCGTGTACCCCTGTAATCGCTCTCTGTTCCCCTGTTCCCGCTGTGTTCCCCGGTTCCCACTCCGTGTTTCCCTGTTCCCGCTCCGTGTTCCCCTGTTACCGCTCCGTGTTCCCCTGTTCCTGCTCCGTGTTCCCCTGTTCCCGCTCCGTTTTCCTCTGTACCCGCTCCGTGTTGCCCTGTACCAGCTCCCTGTTCCCCTGTACCCGCTCCCTGTTCCCCTGGACTCGCTCCCTGTTCCCCTGTACCCGCTCCCTGTTCCCCAGTACCCGCTCCCTGATCTCATGTACATGCTCCGTGTTCCCCTGTGCCCGCTCCGTGTACCCCTGTACTCGCTCTCTGTTCCCCTGTTCCCGCTCCGTGTTCCCCTGTTCCCGCTCCGTGTTCTCCTATTCCCGCTCCGTGTTCCCCTGTTCCCGCTCCGTGTTCCCCTGTTCCCGCTGACTGTTCTCCTATTCCCGCTCCGTGTTCCCCTGTTCCCGCTCCGTGTTCCTCTGTACCCGCTCCGTGTTGCCCTGTACCAGCTCCCTGTTCCCCTGTACCAGCTCCCTGTTCCCCTGTACCAGCTCCCTGTTCCCCTGTACTCGCTCCCTGTTCCCCTGAACCCGCTCCCTGATTCCCTGTACATGCTCCGTGTTCCCCTGTACCCGCTCCGTGTACCACTGTACTAGCTCCCTGTTCCCCTGGTACCGCTCTGTGTTCCCCTGTTCCCGCTCCGTGTTCCCCTGTTCCCGCTCCGTGTTCTTCTGTACCCGCTCCGTGTTCCCCTGTACCTGCTCCGTGTTCCCCTGTTCCCGCTCCGTGTTCCCCTGTTACTGCTCCGTGTTCCCCTGAAACCATTCCGTGTTCCTCTGTACCCGCTCCGTGTTGCCCTGTACCAGCTCCCTGTTCCCCTGTACCCACTTCCTGTTCCCCTGTACCCGCTCCGTTTACCCTATACCTGCTCCGTGTTACCCTGTACCCGCTCCGTGTTACCCTGTACCCTCTCCGTGTTACCCCGTACCCGCTCTGTGCTCCCCCGTACCCGTTCTGTGTTCCCCCTATCCGTTTCGTGTTCCTGCTCCCTTTTCCACTGTATTCGCTGCCTGTTCCCCTGTACCCGCTCCTTGTTCCCCTGTACAAGCTCCCTGTTCCCTAGTACACGCTCCGTGTTACCCTGTACCCCCCCCCCCCGTGTTCCCCTGAACCCGCCCCGCGCTCGTTCCGTGCTCCCGCGTGCCCGTACTGTGTTTCCCTGTACCCGCCCCCTGTTTCCCTGTACCCGCTGCCTGTTCCCCTGTACCCGCTGCCTGATCCCCTGTTCCTGCTCTGTGTTACCCTGTTCCCGCTCCGTGTTGCCCTGTTCCCGCTCCGTGTTCCTATGTTCCCGCTCTGTGTTCCTCTGTACCCACTCCGTGTTGCCCTGTACCAGCTCCCTCTTCCCCTGTACATGCTCCATATCCCCCTATACCCGTTCCCTGTTCCCCTGTTCCCGCTCCCTGTTCCCCAGTACCTGCTCCCTGTTCCCCTGTCCCGCACCGTGTTCCCCTGTACCAGCTCCCTTTTCCCCTTTACCCGCTCCCTGTTCCCCTCTACCCGGTCCCTGTTCCCCTGTACATGCTCCGTGTTCCCCTGTACCCGCTCCGTTTACCCAGTACCCACTCTGTGTTACCCTGTACCCTCTCCCTGTTACCCCGTACCCGCTCCGTGCTCCCCCGTACCCGCTCCCTGTTCCCCTGTACCTGCTCCCTGTTCCCCTGTACCCGCTCCCTGATCCCCTGTACATGCTCCATGTTCCCCTGTTCCCACTCCGTGTTCCCCAGTTCCGTCTTCCCTCTGCTCTGTGTTCCCTGTATACGCTCCCTGTACCCCTTTGCACACTCCCTGTTGCCAGTACATGCTGCTTGTTCCCCTGTACCCTTTTGCACGTGCCATGTTCCCCTCTACCCGCTCCGTGTTCCCCTGTACCCGCTTCCTGTTTCCCTGTTCACGCTCCGTGTTCCCCTGTTCCCGCTCCGTGTTCCCCTGTACCCGCTGCCTGTTCGCCTGTACCCGCTGCCTGTTCCCCTGTACCAGCTCCCTGTTCCCTAGTACACGCTCCGTGTTACCCTGTACCCCCCCCCGTGTTCCCCTGAACCCGCCCCGCGCTCGTTCCGTGCTCCCGCGTGCCCGTACTGTGTTTCCCTGTACCCGCCCCCTGTTCCCTTGTACCCGCTGCCTGTTCCCCTGTACCCACTGCCTGTTCCCCTGTTCCTGCTCCGTGTTCCCCTGTTCCCGCTCCGTGTTCCCCTGTTCCCGCTCCGTGTTCCTCTGTACCCGCTCCGTGTTGCCCTGTACCAGCTCCCTGTTCCCCAGTACCCGCTCCCTGTTCCCCTGTACCCGCTCCCTGTTCCCCTGTACATGCTCCCTGTTCCCCAGTACCTGCTCCCTGTTCCCCTGTACCCGCTCCCTGATCTCATGTACATGCTCTGTGTTCCCCTGTACCCGCTCCGTGTACCCCTGTAATCGCTCTCTGTTCCCCTGTTCCCGCTGTGTTCCCCTGTTCCCACTCCGTGTTCCCCTGTTCCCGCTCCGTGTTCCCCTGTTCCTGCTCCGTGTTCCCCCGTTCCCGCACCGTTTTCCTCTGTACCCGCTCCGTGTTGCCCTGTACCAGCTCCCTGTTCCACTGTACCCGCTCACTGTTCCCCTGTACCAGCTCCCTGTTCCCCTGTACTCGCTCCCTGTTCCCCTGTACCCGCTCCCTGTTCCCCAGTACCCGCTCCCTGATCTCATGTACATGCTCCATGTTCCCCTGTGCCCGCTCCGTGTACCCCTGTACTCGCTCTCTGTTCCACTGTTCCCGCTCCGTGTTCCCCTGTTCCCGCTCCGTGTTCCCCTGTTCCCGCTCCGTGTTCCCCTGTTCCCGCTCCGTGTTCCCCTATTCGCGCTCCGTGTTCCCCTGTTCCCGCTCCGTGTTCCTCTGTTCCCGCTCCGTGTTCCTCTGTACCCGCTCCGTGTTGCCCTGTACCAGCTCCCTGTTCCCCTGTACCCGCTCCCTGTTCCCCTGTACCCGCTCCCTGATTCCCTGTACATGCTCCGTGTTCCCCTGTACCCGCTCCGTGTACCACTGTACTAGCTCCCTGTTCCCCTGGTCCCGCGCCGTGTTCCCCTGTACCCGCTCCGTGTTCTTCTGTACCCGCTCCGTGTTCTTCTGTACCCGCTCCGTGTTGCCCTGTACCAGCTCCCTGTTCCCCTGTACCCGCTCCCTGTTCCCCTGTACGTGCTCCGTGTTCCCCTGTACCCGCTCCGTTTACCCTGTACCCGATCCGTGTTACCCTGTACCCTCTCCGTGTTACCCCGCACCCGCTCCGTGCTTCCCCGTACCCGTTCCGTGTTTCCCCTATACGCTTCGTGTTCCAGCTCCCTTTTCCACTGTATCTGCTCCCTGTTCCCCTGTACCCGCTCCCTGCTCCCCTGTTCCCGTTCCCTGATCCCCTGTACATGCTCCGTGTTCCCCTGTTACCACTTCGTGTTCCCCAGTTCCGTGTTTCCTCTGCTCCATGTTCCCCTGTACACGCTCCCTGTACCCCTTTGCACACTCCCTGTTGCCAGTACATGCTGCTTGTTCCCCTGTTCCCTGTTGCACGTGCCATGTTCCCCTCTACCCGCTCCGTGTTCTCCTGTACCCGCTTCCTGTTTCCCTGTTCCCGCTCCGTGTTCCCCTGTACCCGCTCCATGTTCCTCTGTACCCGCTCCGTGTTCCCCAGCACAGGCTCCCTGTTCCCGCTTCGTGTTCCCCTATTCCCGCTCCGTGTTCCCCTGTTCCCACTCCGCTTTCCACTGTACCTGCTCCGTGTTCCCCTGTTCCCGCTCCCTGTTCCTCTGTTCCCGCTTCGTGTTCCCAAGTTCCCACTCCGTTTTCCACTGTACCCGCTCCGTGTTCCCCTGTATCCGCTCCATGTGACCCTGTACCCACTGCCTGTTCCCCTGTTCCTGCTCCGTTTTACCCTGTTCCCGCTCCGTGTGCCCCTGTTCCCGCTCCGTGTTCCTCTGTACCCGCTCCGTGTTCCTCTGTACCCGCTCCGTGTTGCCCTGTACCAGCTCCCTGTTCCCCTGTACCTGCTCCCTGTTCCCCTGTGCCCGCTCCCTGTTCCCCTGTACCTGCTCCCTGTTCCCCAGTACCTGCTCCCTGTTCCCCTGTACCCGCTCCCTGATCCCATGTACATGCTCCATGTTCCTCTGTACCCGCTCCGTGTTCCTCTGTACCCGCTCCGTGTACCCCTGTACTCGCTCCCTGTTCCCCTGTTCCCGCTCTGTGTTCCCCTGTTCCCGCTCCGTGTTCCCCTGTTCCCGCTTCGTGTTCCCCTGTTCCCGCTCCGTGTTCCCCTGTACCCGCTCCGTGTTCCCCTGTACCCGCTCCGTGTTCCCCTGTTCCCGCTCCGTGTTCTTCTGTACCCGCTCCGTGTTGCCCTGCACCAGCTCCCTGTTCCCCTGTACCCGCTCCCTGTTCCCCTGTACCCGCTTCCTGTTCCCCTGTACCAGCTCCGTTTACCCTGTACCCGCTCCGTGTTCCCCTGTTACCACTCCGTGTTCCCCAGTTCCGTGTTCCCTCTGCTCCATGTTCCCCTCTACCCGCTCCGTGTTCCCCTGTTCCCGCTCCGTGTTCTTCTGTACCCGCTCCGTGTTGCCCTGTACCAGCTCCCTGTTCCCCTGTACCCGCTCCCTGTTCCCCTGTACGTGCTCCGTGTTCCCCTGTACCCGCTCCGTTTACCCTGTACCCGATCCGTGTTACCCTGTACCCTCTCCGTGTTACCCCGCACCCGCTCCGTGCTTCCCCGTACCCGTTCCGTGTTTCCCCTATACGCGTCGTGTTCCAGCTCCCTTTTCCACTGTATCTGCTCCCTGTTCCCCTGTACCCGCTCCCTGCTCCCCTGTTCCCGTTCCCTGATCCCCTGTACATGCCCCGTGTTCCCCTGTTACCACTTCGTGTTCCCCAGTTCCGTGTTTCCTCTGCTCCATGTTCCCCTGTACACGCTCCCTGTACCCCTTTGCACACTCCCTGTTGCCAGTACATGCTGCTTGTTCCCCTGTTCCCTGTTGCACGTGCCATGTTCCCCTCTACCCGCTCCGTGTTCTCCTGTACCCGCTTCCTGTTTCCCTGTTCCCGCTCCGTGTTCCCCTGTACCCGCTCCATGTTCCTCTGTACCCGCTCCGTGTTCCCCAGCACAGGCTCCCTGTTCCCGCTTCGTGTTCCCCTATTCCCGCTCCGTGTTCCCCTGTTCCCACTCTGCTTTCCACTGTACCTGCTCCGTGTTCCCCTGTTCCCGCTCCCTGTTCCTCTGTTCCCGCTTCGTGTTCCCAAGTTCCCACTCCGTTTTCCACTGTACCCGCTCCGTGTTCCCCTGTATCCGCTCCATGTGACCCTGTACCCACTGCCTGTTCCGCTGTTCCTGCTCCGTTTTACCCTGTTCCCGCTCCGTGTGCCCCTGTTCCCGCTCCGTGTTCCTCTGTACCCGCTCCGTGTTGCCCTGTACCAGCTCCCTGTTCCCCTGTACCTGCTCCCTGTTCCCCTGTGCCCGCTCCCTGTTCCCCTGTACCTGCTCCCTGTTCCCCAGTACCTGCTCCCTGTTCCCCTGTACCCGCTCCCTGATCCCATGTACATGCTCCATGTTCCTCTGTACCCGCTCCGTGTTCCTCTGTACCCGCTCCGTGTACCCCTGTACTCGCTCCCTGTTCCCCTGTTCCCGCTCTGTGTTCCCCTGTTCCCGCTCCGTGTTCCCCTGTTCCCGCTTCGTGTTCCCCTGTTCCCGCTCCGTGTTCCCCTGTACCCGCTCCGTGTTCCCCTGTACCCGCTCCGTGTTCCCCTGTTCCCGCTCCGTGTTCTTCTGTACCCGCTCCGTGTTGCCCTGCACCAGCTCCCTGTTCCCCTGTACCCGCTCCCTGTTCCCCTGTACCCGCTTCCTGTTCCCCTGTACCAGCTTCGTTTACCCTGTACCCGCTCCGTGTTCCCCTGTTACCACTCCGTGTTCCCCAGTTCCGTGTTCCCTCTGCTCCATGTTCCCCTCTACCCGCTCCGTGTTCCCCTGTTCCCGCTCCGTGTTCTTCTGTACCCGCTCCGTGTTGCCCTGTACCAGCTCCCTGTTCCCCTGTACCCGCTCCCTGTTGCCCTGTACGTGCTCCGTGTTCCCCTGTACCCGCACCGTTTACCCTGTACCCGCTCCGTGTTACCCTGTACCCTCTCCGTGTTACCCCGCACCCGCTCCGTGCTTCCCCGTACCCGTTCCGTGTTTCCCCTATACGCTTCGTGTTCCAGCTCCCTTTTCCACTGTATCTGCTCCCTATTCCCCTGTACCCGCTCCCTGTTCCCCTGTACCCGTTCCCTGATCCCCTGTACATGCTCCGTGTTCCCCTGTTACCACTCCGTGTTCCCCAGTTCCGTGTTCCCTCTGCTCCATGTTCCCCTGTACACGCTCCCTGTACCCCTTTGCACACTCCCTGTTGCCAGTACATGCTGCTTGTTCCCCTGTTCCCTGTTGCACGTGCCATGTTCCCCTCTACCCGCTCCGTGTTCCCCGGTACCCGCTTCCTGTTTCCCTGTTCCCGCTCCGTGTTCCCCTGTACCCGCTCCATGTTCCTCTGTACCCGCTCCGTGTTCCCCAGCACAGGCTCCCTGTTCCCGCTTCGTGTTCCCCTATTCCCGCTCCGTGTTCCTCTGTTCCCACTCCGCTTTCCACTGTACCTGCTCCGTGTTCCCCTGTTCCCGCTCCCTGTTCCTCTGTTCCCGCTTCGTGTTCCCAAGTTCCCACTCCGTTTTCCACTGTACCCGCTCCGTGTTCCCCTGTATCCGCTCCATGTGACCCTGTACCCACTGCCTGTTCCCCTGTTCCTGCTCCGTGTGCCCCTGTTCCCGCTCCGTGTGCCCCTGTTCCCGCTCCGTGTTCCTCTGTACCCGCTCCGTGTTGCCCTGTACCAGCTCCCTGTTCCCCTGTACCCGCTCCCTGTTCCCCTGTACCCGCTCCCTGTTCCCCAGTACCTGCTCCCTGTTCCCCTGTACCCGCTCCCTGATCCCATGTAGATGCTCCGTGTTCCTCTGTACCCGCTCCGTGTTCCTCTGTACCCGCTCCGTGTACCCATGTACTCGCTCCCTGTTCCCCTGTTCCCGCTCTGTGTTCCCCTGTTCCCGCTCCGTGTTCCCCTGTTCCCGCTCCGTGTTCCCCTGTACCCGCTCCGTGTTCCTCTGTACCCGCTCCGTGTTGCCCTGTACCAGCTCCCTGTTCCACTGTACCCGCTCCGTGTTGCCCTGCACCAGCTCCCTGTTCCCCTGTACCCGCTCCCTGTTCCCCAGTACCTGCTCCCTGTTCCCCTGTACCCGCTCCCTGATCTCATGTACATGCTCCGTGTTCCCCTGTACCCGCTCCGTGTACCCCTGTACTCGCTCTCTGTTCCACTGTTCTCGCTCCGTGTTCCCCTGTTCCCGCTCCGTGTTCCCCTGTTCCCGCTCCGTGTTCCCCTATTCGCGCTCCGTGTTCCCCTGTTCCCGCTCCGTGTTCCTCTGTTCCCGCTCCGTGTTCCTCTGTACCCGCTCCGTGTTGCCCTGTACCAGCTCCCTGTTCCCCTGTACCCGCTCCCTGTTCCCCTGTACCCGTTCCCTGATTCCCTGTACATGCTCCGTGTTCCCCTATACCCGCTCCGTGTACCACTGTACTAGCTCCCTGTTCCCCTGGTCCTGCGCCGTGTTCCCCTGTACCCGCTCCGTGTTCCCCTGTTCCCGCTCCGTGTTCTTCTGTACCCGCTCCGTGTTGCCCTGTATCAGCTCCCTGTTCCCCTGTACCCGCTCCCTGTTCCCCTGTACGTGCTCCGTGTTCCCCTCTACCCGCTCCGTTTACCCTGTACCCGCTCCGTGTTACCCTGTACCCTCTCCGTGTTACCCCGCACCCGCTCCGTGCTTCCCCGTACCCGTTCCGTGTTTCCCCTATACGCTTCGTGTTCCAGCTCCCTTTTCCACTGTATCTGCTCCCTGTTCCCCTGTACCCGCTCCCTGCTCCCCTGTACCCGTTCCCTGATCCCCTGTACATGCTCCGTGTTCCCCTGTTACCACTCCGTGTTCCCCAGTTCCGTGTTCCCTCTGCTCCATGTTCCCCTGTACACGCTCCCTGTACCCCTTTGCACACTCCCTGTTGCCAGTACATGCTGCTTGTTCCCCTGTTCCCTGTTGCACGTGCCATGTTCCCTTCTACCCGCTCCGTGTTCCCCTGTACCCGCTTCCTGTTTCCCTGTTCCCGCTCCGTGTTCCCCTGTACCCGCTCCATGTTCCTCTGTACCCGCTCCGTGTTCCCCAGCACAGGCTCCCTGTACCCGCTCCGTGTTCCCCTGTTCCCGCTCCGTGTTCTTCTGTACCCGCTCCGTGTTGCCCTGCACCAGCTCCCTGTTCCCCTGTACCCGCTCCCTGTTCCCCTGTACCCGCTTCCTGTTCCCCTGTACCAGCTCCGTTTACCCTGTACCCGCTCCGTGTTCCCCTGTTCCCGCTCCGTGTTCCCCTGTACCCGCTCCGTGTTCCTCTGTACCCGCTCCGTGTTGCCCTGTACCAGCTCCCTGTTCCACTGTACCCGCTCCGTGTTGCCCTGCACCAGCTCCCTGTTCCCCTGTACCCGCTCCCTGTTCCCCAGTACCTGCTCCCTGTTCCCCTGTACCCGCTCCCTGATCTCATGTACATGCTCCGTGTTCCCCTGTACCCGCTCCGTGTACCCCTGTACTCGCTCTCTGTTCCACTGTTCCCGCTCCGTGTTCCCCTGTTCCCGCTCCGTGTTCCCCTGTTCCCGCTCCGTGTTCCCCTATTCGCACTCCGTGTTCCCCTGTTCCCGCTCCGTGTTCCTCTGTTCCCGCTCCGTGTTCCTCTGTACCCGCTCCGTGTTGCCCTGTACCAGCTCCCTGTTCCCCTGTACCCGCTCCCTGTTCCCCTGTACCCGTTCCCTGATTCCCTGTACATGCTCCGTGTTCCCCTATACCCGCTCCGTGTACCACTGTACTAGCTCCCTGTTCCCCTGGTCCTGCGCCGTGTTCCCCTGTACCCGCTCCGTGTTCCCCTGTTCCCGCTCCGTGTTCTTCTGTACCCGCTCCGTGTTGCCCTGTATCAGCTCCCTGTTCCCCTGTACCCGCTCCCTGTTCCCCTGTACGTGCTCCGTGTTCCCCTGTACCCGCTCCGTTTACCCTGTACCCGCTCCGTGTTACCCTGTACCCTCTCCGTGTTACCCCGCACCCGCTCCGTGCTTCCCCGTACCCGTTCCGTGTTTCCCCTATACGCTTCGTGTTCCAGCTCCCTTTTCCACTGTATCTGCTCCCTGTTCCCCTGTACCCGCTCCCTGCTCCCCTGTACCCGTTCCCTGATCCCCTGTACATGCTCCGTGTTCCCCTGTTACCACTCCGTGTTCCCCAGTTCCGTGTTCCCTCTGCTCCATGTTCCCCTGTACACGCTCCCTGTACCCCTTTGCACACTCCCTGTTGCCAGTACATGCTGCTTGTTCCCCTGTTCCCTGTTGCACGTGCCATGTTCCCTTCTACCCGCTCCGTGTTCCCCTGTACCCGCTTCCTGTTTCCCTGTTCCCGCTCCGTGTTCCCCTGTACCCGCTCCATGTTCCTCTGTACCCGCTCCGTGTTCCCCAGCACAGGCTCCCTGTACCCGCTCCGTGTTCCCCTGTACCCGCTCCGTGTTCCCCTGTTCCCGCTCCGTGTTCTTCTGTACCCGCTCCGTGTTGCCCTGCACCAGCTCCCTGTTCCCCTGTACCCGCTCCCTGTTCCCCTGTACCCGCTTCCTGTTCCCCTGTACCAGCTCCGTTTACCCTGTACCCGCTCCGTGTTCCCCTGTTACCACTCCGTGTTCCCCAGTTCCGTGTTCCCTCTGCTCCATGTTCCCCTCTACCCGCTCCGTGTTCCCCTGTTCCCGCTCCGTGTTCTTCTGTACCCGCTCCGTGTTGCCCTGTACCAGCTCCCTGTTCCCCTGTACCCGCTCCCTGTTCCCCTGTACGTGCTCCGTGTTCCCCTGTACCCGCTCCGTTTACCCTGTACCCGATCCGTGTTACCCTGTACCCTCTCCGTGTTACCCCGCACCCGCTCCGTGCTTCCCCGTACCCGTTCCGTGTTTCCCCTATACGCGTCGTGTTCCAGCTCCCTTTTCCACTGTATCTGCTCCCTGTTCCCCTGTACCCGCTCCCTGCTCCCCTGTTCCCGTTCCCTGATCCCCTGTACATGCCCCGTGTTCCCCTGTTACCACTTCGTGTTCCCCAGTTCCGTGTTTCCTCTGCTCCATGTTCCCCTGTACACGCTCCCTGTACCCCTTTGCACACTCCCTGTTGCCAGTACATGCTGCTTGTTCCCCTGTTCCCTGTTGCACGTGCCATGTTCCCCTCTACCCGCTCCGTGTTCTCCTGTACCCGCTTCCTGTTTCCCTGTTCCCGCTCCGTGTTCCCCTGTACCCGCTCCATGTTCCTCTGTACCCGCTCCGTGTTCCCCAGCACAGGCTCCCTGTTCCCGCTTCGTGTTCCCCTATTCCCGCTCCGTGTTCCCCTGTTCCCACTCTGCTTTCCACTGTACCTGCTCCGTGTTCCCCTGTTCCCGCTCCCTGTTCCTCTGTTCCCGCTTCGTGTTCCCAAGTTCCCACTCCGTTTTCCAGTGTACCCGCTCCGTGTTCCCCTGTATCCGCTCCATGTGACCCTGTACCCACTGCCTGTTCCCCTGTTCCTGCTCCGTTTTACCCTGTTCCCGCTCCGTGTGCCCCTGTTCCCGCTCCGTGTTCCTCTGTACCCGCTCCGTGTTGCCCTGTACCAGCTCCCTGTTCCCCTGTACCTGCTCCCTGTTCCCCTGTGCCCGCTCCCTGTTCCCCTGTACCTGCTCCCTGTTCCCCAGTACCTGCTCCCTGTTCCCCTGTACCCGCTCCCTGATCCCATGTACATGCTCCATGTTCCTCTGTACCCGCTCCGTGTTCCTCTGTACCCGCTCCGTGTACCCCTGTACTCGCTCCCTGTTCCCCTGTTCCCGCTCTGTGTTCCCCTGTTCCCGCTCCGTGTTCCCCTGTTCCCGCTTCGTGTTCCCCTGTTCCCGCTCCGTGTTCCCCTGTACCCGCTCCGTGTTCCCCTGTTCCCGCTCCGTGTTCTTCTGTACCCGCTCCGTGTTGCCCTGCACCAGCTCCCTGTTCCCCTGTACCCGCTCCCTGTTCCCCTGTACCCGCTTCCTGTTCCCCTGTACCAGCTTCGTTTACCCTGTACCCGCTCCGTGTTCCCCTGTTACCACTCCGTGTTCCCCAGTTCCGTGTTCCCTCTGCTCCATGTTCCCCTCTACCCGCTCCGTGTTCCCCTGTTCCCGCTCCGTGTTCTTCTGTACCCGCTCCGTGTTGCCCTGTACCAGCTCCCTGTTCCCCTGTACCCGCTCCCTGTTGCCCTGTACGTGCTCCGTGTTCCCCTGTACCCGCACCGTTTACCCTGTACCCGCTCCGTGTTACCCTGTACCCTCTCCGTGTTACCCCGCACCCGCTCCGTGCTTCCCCGTACCCGTTCCGTGTTTCCCCTATACGCTTCGTGTTCCAGCTCCCTTTTCCACTGTATCTGCTCCCTATTCCCCTGTACCCGCTCCCTGTTCCCCTGTACCCGTTCCCTGATCCCCTGTACATGCTCCGTGTTCCCCTGTTACCACTCCGTGTTCCCCAGTTCCGTGTTCCCTCTGCTCCATGTTCCCCTGTACACGCTCCCTGTACCCCTTTGCACACTCCCTGTTGCCAGTACATGCTGCTTGTTCCCCTGTTCCCTGTTGCACGTGCCATGTTCCCCTCTACCCGCTCCGTGTTCCCCGGTACCCGCTTCCTGTTTCCCTGTTCCCGCTCCGTGTTCCCCTGTACCCGCTCCATGTTCCTCTGTACCCGCTCCGTGTTCCCCAGCACAGGCTCCCTGTTCCCGCTTCGTGTTCCCCTATTCCCGCTCCGTGTTCCTCTGTTCCCACTCCGCTTTCCACTGTACCTGCTCCGTGTTCCCCTGTTCCCGCTCCCTGTTCCTCTGTTCCCGCTTCGTGTTCCCAAGTTCCCACTCCGTTTTCCACTGTACCCGCTCCGTGTTCCCCTGTATCCGCTCCATGTGACCCTGTACCCACTGCCTGTTCCCCTGTTCCTGCTCCGTGTGCCCCTGTTCCCGCTCCGTGTGCCCCTGTTCCCGCTCCGTGTTCCTCTGTACCCGCTCCGTGTTGCCCTGTACCAGCTCCCTGTTCCCCTGTACCCGCTCCCTGTTCCCCTGTACCCGCTCCCTGTTCCCCAGTACCTGCTCCCTGTTCCCCTGTACCCGCTCCCTGATCCCATGTAGATGCTCCGTGTTCCTCTGTACCCGCTCCGTGTTCCTCTGTACCCGCTCCGTGTACCCATGTACTCGCTCCCTGTTCCCCTGTTCCCGCTCTGTGTTCCCCTGTTCCCGCTCCGTGTTCCCCTGTTCCCGCTCCGTGTTCCCCTGTACCCGCTCCGTGTTCCTCTGTACCCGCTCCGTGTTGCCCTGTACCAGCTCCCTGTTCCACTGTACCCGCTCCGTGTTGCCCTGCACCAGCTCCCTGTTCCCCTGTACCCGCTCCCTGTTCCCCAGTACCTGCTCCCTGTTCCCCTGTACCCGCTCCCTGATCTCATGTACATGCTCCGTGTTCCCCTGTACCCGCTCCGTGTATCCCTGTACTCGCTCTCTGTTCCACTGTTCCCGCTCCGTGTTCCCCTGTTCCCGCTCCGTGTTCCCCTGTTCCCGCTCCGTGTTCCCCTATTCGCGCTCCGTGTTCCCCTGTTCCCGCTCCGTGTTCCTCTGTTCCCGCTCCGTGTTCCTCTGTACCCGCTCCGTGTTGCCCTGTACCAGCTCCCTGTTCCCCTGTACCCGCTCCCTGTTCCCCTGTACCCGTTCCCTGATTCCCTGTACATGCTCCGTGTTCCCCTATACCCGCTCCGTGTACCACTGTACTAGCTCCCTGTTCCCCTGGTCCTGCGCCGTGTTCCCCTGTACCCGCTCCGTGTTCCCCTGTTCCCGCTCCGTGTTCTTCTGTACCCGCTCCGTGTTGCCCTGTATCAGCTCCCTGTTCCCCTGTACCCGCTCCCTGTTCCCCTGTACGTGCTCCGTGTTCCCCTGTACCCGCTCCGTTTACCCTGTACCCGCTCCGTGTTACCCTGTACCCTCTCCGTGTTACCCCGCACCCGCTCCGTGCTTCCCCGTACCCGTTCCGTGTTTCCCCTATACGCTTCGTGTTCCAGCTCCCTTTTCCACTGTATCTGCTCCCTGTTCCCCTGTACCCGCTCCCTGCTCCCCTGTACCCGTTCCCTGATCCCCTGTACATGCTCCGTGTTCCCCTGTTACCACTCCGTGTTCCCCAGTTCCGTGTTCCCTCTGCTCCATGTTCCCCTGTACACGCTCCCTGTACCCCTTTGCACACTCCCTGTTGCCAGTACATGCTGCTTGTTCCCCTGTTCCCTGTTGCACGTGCCATGTTCCCTTCTACCCGCTCCGTGTTCCCCTGTACCCGCTTCCTGTTTCCCTGTTCCCGCTCCGTGTTCCCCTGTACCCGCTCCATGTTCCTCTGTACCCGCTCCGTGTTCCCCAGCACAGGCTCCCTGTTCCCGCTTCGTGTTCCCCTATTCCCGCTCCGTGTTCCCCTGTTCCCACTCCGCTTTCCACTGTACCCGCTCCGTGTTCCCCTGTATCCGCTCCATGTGACCCTGTACCCACTGCCTGTTCCCCTGTTCCTGGTCCGTGTTACCCTGTTCCCGCTCCGTGTGCCCCTGTTCCCGCTCCCTGTTCCCCTGTACCCGCTCCCTGTTCCCCAGTACCTGCTCCCTGTTCCCCTGTACTCGCTCCCTGTTCCCCTGTTCCCGCTCCTTGTTCCCCTGTTCCCGCTCCGTGTTCCCCTGTTCACGCTCCGTGTTCCCCTGTTCCCGCTCCGTGTTCTTCTGTACCCGCTCCGTGTTGCCCTGCACCAGCTCCCTGTTCCCCTGTACCCGCTCCCTGTTCCCCTGTACCCGCTTCCTGTTCCCCTGTACGTGCTCCGTGTTCCCCTGTACCCGCTCCGTTTACCCTGTACCCGCTCTGTGTTACCCTGTACCCTCTCCGTGTTACCCCGCACCCGTTCCGTGTTCCCCCTATCCGCTTCGTGTTCCAGCTCCCTTTTGCACTGTATCTGCTCCCTGTTCCCCTGTACCCGCTCCCTGTTCCCCTGTACATGCTCCCTAATCCCCTGTACATGCTCCGTGTTCCCCTGTTACCACTCCGTGTTCCCCAGTTCCGTGTTCCCTCTGCTCCATGTTCCCCTCTACCCGCTCCGTGTTCCCCTGTTCCCGGTCCGTGTTCTTCTGTACCCGCTCCGTGTTGCCCTGTACCAGCTCCCTGTTCCCCTGTACCCGCTCCCTGTTCCCCTGTACCCGTTCCCTGATCCCCTGTACATGCTCCGTGTTCCCCTGTTACCACTCCGTGTTCCCCAGTTCCGTGTTCCCTCTGCTCCATGTTCCCCTGTACACGCTCCCTGTACCCCTTTGCACACTCCCTGTTGCCAGTACATGCTGCTTGTTCCCCTGTTCCCTGTTGCACGTGCCATGTTCCCCTCTACCCGCTCCGTGTTCCCCTGTACCCGCTTCCTGTTTCCCTGTTCCCGCTCCGTGTTCCCCTGTACCCGCTCCATGTTTCTCTGTACCCGCTCCGTGTTCCCCAGCACAGGCTCCCTGTTCCCGCTTCGTGTTCCCCTATTCCCGCTCCGTGTTCCCCTGTTCCCACTCCGCTTTCCACTGTACCTGCTCCGTGTTCCCCTGTTCCCGCTCCCTGTTCCTCTGTTCCCGCTTCGTGTTCCCAAGTTCCCACTCCGTTTTACACTGTACCCACTCCGTGTTCCCCTGTATCCGCTCCATGTGACCCTGTACCCACTGCCTGTTCCCCTGTTCCTGCTCCGTGTTACCCTATTCCCGCTCCGTGTGCCCCTGTTCCCGCTCCGTGTTCCTCTGTACCCGCTCCGTGTTGCCCTGTACCAGCTCCCTGTTCCCCTGTACCCGCTCCCTGTTCCCCTGTACCCGTTCCCTGTTCCCCAGTACCTGCTCCCTGTTCCCCTGTACCCGCTCCCTGATCCCATGTACATGCTCCGTGTTCCTCTGTACCCGCTCCGTGTTCCTCTGTACCCGCTCCGTGTACCCCTGTACTCGCTCCCTGTTCCCCTGTTCCCGCTCTGTGTTTCCCTGTTCCCGCTCCGTGTTCCCCTGTTCCCACTCCGTGTTGCCCTGTACCCGCTCCGTGTTCCCCTGTACCCGCTCCGTGTTCCCCTGTACCCGCTCCGTGTTCCCCTGTACCCGCTCCGTGTTCTTCTGTACCCGCTCCGTGTTGCCCTGCACCAGCTCCCTGTTCCCCTGTACCCGCTCCCTGTTCCCCTGTACCCGCTTCCTGTTCCCCTGTACGTGCTCCGTGTTCCCCTGTACCCTCTCCGTGTTACCCCGCACCCGCTCCGTGCTTCCCCGTACCCGTTCCCTGTTTCCCCTATACGCTTCGTGTTCCAGCTCCCTTTTCCACTGTATCTGCTCCCTGTTCCCCTGTACCCGCTCCCTGCTCCCCTGTACCCGCTCCGTGTTCCCCTGTTACCACTCCGTGTTCCCCAGTTCCGTGTTCCCTCTGCTCCATGTTCCCCTGTACACGCTCCCTGTACCCCTTTGCACACTCCCTGTTGCCAGTACATGCTGCTTGTTCCCCTGTTCCCTGTTGCACGTGCCATGTTCCCCTCTACCCGCTCCGTGTTCCCCTGTACCCGCTTCCTGTTTCCCTGTTCCCGCTCCGTGTTCCCCTGTACCCGCTCCATGTTCCTCTGTACCCGCTCCGTGTTCCCCAGCACAGGCTCCCTGTTCCCGCTTCGTGTTCCCCTATTCCCGCTCCGTGTTCCCCTGTTCCCACTCCGCTTTCCACTATACCTGCTCCGTGTTCCCCTGTTCCCGCTCCCTGTTCCTCTGTTCCCGCTTCGTGTTCCCAAGTTCCCACTCCGTTTTCCACTGTACCCGCTCCGTGTTCCACTGTATCCGCTCCATGTGACCCTGTACCCACTGCCTGTTCCCCTGTTCCTGCTCCGTGTTACCCTGTTCCCGCTCCGTGTGCCCCTGTTCCCGCTCCGTGTTCCTCTGTACCCGCTCCGTGTTGCCCTGTACCAGCTCCCTGTTCCCCTGTACCCGCTCCCTGTTCCCCTGTGCCCGCTCCCTGATCCCATGTACATGCTCCATGTTCCTCTGTACCCGCTCCGTGTTCCTCTGTACCCGCTCCGTGTACACCTGTACTCTCTCCCTGTTCCCCTGTTCCCGCTCTGTGTTCCCCTGTTCCCGCTCTGTGTTCCCCTGTTCCCGCTCCGTGTTCCCCTGTTCCCGCTCCATGTTCCCCTGTACCCGCTCCGTGTTCCCCTGTTCCCGCTCCGTGTTCCCCTGTTCCCGCTCCGTGTTCTTCTGTACCCGCTCCGTGTTGCCCTGCACCAGCTCCCTGTTCCCCTGTACCCGCTCCCTGTTCCCCTGTACCCGCTTCCTGTTCCCCTGTACGTGCTCCGTGTTCCCCTGTACCCGCTCCGTTTACCCTGTACCCGCTCTGTGTTACCCTGTACCCTCTCCGTGTTACCCCGCACCTGCTCCATGCTCCCCCGTACCCGTTCCGTGTTCCCCCTATCCGCTTCGTGTTCCAGCTCCCTTTTGCACTTTATCTGCTCCCTGTTCCATTGTACCCGCTCCCTGTTCCCCTGTACATGCTCCCTAATCCCCTGTACATGCTCCGTGTTCCCCTGTTACCACTCCGTGTTCCCCAGTTCCGTGTTCCCTCTGCTCCATGTTCCCCTCTACCCGCTCCGTGTTCCCCTGTTCCCGCTCCGTATTCTTCTGTACCCGCTCCGTGTTGCCCTGTACCAGCTCCCTGTTCCCCTGTACCCGCTCCCTGTTCCCCTGTACGTGCTCCGTGTTCCCCTGTACCCGCTCCGTTTACCCTGTACCCGCTCTGTGTTACCCTGTACCCTCTCCGTGTTACCCCGCACCCGCTCCGTGCTTCCCCGTACCCGTTCCGTGTTTCCCCAAAACGCTTCGTGTTCCAGCTCCCTTTTCCACTGTATCTGCTCCCTGTTCCCCTGTACCCGCTCCCTGTTCCCCTGTACCCGTTCCCTGATCCCCTGTACATGCTCCGTGTTCCCCTGTTACCACTCCGTGTTCCCCAGTTCCGTGTTCCCTCTGCTCCATGTTCCCCTGTACACGCTCCCTGTACCCCTTTGCATACTCCCTGTTGCCAGTACATGCTGCTTGTTCCCCTGTTCCCTGTTGCACGTGCCATGTTCCCCTCTACCCGCTCCGTGTTCCCCTGTACCCGCTTCCTGTTTCCCTGTTCCCGCTCCGTGTTCCCCTGTACCCGCTCCATGTTCCTCTGTACCCGCTCCGTGTTCCCCAGCACAGGCTCCCTGTTCCCGCTTCGTGTTCCCCTATTCCCGCTCCGTGTTCCTCTGTTCCCACTCCGCTTTCCACTGTACCTGCTCCGTGTTCCCCTGTTCCCGCTCCCTGTTCCTCTGTTCCCGCTTCGTGTTCCCAAGTTCCCACTCCGCTTTCCACTGTACCCGCTCCGTGTTGCCCTGTACCAGCTCCCTGTTCCCCTGTACCCGCTCCGTGTTACCCTGTTCCCGCTCCGTGTGCCCCTGTTCCCGCTCCGTGTTCCTCTGTACCCGCTCCGTGTTGCCCTGTACCAGCTCCGTGTTCCCCTGTTCCCGCTCCCTGTTCCTCTGTACCCGCTTCGTGTTCCACTGTATCCGCTCCATGTGACCCTGTACCCACTGCCTGTTCCCCTGTTCCTGCTCCGTGTTACCCTGTTCCCGCTCCGTGTGCCCCTGTTCCCGCTCCGTGTTCCTCTGTACCCGCTCCGTGTTGCCCTGTACCAGCTCCCTGTTCCCCTGTACCAGCTCCCTGTTCCCCTGTACCCGCTCCCTGTTCCCCTGTACCCGCTCCCTGTTCCCCAGTACCTGCTCCCTGTTCCCCTGTACCCGCTCCCTGATCCCATGTAGATGCTCCGTGTTCCTCTGTACCCGCTCCGTGTTCCTCTGTACCCGCTCCGTGTACCCATGTACTCGCTCCCTGTTCCCCTGTTCCCGCTCTGTGTTCCCCTGTTCCCGCTCCGTGTTCCCCTGTTCCCGCTCCGTGTTCCCCTGTTCCCGCTCCATGTTCCCCTGTTCCCGCTCCGTGTTCCTCTGTACCCGCTCCGTGTTGCCCTGTACCAGCTCCCTGTTCCACTGTACCCGCTCCCTGTTCCCCTGTACCCGCTCCCTGTTCCCCTGTACCCGCTCCCTGTTCCCCAGTACCTGCTCCCTGTTCCCCTGTACCCGCTCCCTGATCTCATGTACATGCTCCGTGTTCCCCTGTTACCACTCCGTGTTCCCCAGTTCCGTGTTCCCTCTGCTCCATGTTCCCCTCTACCCGCTCCGTGTTCCCCTGTTCCCGCTCCGTGTTCTTCTGTACCCGCTCCGTGTTGCCCTGTACCAGCTCCCTGTTCCCCTGTACCCGCTCCCTGTTCCCCTGTACGTGCTCCGTGTTCCCCTGTACCCGCTCCGTTTACCCTGTACCCGCTCTGTGTTACCCTGTACCCTCTCCGTGTTACTCCGCACCCGCTCCGTGCTTCCCCGTACCCGTTCCGTGTTTCCCCTATACGCTTCGTGTTCCAGCTCCCTTTTCCACTGTATCTGCTCCCTGTTCCCCTGTACCCGCTCCCTGTTCCCCTGTACCCGTTCCCTGATCCCCTGTACATGCTCCGTGTTCCCCTGTTACCACTCCGTGTTCCCCAGTTCCGTGTTCCCTCTGCTCCATGTTCCCCTGTATACGCTCCCTGTACCCCTTTGCACACTCCCTGTTGCCAGTACATGCTGCTTGTTCCCCTGTTCCCTGTTGCACGTGCCATGTTCCCCTCTACCCGCTCCGTGTTCCCCTGTACCCGCTTCCTGTTTCCCTGTTCCCGCTCCGTGTTCCCCTGTACCCGCTCCATGTTTCTCTGTACCCGCTCCGTGTTCCCCAGCACAGGCTCCCTGTTCCCGCTTCGTGTTCCCCTATTCCCGCTCCGTGTTCCTCTGTTCCCACTCCGCTTTCCACTGTACCTGCTCCGTGTTCCCCTGTTCCCGCTCCCTGTTCCTCTGTTCCCGCTTCGTGTTCCCAAGTTCCCACTCCGCTTTCCACTGTACCCGCTCCGTGTTGCCCTGTACCAGCTCCCTGTTCCCCTGTACCCGCTCCGTGTTACCCTGTTCCCGCTCCGTGTGCCCCTGTTCCCGCTCCGTGTTCCTCTGTACCCGCTCCGTGTTGCCCTGTACCAGCTCCCTGTTCCCCTGTTCCCGCTCCGTGTTCCCCTGTTCCCGCTCCGTGTTCCCCTGTTCCCGCTCCGTGTTCCCCTGTTCCCGCTCCGTGTTCCCCTGTTCCCGCTCCGTTTTCCTCTGTACCCGCTCCGTGTTGCCCTGTACCAGCTCCCTGTTCCCCTGTACTCGCTCCCTGTTCCCCTGTACCCGCTCCCTGTTCCCCAGTACCCGCTCCCTGATCTCATGTACATGCTCCGTGTTCCCCTGTGCCCGCTCCGTGTACCCCTGTACTCGCTCCGTGTTCCCCTGTTCCCGCTCCGTGTTCCCCTGTTCCTGCTCCGTGTTCCCCTATTCGCGCTCCGTGTTCCCCTGTTCCCGCTCCGTGTTCCTCTGTTCCCGCTCCGTGTTCCTCTGTACCCGCTCCGTGTTGCCCTGTACCAGCTCCCTGTTCCCCTGTACCCGCTCCCTGTTCCCCTGTACCCGTTCCCTGATTCCCTGTACATGCTCCGTGTTCCCCTATACCCGCTCCGTGTACCACTGTACTAGCTCCCTGTTCCCCTGGTCCTGCGCCGTGTTCCCCTGTACCCGCTCCGTGTTCCCCTGTTCCCGCTCCGTGTTCTTCTGTACCCGCTCCGTGTTGCCCTGTACCAGCTCCCTGTTCCCCTGTACCCGCTCCCTGTTCCCCTGTACCCGCTCCGTTTACCCTGTACCCGCTCCGTGTTACCCTGTACCCGCTCCGTGTTCCCCTGTTCCCGCTCCGTGTTCTTCTGTACCCGCTCCGTGTTGCCCTGTATCTGCTCCCTGTTCCCCTGCACCCGCTCCCTGTTCCCCTGTACATGCTCCCTAATCCCCTGTACATGCTCCGTGTTCCCCTGTTACCACTCCGTGTTCCCCAGTTCCCTGTTCCCTCTGCTCCATGTTCCCCTCTACCCGCTCCGTGTTCCCTTGTTCCCGCTCCGTGTTCTTCTGTACCCGCTCCGTGTTGCCCTGTACCAGCTCCCTGTTCCCCTGTACCCGCTCCCTGTTCCCCTGTACGTGCTCCATGTTCCCCTGTACCCGCTCCGTTTACCCTGTACCCCCTCCGAGTTACCCTGTACCCTCTCCGTGTTACCCCGCACCAGCTCCGTGCTTCCCCGTACCCGTTCCGTGTTTCCCCTATACGCTCCGTTTTCCAGCTCCCTTTTCCACTGTATCTGCTCCCTGTTCCCCTGTACCCGCTCCCTGTTCCCCTGTACCCGTTCCCTGATCCCCTGTACATGCTCCGTGTTCCCCTGTTACCACTCCGTGTTCCCCAGTTCCGTGTTCCCTCTGCTCCATGTTCCCCTGTACACGCTCCCTGTACCCCTTTGCACACTCCCTGTTGCCAGTACATGCTGCTTGTTCCCCTGTTCCCTGTTGCACGTGCCATGTTCCCCTCTACCCGCTCCGTGTTCCCCTGTACCCGCTTCCTGTTTCCCTGTTCCCGCTCCGTGTTCCCCTGTACCCGCTCCATGTTTCTCTGTACCCGCTCCGTGTTCCCCAGCACAGGCTCCCTGTTCCCGCTTCGTGTTCCTCTGTTCCCGCTTCGTGTTCCCAAGTTCCCACTCCGTTTTACACTGTACCCGTTCCGTGTTCCCCTGTATCCGCTCCATGTGACCCTGTACCCACTGCCTGTTCCCCTGTTCCCGCTCCGTGTTCCTCTGTACCCGCTCCGTGTTCCCCTGATTCCCTGTACCCGCTTCCTGATTCCCTGTACATGCTCCGTGTTCCCCTGTACACGCTCCGTGTTGCCCTGTACCAGCTGCCTGTTCCCTTGTACCCGCTTCCTGTTCCCCTGTACCCGCTCCCTGTTCGCGTGTACATGCTCCGTATTCCCCTGTACACGCTCCCTGTTCTCATGTTCCCGCACCATGTTACCCTGTACCCGCACCGTGTTGCCCTCTACCCACTCCTTGCTGCCTTGTTCCCGCTCCATGTTCCCCTGTTCCCGCTCTGTGTTCCTCTGTTCCCGCTCCACGTTACCCTGTTCCTGCTCTGTGTTCCCCTGTACCCGCTCCATGTTACCCTGTACCTGCTCCGTGTTGCCCTGTACCTGCTCCCTGTTCCCCAGTACCTGATCCCTGTTCCCCTGATCCCCGTTCCCCTGTACCCACTCCCTGATCCCCTGTTCGCTCCGTGTTCCCCTGTTCCCGCTCCGTGTTCCCCTGTTCCCGCTCCGTGTTCCCCTGTTCCCGCTCCGTGTTCCCCTGAAACCGTTCCGTGTTGCCCTGTACCAGCTCCCTGTTCCCCTGTACCCGCTCCCTGTTCCCCTGTACCCGCTTCCTGTTCCCCTGTACATGCTCCGTGTTACCCTGTACCCTCTCCGTGATACCCCGTACCTGCTCCGTGCTCCCCCGTACCCGTTCTGTATTCCCCCTATCCGGTCCGTGTTCCTGCTCCCTTTTCCACTGTATTCGCTGCCCGTTCCCCTGCACCCGCTCCCTGTTCCCTCTTCCCACTCCGTGTTCCCCTGTACCCGCTCCGTGTTCCATTGTACCCGCTGCCTGTTCCGCTGTACGCGCTGCCTGTTCCCCTGTTCCCACTCCGTGTTCCCCTGTACCCGCTCCGTGTTCCACTATTCCCGCACCGTGTTCCCCTGTACTCGCACCATGTTACGCTGTACCCACTCCTTGTTGCCTTGTTCCCGCTCCGTGTTCCCCTGTTCCCGCTCCCAGTTTCCCTGTACCCGGTCCGTGTTCCCCTGTTCCCGCTCCGTGTTGCCCTGTACCAGCTGCCTGTTTCCCTGTACCCGCTTCCTGTTCCCCTGTACACGCTCCCTGTTCCGCTGTACATGCTCCGTATTCCCCTATACATGCTCCATGTTCTCCTATTTCCGCTCCTTGTTACCCTGCTCCCGCTCCGTTTTCCTCTGTTCACGGTCCGTGTTAATCTGAACCCGCTCCGTGTTCCACTGTACCCGCTCCGTGTTCCACTGTACCTGCTCCAGGTTACTCTGTACCCACTCCTTGTTGCACTGTTCCCGCTCCGTGTTCCCCTGTACCCGCTCCGTGTTCCCCTGTTCCCGCTCCGTGTTCCTCTGTACCCACTCCGTGTTGCCCTGTACCCGCTCCGTTTACCGTGTACCCGCTCCGTGTTCATCTGTTCCCGCTCCGTGTTCCCCTGTTCCTGCTCCGTGTTCCCCTGTACCCGCTCCGTGTTCCCCTGTTCCCGCTCCGTGTTCCCCTGTACCAGCTGCCTGTTCCCCTGTACCCGCTTCCTTTTCCCCTGTACCGGCTCCCTGTTCCCCTGTACATGCTACCTATTCCCCTATACATGCTCCCTGTGCTCCTGTTCCCGCTCCTTGTTGCCCTGTTCCCGCTCCTTGTTGCCCTGTTCCCGCTCCGTGTTCCTCTGTTCCCGCTCCGTGTTACCCTGTTCCCGCTCCGTGTTCCCCTGTACCCGCTCCGTGCTCCGCTGTACCTGCTGCCTGTTCCGCTGTACCCACTCCGTGTTCCCCTGTACCCGCACCGTGTTCCTCTGTACCCGCTCCGTGTTCCGCTGCACAGGCTCCCTGTTCCCCTGTTCCCGCTCCGTGTTCCGCTATTCCCGCTCCGTGTTCCCCTGTTCCCGCTCCATTTTCACCTGTACCTGCTCCCTGTTCCCCTGTACCCACACCATGTTACCCTGTACCCACTCCTTGTTGCCTTGTTCCCGCTCCATGTTCCCCTGTTCCCGCTCTGTGTTCCCCTGTTCCCGCTCTGTGTTCCCCTGTCCCACTCCGTGTTCCTCTGTTCCCGCTCCGTGTTATCCTGTTCCTGCTCCGTGTTCCCCTGTACCCGCTCCGTGTTCCCCTGTACCCGCTCCACGTTCCCCTGTTCCCGCTCCGTGTTGCCCTGTACCAGCTGCCTGTTCCCCTGTACCCGCTTCCTGTTCCCCTGTACCCGCTCCCTGTTCCCCTGTACCCGCTCCGTGTTCCCCTGATTCCCTGTACCCGCTTCCTGATTCCCTGTACATGCTCCGTGTTCCCCTGTACCCGCTCTGTGTTCCGCTGTACTCGTTCCCTGTTCCCCTGTTCTGTTCCGTTCCCCTGTTCCCGCTCCGTGTTCCTCTGTTCCCGCTCCGTGTTCCCCTGTTCCCGCTCCGTGTTCCTCTGTTCCCGCTCCGTGTTACCCTGTTCCTGCTCTGTGTTCCCCTGTACCCGCTCCGTGTTCCCCTGTTCCCGCTCCCTGTTCCCCTGTACCTGCTCCGTGTTCCCCTGATTCCCTGTACCCGCTTCCTAATTCCCTGTACATGCTCCGTGTTCCCCTATACCCGCTCTGTGTTCCGCTGTACTCGTTCCCTGTTCCCCTGTTCTGTTCCGTTCCCCTGTTCCCGCTCCGTGTTCCCCTGTTCCCGCTCCGTGTTCCTCTGTTCCCGCTCCGTGTTCCCCTGTTCCCGCTCCGTGTTCCTCTGTTCCCGCTTCGTGTTCCCCTGTTCCCGCTCCGTGTTCCTCTGTTCCCGCTCCGTGTTCCGCTGCACAGGCTCCCTGTTCCCCTGTTCCCGCTCCGTGTTCCCCTATTCCCGCTCCGTGTTCCCCTGTTCTCGCTCTATTTTCATCTGTACCAGCTCCCTGTTACCCTGTACCCGCACCATGTTGCCCTCTACCCACTCCTTGTTGCCTTGTTCCCGCTCCATGTTCCCCTGTTCCCGCTCTGTGTTCCTCTGTTCCCGCTCCATGTTACCCTGTTCCCGCTCTGTGTTCCCCTGTACCCGCTCCGTGTTCCCCTGTTCCCGCTCCGTGTTGCCCTGTACCAGCTGCCTGTTCCCTTGTACCCGCTTCCTGTTCCCCTGTACCCGCTCCCTGTTCCCGTGCACATGCTCCGTATTCCCCTGTACACGCTCCCTGTTCTCCTGTTCCCGCTCCTTGTTGCCCTGTTCCTGTTCCGTGTTCCTCTGTTCCCGCTCCGTGTTACCCTGTTCCCGCTCCGTGTTCCCCTGTTCCCGCTCCGTGTTCCTCTGTACCCGTTCCGTGTTGCGCTATACCAGCTCCCTGTTCCCCTGTACCCGCTCCCTGTTCCCCTGTACCCGCTCCCTCTTCCCCTGTACATGCTCCGTATTCTCGTTTACCCGTTTCCTGTTCCCCTGTACCCGCTCCCTGTTCCCCTGTAGCCGCTCCCTGTTCCCCAGTACCTGATCCCTGTTCCCCAGTACCTGATCCCTGTTCCCCTGTACCTGCTCCCTGATCCCCGTTCCCCTGTACCCACTCCCTGATCCCCTGTTCGCTCCGTGTTCCCCTGTTCCCGCTCCGTGTTCCCCTGAAACCGTTCCGTGTTCCTCTGTACCCGCTCCGTGTTGCCCTGTACCAGCTCCCTGTTCCCCTGTACCCGCTCCCTGTTCCCCTGTACCCGCTTCCTGTTCCCCTGTACATGCTCCGTGTTACCCTGTACCCTCTCCGTGATATCCCGTACCCGCTCCGTGCTCCCCCGTACCCGTTCTGTGTTCCCCCTATCCGCTTCGTGTTCCTGCTCCCTTTTCCACTGTATTCGCTGCCTGTTCCCCTGCACCCGCTCCCTGTTCCCTCTTCCCGCTCCGTGTTCCCCTGTACCCGCTCCGTGTTCCACTGTACCCGCTGCCTGTTCCGCTGTACCCGCTGCCTGTTCCCCTGTACCCACTCCGTGTACCCCTGTACCCGCTCCGTGTTCCTCTCTACCCGCTCCGTGTTCCCCGGCACAGGCTCCCTGGTCCCGCTCCTTGTTCCCCTGTTCCCGCTCTGTGTTCCTCTGTACCCGCTCCGTGTTCCCCTGATTCCCTGTACCCGCTTCCTGATTCCCTATACATGCTCCGTGTACCCCTGTACCCGCTCTGTGTTCCGCTGTACTCGTTCCCCGTACCCCTGTTTCCGCTCCGTTCCCCTGTTCCCGCTCCGTGTTCCTCTGTTCCCGCTCCGTGTTCCCCTGTTCCCGCTCCGTGTTCCTCTGTTCCCGCTTCGTGTTCCCCTGTTCCCGCTCCGTGTTCCTCTGTTCCCGCTTCGTGTTCCCCTGTTTCCGCTCCGTGTTCCCCTGTTTCCGCTCCGTGTTCCGCTGTGCCCGCTGCCTGTTCCCCTGTACACACTCCGTGTTCCCCTGTACCCGCTCCGTGTTCCTCTGTACCCGCTCCGAGTTCCGCTGCACAGGCTCCCTGTTCCCCTGTTCCCGCTCCGTGTTCCCCTCTTCCCGCTCCGTGTTCCCCTGTTCTCACTCCATTTTCACCTGTACCCGCTCCCTTTTCCCCTGTACCCGCTCCCTGATCCCCGTTCCCCTGTACCCGCTCCCTGATCCCCTGTTCGCTCCGTGTTCCCTGTTCCCGCTCCGTGTTCCCCTGAAACCGTTCCGTGTTCCTCTGTACCCGCTCCGTGTTGCCCTGTACCAGCTCCCTGTTCCCCTGTACCCGCTCCCTGTTCCCCTGTACCCGCTCCCTGTTCCCCTATACATGCTCCGTGTTACCCTGTACCCTCTCCGTGCTTTCCCGTACCCGCTCCGTGCTCCCCCGTACCCGTTCTGTGTTCCCCCTATCCGGTTCGTGTTCCTGCACCCTTTTCCACTCTATTCGCTGCCTGTTCCCCTGCACCCGCTCCCTGTTCCCTCTTCCCGCTCCGTGTTTCCCTGTACCCGCTCCGTGTTCCACTGTACCCGCTGCCTGTTCTGCTGTACCCGCTGCCTGTTCCCCTGTACCCACTCCGTGTACCCCTGTACCCGCTCCGTGTTCCTCTCTACCCGCTCCGTGTTCCGCGGCACAGGCTCCCTGTTCCAGCTTCGTGTTCCCCTATTCCCGCTCCCTGTTCCCCTGTTCCCACTCCGTTTTCCCCTGTACCCAGTCCGTGTTCCCCTGTTCCCGCTCCCTGTTCCTCTGTTCCCGCTTCGTGTTCCCATGTTCCCACTCCGTTTTCCACTGTTCCCGTTCCGTGTTCCTCTGTTCCCGCTCCATGTTGCCCTGTACCTGATCCGTTTACCCTGTACCCACTCCGTGTTCCTCTGTTCCGCTCCGTGTTCCCCTGTTCCTGCTCCGCGTTCGCCTGTTCCCGCTCCGTGTTGCCCTGTACCCGCTCCGTGTTGCCCTGTACCCGCTCCGTGTTCCCCTGTTCCCGCTCCGTGTTCCCCTGTTCCCGCTCCGTGTTCCTCTGTACCCGCTCCGTGTTCCCCTGATTCCCTGTACCCGCTTCCTGATTCCCTGTACATGCTCCGTGTTCCCCTGTACACGCTCCGTGTTGCCCTGTACCAGCTGCCTGTTCGCTTGTACCCGCTTCCTGTTCCCCTGTACCCGCTCCCTGTTCGCGTGTACATGCTCCGTATTCCCCTGTACACGCTCCCTGTTCTCATGTTCCCGCACCATGTTGCCCTCTACCCACTCCTTGCTGCCTTGTTCCCGCTCCATGTTCCCCTGTTCCCGCTCTGTGTTCCTCTGTTCCCGCTCCACGTTACCCTGTTCCTGCTCTGTGTTCCCCTGTACCCGCTCCATGTTACCCTGTACCTGCTCCGTGTTGCCCTGTACCTGCTCCCTGTTCCCCAGTACCTGATCCCTGTTCCCCTGATCCCCGTTCCCCTGTACCCGCTCCCTGATCCCCTGTTCGCTCCGTGTTCCCCTGTTCCCGCTCCGTGTTCCCCTGTTCCCGCTCCATGTTCCCCTGTTCCCGCTCCGTGTTCCCCTGAAACCGTTCCGTGTTCCTCTGTACCCGCTCCCTGTTCCCCTGTACCCGCTCCCTGTTCCCCTGTACCCGCTCCCTGTTCCCCTGTACATGCTCCGTGTTACCCTGTACCCTCTCCGTGCTTTCCCGTACCCGCTCCGTGCTCCCCCGTACCCGTTCTGTGTTCCCCCTATCCGGTTCGTGTTCCTGCACCCTTTTCCACTCTATTCGCTGCCTGTTCCCCTGCACCCGCTCCCTGTTCCCTCTTCCCGCTCCGTGTTTCCCTGTACCCGCTCCGTGTTCCACTGTACCCGCTGCCTGTTCCGCTGTACCCGCTGCCTGTTCCCCTGTACCCACTCCGTGTACCCCTGTACCCGCTCCGTGTTCCTCTCTACCCGCTCCGTGTTCCCCGGCACAGGCTCCCTGTTCCAGCTTCATGTTCCCCTATTCCCGCTCCCTGTTCCCCTGTTCCCACTCCGTTTTCCCCTGTACCCGGTCCGTGTTCCCCTGTTCCCGCTCCCTGTTCCTCTGTTCCCGCTTCGTGTTCCCATGTTCCCACTCTGTTTTCCACTGTTCCCGTTCCGTGTTCCTCTGTTCCCGCTCCGTGTTGCCCTGTACCTGCTCCGTTTACCCTGTACCCACTCCGTGTTCCTCTGTTCCGCTCCGTGTTCCCCTGTTCCTGCTCCGCGTTCGCCTGTTCCCGCTCCGTGTTCCTCTGTTCCCGCTCCGTGTTACCCTGTACCCTCTCCGTGATACCCCATACCTGCTCCGTGCTCCCCCGTACCCGTTCTGTATTCCCCCTATCCGGTCCGTGTTCCTGCTCCCTTTTCCACTGTATTCGCTGCCCGTTCCCCTGCACCCGCTCCCTGTTCCCTCTTCCCGCTCCGTGTTCCCCTGTACCCGCTGCCTGTTCCGCTGTACGCGCTGCCTGTTCCCCTGTTCCCACTCCGTGTTCCCCTGTACCCGCTCCGTGTTCCACTATTCCCGCACCGTGTTCCCCTGTACTCGCACCATGTTACGCTGTACCCACTCCTTGTTGCCTTGTTCCCGCTCCGTGTTCCCCTGTTCCCGCTCTGTGTTCCTCTGTTCCCGCTCCGTGTTCCTCTGTTCCCGCTCCGTGTTACCCTGTTCCCGCTCCCAGTTTCCCTGTACCCGGTCCGTGTTCCCCTGTTCCCGCTCCGTGTTGCCCTGTACCAGCTGCCTGTTTCCCTGTACCCGCTTCCTGTTCCCCTGTACACGCTCCCTGTTCCGCTGTACATGCTCCGTATTCCCCTATACATGCTCCGTGTTCTCCTATTTCCGCTCCTTGTTACCCTGCTCCCGCTCCGTTTTCCTCTGTTCACGGTCCGTGTTAATCTGAACCCGCTCCGTTTTCCACTGTACCCGCTCCGTGTTCCACTGTACCTGCTCCAGGTTACTCTGTACCCACTCCTTGTTGCACTGTTCCCGCTCCGTGTTCCCCTGTACCCGCTCCGTGTTCCCCTGTTCCCGCTCCGTGTTCCTCTGTACCCACTCCGTGTTGCCCTGTACCCGCTCCGTTTACCCTGTACCCGCTCCGTGTTCCTCTGTTCCCGCTCCGTGTTCCCCTGTTCCTGCTCCGTGTTCCCCTGTACCCGCTCCGTGTTCCCCTGTTCCCGCTCCGTGTTCCCCTGTACCAGCTGCCTGTTCCCCTGTACCCGCTTCCTTTTCCCCTGTACCGGCTCCCTGTTCCCCTGTACATGCTACGTATTCCCCTATACATGCTCCCTGTTCTCCTGTTCCCGCTCCTTGTTGCCCTGTTCCCGCTCCTTGTTGCCCTGTTCCCGCTCCGTGTTCCTCTGTTCCCGCTCCGTGTTACCCTGTTCCCGCTCCGTGTTCCCCTGTACCCGCTCCGTGCTCCGCTGTACCTGCTGCCTGTTCCGCTGTACCCACTCCGTGTTCCCCTGTACCCGCACCGTGTTCCTCTGTACCCGCTCCGTGTTCCGCTGCACAGGCTCCCTGTTCCCCTGTTCCCGCTCCGTGTTCCGCTATTCCCGCTCCGTGTTCCCCTGTTCCCGCTCCATTTTCACCTGTACCTGCTCCCTGTTCCCCTGTACCCACACCATGTTACCCTGTACCCACTCCTTGTTGCCTTGTTCCCGCTCCATGTTCCTCTGTTCCCGCTTCGTGTTCCCATGTTCCCACTCCGTTTTCCACTGTTCCCGTTCCGTGTTGCCCTGTACCTGCTCCGTTTACCCTGTACCCACTCCGTGTTCCTCTGTTCCGCTCCGTGTTCCCCTGTTCCTGCTCCGCGTTCGCCTGTTCCCGCTCCGTGTTCCTCTGTACCCGCTCCGTGTTCCTCTGTACCCGCTCCGTGTTGCCCTGTACCCGCTCCGTGTTCCCCTGTTCCCGCTCCGTGTTCCCCTGTTCCCGCTCCGTGTTCCTCTGTACCCGCTCCGTGTTCCCCTGATTCCCTGTACCCGCTTCCTGATTCCCTGTACATGCTCCGTGTTCCCCTGTACACGCTCCGTGTTGCCCTGTACCAGCTGCCTGTTCCCTTGTACCCGCTTCCTGTTCCCCTGTACCCGCTCCCTGTTCGCGTGTACATGCTCCATATTCCCCTGTACACGCTCCCTGTTCTCATGTTCCCGCACCATGTTACCCTGTACCCGCACCGTGTTGCCCTCTACCCACTCCTTGCTGCCTTGTTCCCGCTCCATGTTCCCCTGTTCCCGCTCTGTGTTCCTCTGTTCCCGCTCCACGTTACCCTGTTCCTGCTCTGTGTTCCCCTGTACCCGCTCCATGTTACCCTGTACCTGCTCCGTGTTGCCCTGTACCTGCTCCCTGTTCCCCAGTACCTGATCCCTGTTCCCCTGATCCCCGTTCCCCTGTACCCGCTCCCTGATCCCCTGTTCGCTCCGTGCTCCCCTGTTCCCGCTCCGTGTTCCCCTGTTCCCGCTCCGTGTTCCCCTGTTCCCGCTCCGTGTTCCCCTGAAACCGTTCCGTGTTCCTCTGTACCCGCTCCGTGTTGCCCTGTACCAGCTCCCTGTTCCCCTGTACCCGCTCCCTGTTCCCCTGTACCCGCTTCCTGTTCCCCTGTACATGCTCCGTGTTACCCTGTACCCTCGCCGTGCTTTCCCGTACCCGCTCCGTGCTCCCCCGTACCCGATCTGTGTTCCCCCTATCCGGTTCGTGTTCCTGCACCCTTTTCCACTCTATTCGCTGCCTGTTCCCCTGCACCCGCTCCCTGTTCCCTCTTCCCGCTCCGTGTTTCCCTGTACCCGCTCCGTGTTCCACTGTACCCGCTGCCTGTTCTGCTGTACCCGCTGCCTGTTCCCCTGTACCCACTCCGTGTACCCCTGTACCCGCTCAGTGTTCCTCTCTACCCGCTCCGTGTTCCCCGGCACAGGCTCCCTGTTCCAGCTTCGTGTTCCCCTATTCCCGCTCCCTGTTCCCCTGTTCCCACTCCGTTTTCCCCTGTACCCGGTCCGTGTTCCCCTGTTCCCGCTCCCTGTTCCTCTGTTCCCGCTTCGTGTTCCCATGTTCCCACTCCGTTTTCCACTGTTCCCGTTCCGTGTTCCTCTGTTCCCGTTCCGTGTTCCTCTGTTCTCGCTCCGTGTTGCCCTGTACCTGCTCCGTTTACCCTGTACCCACTCCGTGTTCCTCTGTTCCGCTCCGTGTTCCCCTGTTCCTGCTCCGCGTTCGCCTGTTCCCGCTCCGTGTTCCTCTGTACCCGCTCCGTGTTGCCCTGTACCCGCTCCGTGTTCCCCTGTTCCCGCTCCGTGTTCCCCTGTTCCCGCTCCGTGTTCCTCTGTACCCGCTCCGTGTTCCCCTGATTCCCTGTACCCGCTGCCTGATTCCCTGTACATGCTCCGTGTTCCCCTGTTCCCGCTCCGTGTTCCCCTGAAACCGTTCCGTGTTCCTCTGTACCCGCTCCGTGTTGCCCTGTACCAGCTCCCTGTTCCCCTGTACCCGCTCCCTGTTCCCCTGTACCCGCTTCCTGTTCCCCTGTACATGCTCCGTGTTACCCTGTACCCTCTCCGTGCTTTCCCGTACCCGCTCCGTGCTCCCCCGTACCCGTTCTGTGTTCCCCCTATCCGGTTCGTGTTCCTGCACCCTTTTCCACTCTATTCGCTGCCTGTTCCCCTGCACCCGCTCCCTGTTCCCTCTTCCCGCTCCGTGTTTCCCTGTACCCGCTCCGTGTTCCACTGTACCCGCTGCCTGTTCCGCTGTACCCGCTGCCTGTTCCCCTGTACCCACTCCGTGTACCCCTGTACCCGCTCCGTGTTCCTCTCTACCCACTCCGTGTTCCCCGGCACAGGCTCCCTGTTCCAGCTTCGTGTTCCCCTATTCCCGCTCCCTGTTCCCCTGTTCCCACTCCGTTTTCCCCTGTACCCGGTCCGTGTTCCTCTGTTCCCGCTCCCTGTTCCTCTGTTCCCGCTTCGTGTTCCCATGTTCCCACTCCGTTTTCCACTGTTCCCGTTCCGTGTTCCTCTGTTCCCGCTCCGTGTTGCCCTGTACCTGCTCCGTTTACCCTGTACCCACTCCGTGTTCCTCTGTTCCGCTCCGTGTTCCCCTGTTCCTGCTCCGCGTTCGCCTGTTCCCGCTCCGTGTTGCCCTGTACCCGCTCCGTGTTGCCCTGTACCCGCTCCGTGTTCCCCTGTTCCCGCTCCGTGTTCCCCTGTTCCCGCTCCGTGTTCCTCTGTACCCGCTCCGTGTTCCCCTGATTCCCTGTACCCGCTTCCTGATTCCCTGTACATGCTCCGTGTTCCCCTGTACACGCTCCGTGTTGCCCTGTACCAGCTGCCTGTTCGCTTGTACCCGCTTCCTGTTCCCCTGTACCCGCTCCCTGTTCGCGTGTACATGCTCCGTATTCCCCTGTACACGCTCCCTGTTCTCATGTTCCCGCACCATGTTGCCCTCTACCCACTCCTTGCTGCCTTGTTCCCGCTCCATGTTCCCCTGTTCCCGCTCTGTGTTCCTCTGTTCCCGCTCCACGTTACCCTGTTCCTGCTCTGTGTTCCCCTGTACACGCTCCATGTTACCCTGTACCTGCTTCGTGTTGCCCTGTACCTGCTCCCTGTTCCCCAGTACCTGATCCCTGTTCCCCTGATCCCCGTTCCCCTGTACCCGCTCCCTGATCCCCTGTTCGCTCCCTGATCCCCTGTTCGCTCCGTGTTCCCCTGTTCCCGCTCCGTGTTCCCCTGTTCCCGCTCCGTGTTCCCCTGTTCCCGCTCCGTGTTCCCCTGAAACCGTTCCGTGTTCCTCTGTACCCGCTCCGTGTTGCCCTGTACCAGCTCCCTGTTCCCCTGTACCCGCTCCCTGTTCCCCTGTACCCGCTCCCTGTTCCCCTGTACATGCTCTGTGTTACCCTGTACCCTCTCCGTGCTTTCCCGTACCCGCTCCGTGCTCCCCCGTACCCGTTCTGTGTTCCCCCTATCCGGTTCGTGTTCCTGCACCCTTTTCCACTCTATTCGCTGCCTGTTCCCCTGCACCCGCTCCCTGTTCCCTCTTCCCGCTCCGTGTTTCCCTGTACCCGCTCCGTGTTCCACTGTACCCGCTGCCTGTTCCGCTGTACCCGCTGCCTGTTCTCCTGTACCCACTCCGTGTACCCCTGTACCCGCTCCGTGTTCCTCTCTACCCGCTCCGTGTTCCCCGGCACAGGCTCCCTGTTCCAGCTTCATGTTCCCCTATTCCCGCTCCCTGTTCCCCTGTTCCCACTCCGTTTTCCCCTGTACCCGGTCCGTGTTCCCCTGTTCCCGCTCCCTGTTCCTCTGTTCCCGCTTCGTGTTCCCATGTTCCCACTCCGTTTTCCACTGTTCCCGTTCCGTGTTCCTCTGTTCCCGCTCCGTGTTGCCCTGTACCTGATCCGTTTACCCTGTACCCACTCCGTGTTCCTCTGTTCCGCTCCGTGTTCCCCTGTTCCTGCTCCGCGTTCGCCTGTTCCCGCTCCGTGTTCCTCTGTACCCGCTCCGTGTTGCCCTGTACCCGCTCCGTGTTCCCCTGTTCCCGCTCCGTGTTCCCCTGTTCCCGCTCCGTGTTCCTCTGTACCCGCTCCGTGTTCCCCTGATTCCCTGTACCCGCTTCCTGATTCCCTGTACATGCTCCGTGTTCCCCTGTGCACGCTCCGTGTTGCCCTGTACCAGCTGCCTGTTCCCTTGTACCCGCTTCCTGTTCCCCTGTACCCGTTCCCTGTTCGCGTGTACATGCTCCGTATTCCCCTGTACACGCTCCCTGTTCTCCTGTTCCCGCACCATGTTACCCTGTACCCGCACCGTGTTGCCCTCTACCCACTCCTTGCTGCCTTGTTCCCGCTCCATGTTCCCCTGTTCCCGCTCTGTGTTCCTCTGTTCCCGCTCCACGTTACCCTGTTCCTGCTCTGTGTTCCCCTGTACCCGCTCCATGTTCCCCTGTACCTGCTCCGTGTTGCCCTGTACCTGCTCCGTGTTCCCCAGTACCTGATCCCTGTTCCCCTGATCCCCGTTCCCCTGTACCCGCTCCCTGATCCCCTGTTCGCTCCGTGTTCCCCTGTTCCCGCTCCGTGTTCCCCTGAAACCGTTCCGTGTTCCTCTGTACCCGCTCCCTGTTCCCCTGTACCCGCTTCCTGTTCCCCTGTACATGCTCCGTGTTACCCTGTACCCTCTCCGTGATACCCCGTACCCGCTCCGTGCTCCCCCGTACCCGTTCTGTATTCCCCCTATCCGGTTCGTGTTCCTGCTCCCTTTTCCACTGTATTCGCTGCCCGTTCCCCTGCACCCGCTCCCTGTTCCCTCTTCCCGCTCCGTGTTCCCCTGTAACCGCTCCGTGTTCCACTATTCCCGCACCGTGTTCCCCTGTACTCGCACCATGTTACCCTGTACCCACTCCTTGTTGCCTTGTTCCCGCTCCGTGTTCCCCTGTTCCCGCTCTGTGTTCCTCTGTTCCCGCTCCGTGTTCCTCTGTTCCCGCTCCGTGTTACCCTGTTCCCGCTTTGTGTTCCCCTGTACCCGGTCCGTGTTCCCCTGTTCCCGCTCCGTGTTGCCCTGTACCAGCTGCCTGTTTCCCTGTACCCGCTTCCTGTTCCCCTGTACACGCTCCCTGTTCCGCTGTACATGCTCCGTATTCCCCTATACATGCTCCGTGTTCTCCTATTTCCGCTCCTTGTTGCCCTGCTCCCGCTCCGTTTTCCTCTGTTCACGCTCCGTGTTAATCTGAACCCGCTCCGTTTTCCACTGTACCCGCTCCGTGTTCCACTGTACCTGCTCCAGGTTACCCTGTACCCACTCCTTGTTGCACTGTTCCCGCTCCGTGTTCCCCTGTACCCGCTCCGTGTTCCCCTGTTCCCGCTCCGTCTTCCTCTGTACCCGCTCCGTGTTGCCCTGTACCCGCTCCGTTTACCCGGTACCCGCTCCGTGTTCCTCTGTACCCGCTCCGTGTTCCTCTGTACCCGCTCCGTGTTCCCCTGTTCCCGCTCCGTGTTCCCCTGTACCAGCTGCCTGTTCCCCTGTACCCGCTTCCTGTTCCCCTGTACCCGCTCCGTGTTCCACTGTACCTGCTCCATGTTACCCTGTACCCACTCCTTGTTGCTCTGTTCCCGCTCCGTGTTCCCCTGTTCCCGCTCCGTGTTGCCCTGTACCCGCTCCGTGTTACCCTGTTCCCGCTCCGTGTTCCTCTGTACCCGCTCCGTGTTCCCCTGATTCCCTGTACCCGCTTCCTGATTCCCTGTACATGCTCCGTGTTCACCTGTACCTGCTCTGTGTTCCGCTGTACTCGTTCCCTGTTCCCCTGTTCCCGCTCCTTGTTCCTCTGTTCCCGCTCCGTGTTCCTCTGTTCCCGCTCCATGTTACCCTGTTCCCGCTCCGTGCTCCGCTGTACCTGCTGCCTGTTCCCCTGTACCCACTCCGTGTTCCCCTGTACCCGCACCGTGTTCCTCTGTACCCGCTCCGTGTTCCGCTGCACAGGCTCCCTGTTCCCCTGTTCCCGCTCCATGTTCCGCTATTCCCGCTCCGTGTTCCCCTGTACCCACACCATGTTACCCTGTACCCACTCCTTGTTGCCTTGTTCCCGCTCCATGTTCCCCTGTTCCCGCTCTGTGTTCCCCTGTCCCGCTCCGTGTTCCTCTGTTCCCGCTCCGTGTTGCCCTGTACCAGCTGCCTGTTCCCCTGTACCCACTTCCTGTTCCCCTGTACCCGCTCCCTGTTCCCCTGTACCCGCTCCGTGTTCCCCTGATTCCCTGTACCCGCTTCCTGATTCCCTGTACATGCTCCGTGTTCCCCTGTACCCGCTCTGTGTTCCGCTGTACTCGTTCCCTGTTCTCCGTTCCCCTGTTCCCGCTCCGTGTTTCCCTGTTCCCGCTCCGTGTTCCTCTGTTCCCGCTCCGTGTTCCTCTGTTCCCGCTTCGTGTTCCCCTGTTCCTGCTCCGTGTTCCTCTGTTCCCGCTCCGTGTTCCGCTGCACAGGCTCCCTGTTCCCCTGTTCCCGCTCCGTGTTCCCCTATTCCCGCTCCGTGTTCCCCTGTTCTCGCTCCATTTTCACCTGTACCCGCTCCCTGTTACCCTGTACCCGCACCATGTTGCCCTCTACCCACTCCTTGTTGCCTTGTTCCCGCTCCATGTTACCCTGTACCCGCTCCGTGTTCCCCTGTTCCCGCTCCTTGCTGCCCTGTACCAGCTGCCTGTTCCCCTGTGCCCGCTTCCTGTTCCCCTGTACCCGCTCCGTGTTCCCGTGCACATGCTCCGTATTCCCCTGTACACGCTCCCTGTTCTCCTGTTCCCGCTCCTTGTTGCCCTGTTCCTGTTCCGTGTTCCTCTGTTCCCGCTCCGTGTTACCCTGTTCCCGCTCCGTGTTCCCCTGTTCCCGCTCCGTGTTCCTATGTACCCGTTCCGTGTTGTCCTATACCAGCTCCCTGTTCCCCTGTACCCGCTCCCTGTTCCCCTGTACCCGCTCCCTCTTCCCCTGTACATGCTCCGTATTCCCCTTTACCCGTTTCCTGTTCACCTGTACCCGCTCCCTGTTCCCCTGTACCCGCTCCCTGTTCCCCAGTACCTGATCCCTGTTCCCCTGTACCCGCTACCTGATCTCCGTTCCGCTGTACCCGCTCCCTGATCCCCTGTTCGCTCCGTGTTCCCCTGTTCCCGCTCCGTGTTCCCCTGAAACCGTTCCGTGTTCCTCTGTACCCGCTCCCTGTTCCCCTGTACCCGCTCCCTGTTCCCCTGTACCCGCTTCCTGTTCCCCTGTACATGCTCCGTGTTACCTTGTACCCTCTCCGTGATATCCCGTACCCGCTCCGTGCTCCGCCGTACCCGTTCTGTGTTCCCCCTATCCGCTTCGTGTTCCTGCTCCCTTTTCCACTGTATTCGCTGCCTGTTCCCCTGCACCCGCACCTGTTCACTCTTCCCGCTCCGTGTTCCTCTGTTCCCGCTCCATTTTCACCTGTACCCGCTCCCTGTTACCCTGTACCCACACCATGTTACCCTGTACCCACTCCTTGTTGCCTTGTTCCCGCTCCATGTTCCCCTGTTCCCGCTCTGTGTTTCCCTGTCCCGCTCCGTGTTCCTCTGTTGCCGCTCCGTGTTATCCTATTCCCGCTCCGTGTTCCCCTGTACCCGCTCCGTGTTCCCCTGTTCCCGCTCCGTGTTCCCCTGTTCCCGCTCCGTGTTCCCCTGTTCCAGCTGCCTGTTCCCCTGTACCCGCTCCCTGTTCCCCTGTACCCGCTCCTTGTTGCCCTGTTCCCGCTCCGTGTTCCTCTGTTCCCGCTCCGTGTTACCCTGTTCCCGCTCTTTGTTGCCCTGTTCCCGCACCGTGTTCCTCTGTTCCCGCTCCGTGTTCCCCTGTACCCGCTCCGTGTTCCCCTGTACCCGCTCCGTGTTCCACTGTACCCACTCCTTGTTGCCCTGTTCCCGCTCCGTGTTTCTCTGTTCCCGCTTCGTGTTCCCCTGTTCCCGCTCCGTGTTCCGCTGTACCCGTTCCCCTGATTCCCTGTACCCGCTTCCTGATTCCCTGTACATGCTCCGTGTTCCCCTGTACCCGCTCTGTGTTCTGCTGTACTCGTTCCGTGTACCCCTGTTTCTGCTCCGTTCCCCTGTTCCCGCTCCGTTTTCCCCTGTTCCCGCTCCGTGTTCCTCTGTTCCCGCTCCTTGTTCCCCTGTTCCCGCTCCGTGTTCCTCTGTTCCCGCTTCGTGTTCCCCTGTTCCCGCTCCGTGTTTCTCTGTTCCCGCTTCGTGTTCCCCTGTTCCCGCTCCGTGTTCCGCTGTACCCGCTGCCTGTTCCCCTGTACACACTCCGTGTTCCCCTGTACCCGCTCCGTGTTCCTCTGTACCCGCTCCGTGTTCCGCTGCACAGGCTCCCTGTTCCCCTGTTCCCGCTCCGTGTTCCCCTCTTCAATCTCCGTGTTCCCCTGTTCTCGCTCCATTTTCACCTGTACCCGCTCCCTGTTACCCTGTACCCGCAGCATGTTACCCTGTACCCGCACCATGTTGCCCTCTACCCACTCCTTGCTGCCTTGTTCCCGCTCCATGTTCCCCTGTTCCCGCTCCCTGTTCCCCTGTACCCGCTCCCTCTTCCCCTGTACATGCTCCAAATTCCCCTGTACCCGCTCCCTGTTCCCCTGTACCCGCTCCCTGTTCCCCTGTACCCGCTCCCTGTTCCCCTGTACCCGCTCCCTCTTCCCCTGTACATGCTCCGTATTCCCCTATACCCGTTTCCTGTTCCCCTGTACCTGCTCCCTGTTCCCCTGTACCTGCTCCCTGTTCCCCAGTACCTGATCCCTGTTCCCCTGTACCCGCTCCCTGATCCCCTGTTCGCTCCGTGTTCCCCTGTTCCCGGTCCGTGTTCCACTGTACCCGCTGCCTGTTCCGCTGTACCCGCTGCCTGTGCCCCTGTACCCACTCCGTGTACCCCTGTACCCACTCCGTGTTCCTCTCTACCCGCTCCGTGTTCCCCGGCACAGGCTCCCTGTTCCAGCTTCGTGTTCCCCTATTCCCGCTCCCTGTTCCCCTGTTCCCACTCCGTTTTCCGCTGTACCCGGTCCGTGTTCCCCTGTTCCCGCTCCCTGTTCCTCTGTTCCCGCTTCATGTTCCCATGTTCCCACTCCGTTTTCCACTGTACCCGCTCCATGTTGCCCTGTACCTGCTCTGTTTACCCTGTACCCACTCCGTGTTCCTCTGTTCCCGCTCCGTGTTCCACTGTTCCTGCTCCGCGTTCGCCTGTTCCCGCTCCGTGTTCCTCTGTACCCGCTCCGTGTTCCCCTGATTCCCTGTACCCGCTTCCTGATTCCCTGTACCCGCTCTGTGTTCCGCTGTACTCGGTCCCTGTTCCCCTGTTTCCGCTCCGTTCCCCTGTTCCCGCTCCGTGTTCCCCTATTCCCGCTCCGTGTTCCCCTATTCCCGCTCCATGTTCCGCTGTACCTGCTGCCTGTTCCCCTGTACCCACTCCGTGTTCCCCTGTACCCACACCGTGTTCCTCTGTACCCGCTCCATGTTCCGCTGCACTGGCTCCCTGTTCCCCTGTTCCCGCTCCGTGTTCCGCTATTCCCGCTCCGTGTTCCCCTGTTCCCGCTCCATTTTCACCTGTACCCGCTCCCTGTTACCCTGTACCCACATCATGTTACCCTGTACCCACTCCTTGTTGCCTTGTTCCCGCTCCATGTTCCCCTGTTCCCGCTCTGTGTTTCCCTGTCCCGCTCCGTGTTCCTCTGTTGCCGCGCCGTGTTATCCTATTCCCGCTCCGTGTTCCGCTGTACCCGCTCCGTGTTCCCCTGTACCCGCTCCGTGTTCCCCTGTTCCCGCTCCCTGTTCCCCTGTACATGCTACGTATTCCCCTATACACGCTCCCTGTTCTCCTGTTCCCGCTCCTTGTTGCCCTGTTCCCGCTCCTTGTTGCCCTGTTACTGTTCCTCTGTTCCCGTTCCGTGTTCCCCTGTACCCGCTCCGTGTTCCCCTGTACCCGCTCCGTGTTCCCCTGTTCCCGCTCCGTGTTCCTCTGTACCCGCTCCGTGTTTCCCTGATTCCCTGTACCCGCTTCCTGATTCCCTGTATATGCTCCGTGTTCCCCTGTACCCGCTCTGTGTTCCGCTGTACTCGTTCCCTGTTCCTCTGTTCCCGCTCCTTGTTGCCCTGTTCCCGCTCCTTGTTGCCCTGTTCCCGCTCCTTGTTGCCCTGTCCCCGCTCCGTGTTACCCTGTTCCCGCTCCGTGTTTCCCTGTTCCCGCTCCGTGTTCCCCTGTTCCCGCTCCGTGTTCCGCTGTACCTGCTGCCTGTTCCCCTGTACCCACTCCGTGTTCCCCTGTACCCGCACCGTGTTCCCCTGTACCCGCTCTGTGTTCCGCTGTACTCGTTCCCTGTTCCCCTGTTCCCGCTCCTTGTTGCCCTGTTCCCGCTCCTTGTTGCCCTGTTCCCGCTCCGTGTTCCTCTGTTCCCGCTCCGTGTTCCCCTGTTCCCGCTCCGTGTTCCCCTGTTCCCGCTCCGTGTTCCCCTGTACCAGCTGCCTGTTCCCCTGTACCCGCTTCCTGTTCCCCTGTACCCGCTCCCTGTTCCCCTGTACATGCTACGTATTCCCCTATACACGCTCCCTGTTCTCCTGTTCCCGCTCCTTGTTGCCCTGTTACCGCTCCGTGTTCCTCTGTTCCCGTTCCGTGTTCCTCTGTTCCCGTACCGTGTTCCCCTGTACCCGCTCCGTGTTCCCCTGTACCCGCTCCGTGTTCCCCTGTACCCGCTCCGTGTTCCCCTGTTCCCGCTCCGTGTTCCTCTGTACCCGCTCCGTGTTCCCCTGATTCCCTGTACCCGCTTCCTGATTCCCTGTACATGCTCCGTGTTCCCCTGTACCCGCTCTGTGTTCCGCTGTACTCGTTCCCTGTTCCTCTGTTCCCGCTCCTTGTTGCCCTGTTCCCGCTCCGTGTTCCTCTGTTCCCGCTCCGTGTTACCCTGTTCCCGCTCCGTGTTCCCCTGTTCCCGCTCTGTGTTCCGCTGTACCTGCTGCCTGTTCCCCTGTACCCACTCCGTGTTCCCCTGTACCCGCACCGTGTTCCTCTGTACCCACTCCGTGTTCCGCTGCACAGGCTCCCTGTTCCCTTGTTCCCGCACCGTGTTCCGCTATTCCCGCTCCGTGTTCCCTTGTTCCCGCTCCATTTTCACCTGTACCCACTCCCTGTTCCCCTGTACCCACACCATGTTACCCTGTACCCACTCCTTGTTGCCTTGTTCCCGCTCCATGTTCCCCTGTTCCCGCTCTGTGTTCCTCTGTTCCCGCTTCGTGTTCCTCTGTTCCCGCTCCGTGTTATCCTGTTCCCGCTCCGTGTTCCCCTGTACCCGCTCCGTGTTCCCCTGTACCCGCTCCATGTTCCCCTGTTCCCGCTCCGTGTTGCCCTGTACCAGCTGCCTGTTCCCCTGTACCCGCTTCCTGTTCCCTGGTACCCGCTTCCTGTTCCCTTGTACCCGCTCCCTGTTCCCCTGTACATGCTACGTATTCCCCTATACACGCTCCCTGTTCTCCTGTTCCCGCTCCTTGTTGCCCTGTTCCCGCTCCTTGTTGCCCTGTTCCCGCTCCGTGTTCCTCTGTTCCCGCTCCGTGTTACCCTATTCCCGCTCCCTGTTCCCCTGTTCCCACTCCGTTTTCCCCTGTACCCGATCCGTGTTCCCCTGTTCCCGCTCCCTGTTCCTCTGTTCCTGCTTCATGTTCCCATGTTCCCACTCCGTTTTCCACTGTTCCCGCTCCGTGTTCCTCTGTACCCGCTCCGTGTTGCCCTGTACCTGCTCCGTTTACCCTGTACCCACTCCGTGTTCCTCTGTTCCCGCTCCGTGTTCCCCTGTTCCTGCTCCGCGTTCGCCTGTTCCCGCTCCGTGTTCCCCTGTTCCCGCTCCGTGTTACCCTGTTCCCGCTTCGTGTCCCCCTGTTCCCGCTCCGTGTTCCCCTGTTCCCGCTCCGTGTTCCGCTGTACCTGCTGCCTGTTCCCCTGTACCCACTCCGTGTTCCCCTGTTCCCGCTCCGTGTTCCTCTGTACCCGCTCCGTGTTCCCCTGATTCCCTGTACCCGCTTCCTGATTCCCTGTACCCGCTCTGTGTTCCGCTGTACTCGTTCCCTGTTCCCCTGTTTCCGCTGCGTTCCCCTGTTCCCGCTCCGTTTTCCCCTGTTCCCGCTCCGTGTTCCCCTTTTCCCGCTCCGTGTCCCCCTGTTTCCGCTGCGTTCCCCTGTTCCCGCTCCGTTTTCCCCTGTTCCCGCTCCGTGTTCCCCTGTTCCCGCTCCGTGTTCCGCTGTACCTGCTGCCTGTTCCCCTGTACCCACTCCATGTTCCCCTGTACCCGCACCGTGTTCCCCTGTACCCGCTCTGTGTTCCGCTGTACTCGTTCCCTGTTCCTCTGTTCCCGCTCCTTGTTGCCCTGTTCCCGCTCCTTGTTGCCCTGTTCCCGCTCCGTGTTCCTCTGTTCCCGCTCCGTGTTACCCTGTTCCCGCTCCGTGTTACCCTGTTCCCGCTCCGTGTTCCCCTGTTCCCGCTCCGTGTTCCGCTGTACCTGCTGCCTGTTCCCCTGTACCCACTCCGTGTTCCCCTGTACCCGCACCGTGTTCCCCTGTTCCCGCTCCATGTTCCCCTGTTCCCGCTCTGTGTTTCCCTGTCCCGCTCCGTGTTCCTCTGTTGCCGCTCCGTGTTATCCTATTCCCGCTCCGTGTTCCGCTGTACCCGCTCCGTGTTCCCCTGTACCCGCTCCGTGTTCCCCTGATCCCGCTCCGTGTTCCCCTGTACCAGCTGCCTGTTCCCCTGTACCCGCTTCCTGTTCCCCTGTACCCGCTCCCTGTTCCCCTGTACATGCTACGTATTCCCCTATACACGCTCCCTGTTCTCCTGTTCCCGCTCCTTGTTGCCCTGTTCCCGCTCCTTGTTGCCCTGTTACCGCTCCGTGTTCCTCTGTTCCCGTTCCGTGTTCCCCTGTACCCGCTCCGTGTTCCCCTGTACCCGCTCCGTGTTCCCCTGTTCCCGCTCCGTGTTCCTCTGTACCCGCTCTGTGTTCCGCTGTACTCGTTCCCTGTTCCTCTGTTCCCGCTCCTTGTTGCCCTGTTCCCGCTCCTTGTTGCCCTGTTCCCGCTCCGTGTTCCTCTGTTCCCGCTCCGTGTTACCCTGTTCCCGCTCCGTGTTTCCCTGTTCCCGCTCCGTGTTCCCCTGTTCCCGCTCCGTGTTCCGCTGTACCTGCTGCCTGTTCCCCTGTACCCACTCCGTGTTCCCCTGTACCCGCACCGTGTTCCCCTGTACCCGCTCTGTGTTTCGCTGTACTCGTTCCCTGTTCCCTGTTCCCGCTCCTTGTTGCCCTGTTCCCGCTCCTTGTTGCCCTGTTCCCGCTCCGTGTTACCCTGTTCCCGCTCCGTGTTACCCTGTTCCCGCTCCGTGTTTCCCTGTTCCCGCTCCGTGTTCCCCTGTTCCCGCTCCGTGCTCCGCTGTACCTGCTGCCTGTTCCCCTGTACCCACTCCGTGTTCCCCTGTACCCGCACCGTGTTCCTCTGTACCCGCTCCGTGTTCCGCTGCACAGGCTCCCTGTTCCCCTGTTCCCGCTCCATGTTCCGCTATTCCCGCTCCGTGTTCCCCTGTACCCACACCATGTTACCCTGTACCCACTCCTTGTTGCCTTGTTCCCGCTCCATGTTCCCCTGTTCCCGCTCTGTGTTCCCCTGTCCCGCTCCGTGTTCCTCTGTTCCCGCTCCGTGTTGCCCTGTACCAGCTGCCTGTTCCCCTGTACCCACTTCCTGTTCCCCTGTACCCGCTCCCTGTTCCCCTGTACCCGCTCCGTGTTCCCCTGATTCCCTGTACCCGCTTCCTGATTCCCTGTACATGCTCCGTGTTCCCCTGTACCCGCTCTGTGTTCCGCTGTACTCGTTCCCTGTTCTCCGTTCCCCTGTTCCCGCTCCGTGTTTCCCTGTTCCCGCTCCGTGTTCCTCTGTTCCCGCTCCGTGTTCCCCTGTTCCCGCTCCGTGTTCCTCTGTTCCCGCTTCGTGTTCCCCTGTTTCCTCTCCGTGTTCCTCTGTTCCCGCTCCGTGTTCCGCTGCACAGGCTCCCTGTTCCCCTGTTCCCGCTCCGTGTTCCCCTGTTCCCGCTCCGTGTTCCCCGTTCTCGCTCCATTTTCACCTGTACCCGCTCCCTGTTACCCTGTACCCGCACCATGTTGCCCTCTACCCACTCCTTGTTGCCTTGTTCCCGCTCCATGTTCCCCTGTACCCGCTCCGTGTTCCCCTGTTCCCGCTCCTTGTTGCCCTGTACCAGCTGCCTGTTCCCCTGTGCCCGCTTCCTGTTCCCCTGTACCCGCTCCGTGTTCCCGTGCACATGCTCCGTATTCCCCTGTACACGCTCCCTGTTCTCCTGTTCCCGCTCCTTGTTGCCCTGTTCCTGTTCCGTGTTCCTCTGTTCCCGCTCCGTGTTACCCTTTTCCCGCTCCGTGTTCCCCTGTTCCCGCTCCGTGTTCCTATGTACCCATTCCGTGTTGCCCTATACCAGCTCCCTGTTCCCCTGTACCCGCTCCCTGTTCCCCTGCACCCGCTCCCTCTTCCCCTGTACATGCTCCGTATTCCCCTTTACCCGTTTCCTGTTCACCTGTACCCGCTCCCTGTTCCCCTGTACCCGCTCCCTGTTCCCCAGTACCTGATCCCTGTTCCCCTGTACCCGCTACCTGATCTCCGTTCCGCTGTACCCGCTCCCTGATCCCCTGTTCGCTCCGTGTTCCCCTGTTCCCGCTCCGTGTTCCCCTGAAACCGTTCCGTGTTCCTCTGTACCCGCTCCGTGTTGCCCTGTTCCCGCTCCTTGTTGCCCTGTTCCCGCTCCGTGTTCCTCTGTTCCCGCTCCGTGTTACCCTGTTCCCGCTCCGTGGTTCCCTGTTCCCGCTCCGTGTTCCCCTGTTCCCGCTCCGTGTTCCGCTGTACCTGCTGCCTGTTCCCCTGTACCCACTCCGTGTTCCCCTGTACCCGCACCGTGTTCCCCTGTACCCGCTCTGTGTTCCGCTGTACTCGTTCCCTGTTCCCCTGTTCCCGCTCCTTGTTGCCCTGTTCCCGCTCCTTGTTGCCCGGTTCCCGCTCCGTGTTCCTCTGTTCCCGCTCCGTGTTAACCTGTTCCCGCTCCGCGTTTCCCTGTTCCCACTCCGTGTTCCCCTGTTCCCGCTCCGTGCTCCGCTGTACCTGCTGCCTGTTCCCCTGTACCCACTCCGTGTTCCCCTGTACCCGCACCGTGTTCCTCTGTACCCGCTCCGTGTTCCGCTGCACAGGCTCCCTGTTCCCCTGTTCCCGCTCCGTGTTCCCCTGATTCCCTGTACCCGCTTCCTGATTCCCTGTACATGCTCCGTGTTCCCCTGTACCCGCTCTGTGTTCCGCTGTACTCGTTCCCTGTTCTCCGTTCCCCTGTTCCCGCTCCGTGTTTCCCTGTTCCCGCTCCGTGTTCCTCTGTTCCCGCTCCGTGTTCCCCTGTTCCCGCTCCGTGTTCCTCTGTTCCCGCTTCGTGTTCCCCTGTTCCCGCTCCGTGTTCCTCTGTTCCCGCTCCGTGTTCCGCTGCACAGGCTCCCTGTTCCCCTGTTCCCGCTCCGTGTTCCCCTATTCCCGCTCCGTGTTCCCCTGTTCTCGCTCCATTTTCACCTGTACCCGCTCCCTGTTACCCTGTACCCGCACCATGTTGCCCTCTACCCACTCCTTGTTGCCTTGTTCCCGCTCCATGTTCCCCTGTTCCCGCTCTGTGTTCCTCTGTTCCCGCTCCATGTTACCCTGTTCCCGCTCTGTGTTCCCCTGTACCCGCTCCGTGTTCCCCTGTTCCCGCTCCTTGTTGCCCTGTACCAGCTGCCTGTTCCCCTGTGCCCGCTTCCTGTTCCCCTGTACCCGCTCTGTGTTCCCGTGCACATGCTCCGTATTCCCCTGTACACGCTCCCTGTTCTCCTGTTCCCGCTCCTTGTTGCCCTGTTCCTGTTCCGTGTTCCTCTGTTCCCGCTCCGTGTTACCCTGTTCCCGCTCCGTGTTCCCCTGTTCCCGCTCCGTGTTCCTATGTACCCATTCCGTGTTGCCCTATACCAGCTCCCTGTTCCCCTGTACCCGCTCCCTGTTCCCCTGTACCCGCTCCCTCTTCCCCTGTACATGCTCCGTATTCCCCTTTACCCGTTTCCTGTTCACCTGTACCCGCTCCCTGTTCCGCTGTACCCGCTCCCTGTTCCCCAGTACCTGATCCCTGTTCCCCTGTACCCGCTACCTGATCTCCGTTCCGCTGTACCCGCTCCCTGATCCCCTGTTCGCTCCGTGTTCCCCTGTTCCCGCTCCGTGTTCCCCTGAAACCGTTCCGTGTTCCTCTGTACCCGCTCCGTGTTGCCCTGTACCAGCTCCCTGTTCCCCTGTACCCGCTCCCTGTTCCCCTGTACCCGCTCCCTGTTCCCCAGTACCTGATCCCTGTTCCCCTGTACCCGCTACCTGATCTCCGTTCCGCTGTACCCGCTCCCTGATCCCCTGTTCGCTCCGTGTTCCCCTGTTCCCGCTCCGTGTTCCCCTGAAACCGTTCCGTGTTCCTCTGTACCCGCTCCGTGTTGCCCTGTTCCCGCTCCGTGTTCCTCTGTTCCCGCTCCGTGTTACCCTGTTCCCGCTCCGTGTTTCCCTGTTCCCGCTCCGTGTTCCCCTGTTCCCGCTCCGTGTTCCGCTGTACCTGCTGCCTGTTCCCCTGTACCCACTCCGTGTTCCCCTGTACCCGCACCGTGTTCCCCTGTACCCGCTCTGTGTTCCGCTGTACTCGTTCCCTGTTCCCCTGTTCCCGCTCCTTGTTGCCCTGTTCCCGCTCCGTGTTACCCTGTTCCCGCTCCGTGTTTCCCTGTTCCCGCTCCGTGTTCCCCTGTTCCCGCTCCGTGCTCCGCTGTACCTGCTGCCTGTTCCCCTGTACCCACTCCGTGTTCCCCTGTACCCGCACCGTGTTCCTCTGTACCCGCTCCGTGTTCCGCTGCACAGGCTCCCTGTTCCCCTGTTCCCGCTCCATGTTCCGCTATTCCCGCTCCATGTTCCCCTGTACCCACACCATGTTACCCTGTAGCCACTCCTTGTTGCCTTGTTCCCGCTCCATGTTCCCCTGTTCCCGCTCTGTGTTCCCCTGTCCCGCTCCGTGTTCCTCTGTTCCCGCTCCGTGTTGCCCTGTACCAGCTGCCTGTTCCCCTGTAACCACTTCCTGTTCCCCTGTACCCGCTCCCTGTTCCCCTGTACCCGCTCCGTGTTCCCCTGATTCCCTGTACCCGCTTCCTGATTCCCTGTACATGCTCCGTGTTCCCCTGTACCCGCTCTGTGTTCCGCTGTAGTCGTTCCCTGTTCTCCGTTCCCCTGTTCCCGCTCCGTGTTTCCCTGTTCCCGCTCCGTGTTCCTCTGTTCCCGCTCCGTGTTCCCCTGTTCCCGCTCCGTGTTTCTCTGTTCCCGCTTCGTGTTCCCCTGTTCCCGCTCCGTGTTCCTCTGTTCCCGCTCCGTGTTCTGCTGCACAGGCTCCCTGTTCCCCTGTTCCCGCTCCGTGTTCCCCTATTCCCGCTCCGTGTTCCCCTGTTCTCGCTCCATTTTCACCTGTACCCGCTCCCTGTTACCCTGTACCCGCACCATGTTGCCCTCTACCCACTCCTTGTTGCCTTGTTCCCGCTCCATGTTCCCCTGTTCCCGCTCTGTGTTCCTCTGTTCCCGCTCCATGTTACCCTGTTCCCGCTCTGTGTTCCCCTGTACCCGCTCCGTGTTCCCCTGTTCCCGCTCCTTGTTGCCCTGTACCAGCTGCCTGTTCCCCTGTGCCCGCTTCCTGTTCCCCTGTACCCGCTCCGTGTTCCCGTGCACATGCTCCGTATTCCCCTGTACACGCTCCCTGTTCTCCTGTTCCCGCTCCTTGTTGCCCTGTTCCTGTTCCGTGTTCCTCTGTTCCCGCTCCGTGTTACCCTGTTCCCGCTCCGTGTTCCCCTGTTCCCGCTCCGTGTTCCTATGTACCCATTCCGTGTTGCCCTATACCAGCTCCCTGTTCCCCTGTACCCGCTCCCTGTTCCCCTGTACCCGCTCCCTCTTCCCCTGTACATGCTCCGTATTCCCCTTTACCCGTTTCCTGTTCACCTGTACCCGCTCCCTGTTCCGCTGTACCCGCTCCCTGTTCCCCAGTACCTGATCCCTGTTCCCCTGTACCCGCTACCTGATCTCCGTTCCGCTGTACCCGCTCCCTGATCCCCTGTTCGCTCCGTGTTCCCCTGTTCCCGCTCCGTGTTCCCCTGAAACCGTTCCGTGTTCCTCTGTACCCGCTCCGTGTTGCCCTGTACCAGCTCCCTGTTCCCCTGTACCCGCTCCCTGTTCCCCTGTACCCGCTCCCTGTTCCCCAGTACCTGATCCCTGTTCCCCTGTACCCGCTACCTGATCTCCGTTCCGCTGTACCCGCTCCCTGATCCCCTGTTCGCTCCGTGTTCCTCTGTACCCGCTCCATGTTCCGCTGCACAGGCTCCCTGTTCCCCTGTTCCCGCTCCATGTTCCGCTATTCCCGCTCCATGTTCCCCTGTACCCACACCATGTTACCGTGTACCCACTCCTTGTTGCCTTGTTCCCGCTCCATGTTCCCCTGTTCCCGCTCTGTGTTCCCCTGTCCCGCTCCGTGTTCCTCTGTTCCCGCTCCGTGTTGCCCTGTACCAGCTGCCTGTTCCCCTGTAACCACTTCCTGTTCCCCTGTACCCGCTCCCTGTTCCCCTGTACCCGCTCCGTGTTCCCCTGATTCCCTGTACCCGCTTCCTGATTCCCTGTACATGCTCCGTGTTCCCCTGTACCCGCTCTGTGTTCCGCTGTACTCGTTCCCTGTTCTCCGTTCCCCTGTTCCCGCTCCGTGTTTCCCTGTTCCCGCTTCGTGTTCCCCTGTTCCCGCTCCGTGTTCCTCTGTTCCCGCTCCGTGTTCCGCTGCACAGGCTCCCTGTTCCCCTGTTCCCGCTCCGTGTTCCCCTATTCCCGCTCCGTGTTCCCCTGTTCTCGCTCCATTTTCACCTGTACCCGCTCCCTGTTACCCTGTACCCGCACCATGTTGCCCTCTACCCACTCCTTGTTGCCTTGTTCCCGCTCCATGTTCCCCTGTTCCCGCTCTGTGTTCCTCTGTTCCCGCTCCATGTTACCCTGTTCCCGCTCTGTGTTCCCCTGTACCCGCTCCGTGTTCCCCTGTTCCCGCTCCTTGTTGCCCTGTACCAGCTGCCTGTTCCCCTGTGCCCGCTTCCTGTTCCCCTGTACCCGCTCCGTGTTCCCGTGCACATGCTCCGTATTCCCCTGTACACGCTCCCTGTTCTCCTGTTCCCGCTCCTTGTTGCCCTGTTCCTGTTCCGTGTTCCTCTGTTCCCGCTCCGTGTTACCCTGTTCCCGCTCCGTGTTCCCCTGTTCCCGCTCCGTGTTCCTATGTACCCATTCCGTGTTGCCCTATACCAGCTCCCTGTTCCCCTGTACCCGCTCCCTGTTCCCCTGTACCCGCTCCCTCTTCCCCTGTACATGCTCCGTATTCCCCTTTACCCGTTTCCTGTTCACCTGTACCCGCTCCCTGTTCCGCTGTACCCGCTCCCTGTTCCCCAGTACCTGATCCCTGTTCCCCTGTACCCGCTACCTGATCTCCGTTCCGCTGTACCCGCTCCCTGATCCCCTGTTCGCTCCGTGTTCCCCTGTTCCCGCTCCGTGTTCCCATGAAACCGTTCCGTGTTCCTCTGTACCCGCTCCGTGTTGCCCTGTACCAGCTCCCTGTTCCCCTGTACCCGCTCCCTGTTCCCCTGTACCCGCTTCCTGTTCCCCTGTACATGCTCCGTGTTACCTTGTACCCTCTCCGTGATATCCCGTACCCGCTCCGTGCTCCCCCGTACCCGTTCTGTGTTCCCCCTATCCGCTTCGTGTTCCTGCTCCCTTTTCCACTGTATTCGCTGCCTGTTCCCCTGCACCCGCTCCCTGTTCACTCTTCCCGCTCCGTGTTCCTCTGTTCCCGCTCCATTTTCACCTGTACCCGCTCCCTGTTACCCTGTACCCACACCATGTTACCCTGTACCCACTCCTTGTTGCCTTGTTCCCGCTCCATGTTCCCCTGTTCCCGCTCTGTGTTTCCCTGCCCGCTCCGTGTTCCTCTGTTGCCGCTCCGTGTTATCCTATTCCCGCTCCGTGTTCCCCTGTACCCGCTCCGTGTTCCCCTGTACCCGCTCCGTGTTCCCCTGTTCCCGCTCCGTGTTCTCCTGTTCCCGCTCCGTGTTCCCCTGTACCAGCTGCCTGTTCCCCTGTACCCGCTTCCTGTTCCCCTGTACCCGCTCCCTGTTCCCCTGTACATGCTACTTATTCCCCTATACACGCTCCCTGTTCTCCTGTTCCCGCTCCTTGTTGCCCTGTTCCCGCTCCTTGTTGCCCTGTTCCCGCACCGTGTTCCTCTGTTCCCGCTCCGTGTTCCCCTGTACCCGCTCCGTGTTCCACTGTACCCACTCCTTGTTGCCCTGTTCCCGCTCCGTGTTCCCCTGTACCCGCTCCGTGTTCCCCTGTTCCCGCTCTGTGTTCCTCTGTACCCGCTCCGTGTTCCCCTGATTCCCTGTACCCGCTTCCTGATTCCCTGTACATGCTCCGTGTTCCCCTGTACCCGCTCTGTGTTCTGCTGTACTCGTTCCGTGTACCCCTGTTTCTGCTCCGTTCCCCTGTTCCCGCTCCGTTTTCCCCTGTTCCCGCTCCGTGTTCCTCTGTTCCCGCTCCTTGTTCCCCTGTTCCCGCTTCGTGTTCCTCTGTTCCCGCTTCGTGTTCCCCTGTTCCCGCTCCGTGTTTCTCTGTTCCCGCTTCGTGTTCCCCTGTTCCCGCTCCGTGTTCCGCTGTACCCGCTGCCTGTTCCCCTGTACACACTCCGTGTTCCCCTGTACCCGCTCCGTGTTCCTCTGTACCCGCTCCGTGTTCCGCTGCACAGGCTCCCTGTTCCCCTGTTCCCGCTCCGTGTTCCCCTCTTCGATCTCCGTGTTCCCCTGTTCTCGCTCCATTTTCACCTGTACCCGCTTTTTGTTATCCTGTACCCGCAGCATGTTACCCTGTACCCGCACCATGTTGCCCTCTACCCACTCCTTGCTGCCTTGTTCCCGCTCCATGTTCCCCTGTTCCCGCTCCCTGTTCCCCTGTACCCGCTCCCTCTTCCCCTGTACATGCTCCAAATTCCCCTGTACCCGCTCCCTGTTCCCCTGTACCCGCTCCCTGTTCCCCTGTACCCGCTCCCTGTTCCCCTGTACCCGCTCCCTCTTCCCCTGTACATGCTCCGTATTCCCCTATACCCGTTTCCTGTTCCCCTGTACCTGCTCCCTGTTCCCCTGTACCTGCTCCCTGTTCCCCAGTACCTGATCCCTGTTCCCCTGTACCCGCTCCCTGATCCCCTGTTCGCTCCGTGTTCCCCTGTTCCCGGTCCGTGTTCCACTGTACCCGCTGCCTGTTCCGCTGTACCCGCTGCCTGTGCCCCTGTACCCACTCCGTGTACCCCTGTACCCACTCCGTGTTCCTCTCTACCCGCTCCGTGTTCCCCGGCACAGGCTCCCTGTTCCAGCTTCGTGTTCCCCTATTCCCGCTCCCTGTTCCCCTGTTCCCACTCCGTTTTCCGCTGTAGCCGGTCCGTGTTCCCCTGTTCCCGCTCCCTGTTCCTCTGTTCCCGCTTCATGTTCCCATGTTCCCACTCCGTTTTCCACTGTTCCCGCTCCGTGTTCCTCTGTACCCGCTCCGTGTTGCCCTGTACCTGCTCTGTTTACCCCTGATTCCCTGTACCCGCTTCCTGATTCCCTGTACCCGCTCTGTGTTCCGCTGTACTCGGTCCCTGTTCCCCTGTTTCCGCTCCGTTCCCCTGTTCCCGCTCCGTGTTCCCCTGTTCCCGCTCCATGTTCCGCTGTACCTGCTGCCTGTTCCCCTGTACCCACTCCGTGTTCCCCTGTACCCACACCGTGTTCCTCTGTACCCGCTCCATGTTCCGCTGCACTGGCTCCCTGTCCCCCTGTTCCCGCTCCGTGTTCCGCTATTCCCGCTCCGTGTTCCCCTGTTCCCGCTCCATTTTCACCTGTACCCGCTCCCTGTTACCCTGTACCCACACCATGTTACCCTGTACCCACTCCTTGTTGCCTTGTTCCCGCTCCATGTTCCCCTGTTCCCGCTCTGTGTTTCCCTGTCCCGCTCCGTGTTCCTCTGTTGCCGCTCCGTGTTATCCTATTCCCGCTCCGTGTTCCGCTGTACCCGCTCCGTGTTCCCCTGTACCCGCTCCGTGTTCCCCTGTTCCCGCTCCGTGTTCCCCTGTACCAGCTGCCTGTTCCCCTGTACCCGCTTCCTGTTCCCCTGTACCTGCTCCCTGTTCCCCTGTACATGCTACGTATTCCCCTATACACGCTCCCTGTTCTCCTGTTCCCGCTACTTGTTGCCCTGTTCCCGCTCCTTGTTGCCCTGTTACCGCTCCGTGTTCCTCTGTTCCCGTTCCGTGTTCCCCTGTACCCGCTCCGTGTTCCCCTGTACCCGCTCCGTGTTCCCCTGTACCCGCTCCGTGTTCCCCTGTTCCCGCTCCGTGTTCCTCTGTACCCGCTCCGTGTTCCCCTGATTCCCTGTACCCGCTTCCTGATTCCCTGTACATGCTCCGTGTTCCCCTGTACCCGCTCTGTGTTCCACTGTACTCGTTCCCTGTTCCTCTGTTTCCGCTCCTTGTTGCCCTGTTCCCGCTCCGTGTTCCTCTGTTCCCGCTCCGTGTTCCTCTGTTCCCGCTCCGTGTTACCCTGTTCCCGCTCCGTGTTTCCCTGTTCCCGCTCCGTGTTCCCCTGTTCCCGCTCCGTGTTCCGCTGTACCTGCTGCCTGTTCCCCTGTACCCACTCCGTGTTCCCCTGTACCCGCACCGTGTTCCTCTGTACCCACTCCGTGTTCCGCTGCACAGGCTCCCTGTTCCCCTGTTCCCGCACCGTGTTCCGCTATTCCCGCTCCGTGTTCCCTTGTTCCCGCTCCATTTTCACCTGTACCCGCTCCCTGTTCCCCTGTACCCACACCATGTTACCCTGTACCCACTCCTTGTTGCCTTGTTCCCGCTCCATGTTCCCCTGTTCCCGCTCTGTGTTCCTCTGTTCCCGCTCCGTGTTCCTCTGTTCCCGCTCCGTGTTATCCTGTTCCCGCTCCGTGTTCCCCTGTACCCGCTCCGTGTTCCCCTGTACCCGCTCCATGTTCCCCTGTTCCCGCTCCGTGTTGCCCTGTACCAGCTGCCTGTTCCCCTGTACCCGCTTCCTGTTCCCTTGTACCCGCTTCCTGTTCCCTTGTACCCGCTCCCTGTTCCCCTGTACATGCTACGTATTCCCCTATACACGCTCCCTGTTCTCCTGTTCCCGCTCCTTGTTGCCCTGTTCCCGCTCCGTGTTCCTCTGTTCCCGCTCCGTGTTACCCTATTCCCGCTCCCTGTTCCCCTGTTCCCACTCCGTTTTCCCCTGTACCCGATCTGTGTTCCCCTGTTCCCGCTCCCTGTTCCTCTGTTCCCGCTTCGTGTTCCCATGTTCCCACTCCGTTTTCCACTGTTCCCGCTCCGTGTTCCTCTGTACCCGCTCCGTGTTGCCCTGTACCTGCTCCGTTTACCCTGTACCCACTCCGTGTTCCTCTGTTCCCGCTCCGCGTTCCCCTGTTCCTGCTCCGCGTTCGCCTGTTCCCGCTCCGTGTTCCTCTGTACCCGCTCCGTGTTGCCCTGTACCTGCTCCGTTTACCCTGTACCCACTCCGTGTTCCTCTGTTCCCGCTCCGCGTTCCCCTGTTCCTGCTCCGCGTTCGCCTGTTCCCGCTTCGTGTCCCCCTGTTCCCGCTCCGTGTTCCCCTGTTCCCGCTCCGTGTTCCGCTGTACCTGCTGCCTGTTCCCCTGTACCCACTCCGTGTTCCCCTGTTCCCGCTCCGTGTTCCTCTGTACCCGCTCCGTGTTCCCCTGATTCCCTGTACCCGCTTCCTGATTCCCTGTACCCGCTCTGTGTTCCGCTGTACTCGTTCCCTGTTCCCCTGTTTCCGCTGTGTTCCCCTGTTCCCGCTCCGTTTTCCCCTGTTCCCGCTCCGTGTCCCCCTGTTTCCGCTGCGTTCCCCTGTTCCCGCTCCGTTTTCCCCTGTTCCCGCTCCGTGTTCCCCTGTTCCCGCTCCGTGTTCCGCTGTACCTGCTGCCTGTTCCCCTGTACCCACTCCGTGTTCCCCTGTACCCGCACCGTGTTCCCCTGTACCCGCTCTGTGTTCCGCTGTACTCGTTCCCTGATCCTCTGTTCCCGCTCCTTGTTGCCCTGTTCCCGCTCCTTGTTGCCCTGTTCCCGCTCCGTGTTCCTCTGTTCCCGCTCCGTGTTCCCCTGTTCCCGCTCCGTGTTACCCTGTTCCCGCTCCGTGTTTCCCTGTTCCCGCTCCGTGTTCCCCTGTTCCCGCTCCGTGTTCCGCTGTACCTGCTGCCTGTTCCCCTGTACCCACTCCGTGTTCCCCTGTACCCGCACCGTGTTCCCCTGTTCCCGCTCCATGTTCCCCTGTTCCCGCTCTGTGTTTCCCTGTCCCGCTCCGTGTTCCTCTGTTGCCGCTCCGTGTTCCCCTGTACCCGCTCCGTGTTCCCCGGTACCAGCTGCCTGTTCCCCTGTACCCGCTTCCTGTTCCCCTGTACCCGCTCCCTGTTCCCCTGTACATGCTACGTATTCCCCTATACACGCTCCCTGTTCTCCTGTTCCCGCTCCTTGTTGCCCTGTTCCCGCTCCGTGTTCCCCTGTACCCGCTCCGTGTTCCCCTGTACCCGCTCCGTGTTCCCCTGTTCCCGCTCCGTGTTCCTCTGTACCCGCTCCGCGTTCCCCTGATTCCCTGTACCCGCTTCCTGATTCCCTGTACATGCTCCGTGTTCCCCTGTACCCGCTCTGTGTTCCGCTGTACTCGTTCCCTGTTCCTCTGTTCCCGCTCCTTGTTGCCCTGTTCCCGCTCCTTGTTGCCCTGTTCCCGCTCCGTGTTCCTCTGTTCCCGCTCCGTGTTACCCTGTTCCCGCTCCGTGTTTCCCTGTTCCCGCTCCGTGTTCCCCTGTTCCCGCTCCGTGTTCCGCTGTACCTGCTGCCTGTTCCCCTGTACCCACTCCGTGTTCCCCTGTACCCGCACCGTGTTCCCCTGTACCCGCTCTGTGTTCCGCTGTACTCGTTCCCTGTTCCCCTGTTCCCGCTCCTTGTTGCCCTGTTCCCGCTCCTTGTTGCCCTGTTCCCGCTCCGTGTTCCTCTGTTCCCGCTCCGTGTTACCCTGTTCCCGCTCCGTGTTTCCCTGTTCCCGCTCCGTGTTCCCCTGTTCCCGCTCCGTGCTCCGCTGTACCTGCTGCCTGTTCCCCTGTACCCACTCCGTGTTCCCCTGTACCCGCACCGTGTTCCTCTGTACCCGCTCCGTGTTCCGCTGCACAGGCTCCCTGTTCCCCTGTTCCCGCTCCATGTTCCGCTATTCCCGCTCCGTGTTCCCCTGTACCCACACCATGTTACCCTGTACCCACTCCTTGTTGCCTTGTTCCCGCTCCATGTTCCCCTGTTCCCGCTCTGTGTTCCCCTGTCCCGCTCCGTGTTCCTCTGTTCCCGCTCCGTGTTGCCCTGTACCAGCTGCCTGTTCCCCTGTACCCACTTCCTGTTCCCCTGTACCCGCTCCCTGTTCCCCTGTACCCGCTCCGTGTTCCCCTGATTCCCTGTACCCGCTTCCTGATTCCCTGTACATGCTCCGTGTTCCCCTGTACCCGCTCTGTGTTCCGCTGTAGTCGTTCCCTGTTCTCCGTTCCCCTGTTCCCGCTCCGTGTTTCCCTGTTCCCGCTCCGTGTTCCTCTGTTCCCGCTCCGTGTTCCCCTGTTCCCGCTCCGTGTTCCTCTGTTCCCGCTTCGTGTTCCCCTGTTCCCGCTCCGTGTTCCTCTGTTCCCGCTACGTGTTCCGCTGCACAGGCTCCCTGTTCCCCTGTTCTCGCTCCATTTTCACCTGTACCCGCTCCCTGTTACCCTGTACCTGCACCATGTTGCCCTCTACCCACTCCTTGTTGCCTTGTTCCCGCTCCATGTTCCCCTGTTCCCGCTCTGTGTTCCTCTGTTCCCGCTCCATGTTACCCTGTTCCCGCTCTGTGTTCCCCTGTACCCGCTCCGTGTTCCCCTGTTCCCGCTCCTTGTTGCCCTGTACCAGCTGCCTGTTCCCGTGCCCGCTTCCTGTTCCCCTGTACCCGCTCCGTGTTCCCGTGCACATGCTCCGTATTCCCCTGTACAACGCTCCCTGTTCTCCTGTTCCCGCTCCTTGTTGCCCTGTTCCTGTTCCGTGTTCCTCTGTTCCCGCTCCGTGTTACCCTGTTCCCGCTCCGTGTTCCCCTGTTCCCGCTCCGTGTTCCTATGTACCCGTTCCGTGTTGCCCTATACCAGCTCCCTGTTCCCCTGTACCCGCTCCCTGTTCCCCTGTACCCGCTCCCTCTTCCCCTGTACATGCTCCGTATTCCCCTTTACCCGTTTCCTGTTCACCTGTACCCGCTCCCTGTTCCCCTGTACCCGCTCCCTGTTCCCCAGTACCTGATCCCTGTTCCCCTGTACCCGCTACCTGATCTCCGTTCCGCTGTACCCGCTCCCTGATCCCCTGTTCGCTCCGTGTTCCCCTGTTCCCGCTCCGTGTTCCCCTGAAACCGTTCCGTGTTCCTCTGTACCCGCTCCGTGTTGCCCTGTACCAGCTCCCTGTTCCCCTGTACCCGCTCCCTGTTCCCCTGTACCCGCTTCCTGTTCCCCTGTACATGCTCCGTGTTACCTTGTACCCTCTCCGTGATATCCCGTACCCGCTCCGTGCACCCCCGTACCCGTTCTGTGTTCCCCCTATCCGCTTCGTGTTCCTGCTCCCTTTTCCACTGTATTCGCTGCCTGTTCCCCTGCACCCGCTCCCTGTTCACTCTTCCCGCTCCGTGTTCCTCTGTTCCCGCTCCATTTTCACCTGTACCCGCTCCCTGTTACCCTGTACCCACACCATGTTACCCTGTACCCACTCCTTGTTGCCTTGTTCCCGCTCCATGTTCCCCTGTTCCCGCTCTGTGTTTCCCTGTCCCGCTCCGTGTTCCTCTGTTGCCGCTCCGTGTTATCCTATTCCCGCTCCGTGTTCCCCTGTACCCGCTCCGTGTTCCCCTGTTCCCGCTCCATGTTCCCCTGTTCCCGCTCCGTGTTCCCCTGTTCCCGCTCCGTGTTCCCCTGTACCAGCTGCCTGTTCCCCTGTACCCGCTTCCTGTTCCCCTGTACCCGCTCCCTGTTCCCCTGTACATGCTACGTATTCCCCTATACACGCTCCCTGTTCTCCTGTTCCCGCTCCTTGTTGTCCTGTTCCCGCTCCTTGTTGCCCTGTTCCCGCACCGTGTTCCTCTGTTCCCGCTCCGTGTTCCCCTGTACCCGCTCCGTGTTCCCCTGTACCCGCTCCGTGTTCCACTGTACCCACTCCTTGTTGCCCTGTTCCCGCTCTGTGTTCCCCTGTACCCGCTCCGTGTTCCCCTGTTCCCGCTCTGTGTTCCTCTGTACCCGCTCCGTGTTCCCCTGATTCCCTGTACCCGCTTCCTGATTCCCTGTACATGCTCCGTGTTCCCCTGTACCCGCTCTGTGTTCTGCTGTACTCGTTCCCTGTACCCCTGTTTCTGCTCCGTTCCCCTGTTCCCGCTCCGTTTTCCCCTGTTCCCGCTCCGTGTTCCTCTGTTCCCGCTCCGTGTTCCCCTGTTCCCGCTCCGTGTTCCTCTGTTCCCGCTTCGTGTTCCCCTGTTCCCGCTCCGTGTTCCGCTGTACCCGCTGCCTGTTCCCCTGTACACACTCCGTGTTCCCCTGTACCCGCTCCGTGTTCCTCTGTACCCGCTCCGTGTTCCGCTGCACAGGCTCCCTGTTCCCCTGTTCCCGCTCCGTGTTCCCCTCTTCCCGCTCCGTGTTCCCCTGTTCTCGCTCCATTTTCACCTGTACCCGCTCCCTGTTACCCTGTACCCGCAGCATTTTACCCTGTACCCGCACCATGTTGCCCTCTACCCACTCCTTGCTGCCTTGTTCCCGCTCCATGTTCCCCTGTTCCCGCTCCCTGTTCCCCTGTACCCGCTCCCTCTTCCCCTGTACATGCTCCAAATTCCCCTGTACCCGCTCCCTGTTCCCCTGTACCCGCTCCCTGTTCCCCTGTACCCGCTCCCTGTTCCCCTGTACCCGCTCCCTCTTCCCCTGTACATGCTCCGTATTCCCCTATACCCGTTTCCTGTTCCCCTGTACCTGCTCCTTGTTCCCCTGTACCTGCTCCCTGTTCCCCAGTACCTGATCCCTGTTCCCCTGTACCCGCTCCCTGATCCCCGTTCCCCTGTACCCGCTCCCTGATCCCCTGTTCGCTCCGTGTTCCCCTGGACATGCTCCGTATTCCCCTATACCCGTTTCCTGTTCCCCTGTACCTGCTCCCTGTTCCCCTGTACCTGCTCCCTGTTCCCCAGTACCTGATCCCTGTTCCCCAGTACCTGATCCCTGTTCCCCTGTACCCGCTCCCTGATCCCCGTTCCCCTGTACCCGCTCCCTGATCCCCTGTTCGCTCCGTGTTCCCCTGTTCCCGCTCCGTGTTCCCCTGTTCCCGCTCCGTGTTCCACTGTACCCGCTGCCTGTTCCACTGTACCCGCTGCCTGTTCCCCTGTACCCACTCCGTGTACCCCTGTACCCGCTCCGTGTTCCCCGGCACAGGCTCCCTGTTCCAGCTTCGTGTTCCCCTATTCCCGCTCCCTGTTCCCCTGTTTCCACTCCGTTTTCCCCTGTACCCGATCCGTGTTCCCCTGTTCCCGCTCCCTGTTCCTCTGGTCCCGCTTCGTGTTCCCATGTTCCCACTCCGTTTTCCACTGTTCCCGCTCCGTGTTCCTCTGTACCCGCTCCGTGTTGCCCTGTACCTGCTCCGTTTACCCTGTACCCACTCCGTGTTCCTCTGTTCCCGCTCCGTGTTCCCCTGTTCCCACTCCGTTTTCCACTGTTCCCGCTCCGTGTTCCTCTGTACCCGCTCCGTGTTGCCCTGTACCTGCTCCGTTTACCCTGTATCCACTCCGTGTTCCTCTGTTCCCGCTCCGTGTTCCCCTGTTCCTGCTCCGCGTTCGCCTGTTCCCGCTCCGTGTTCCTCTGTACCCGCTCCGTGTTCCCCTGATTCCCTGTACCCGCTTCCTGATTCCCTGTACCCGCTCTGTGTTCCGCTGTACTCGTTCCCTGTTCCCCTGTTTCCGCTCCGTTCCCCTGTTCCCGCTCCGTTTTCCCCTGTTCCCGCTCCGTGTTACCCTGTTCCCGCTTCGTGTCCCCCTGTTCCCGCTCCGTGTTCCCCTGTTCCCGCTCCGTGTTCCGCTGTACCTGCTGCCTGTTCCCCTGTACCCACTCCGTGTTCCCCTGTACCCACACCGTGTTCCTCTGTACCCGCTCCTTGTTCCGCTGCACTGGCTCCCTGTTCCCCTGTTCCCGCTCCGTGTTCCGCTATTCCCGCTCCGTGTTCCCCTGTTCCCGCTCCATTTTCACCTGTACCCGCTCCCTGTTACCCTGTACCCACACCATGTTACCCTGTACCCACTCCTTGTTGCCTTGTTCCCGCTCCATGTTCCCCTGTTCCCGCTCTGTGTTTCCCTGTCCCGCTCCGTGTTCCTCTGTTGCCGCTCCGTGTTATCCTATTCCCGCTCCGTGTTCCGCTGTACCCGCTCCGTGTTCCCCTGTACCCGCTCCGTGTTCCCCTGTTCCCGCTCCGTGTTCCCCTGTACCCGCTTCCTGTTCCCCCGTACCCGCTCCCTGTTCCCCTGTACATGCTACGTATTCCCCTATACACGCTCCCTGTTCTCCTGTTCCCGCTCCTTGTTGCCCTGTTCCCGCTCCTTGTTGCCCTGTTACCGCTCCGTGTTCCTCTGTTCCCGTTCCGTGTTCCCCTGTACCCGCTCCGTGTTCCCCTGTACCCGCTCCGTGTTCCCCTGTTCCCGCTCCGTGTTCCTCAATACCCGCTCCGTGTTCCCCTGATTCCCTGTACCCGCTTCCTGATTCCCTGTACATGCTCCGTGTTCCCCTGTACCTGCTCTGTGTTCCGCTGTACTCGTTCCCTGTTCCTCTGTTCCCGCTCCTTGTTGCCCTGTTCCCGCTCATTGTTGCCCTGTTCCCGCTCCGTGTTCCTCTGTTCCCGCTCCGTGTTACCCTGTTCCCGCTCCGTGTTTCCCTGTTCCCGCTCCGTGTTCCCCTGTTCCCGCTCCGTGTTCCGCTGTACCTGCTGCCTGTTCCCCTGTACCCACTCCGTGTTCCCCTGTACCCGCACCGTGTTCCTCTGTACCCACTCCGTGTTCCGCTGCACAGGCTCCCTGTTCCCCTGTTCCCGCACCGTGTTCCGCTATTCCCGCTCTGTGTTCCCCTGTTCCCGCTCCATTTTCACCTGTACCCGCTCGCTGTTCCCCTGTACCCACACCATGTTACCCTGTACCCACTCCTTGTTGCCTTGTTCCCGCTCCATGTTCCCCTGTTCCCGCTCTGTGTTCCTCTGTTCCCGCTCCGTGTTCCTCTGTTACCGCTCCGTGTTATCCTGTTCCCGCTCCGTGTTCCCCTGTACCCGCTCCGTGTTCCCCTGTACCCGCTCCATGTTCCCCTGTTCCCGCTCTGTGTTGCCCTGTACCAGCTGCCTGTTCCCCTGTACCCGCTTCCTGTTCCCTTGTACCCGCTTCCTGTTCCCTTGTACCCGCTCCCTGTTCCCCTGTACATGCTACGTATTCCCCTATACACGCTCCCTGTTCTCCTGTTCCCGCTCCTTGTTGCCCTGTTCCCGCTCCTTGTTGCCCTGTTCCCGCTCCGTGTTCCTCTGTTCCCGCTCCGTGTTACCCTATTCCCGCTCCCTGTTCCCCTGTTCCCACTCCGTTTTCCCCTGTAACCGATCCGTGTTCCCCTGTTCCCGCTCCCTGTTCCTCTGTTCCCGCTTCGTGTTCCCATGTTCCCACTCCGTTTTCCACTGTTCCCGCTCCGTGTTCCTCTGTACCCGCTCCGTGTTCCTCTGTACCCGCTCCGTGTTGCCCTGTACCTGCTCCGTTTACCCTGTACCCACTCCGTGTTCCTCTGTTCCCGCTCCGCGTTCCCCTGTTCCTGCTCCGCGTTCGCCTGTTCCCGCTCCGTGTTCCTCTGTACCCGCTCCGTGTTCCCCTGATTCCCTGTACCCGCTTCCTGATTCCCTGTACCCGCTCTGTGTTCCGCTGTACTCGTTCCCTGTTCCCCTGTTTCCGCTCCGTTCCCCTGTTCCCGCTCCGTTTTCCCCTGTTCCCGCTCCGTGTTACCCTGTTCCCGCTTCGTGTCCCCCTGTTCCCGCTCCGTTTTCCCCTGTTCCCGCTCCGTGTTCCGCTGTACCTGCTGCCTGTTCCCCTGTACCCACTCCGTGTTCCCCTGTTCCCGCTCCGTGTTCCTCTGTACCCGCTCCGTGTTCCCCTGATTCCCTGTACCCGCTTCCTGATTCCCTGTACCCGCTCTGTGTTTCGCAGTACTCGTTCCCTGTTCCCCTGTTTCCGCTGCGTTCCCCTGTTCCCGCTCCGTTTTCCCCTGTTCCCGCTCCGTTTTACCCTGTTCCCGCTTCGTGTCCCCCTGTTCCTGCTCTGTGTTCCCCTGTTCCCGCTCCGTGTTCCGCTGTGCCTGCTGCCTGTTCCCCTGTACCCACTCCGTGTTCCCCTGTACCCGCACCGTTTTCCTCTGTACCCGCTCCATGTTCCGCTGCACTGGCTCCCTGTTCCCCTGTTCCCGCTCCGTGTTCCGCTATTCCCGCTCCGTGTTCCCCTGTTCCCGCTCCATTTTCACCTGTACCCGCTCCCTGTTACCCTGTACCCACACCATGTTACCCTGTACCCACTCCTTGTTGCCTTGTTCCCGCTCCATGTTCCCCTGTTCCCGCTCTGTGTTTCCCTGTCCCGCTCCGTGTTCCTCTGTTGCCGCTCCGTGTTATCCTATTCCCGCTCCGTGTTCCGCTGTACCCGCTCTGTGTTCCCCTGTACCCGCTCCGTGTTCCCCTGTTCCTGCTCCGTGTTCCCCTGTACCAGCTGCCTGTTCCCCTGTACCCGCTTCCTGTTCCCCTGTACCCGCTCCCTGTTCCCCTGTACATGCTACGTATTCCCCTATACACGCTCCCTGTTCTCCTGTTCCCGCTCCTTGTTGCCCTGTTCCCGCTCCTTGTTGCCCTGTTACCGCTCCGTGTTCCTCTGTTCCTGTTCCGTGTTCCCCTGTACCCGCTCCGTGTTCCCCTGTACCCGCTCCGTGTTCCCCTGTACCCGCTCCGTGTTCCCCTGTACCCGCTCCGTGTTCCCCTGTTCCCGCTCCGTGTTCCCCTGTACCCGCTCCGTGTTCCCCTGTACCCGCTCCGTGTTCCCCTGTTCCCGCTCCGTGTTCCTCTGTACCCGCTCCGTGTTCCCCTGATTCCCTGTACCCGCTTCCTGATTCCCTGTACATGCTCCGTGTTCCCCTGTACCCGCTCTGTGTTCCGCTGTACTCGTTCCCTGTTCCTCTGTTCCCGCTCCTTGTTGCCCTGTTCCCGCTCCGTGTTCTCCTGTTCCCGCTCCGTGTTCCGCTGTACCTGCTGCCTGTTCCCCTGTACCCACTCCGTGTTCCCCTGTACCCGCACCGTGTTCCCCTGTACCCGCTCTGTGTTCCGCTGTACTCGTTCCCTGTTCCCCTGTTCCAGCTCCTTGTTGCCCTGTTCCCGCTCCTTGTTGCCCTGTTCCCGCTCCGTGTTCCTCTGTTCCCGCTCCGTGTTACCCTGTTCCCGCTCCGTGTTTCCCTGTTCCCGCTCCGTGTTCCCCTGTTCCCGCTCCGTGTTCCGCTGTACCCGCTCCGTGTTCCCCTGATTCCCTGTACCCGCTTCCTGATTCCCTGTACCCGCTCTGTGTTTCGCAGTACTCGTTCCCTGTTCCCCTGTTTCCGCTGCGTTCCCCTGTTCCCGCTCCGTTTTCCCCTGTTCCCGCTCCGTTTTACCCTGTTCCCGCTTCGTGTCCCCCTGTTCCTGCTCTGTGTTCCCCTGTTCCCGCTCCGTGTTCCGCTGTACCTGCTGCCTGTTCCCCTGTACCCACTCCGTGTTCCCCTGTACCCGCACCGTTTTCCTCTGTACCCGCTCCATGTTCCGCTGCACTGGCTCCCTGTTCCCCTGTTCTCGCTCCGTGTTCCGCTATTCCCGCTCCGTGTTCCCCTGTTCCCGCTCCATTTTCACCTGTACCCGCTCCCTGTTACCCTGTACCCACACCATGTTACCCTGTACCCACTCCTTGTTGCCTTGTTCCCGCTCCATGTTCCCCTGTTCCCGCTCTGTGTTTCCCTGTCCCGCTCCGTGTTCCTCTGTTGCCGCTCCGTGTTATCCTATTCCCGCTCCGTGTTCCGCTGTACCCGCTCTGTGTTCCCCTGTACCCGCTCCGTGTTCCCCTGTTCCTGCTCCGTGTTCCCCTGTACCAGCTGCCTGTTCCCCTGTACCCGCTTCCTGTTCCCCTGTACCCGCTCCCTGTTCCCCTGTACATGCTACGTATTCCCCTATACACGCTCCCTGTTCTCCTGTTCCCGCTCCTTGTTGCCCTGTTCCCGCTCCTTGTTGCCCTGTTACCGCTCCGTGTTCCTCTGTTCCTGTTCCGTGTTCCCCTGTACCCGCTCCGTGTTCCCCTGTACCCGCTCCGTGTTCCCCTGTACCCGCTCCGTGTTCCCCTGTTCCCGCTCCGTGTTCCCCTGTACCCGCTCCGTGTTCCCCTGTACCCGCTCCGTGTTCCCCTGTTCCCGCTCCGTGTTCCTCTGTACCCGCTCCGTGTTCCCCTGATTCCCTGTACCCGCTTCCTGATTCCCTGTACATGCTCCGTGTTCCCCTGTACCCGCTCTGTGTTCCGCTGTACTCGTTCCCTGTTCCTCTGTTCCCGCTCCTTGTTGCCCTGTTCCCGCTCCGTGTTCTCCTGTTCCCGCTCCGTGTTCCGCTGTACCTGCTGCCTGTTCCCCTGTACCCACTCCGTGTTCCCCTGTACCCGCACCGTGTTCCCCTGTACCCGCTCTGTGTTCCGCTGTACTCGTTCCCTGTTCCCCTGTTCCAGCTCCTTGTTGCCCTGTTCCCGCTCCTTGTTGCCCTGTTCCCGCTCCGTGTTCCTCTGTTCCCGCTCCGTGTTACCCTGTTCCCGCTCCGTGTTTCCCTGTTCCCGCTCCGTGTTCCCCTGTTCCCGCTCCGTGCTCCGCTGTACCTGCTGCCTGTTCCCCTGTACCTACTCCGTGTTCCCCTGTACCCGCACCGTGTTCCTCTGTACCCGCTCCGTGTTCCGCTGCACAGGCTCCCTGTTCCCCTGTTCCCGCTCCATGTTCCGCTATTCCCGCTCCGTGTTCCCCTGTACCCACACCATGTTACCCTGTACCCACTCCTTGTTGCCTTGTTCCCGCTCCATGTTCCCCTGTTCCCGCACTGTGTTCCCCTGTCCCGCTCCGTGTTCCTCTGTTCCCGCTCCGTGTTGCCCTGTACCAGCTGCCTGTTCCCCTGTACCCACTTCCTTTTCCCCTGTACCCGCTCCCTGTTCCCCTGTACCCGCTCCGTGTTCACCTGATTCCCTGTACCCGCTTCCTGATTCCCTGTACATGCTCCGTGTTCCCCTGTACCCGCTCTGTGTTCCGCTGTACTCGTTCCCTGTTCTCCGTTCCCCTGTTCCCGCTCCGTGTTTCCCTGTTCCCGCTCCGTGTTCCTCTGTTCCCGCTCCGTGTTCCCCTGTTCCCGCTCCGTGTTCCTCTGTTCCCGCTCCGTGTTCCCCTGTACCAGCTGCCTGTTCCCCTATACCCGCTTCCTGTTACCCTGTACCCGCTCCCTGTTCCCCTGTACATGCTACGTATTCCCCTATACACGCTCCCTGTTCTCCTGTTCCCGCTCCTTGTTGCCCTGTTCCCGCTCCTTGTTGCCCTGTTACCGCTCCGTGTTCCTCTGTTCCCGTTCCGTGTTCCCCTGTACCCGCTCCGTGTTCCCCTGTACCCGCTCCGTGTTCCCCTGTTCCCGCTCCGTGTTCCTCTGTACCCGCTCCGTGTTCCCCTGATTCCCTGTACCCGCTTCCTGATTCACTGTACATGCTCCGTGTTCCCCTGTACCCGCTCTGTGTTCCGCTGTACTCGTTCCCTGTTCCTCTGTTTCCGCTCCTTGTTGCCCTGTTCCCGCTCCTTGTTGCCCTGTTCCCGCTCCGTGTTCCTCTGTTCCCGCTCCGTGTTACCCTGTTCCCGCTCCGTGTTTCCCTGTTCCCGCTCCGTGTTCCCCTGTTCCCGCTCCGTGTTCCGCTGTACCTGCTGCCTGTTCCCCTGTACCCACTCCGTGTTCCCCTGTACCCGCACCGTGTTCCTCTGTACCCACTCCGTGTTCCGCTGCACAGGCTCCCTATTCCCCTGTTCCCGCACCGTGTTCTGCTATTCCCGCTCCGTGTTCCCTTGTTCCCGCTCCATTTTCACCTGTACCCGCTCCCTGTTCCCCTGTACCCACACCATGTTACCCTGTACCCACTCCTTGTTGCCTTGTTCCCGCTCCATGTTCCCCTGTTCCCGCTCTGTGTTCCTCTGTTCCCGCTCCGTGTTCCTCTGTTCCCGCTCCGTGTTATCCTGTACCCGCTCCGTGTTCCCCTGTTCCCGCTCCGTGTTACCCTGTTCCCGCTCCGTGTTTCCCTGTTCCCGCTCCGTGTTCCCCTGTTCCCGCTCCGTGTTCCGCTGTACCTGCTGCCTGTTCCCCTGTACCCACTCCGTGTTCCCCTGTACCCGCACCGTGTTCCCCTGTTCCCGCTCCATGTTCCCCTGTTCCCGCTCTGTGTTTCCCTGTCCCGCTCCGTGTTCCTCTGTTGCCGCTCCGTGTTCCCCTGTACCCGCTCCGTGTTCCCCGGTACCAGCTGCCTGTTCCCCTGTACCCGCTTCCTGTTCCCCTGTACCCGCTCCCTGTTCCCCTGTACATGCTACGTATTCCCCTATACACGCTCCCTGTTCTCCTGTTCCCGCTCCTTGTTGCCCTGTTCCCGCTCCGTGTTCCCCTGTACCCGCTCCGTGTTCCCCTGTACCCGCTCCGTGTTCCCCTGTTCCCGCTCCGTGTTCCTCTGTACCCGCTCCGCGTTCCCCTGATTCCCTGTACCCGCTTCCTGATTCCCTGTACATGCTCCGTGTTCCCCTGTACCCGCTCTGTGTTCCGCTGTACTCGTTCCCTGTTCCTCTGTTCCCGCTCCTTGTTGCCCTGTTCCCGCTCCTTGTTGCCCTGTTCCCGCTCCGTGTTCCTCTGTTCCCGCTCCGTGTTACCCTGTTCCCGCTCCGTGTTTCCCTGTTCCCGCTCCGTGTTCCCCTGTTCCCGCTCCGTGTTCCGCTGTACCTGCTGCCTGTTCCCCTGTACCCACTCCGTGTTCCCCTGTACCCGCACCGTGTTCCCCTGTACCCGCACCGTGTTCCCCTGTACCCGCTCTGTGTTCCGCTGTACTCGTTCCCTGTTCCCCTGTTCCCGCTCCTTGTTGCCCTGTTCCCGCTCCTTGTTGCCCTGTTCCCGCTCCGTGTTCCTCTGTTCCCGCTCCGTGTTACCCTGTTCCCGCTCCGTGTTTCCCTGTTCCCGCTCCGTGTTCCCCTGTTCCCGCTCCGTGCTCCGCTGTACCTGCTGCCTGTTCCCCTGTACCCACTCCGTGTTCCCCTGTACCCGCACCGTGTTCCTCTGTACCCGCTCCGTGTTCCGCTGCACAGGCTCCCTGTTCCCCTGTTCCCGCTCCATGTTCCGCTATTCCCGCTCCGTGTTCCCCTGTACCCACACCATGTTACCCTGTACCCACTCCTTGTTGCCTTGTTCCCGCTCCATGTTCCCCTGTTCCCGCTCTGTGTTCCCCTGTCCCGCTCCGTGTTCCTCTGTTCCCGCTCCGTGTTGCCCTGTACCAGCTGCCTGTTCCCCTGTACCCACTTCCTGTTCCCCTGTACCCGCTCCCTGTTCCCCTGTACCCGCTCCGTGTTCCCCTGATTCCCTGTACCCGCTTCCTGATTCCCTGTACATGCTCCGTGTTCCCCTGTACCCGCTCTGTGTTCCGCTGTACTCGTTCCCTGTTCTCCGTTCCCCTGTTCCCGCTCCGTGTTTCCCTGTTCCCGCTCCGTGTTCCTCTGTTCCCGCTCCGTGTTCCCCTGTTCCCGCTCCGTGTTCCTCTGTTCCCGCTTCGTGTTCCCCTGTTCCCGCTCCGTGTTCCTCTGTTCCCGCTACGTGTTCCGCTGCACAGGCTCCCTCTTCCCCTGTTCTCGCTCCATTTTCACCTGTACCCGCTCCCTGTTACCCTGTACCTGCACCATGTTGCCCTCTACCCACTCCTTGTTGCCTTGTTCCCGCTCCATGTTCCCCTGTTCCCGCTCTGTGTTCCTCTGTTCCCGCTCCATGTTACCCTGTTCCCGCTCTGTGTTCCCCTGTACCCGCTCCGTGTTCCCCTGTTCCCGCTCTTTGTTGCCCTGTACCAGCTGCCTGTTCCCCTGTGCCCGCTTCCTGTTCCCCTGTACCCGCTCCGTGTTCCCGTGCACATGCTCCGTATTCCCCTGTACACGCTCCCTGTTCTCCTGTTCCCGCTCCTTGTTGCCCTGTTCCTGTTCCGTGTTCCTCTGTTCCCGCTCCGTGTTACCCTGTTCCCGCTCCGTGTTCCCCTGTTCCCGCTCCGTGTTCCTATGTACCCGTTCCGTGTTGCCCTATACCAGCTCCCTGTTCCCCTGTACCCGCTCCCTGTTCCCCTGTACCCGCTCCCTCTTCCCCTGTACATGCTCCGTATTCCCCTTTACCCGTTTCCTGTTCACCTGTACCCGCTCCCTGTTCCCCTGTACCTGCTCCCTGTTCCCCAGTACCTGATCCCTGTTCCCCTGTACCCGCTACCTGATCTCCGTTCCGCTGTACCCGCTCCCTGATCCCCTGTTCGCTCCGTGTTCCCCTGTTCCCGCTCCGTGTTCCCCTGAAACCGTTCCGTGTTCCTCTGTACCCGCTCCGTGTTGCCCTGTACCAGCTCCCTGTTCCCCTGTACCCGCTCCCTGTTCCCCTGTACCCGCTTCCTGTTCCCCTGTACATGCTCCGTGTTACCTTGTACCCTCTCCGTGATATCCCGTACCCGCTCCGTGCACCCCCGTACCCGTTCTGTGTTCCCCCTATCCGCTTCGTGTTCCTGCTCCCTTTTCCACTGTATTCGCTGCCTGTTCCCCTGCACCCGCTCCCTGTTCACTCTTCCCGCTCCGTGTTCCTCTGTTCCCGCTCCATTTTCACCTGTACCCGCTCCCTGTTACCCTGTACCCACACCATGTTACCCTGTACCCACTCCTTGTTGCCTTGTTCCCGCTCCATGTTCCCCTGTTCCCGCTCTGTGTTTCCCTGTCCCGCTCCGTGTTCCTCTGTTGCCGCTCCGTGTTATCCTATTCCCGCTCCGTGTTCCCCTGTACCCGCTCCGTGTTCCCCTGTTCCCGCTCCATGTTCCCCTGTTCCCGCTCCGTGTTCCCCTGTTCCCGCTCCGTGTTCCCCTGTACCAGCTGCCTGTTCCCCTGTCCCCGCTTCCTGTTCCCCTGTACCCGCTCCCTGTTCCCCTGTACATGCTACGTATTCCCCTATACACGCTCCTTGTTGTCCTGTTCCCGCTCCTTGTTGTCCTGTTCCCGCTCCTTGTTGCCCTGTTCCCGCACCGTGTTCCTCTGTTCCCGCTCCGTGTTCCCCTGTACCCGCTCCGTGTTCCCCTGTACCCGCTCCGTGTTCCACTGTACCCACTCCTTGTTGCCCTGTTCCCGCTCTGTGTTCCCCTGTACCCGCTCCGTGTTCCCCTGTTCCCGCTCTGTGTTCCTCTGTACCCGCTCCGTGTTCCCCTGATTCCCTGCACCCGCTTCCTGATTCCCTGTACATGCTCCGTGTTCCCCTGTACCCGCTCTGTGTTCTGCTGTACTCGTTCCCTGTACCCCTGTTTCTGCTCCGTTCCCCTGTTCCCGCTCCGTTTTCCCCTGTTCCCGCTCCGTGTTCCTCTGTTCCCGCTCCGTGTTCCCCTGTTCCCGCTTCGTGTTCCCCTGTTCCCGCTTCGTGTTCCCCTGTTCCCGCTCCGTGTTTCTCTGTTCCCGCTTCGTGTTCCCCTGTTCCCGCTCCGTGTTCCGCTGTACCCGCTGCCTGTTCCCCTGTACACACTCCGTGTTCCCCTGTACCCGCTCCGTGTTCCTCTGTACCCGCTCCGTGTTCCGCTGCACAGGCTCCCTGTTCCCCTGTTCCCGCTCCGTGTTCCCCTCTTCCCGCTCCGTGTTCCCCTGTTCTCGCTCCATTTTCACCTGTACCCGCTCCCTGTTACCCTGTACCCGCAGCATTTTACCCTGTACCCGCACCATGTTGCCCTCTACCCACTCCTTGCTGCCTTGTTCCCGCTCCATGTTCCCCTGTTCCCGCTCCCTGTTCCCCTGTACCCGCTCCCTCTTCCCCTGTACATGCTCCAAATTCCCCTGTACCCGCTCCCTGTTCCCCTGTACCTGCTCCCTGTTCCCCTGTACCCGCTCCCTCTTCCCCTGTACATGCTCCGTATTCCCCTATACCCGTTTCCTGTTCCCCTGTACCTGCTCCTTGTTCCCCTGTACCTGCTCCCTGTTCCCCAGTACCTGATCCCTGTTCCCCTGTACCCGCTCCCTGATCCCCGTTCCCCTGTACCCGCTCCCTGATCCCCTGTTCGCTCCGTGTTCCCCTGTTCCCGCTCCGTGTTCCCCTGTTCCCGGTCCGTGTTCCACTGTACCCGCTGCCTGTTCCGCTGTACCCGCTGCCTGTGCCCCTGCACCCACTCCGTGTACCCCTGTACCCACTCCGTGTTCCTCTCTACCCGCTCCGTGTTCCCCGGCACAGGCTCCCTGTTCCAGCTTCGTGTTCCCCTATTCCCGCTCCCTGTTCCCCTGTTCCCACTCCGTTTTCCGCTGTAGCCGGTCCGTGTTCCCCTGTTCCCGCTCCCTGTTCCTCTGTTCCCGCTTCATGTTCCCATGTTCCCACTCCGTTTTCCACTGTTCCCGCTCCGTGTTCCTCTGTACCCGCTCCGTGTTGCCCTGTACCTGCTCTGTTTACCCTGTACCCACTCCGTGTTCCTCTGTTCCCGCTCCGTGTTCCCCTGTTCCTGCTCCGCGTTCGCCTGTTCCCGCTCCGTGTTCCTCTGTACCTGCTCCGTGTTCCCCTGATTCCCTGTACCCGCTTCCTGATTCCCTGTACCCGCTCTGTGTTCCGCTGTACTCGTTCCCTGTTCCCCTGTTTCCGCTCCGTTCCCCTGTTCCCGTTCCGTTTTCCCCTGTTCCCGCTCCGTGTTCCTCTGTTCCCGCTCCCTGTTACCCTGTACCCGCAGCATGTTACCCTGTACCCGCACCATGTTGCCCTCTACCCACTCCTTGCTGCCTTGTTCCCGCTCCATGTTCCCCTGTTCCCGCTCCCTGTTCCCCTGTACCCGCTCCCTCTTCCCCTGTACATGCTCCATATTCCCCTATACCCGTTTCCTGTTCCCCTGTACCCGCTCCCTGTTCCCCTGTACCCGCTCCCTGTTCACCTGTACCCGCTCCCTGTTCCCCTGTACCCGCTCCCTCTTCCCCTGTACATGCTCCGTATTCCCCTATACCCGTTTCCTGTTCCCCTGTACCTGCTCCCTGTTCCCCTGTACCTGCTCCCTGTTCCCCAGTACCTGATCCCTGTTCCCCAGTACCTGATCCCTGTTCCCCTGTACCCGCTCCCTGATCCCCGTTCCCCTGTACCCGCTCCCTGATCCCCTGTTCGCTCCGTGTTCCCCTGTTCCTGCTCCGTGTTCCCCTGTTCCCGCTCCGTGTTCCACTGTACCCGCTGCCTGTTCCACTGTACCCGCTGCCTGTTCCCCTGTACCCACTCCGTGTACCCCTGTACCCGCTCCGTGTTCCCCGGCACAGGCTCCCTGTTCCAGCTTCGTGTTCCCCTATTCCCGCTCCCTGTTCCCCTGTTTCCACTCCGTTTTCCCCTGTACCCGATCCGTGTTCCCCTGTTCCCGCTCCGTTCCTCTGGTCCCGCTTCGTGTTCCCATGTTCCCACTCCGTTTTCCACTGTTCCCGCTCCGTGTTCCTCTGTACCCGCTCCGTGTTGCCCTGTACCTGCTCCGTTTACCCTGTACCCACTCCGTGTTCCTCTGTTCCCGCTCCGTGTTCCCCTGTTCCCACTCCGTTTTCCACTGTTCCCGCTCCGTGTTCCTCTGTACCCGCTCCGTGTTGCCCTGTACCTGCTCCGTTTACCCTGTATCCACTCCGTGTTCCTCTGTTCCCGCTCCGTGTTCCCCTGTTCCTGCTCCGCGTTCGCCTGTTCCCGCTCCGTGTTCCTCTGTACCCGCTCCGTGTTCCCCTGATTCCCTGTACCCGCTTCCTGATTCCCTGTACCCGCTCTGTGTTCCGCTGTACTCGTTCCCTGTTCCCCTGTTTCCGCTCCGTTCCCCTGTTCCCGCTCCGTTTTCCCCTGTTCCCGCTCCGTGTTACCCTGTTCCCGCTTCGTGTCCCCCTGTTCCCGCTCCGTGTTCCCCTGTTCCCGCTCCGTGTTCCGCTGTACCTGCTGCCTGTTCCCCTGTACCCACTCCGTGTTCCCCTGTACCCACACCGTGTTCCTCTGTACCCGCTCCTTGTTCCGCTGCACTGGCTCCCTGTTCCCCTGTTCCCGCTCCGTGTTCCGCTATTCCCGCTCCGTGTTCCCCTGTTCCCGCTCCATTTTCACCTGTACCCGCTCCCTGTTACCCTGTACCCACACCATGTTACCCTGTACCCACTCCTTGTTGCCTTGTTCCCGCTCCATGTTCCCCTGTTCCCGCTCTGTGTTTCCCTGTCCCGCTCCGTGTTCCTCTGTTGCCGCTCCGTGTTATCCTATTCCCGCTCCGTGTTCCGCTGTACCCGCTCCGTGTTCCCCTGTACCCGCTCCGTGTTCCCCTGTTCCCGCTCCGTGTTCCCCTGTTCCCGCTCCGTGTTCCCCTGTACCAGCTGCCTGTTCCCCTGTACCCGCTTCCTGTTCCCCCGTACCCGCTCCCTGTTCCCCTGTACATGCTACGTATTCCCCTATACACGCTCCCTGTTCTCCTGTTCCCGCTCCTTGTTGCCCTGTTCCCGCTCCTTGTTGCCCTGTTACCGCTCCGTGTTCCTCTGTTCCCGTTCCGTGTTCCCCTGTACCCGCTCCGTGTTCCCCTGTACCCGCTCCGTGTTCCCCTGTTCCCGCTCCGTGTTCCTCTGTACCCGCTCCGTGTTCCCCTGATTCCCTGTACCCGCTTCCTGATTCCCTGTACATGCTCCGTGTTCCCCTGTACCCGCTCTGTGTTCCGCTGTACTCGTTCCCTGTTCCTCTGTTCCCGCTCCTTGTTGCCCTGTTCCCGCTCATTGTTGCCCTGTTCCCGCTCCGTGTTCCTCTGTTCCCGCTCCGTGTTACCGTGTTCCCGCTCCGTGTTTCCCTGTTCCCGCTCCGTGTTCCCCTGTTCCCGCTCCGTGTTCCGCTGTACCTGCTGCCTGTTCCCCTGTACCCACTCCGTGTTCCCCTGTACCCGCACCGTGTTCCTCTGTACCCACTCCGTGTTCCGCTGCACAGGCTCCCTGTTCCCCTGTTCCCGCACCGTGTTCCGCTATTCCCGCTCTGTGTTCCCCTGTTCCCGCTCCATTTTCACCTGTACCCGCTCGCTGTTCCCCTGTACCCACACCATGTTACCCTGTACCCACTCCTTGTTGCCTTGTTCCCGCTCCATGTTCCCCTGTTCCCGCTCTGTGTTCCTCTGTTCCCGCTCCGTGTTCCTCTGTTACCGCTCCGTGTTATCCTGTTCCCGCTCCGTGTTCCCCTGTACCCGCTCCGTGTTCCCCTGTACCCGCTCCATGTTCCCCTGTTCCCGCTCTGTGTTGCCCTGTACCAGCTGCCTGTTCCCCTGTACCCGCTTCCTGTTCCCTTGTACCCGCTTCCTGTTCCCTTGTACCCGCTCCCTGTTCCCCTGTACATGCTACGTATTCCCCTATACACGCTCCCTGTTCTCCTGTTCCCGCTCCTTGTTGCCCTGTTCCCGCTCCTTGTTGCCCTGTTCCCGCTCCGTGTTCCTCTGTTCCCGCTTCGTGTTACCCTATTCCCGCTCCCTGTTCCCCTGTTCCCACTCCGTTTTCCCCTGTAACCGATCCGTGTTCCCCTGTTCCCGCTCCCTGTTCCTCTGTTCCCGCTTCGTGTTCCCATGTTCCCACTCCGTTTTCCACTGTTCCCGCTCCGTGTTCCTCTGTACCCGCTCCGTGTTCCTCTGTACCCGCTCCGTGTTGCCCTGTACCTGCTCCGTTTACCCTGTACCCACTCCGTGTTCCTCTGTTCCCGCTCCGCGTTCCCCTGTTCCTGCTCCGCGTTCGCCTGTTCCCGCTCCGTGTTCCTCTGTACCCGCTCCGTGTTCCCCTGATTCCCTGTACCCGCTTCCTGATTCCCTGTACCCGCTCTGTGTTCCGCTGTACTCGTTCCCTGTTCCCCTGTTTCCGCTCCGTTCCCCTGTTCCCGCTCCGTTCCCCTGTTCCCGCTCCGTTTTCCCCTGTTCCCGCTCCGTGTTACCCTGTTCCCGCTTCGTGTCCCCCTGTTCCCGCTCCGTTTTCCCCTGTTCCCGCTCCGTGTTCCGCTGTACCTGCTGCCTGTTCCCCTGTACCCACTCCGTGTTTCCCTGTTCCCGCTCCGTGTTCCTCTGTACCCGCTCCGTGTTCCCCTGATTCCCTGTACCCGCTTCCTGATTCCCTGTACCCGCTCTGTGTTCCACTGTACTCGTTCCCTGTTCCCCTGTTTCCGCTGCGTTCCCCTGTTCCCGCTCCGTTTTCCCCTGTTCCCGCTCCGTTTTACCCTGTTCCCGCTTCGTGTCCCCCTGTTCCTGCTCTGTGTTCCCCTGTTCCCGCTCCATGTTCCGCTGTACCTGCTGCCTGTTCCCCTGTACCCACTCCGTGTTCCCCTGTACCCGCACCGTTTTCCTCTGTACCCGCTCCATGTTCCGCTGCACTGGCTCCCTGTTCCCCTGTTCCCGCTCCGTGTTCCGCTATTCCCGCTCCGTGTTCCCCTGTTCCCGCTCCATTTTCACCTGTACCCGCTCCCTGTTACCCTGTACCCACACCATGTTACCCTGTACCCACTCCTTGTTGCCTTGTTCCCGCTCCATGTTCCCCTGTTCCCGCTCTGTGTTTCCCTGTCCCGCTCCGTGTTCCTCTGTTGCCGCTCCGTGTTATCCTATTCCCGCTCCGTGTTCCGCTGTACCCGCTCTGTGTTCCCCTGTACCCGCTCCGTGTTCCCCTGTTCCTGCTCCGTGTTCCCCTGTACCAGCTGCCTGTTCCCCTGTACCCGCTTCCTGTTCCCCTGTACCCGCTCCCTGTTCCCCTGTACATGCTACGTATTCCCCTATACACGCTCCCTGTTCTCCTGTTCCCGCTCCTTGTTGCCCTGTTCCCGCTCCTTGTTGCCCTGTTACCGCTCCGTGTTCCTCTGTTCCTGTTCCGTGTTCCCCTGTACCCGCTCCGTGTTCCCCTGTACCCGCTCCGTGTTCCCCTGTTCCCGCTCCGTGTTCCCCTGTACCCGCTCCGTGTTCCCCTGTACCCGCTCCGTGTTCCCCTGTACCCGCTCCGTGTTCCCCTGTTCCCGCTCCGTGTTCCTCTGTACCCGCTCCGTGTTCCCCTGATTCCCTGTACCCGCTTCCTGATTCCCTGTACATGCTCCGTGTTCCCCTGTACCCGCTCTGTGTTCCGCTGTACTCGTTCCCTGTTCCTCTGTTCCCGCTCCTTGTTGCCCTGTTCCCGCTCCGTGTTCTCCTGTTCCCGCTCCGTGTTCCGCTGTACCTGCTGCCTGTTCCCCTGTACCCACTCCGTGTTCCCCTGTACCCGCACCGTGTTCCCCTGTACCCGCTCTGTGTTCCGCTGTACTCGTTCCCTGTTCCCCTGTTCCAGCTCCTTGTTGCCCTGTTCCCGCTCCTTGTTGCCCTGTTCCCGCTCCGTGTTCCTCTGTTCCCGCTCCGTGTTACCCTGTTCCCGCTCCGTGTTTCCCTGTTCCCGCTCCGTGTTCCCCTGTTCCCGCTCCGTGCTCCGCTGTACCTGCTGCCTGTTCCCCTGTACCTACTCCGTGTTCCCCTGTACCCGCACCGTGTTCCTCTGTACCCGCTCCGTGTTCCGCTGCACAGGCTCCCTGTTCCCCTGTTCCCGCTCCATGTTCCGCTATTCCCGCTCCGTGTTCCCCTGTACCCACACCATGTTACCCTGTACCCACTCCTTGTTGCCTTGTTCCCGCTCCATGTTCCCCTGTTCCCGCACTGTGTTCCCCTGTCCCGCTCCGTGTTCCTCTGTTCCCGCTCCGTGTTGCCCTGTACCAGCTGCCTGTTCCCCTGTACCCACTTCCTTTTCCCCTGTACCCGCTCCCTGTTCCCCTGTACCCGCTCCGTGTTCACCTGATTCCCTGTACCCGCTTCCTGATTCCCTGTACATGCTCCGTGTTCCCCTGTACCCGCTCTGTGTTCCGCTGTACTCGTTCCCTGTTCTCCGTTCCCCTGTTCCCGCTCCGTGTTTCCCTGTTCGCGCTCCGTGTTCCTCTGTTCCCGCTCCGTGTTCCCCTGTTCCCGCTCCGTGTTCCTCTGTTCCCGCTCCGTGTTCCCCTGTACCAGCTGCCTGTTCCCCTATACCCGCTTCCTGTTACCCTGTACCCGCTCCCTGTTCCCCTGTACATGCTACGTATTCCCCTATACACGCTCCCTGTTCTCCTGTTCCCGCTCCTTGTTGCCCTGTTCCCGCTCCTTGTTGCCCTGTTACCGCTCCGTGTTCCTCTGTTCCCGTTCCGTGTTCCCCTGTACCCGCTCCGTGTTCCCCTGTACCCGCTCCGTATTCCCCTGTACCCGCTCCGTGTTCCCCTGTTCCCGCTCCGTGTTCCTCTGTACCCGCTCCGTGTTCCCCTGATTCCCTGTACCCGCTTCCTGATTCCCTGTACATGCTCCGTGTTCCCCTGTACCCGCTCTGTGTTCCGCTGTACTCGTTCCCTGTTCCTCTGTTTCCGCTCCTTGTTGCCCTGTTCCCGCTCCTTGTTGCCCTGTTCCCGCTCCGTGTTCCTCTGTTCCCGCTCCGTGTTACCCTGTTCCCGCTCCGTGTTTCCCTGTTCCCGCTCCGTGTTCCCCTGTTCCCGCTCCGTGTTCCGCTGTACCTGCTGCCTGTTCCCCTGTACCCACTCCGTGTTCCCCTGTACCCGCACCGTGTTCCTCTGTACCCACTCCGTGTTCCGCTGCACAGGCTCCCTATTCCCCTGTTCCCGCACCGTGTTCCGCTATTCCCGCTCCGTGTTCCCTTGTTCCCGCTCCATTTTCACCTGTACCCGCTCCCTGTTCCCCTGTACCCACACCATGTTACCCTGTACCCACTCCTTGTTGCCTTGTTCCCGCTCCATGTTCCCCTGTTCCCGCTCTGTGTTCCTCTGTTCCCGCTCCGTGTTCCTCTGTTCCCGCTCCGTGTTATCCTGTACCCGCTCCGTGTTCCCCTGTACCCGCTCCATGTTCCCCTGTACCCGCTCCATGTTCCCCTGTTCCCGCTCCGTGTTGCCCTGTACCAGCTGCCTGTTCCCCTGTACCCGCTTCCTATTCCCTGGTACCCGCTTCCTGTTCCCTTGTACCCGCTCCCTGTTCCCCTGTACATGCTACGTATTCCCCTATACACGCTCCCTGTTCTCCTGTTCCCGCTCCTTGTTGCCCTGTTCCCGCTCCGTGTTCCTCTGTTCCCGCTCCGTGTTACCCTATTCCCGCTCCCTGTTCCCCTGTTCCCACTCCGTTTTCCCCTGTACCCGATCCGTGTTCCCCTGTTCCCGCTCCCTGTTCCTCTGTTCCCGCTTCGTGTTCCCATGTTCCCACTCCGTTTTCCACTGTTCCCGCTCCGTGTTCCTCTGTACCCGCTCCGTGTTCCTCTGTACCCGCTCCGTGTTGCCCTGTACCTGCTCCGTTTACCCTGTACCCACTCCGTGTTCCTCTGTTCCCGCTCCGCGTTCCCCTGTTCCTGCTCCGCGTTCGCCTGTTCCCGCTCCGTGTTCCTCTGTACCCGCTCCGTGTTCCCCTGATTCCCTGTACCCGCTTCCTGATTCCCTGTACCCGCTCTGTGTTCCGCTGTACTCGTTCCCTGTTCCCCTGTTTCCGCTCCGTTCCCCTGTTCCCGCTCCGTTTTCCCCTGTTCCCGCTCCGTGTTACCCTGTTCCCGCTTCGTGTCCCCCTGTTCCCGCTCCGTTTTCCCCTGTTCCCGCTCCGTGTTCCGCTGTACCTGCTGCCTGTTCCCCTGTACCCACTCCGTGTTCCCCTGTTCCCGCTCCGTGTTCCTCTGTACCCGCTCCGTGTTCCCCTGATTCCCTGTACCCGCTTCCTGATTCCCTGTACCCGCTCTGTGTTCCGCTGTACTCGTTCCCTGTTCCCCTGTTTCCGCTGCGTTCCCCTGTTCCCGCTCCGTTTTCCCCTGTTCCCGCTCCGTTTTACCCTGTTCCCGCTTCGTGTCCCCCTGTTCCTGCTCTGTGTTCCCCTGTTCCCGCTCCGTGTTCCGCTGTACCTGCTGCCTGTTCCCCTGTACCCACTCCGTGTTCCCCTGTACCCGCACCGTTTTCCTCTGTACCCGCTCCATGTTCCGCTGCACTGGCTCCCTGTTCCCCTGTTCCCGCTCCGTGTTCCGCTATTCCCGCTCCGTGTTCCCCTGTTCCCGCTCCATTTTCACCTGTACCCGCTCCCTGTTACCCTGTACCCACACCATGTTACCCTGTACCCACTCCTTGTTGCCTTGTTCCCGCTCCATGTTCCCCTGTTCCCGCTCTGTGTTTCCCTGTCCCGCTCCGTGTTCCTCTGTTGCCGCTCCGTGTTATCCTATTCCCGCTCTGTGTTCCCCTGTACCCGCTCTGTGTTCCCCTGTACCCGCTCCGTGTTCCCCTGTTCCTGCTCCGTGTTCCCCTGTACCAGCTGCCTGTTCCCCTGTACCCGCTTCCTGTTCCCCTGTACCCGCTCCCTGTTCCCCTGTACATGCTACGTATTCCCCTATACACGCTCCCTGTTCTCCTGTTCCCGCTCCTTGTTGCCCTGTTCCCGCTCCTTGTTGCCCTGTTACCGCTCCGTGTTCCTCTGTTCCTGTTCCGTGTTCCCCTGTACCCGCTCCGTGTTCCCCTGTACCCGCTCCGTGTTCCCCTGTACCCGCTCCGTGTTCCCCTGTTCCCGCTCCGTGTTCCCCTGTACCCGCTCCGTGTTCCCCTGTACCCGCTCCGTGTTCCCCTGTTCCCCTGATTCCCTGTACCCGCTTCCTGTTTCCCTGTACATGCTCCGTGTTCCCCTGTACCCGCTCTGTGTTCCGCTGTACTCGTTCCCTGTTCCTCTGTTCCCGCTCCTTGTTGCCCTGTTCCCGCTCTGTGTTCTCCTGTTCCCGCTCCGTGTTCCGCTGTACCTGCTGCCTGTTCCCCTGTACCCACTCCGTGTTCCCCTGTACCCGCACCGTGTTCCCCTGTACCCGCTCTGTGTTCCGCTGTACTCGTTCCCTGTTCCCCTGTTCCAGCTCCTTGTTGCCCTGTTCCCGCTCCTTGTTGCCCTGTTCCCGCTCCGTGTTCCTCTGTTCCCGCTCCGTGTTACCCTGTTCCCGCTCCGTGTTTCCCTGTTCCCGCTCCGTGTTCCCCTGTTCCCGCTCCGTGCTCCGCTGTACCTGCTGCCTGTTCCCCTGTACCTACTCCGTGTTCCCCTGTACCCGCACCGTGTTCCTCTGTACCCGTTCCGTGTTCCGCTGCACAGGCTCCCTGTTCCCCAGTTCCCGCTCCATGTTCCGCTATTCCCGCTCCGTGTTCCCCTGTACCCACACCATGTTACCCTGTACCCACTCCTTGTTGCCTTGTTCCCGCTCCATGTTCCCCTGTTCCCGCACTGTGTTCCCCTGTCCCGCTCCGTGTTCCTCTGTTCCCGCTCCGTGTTGCCCTGTACCAGCTGCCTGTTCCCCTGTACCCACTTCCTTTTCCCCTGTACCCGCTCCCTGTTCCCCTGTACCCGCTCCGTGTTCACCTGATTCCCTGTACCCGCTTCCTGATTCCCTGTACATGCTCCGTGTTCCCCTGTACCCGCTCTGTGTTCCGCTGTACTCGTTCCCTGTTCTCCGTTCCCCTGTTCCCGCTCCGTGTTTCCCTGTTCGCGCTCCGTGTTCCTCTGTTCCCGCTCCGTGTTCCCCTGTTCCCGCTCCGTGTTCCTCTGTTCCCGCTCCGTGTTCCCCTGTACCAGCTGCCTGTTCCCCTATACCCGCTTCCTGTTACCCTGTACCCGCTCCCTGTTCCCCTGTACATGCTACGTATTCCCCTATACACGCTCCCTGTTCTCCTGTTCCCGCTCCTTGTTGCCCTGTTCCCGCTCCTTGTTGCCCTGTTACCGCTCCGTGTTCCTCTGTTCCCGCTCCGTGTTCCCCTGTACCCGCTCCGTGTTCCCCTGTACCCGCTCCGTGTTCCCCTGTTCCCGCTCCGTGTTCCTCTGTACCCGCTCCGTGTTCCCCTGATTCCCTGTACCCGCTTCCTGATTCCCTGTACATGCTCCGTGTTCCCCTGTACCCGCTCTGTGTTCCGCTGTACTCGTTCCCTGTTCCTCTGTTTCCGCTCCTTGTTGCCCTGTTCCCGCTCCTTGTTGCCCTGTTCCCGCTCCGTGTTCCTCTGTTCCCGCTCCGTGTTACCCTGTTCCCGCTCCGTGTTTCCCTGTTCCCGCTCCGTGTTCCCCTGTTCCCGCTCCGTGTTCCGCTGTACCTGCTGCCTGTTCCCCTGTACCCACTCCGTGTTCCCCTGTACCCGCACCGTGTTCCTCTGTACCCACTCCGTGTTCCGCTGCACAGGTTCCCTATTCCCCTGTTCCCGCACCGTGTTCCGCTATTCCCGCTCCGTGTTCCCTTGTTCCCGCTCCATTTTCACCTGTACCCGCTCCCTGTTCCCCTGTACCCACACCATGTTACCCTGTACCCACTCCTTGTTGCCTTGTTCCCGCTCCATGTTCCCCTGTTCCCGCTCTGTGTTCCTCTGTTCCCGCTCCGTGTTCCTCTGTTCCCGCTCCGTGTTATCCTGTACCCGCTCCGTGTTCCCCTGTACCCGCTCCATGTTCCCCTGTACCCGCTCCATGTTCCCCTGTTCCCGCTCCGTGTTGCCCTGTACCAGCTGCCTGTTCCCCTGTACCCGCTTCCTATTCCCTGGTACCCGCTTCCTGTTCCCTTGTACCCGCTCCCTGTTCCCCTGTACATGCTACGTATTCCCCTATACACGCTCCCTGTTCTCCTGTTCCCGCTCCTTGTTGCCCTGTTCCCGCTCCGTGTTCCTCTGTTCCCGCTCCGTGTTACCCTATTCCCGCTCCCTGTTCCCCTGTTCCCACTCCGTTTTCCCCTGTACCCGATCCGTGTTCCCCTGTTCCCGCTCCCTGTTCCTCTGTTCCCGCTTCGTGTTCCCATGTTCCCACTCCGTTTTCCACTGTTCCCGCTCCGTGTTCCTCTGTACCCGCTCCGTGTTGCCCTGTACCTGCTCCGTTTACCCTGTACCCACTCCGTGTTCCTCTGTTCCCGCTCCGCGTTCCCCTGTTCCTGCTCCGCGTTCGCCTGTTCCCGCTCCGTGTTCCTCTGTACCCGCTCCGTGTTCCCCTGATTCCTTGTACCCGCTTCCTGATTCCCTGTACCCGCTCTGTGTTCCGCTGTACTCGTTCCCTGTTCCCCTGTTTCCACTGCGTTCCCCTGTTCCCGCTCCGTTTTCCCCTGTTCCCGCTCCGTGTTACCCTGTTCCCGCTTCGTGTCCCCCTGTTCCCGCTCCGTGTTCCCCTGTTCCCGCTCCGTGTTCCGCTGTACCTGCTGCCTGTTCCCCTGTACCCACTCCGTGTTCCCCTGTTCCCGCTCCGTGTTCCTCTGTACCCGCTCCGTGTTCCCCTGATTCCATGTACCCGCTTCCTGATTCCCTGTACCCGCTCTGTGTTCCGCTGTACTCGTTCCCTGTTCCCCTGTTTCCGCTGCGTTCCCCTGTTCCCGCTCCGTTTTCCCCTGTTCCCGCTCCGTGTTCCCCTGTTCCCGCTCCGTGTCCCCCTGTTTCCGCTGCGTTCCCCTGTTCCCGCTCCGCTTTCCCCTGTTCCCGCTCCGTGTTCCCCTGTTCCCGCTCCGTGTTCCGCTGTACCGGCTGCGTGTTCCCCTGTACCCACTCCGTGTTCCCCTGTACCCGCACCGTGTTCCCCTGTACCCGCTCTGTGTTCCGCTGTACTCGTTCCCTGTTCCTCTGTTCCCGCTCCTTGTTGCCCTGTTCCCGCTCCTTGTTGCCCTGTTCCCGCTCCGTGTTCCTCTGTTCCCGCTCCGTGTTACCCTGTTCCCGCTCCGTGTTACCCTGTTCCCGCTCCGTGTTTCCCTGTTCCCGCTCCGTGTTCCCCTGTTCCCGCTCCGTGTTCCGCTGTACTTGCTGCCTGTTCCCCTGTACCCACTCCGTGTTCCCCTGTACCCGCACCGTGTTCCCCTGTTCCCGCTCCATGTTCCCCTGTTCCCGCTCTGTGTTTCCCTGTCCCGCTCCGTGTTCCTCTGTTGCCGCTCCGTGTTCCCCTGTACCCGCTCCGTGTTCCCCTGTACCAGCTGCCTGTTCCCCTGTACCCGCTTCCTGTTCCCCTGTACCCGCTCCCTGTTCCCCTGTACATGCTACGTATTCCCCTATACACGCTCCCTGTTCTCCTGTTCCCGCTCCTTGTTGCCCTGTTCCCGCTCCTTGTTGCCCTGTTCCCGCTCCGTGTTCCCCTGTACCCGCTCCGTGTTCCCCTGTACCCGCTCCGTGTTCCCCTGTTCCCGCTCCGTGTTCCTCTGTACCCGCTCCGTGTTCCCCTGATTCCCTGTACCCGCTTCCTGATTCCCTGTACATGCTCCGTGTTCCCCTGTACCCGCTCTGTGTTCCGCTGTACTCGTTCCCTGTTCCTCTGTTCCCGCTCCTTGTTGCCCTGTTCCCGCTCCTTGTTGCCCTGTTCCTGCTCCGTGTTCCTCTGTTCCCGCTCCGTGTTCCCCTGTACCCGCTCCGTGTTCCCCTGCACCCGCTCCGTGTTCCCCTGTTCCCGCTCCGTGTTCCTCTGTACCCGCTCCGTGTTCCCCTGATTCCCTGTACCCGCTTCCTGATTCCCTGTACATGCTCCGTGTTCCCCTGTACCCGCTCTGTGTTCCGCTGTACTCGTTCCCTGTTCCTCTGTTCCCGCTCCTTGTTGCCCTGTTCCCGCTCCTTGTTGCCCTGTTCCTGCTCCGTGTTCCTCTGTTCCCGCTCCGTGTTACCCTGTTCCCGCTCCGTGTTTCCCTGTTCCCGCTCCGTGTTCCCCTGTTCCCGCTCCTTGTTGCCCTGTTCCCGCTCCTTGTTGCCCTGTTCCCGCTCCGTGTTCCTCTGTTCCCGCTCCGTGTTACCCTGTTCCCGCTCCGTGTTTCCCTGTTCCCGCTCCGTGTTCCCCTGTTCCCGCTCCGTGCTCCGCTGTACCTGCTGCCTGTTCCCCTGTACCCACTCCGTGTTCCCCTGTACCCGCACCGTGTTCCTCTGTACCCGCTCCGTGTTCCGCTGCACAGGCTCCCTGTTCCCCTGTTCCCGCTCCATGTTCCGCTATTCCCGCTCCGTGTTCCCCTGTACCCACACCATGTTACCCTGTACCCACTCCTTGTTGCCTTGTTCCCGCTCCATGTTCCCCTGTTCCCGCTCTGTGTTCCCCTGTCCCGCTCCGTGTTCCTCTGTTCCCGCTCCGTGTTGCCCTGTACCAGCTGCCTGTTCCCCTGTACCCACTTCCTGTTCCCCTGTACCCGCTCCCTGTTCCCCTGTACCCACTCCGTGTTCCCCTGATTCCCTGTACCCGCTTCCTGATTCCCTGTACATGCTCCGTGTTCCCCTGTACCCGCTCTGTGTTCCGCTGTAGTCGTTCCCTGTTCTCCGTTCCCCTGTTCCCGCTCCGTGTTCCCCTGTACCCGCTCCGTGTTCCACTGTACCCACTCCTTGTTGCCCTGTTCCCGCTCCGTGTTCCCCTGTACCCGCTCCGTGTTCCCCTGTTCCCGCTCTGTGTTCCTCTGTACCCGCTCCGTGTTCCCCTGATTCCCTGTACCCGCTTCCTGATTCCCTGTACATGCTCCGTGTTCCCCTGTACCCGCTCTGTGTTCTGCTGTACTCGTTCCCTGTACCCCTGTTTCTGCTCCGTTCCCCTGTTCCCGCTCCGTTTTCCCCTGTTCCCGCTCCGTGTTCCTCTGTTCCCGCTCCGTGTTCCCCTGTTCCCGCTCCGTGTTCCTCTGTTCCCGCTTCGTGTTCCCCTGTTCCCGCTCCGTGTTTCTCTGTTCCCGCTTCGTGTTCCCCTGTTCCCGCTCCGTGTTCCGCTGTACCCGCTGCCTGTTCCCCTGTACACACTCCGTGTTCCCCTGTACCCGCTCCGTGTTCCTCTGTACCCGCTCCGTGTTCCGCTGCACAGGCTCCCTGTTCCCCTGTTCCCGCTCCGTGTTCCCCTCTTCCCGCTCCGTGTTCCCCTGTTCTCGCTCCATTTTCACCTGTACCCGCTCCCTGTTACCCTGTACCCGCAGCATTTTACCCTGTACCCGCACCATGTTGCCCTCTACCCACTCCTTGCTGCCTTGTTCCCGCTCCATGTTCCCCTGTTCCCGCTCCCTGTTCCCCTGTACCCGCTCCCTCTTCCCCTGTACATGCTCCAAATTCCCCTGTACCCGCTCCCTGTTCCCCTGTACCCGCTCCCTGTTCCCCTGTACCCGCTCCCTGTTCCCCTGTACCCGCTCCCTCTTCCCCTGTACATGCTCCGTATTCCCCTATACCCGTTTCCTGTTCCCCTGTACCTGCTCCTTGTTCCCCTGTACCTGCTCCCTGTTCCCCAGTACCTGATCCCTGTTCCCCTGTACCCGCTCCCTGATCCCCGTTCCCCTGTACCCGCTCCCTGATCCCCTGTTCGCTCCGTGTTCCCCTGTTCCCGCTCCGTGTTCCCCTGTTCCCGGTCCGTGTTCCACTGTACCCGCTGCCTGTTCCGCTGTACCCGCTGCCTGTGCCCCTGTACCCACTCCGTGTACCCCTGTACCCACTCCGTGTTCCTCTCTACCCGCTCCGTGTTCCCCGGCACAGGCTCCCTGTTCCAGCTTCGTGTTCCCCTATTCCCGCTCCCTGTTCCCCTGTTCCCACTCCGTTTTCCGCTGTACCCGGTCCGTGTTCCCCTGTTCCCGCTCCCTGTTCCTCTGTTCCCGCTTCATGTTCCCATGTTCCCACTCCGTTTTCCACTGTTCCCGCTCCGTGTTCCTCTGTACCCGCTCCGTGTTGCCCTGTACCTGCTCTGTTTACCCTGTACCCACTCCGTGTTCCTCTGTTCCCGCTCCGTGTTCCCCTGTTCCTGCTCCGCGTTCGCCTGTTCCCGCTCCGTGTTCCTCTGTACCCGCTCCGTGTTCCCCTGATTCCCTGTACCCGCTTCCTGATTCCCTGTACCCGCTCTGTTTTCCGCTGTACTCGTTCCCTGTTCCCCTGTTTCCGCTCCGTTCCCCTGTTCCCGTTCCGTTTTGACCTGTTCCCGCTCCGTGTTCCTCTGTTCCCGCTCCCTGTTACCCTGTACCCGCAGCATGTTACCCTGTACCCGCACCATGTTGCCCTCTACCCACTCCTTGCTGCCTTGTTCCCGCTCCATGTTCCCCTGTTCCCGCTCTGTGTTTCCCTGTCCCGCTCCGTGTTCCTCTGTTGCCGCTCCGTGTTCCCCTGTACCCGCTCCGTGTTCCCCGGTACCAGCTGCCTGTTCCCCTGTACCCGCTTCCTGTTCCCCTGTACCCGCTCCCTGTTCCCCTGTACATGCTACGTATTCCCCTATACACGCTCCCTGTTCTCCTGTTCCCGCTCCTTGTTGCCCTGTTCCCGCTCCGTGTTCCCCTGTACCCGCTCCGTGTTCCCCTGTACCCGCTCCGTGTTCCCCTGTTCCCGCTCCGTGTTCCTCTGTACCCGCTCCGCGTTCCCCTGATTCCCTGTACCCGCTTCCTGATTCCCTGTACATGCTCCGTGTTCCCCTGTACCCGCTCTGTGTTCCGCTGTACTCGTTCCCTGTTCCTCTGTTCCCGCTCCTTGTTGCCCTGTTCCCGCTCCTTGTTGCCCTGTTCCCGCTCCGTGTTCCTCTGTTCCCGCTCCGTGTTACCCTGTTCCCGCTCCGTGTTTCCCTGTTCCCGCTCCGTGTTCCCCTGTTCCCGCTCCGTGTTCCGCTGTACCTGCTGCCTGTTCCCCTGTACCCACTCCGTGTTCCCCTGTACCCGCACCGTGTTCCCCTGTACCCGCTCTGTGTTCCGCTGTACTCGTTCCCTGTTCCCCTGTTCCCGCTCCTTGTTGCCCTGTTCCCGCTCCTTGTTGCCCTGTTCCCGCTCCGTGTTCCTCTGTTCCCGCTCCGTGTTACCCTGTTCCCGCTCCGTGTTTCCCTGTTCCCGCTCCGTGTTCCCCTGTTCCCGCTCCGTGCTCCGCTGTACCTGCTGCCTGTTCCCCTGTACCCACTCCGTGTTCCCCTGTACCCGCACCGTGTTCCTCTGTACCCGCTCCGTGTTCCGCTGCACAGGCTCCCTGTTCCCCTGTTCCCGCTCCATGTTCCGCTATTCCCGCTCCGTGTTCCCCTGTACCCACACCATGTTACCCTGTACCCACTCCTTGTTGCCTTGTTCCCGCTCCATGTTCCCCTGTTCCCGCTCTGTGTTCCCCTGTTCCCGCTCCGTGTTCCTCTGTTCCCGCTCCGTGTTCCCCTGTTCCCGCTCCGTGTTCCTCTGTTCCCGCTTCGTGTTCCCCTGTTCCCGCTCCGTGTTTCTCTGTTCCCGCTTCGTGTTCCCCTGTTCCCGCTCCGTGTTCCGCTGTACCCGCTGCCTGTTCCCCTGTACACACTCCGTGTTCCCCTGTACCCGCTCCGTGTTCCTCTGTACCCGCTCCGTGTTCCGCTGCACAGGCTCCCTGTTCCCCTGTTCCCGCTCCGTGTTCCCCTCTTCCCGCTCCGTGTTCCCCTGTTCTCGCTCCATTTTCACCTGTACCCGCTCCCTGTTACCCTGTACCCGCAGCATTTTACCCTGTACCCGCACCATGTTGCCCTCTACCCACTCCTTGCTGCCTTGTTCCCGCTCCATGTTCCCCTGTTCCCGCTCCCTGTTCCCCTGTACCCGCTCCCTCTTCCCCTGTACATGCTCCAAATTCCCCTGTACCCGCTCCCTGTTCCCCTGTACCCGCTCCCTGTTCCCCTGTACCCGCTCCCTGTTCCCCTGTACCCGCTCCCTCTTCCCCTGTACATGCTCCGTATTCCCCTATACCCGTTTCCTGTTCCCCTGTACCTGCTCCTTGTTCCCCTGTACCTGCTCCCTGTTCCCCAGTACCTGATCCCTGTTCCCCTGTACCCGCTCCCTGATCCCCGTTCCCCTGTACCCGCTCCCTGATCCCCTGTTCGCTCCGTGTTCCCCTGTTCCCGCTCCGTGTTCCCCTGTTCCCGGTCCGTGTTCCACTGTACCCGCTGCCTGTTCCGCTGTACCCGCTGCCTGTGCCCCTGTACCCACTCCGTGTACCCCTGTACCCACTCCGTGTTCCTCTCTACCCGCTCCGTGTTCCCCGGCACAGGCTCCCTGTTCCAGCTTCGTGTTCCCCTATTCCCGCTCCCTGTTCCCCTGTTCCCACTCCGTTTTCCGCTGTACCCGGTCCGTGTTCCCCTGTTCCCGCTCCCTGTTCCTCTGTTCCCGCTTCATGTTCCCATGTTCCCACTCCGTTTTCCACTGTTCCCGCTCCGTGTTCCTCTGTACCCGCTCCGTGTTGCCCTGTACCTGCTCTGTTTACCCTGTACCCACTCCGTGTTCCTCTGTTCCCGCTCCGTGTTCCCCTGTTCCTGCTCCGCGTTCGCCTGTTCCCGCTCCGTGTTCCTCTGTACCCGCTCCGTGTTCCCCTGATTCCCTGTACCCGCTTCCTGATTCCCTGTACCCGCTCTGTTTTCCGCTGTACTCGTTCCCTGTTCCCCTGTTTCCGCTCCGTTCCCCTGTTCCCGTTCCGTTTTGACCTGTTCCCGCTCCGTGTTCCTCTGTTCCCGCTCCCTGTTACCCTGTACCCGCAGCATGTTACCCTGTACCCGCACCATGTTGCCCTCTACCCACTCCTTGCTGCCTTGTTCCCGCTCCATGTTCCCCTGTTCCCGCTCTGTGTTTCCCTGTCCCGCTCCGTGTTCCTCTGTTGCCGCTCCGTGTTCCCCTGTACCCGCTCCGTGTTCCCCGGTACCAGCTGCCTGTTCCCCTGTACCCGCTTCCTGTTCCCCTGTACCCGCTCCCTGTTCCCCTGTACATGCTACGTATTCCCCTATACACGCTCCCTGTTCTCCTGTTCCCGCTCCTTGTTGCCCTGTTCCCGCTCCGTGTTCCCCTGTACCCGCTCCGTGTTCCCCTGTACCCGCTCCGTGTTCCCCTGTTCCCGCTCCGTGTTCCTCTGTACCCGCTCCGCGTTCCCCTGATTCCCTGTACCCGCTTCCTGATTCCCTGTACATGCTCCGTGTTCCCCTGTACCCGCTCTGTGTTCCGCTGTACTCGTTCCCTGTTCCTCTGTTCCCGCTCCTTGTTGCCCTGTTCCCGCTCCTTGTTGCCCTGTTCCCGCTCCGTGTTCCTCTGTTCCCGCTCCGTGTTACCCTGTTCCCGCTCCGTGTTTCCCTGTTCCCGCTCCGTGTTCCCCTGTTCCCGCTCCGTGTTCCGCTGTACCTGCTGCCTGTTCCCCTGTACCCACTCCGTGTTCCCCTGTACCCGCACCGTGTTCCCCTGTACCCGCTCTGTGTTCCGCTGTACTCGTTCCCTGTTCCCCTGTTCCCGCTCCTTGTTGCCCTGTTCCCGCTCCTTGTTGCCCTGTTCCCGCTCCGTGTTCCTCTGTTCCCGCTCCGTGTTACCCTGTTCCCGCTCCGTGTTTCCCTGTTCCCGCTCCGTGTTCCCCTGTTCCCGCTCCGTGCTCCGCTGTACCTGCTGCCTGTTCCCCTGTACCCACTCCGTGTTCCCCTGTACCCGCACCGTGTTCCTCTGTACCCGCTCCGTGTTCCGCTGCACAGGCTCCCTGTTCCCCTGTTCCCGCTCCATGTTCCGCTATTCCCGCTCCGTGTTCCCCTGTACCCACACCATGTTACCCTGTACCCACTCCTTGTTGCCTTGTTCCCGCTCCATGTTCCCCTGTTCCCGCTCTGTGTTCCCCTGTCCCGCTCCGTGTTCCTCTGTTCCCGCTCCGTGTTGCCCTGTACCAGCTGCCTGTTCCCCTGTACCCACTTCCTGTTCCCCTGTACCCGCTCCCTGTTCCCCTGTACCCGCTCCGTGTTCCCCTGATTCCCTGTACCCGCTTCCTGATTCCCTGTACATGCTCCGTGTTCCCCTGTACCCGCTCTGTGTTCCGCTGTAGTCGTTCCCTGTTCTCCGTTCCCCTGTTCCCGCTCCGTGTTTCCCTGTTCCCGCTCCGTGTTCCTCTGTTCCCGCTCCGTGTTCCCCTGTTCCCGCTCCGTGTTCCTCTGTTCCCGCTTCGTGTTCCCCTGTTCCCGCTCCGTGTTCCTCTGTTCCCGCTACGTGTTCCGCTGCACAGGCTCCCTGTTCCCCTGTTCTCGCTCCATTTTCACCTGTACCCGCTCCCTGTTACCCTGTACCTGCACCATGTTGCCCTCTACCCACTCCTTGTTGCCTTGTTCCCGCTCCATGTTCCCCTGTTCCCGCTCTGTGTTCCTCTGTTCCCGCTCCATGTTACCCTGTTCCCGCTCTGTGTTCCCCTGTACCCGCTCCGTGTTCCCCTGTTCCCGCTCTTTGTTGCCCTGTACCAGCTGCCTGTTCCCCTGTGCCCGCTTCCTGTTCCCCTGTACCCGCTCCGTGTTCCCGTGCACATGCTCCGTATTCCCCTGTACACGCTCCCTGTTCTCCTGTTCCCGCTCCTTGTTGCCCTGTTCCTGTTCCGTGTTCCTCTGTTCCCGCTCCGTGTTACCCTGTTCCCGCTCCGTGTTCCCCTGTTCCCGCTCCGTGTTCCTATGTACCCGTTCCGTGTTGCCCTATACCAGCTCCCTGTTCCCCTGTACCCGCTCCCTGTTCCCCTGTACCCGCTCCCTCTTCCCCTGTACATGCTCCGTATTCCCCTTTACCCGTTTCCTGTTCACCTGTACCCGCTCCCTGTTCCCCTGTACCTGCTCCCTGTTCCCCAGTACCTGATCCCTGTTCCCCTGTACCCGCTACCTGATCTCCGTTCCGCTGTACCCGCTCCCTGATCCCCTGTTCGCTCCGTGTTCCCCTGTTCCCGCTCCGTGTTCCCCTGAAACCGTTCCGTGTTCCTCTGTACCCGCTCCGTGTTGCCCTGTACCAGCTCCCTGTTCCCCTGTACCCGCTCCCTGTTCCCCTGTACCCGCTTCCTGTTCCCCTGTACATGCTCCGTGTTACCTTGTACCCTCTCCGTGATATCCCGTACCCGCTCCGTGCACCCCCGTACCCGTTCTGTGTTCCCCCTATCCGCTTCGTGTTCCTGCTCCCTTTTCCACTGTATTCGCTGCCTGTTCCCCTGCACCCGCTCCCTGTTCACTCTTCCCGCTCCGTGTTTCTCTGTTCCCGCTCCATTTTCACCTGTACCCGCTCCCTGTTACCCTGTACCCACACCATGTTACCCTGTACCCACTCCTTGTTGCCTTGTTCCCGCTCCATGTTCCCCTGTTCCCGCTCTGTGTTTCCCTGTCCCGCTCCGTGTTCCTCTGTTGCCGCTCCGTGTTATCCTATTCCCGCTCCGTGTTCCCCTGTACCCGCTCCGTGTTCCCCTGTTCCCGCTCCATGTTCCCCTGTTCCCGCTCCGTGTTCCCCTGTTCCCGCTCCGTGTTCCCCTGTACCAGCTGCCTGTTCCCCTGTCCCCGCTTCCTGTTCCCCTGTACCCGCTCCCTGTTCCCCTGTACATGCTACGTATTCCCCTATACACGCTCCTTGTTGTCCTGTTCCCGCTCCTTGTTGTCCTGTTCCCGCTCCTTGTTGCCCTGTTCCCGCACCGTGTTCCTCTGTTCCCGCTCCGTGTTCCCCTGTACCCGCTCCGTGTTCCCCTGTACCCGCTCCGTGTTCCACTGTACCCACTCCTTGTTGCCCTGTTCCCGCTCTGTGTTCCCCTGTACCCGCTCCGTGTTCCCCTGTTCCCGCTCTGTGTTCCTCTGTACCCGCTCCGTGTTCCCCTGATTCCCTGCACCCGCTTCCTGATTCCCTGTACATGCTCCGTGTTCCCCTGTACCCGCTCTGTGTTCTGCTGTACTCGTTCCCTGTACCCCTGTTTCTGCTCCGATCCCCTGTTCCCGCTCCGTTTTCCCCTGTTCCCGCTCCGTGTTCCTCTGTTCCCGCTTCGTGTTCCCCTGTTCCCGCTTCGTGTTCCCCTGTTCCCGCTTCGTGTTCCCCTGTTCCCGCTCCGTGTTTCTCTGTTCCCGCTTCGTGTTCCCCTGTTCCCGCTCCGTGTTCCGCTGTACCCGCTGCCTGTTCCCCTGTACACACTCCGTGTTCCCCTGTACCCGCTCCGTGTTCCTCTGTACCCGCTCCGTGTTCCGCTGCACAGGCTCCCTGTTCCCCTGTTCCCGCTCCGTGTTCCCCTCTTCCCGCTCCGTGTTCCCCTGTTCTCGCTCCATTTTCACCTGTACCCGCTCCCTGTTACCCTGTACCCGCAGCATTTTACCCTGTACCCGCACCATGTTGCCCTCTACCCACTCTTTGCTGCCTTGTTCCCGCTCCATGTTCCCCTGTTCCCGCTCCCTGTTCCCCTGTACCCGCTCCCTCTTCCCCTGTACATGCTCCAAATTCCCCTGTACCCGCTCCCTGTTCCCCTGTACCTGCTCCCTGTTCCCCTGTACCCGCTCCCTCTTCCCCTGTACATGCTCCGTATTCCCCTATACCCGTTTCCTGTTCCCCTGTACCTGCTCCTTGTTCCCCTGTACCTGCTCCCTGTTCCCCAGTACCTGATCCCTGTTCCCCTGTACCCGCTCCCTGATCCCCGTTCCCCTGTACCCGCTCCCTGATCCCCTGTTCGCTCCGTGTTCCCCTGTTCCCGCTCCGTGTTCCCCTGTTCCCGGTCCGTGTTCCACTGTACCCGCTGCCTGTTCCGCTGTACCCGCTGCCTGTGCCCCTGCACCCACTCCGTGTACCCCTGTACCCACTCCGTGTTCCTCTCTACCCGCTCCGTGTTCCCCGGCACAGGCTCCCTGTTCCAGCTTCGTGTTCCCCTATTCCCGCTCCCTGTTCCCCTGTTCCCACTCCGTTTTCCGCTGTAGCCGGTCCGTGTTCCCCTGTTCCCGCTCCCTGTTCCTCTGTTCCCGCTTCATGTTCCCATGTTCCCACTCCGTTTTCCACTGTTCCCGCTCCGTGTTCCTCTGTACCCGCTCCGTGTTGCCCTGTACCTGCTCTGTTTACCCTGTACCCACTCCGTGTTCCTCTGTTCCCGCTCCGTGTTCCCCTGTTCCTGCTCCGCGTTCGCCTGTTCCCGCTCCGTGTTCCTCTGTACCTGCTCCGTGTTCCCCTGATTCCCTGTACCCGCTTCCTGATTCCCTGTACCCGCTCTGTGTTCCGCTGTACTCGTTCCCTGTTCCCCTGTTTCCGCTCCGTTCCCCTGTTCCCGTTCCGTTTTCCCCTGTTCCCGCTCCGTGTTCCTCTGTTCCCGCTCCCTGTTACCCTGTACCCGCAGCATGTTACCCTGTACCCGCACCATGTTGCCCTCTACCCACTCCTTGCTGCCTTGTTCCCGCTCCATGTTCCCCTGTTCCCGCTCCCTGTTCCCCTGTACCCGCTCCCTCTTCCCCTGTACATGCTCCATATTCCCCTATACCCGTTTCCTGTTCCCCTGTACCCGCTCCCTGTTGCCCTGTACCCGCTCCCTGTTCACCTGTACCCGCTCCCTGTTCCCCTGTACCCGCTCCCTCTTCCCCTGTACATGCTCCGTATTCCCCTATACCCGTTTCCTGTTCCCCTGTACCTGCTCCCTGTTCCCCTGTACCTGCTCCCTGTTCCCCAGTACCTGATCCCTGTTCCCCAGTACCTGATCCCTGTTCCCCTGTACCCGCTCCCTGATCCCCGTTCCCCTGTACCCGCTCCCTGATCCCCTGTTCGCTCCGTGTTCCCCTGTTCCTGCTCCGTGTTCCCCTGTTCCCGCTCCGTGTTCCACTGTACCCGCTGCCTGTTCCACTGTACCCGCTGCCTGTTCCCCTGTACCCACTCCGTGTACCCCTGTACCCGCTCCGTGTTCCCCGGCACAGGCTCCCTGTTCCAGCTTCGTGTTCCCCTATTCCCGCTCCCTGTTCCCCTGTTTCCACTCCGTTTTCCCCTGTACCCGATCCGTGTTCCCCTGTTCCCGCTCCGTTCCTCTGGTCCCGCTTCGTGTTCCCATGTTCCCACTCCGTTTTCCACTGTTCCCGCTCCGTGTTCCTCTGTACCCGCTCCGTGTTGCCCTGTACCTGCTCCGTTTACCCTGTACCCACTCCGTGTTCCTCTGTTCCCGCTCCGTGTTCCCCTGTTCCCACTCCGTTTTCCACTGTTCCCGCTCCGTGTTCCTCTGTACCCGCTCCGTGTTGCCCTGTACCTGCTCCGTTTACCCTGTATCCACTCCGTGTTCCTCTGTTCCCGCTCCGTGTTCCCCTGTTCCTGCTCCGCGTTCGCCTGTTCCCGCTCCGTGTTCCTCTGTACCCGCTCCGTGTTCCCCTGATTCCCTGTACCCGCTTCCTGATTCCCTGTACCCGCTCTGTGTTCCGCTGTACTCGTTCCCTGTTCCCCTGTTTCCGCTCCGTTCCCCTGTTCCCGCTCCGTTTTCCCCTGTTCCCGCTCCGTGTTACCCTGTTCCCGCTTCGTGTCCCCCTGTTCCCGCTCCGTGTTCCCCTGTTCCCGCTCCGTGTTCCGCTGTACCTGCTGCCTGTTCCCCTGTACCCACTCCGTGTTCCCCTGTACCCACACCGTGTTCCTCTGTACCCGCTCCTTGTTCCGCTGCACTGGCTCCCTGTTCCCCTGTTCCCGCTCCGTGTTCCGCTATTCCCGCTCCGTGTTCCCCTGTTCCCGCTCCATTTTCACCTGTACCCGCTCCCTGTTACCCTGTACCCACACCATGTTACCCTGTACCCACTCCTTGTTGCCTTGTTCCCGCTCCATGTTCCCCTGTTCCCGCTCTGTGTTTCCCTGTCCCGCTCCGTGTTCCTCTGTTGCCGCTCCGTGTTATCCTATTCCCGCTCCGTGTTCCGCTGTACCCGCTCCGTGTTCCCCTGTACCCGCTCCGTGTTCCCCTGTTCCCGCTCCGTGTTCCCCTGTTCCCGCTCCGTGTTCCCCTGTACCAGCTGCCTGTTCCCCTGTACCCGCTTCCTGTTCCCCCGTACCCGCTCCCTGTTCCCCTGTACATGCTACGTATTCCCCTATACACGCTCCCTGTTCTCCTGTTCCCGCTCCTTGTTGCCCTGTTCCCGCTCCTTGTTGCCCTGTTACCGCTCCGTGTTCCTCTGTTCCCGTTCCGTGTTCCCCTGTACCCGCTCCGTGTTCCCCTGTACCCGCTCCGTGTTCCCCTGTTCCCGCTCCGTGTTCCTCTGTACCCGCTCCGTGTTCCCCTGATTCCCTGTACCCGCTTCCTGATTCCCTGTACATGCTCCGTGTTCCCCTGTACCCGCTCTGTGTTCCGCTGTACTCGTTCCCTGTTCCTCTGTTCCCGCTCCTTGTTGCCCTGTTCCCGCTCATTGTTGCCCTGTTCCCGCTCCGTGTTCCTCTGTTCCCGCTCCGTGTTACCGTGTTCCCGCTCCGTGTTTCCCTGTTCCCGCTCCGTGTTCCCCTGTTCCCGCTCCGTGTTCCGCTGTACCTGCTGCCTGTTCCCCTGTACCCACTCCGTGTTCCCCTGTACCCGCACCGTGTTCCTCTGTACCCACTCCGTGTTCCGCTGCACAGGCTCCCTGTTCCCCTGTTCCCGCACCGTGTTCCGCTATTCCCGCTCTGTGTTCCCCTGTTCCCGCTCCATTTTCACCTGTACCCGCTCGCTGTTCCCCTGTACCCACACCATGTTACCCTGTACCCACTCCTTGTTGCCTTGTTCCCGCTCCATGTTCCCCTGTTCCCGCTCTGTGTTCCTCTGTTCCCGCTCCGTGTTCCTCTGTTACCGCTCCGTGTTATCCTGTTCCCGCTCCGTGTTCCCCTGTACCCGCTCCGTGTTCCCCTGTACCCGCTCCATGTTCCCCTGTTCCCGCTCTGTGTTGCCCTGTACCAGCTGCCTGTTCCCCTGTACCCGCTTCCTGTTCCCTTGTACCCGCTTCCTGTTCCCTTGTACCCGCTCCCTGTTCCCCTGTACATGCTACGTATTCCCCTATACACGCTCCCTGTTCTCCTGTTCCCGCTCCTTGTTGCCCTGTTCCCGCTCCTTGTTGCCCTGTTCCCGCTCCGTGTTCCTCTGTTCCCGCTTCGTGTTACCCTATTCCCGCTCCCTGTTCCCCTGTTCCCACTCCGTTTTCCCCTGTAACCGATCCGTGTTCCCCTGTTCCCGCTCCCTGTTCCTCTGTTCCCGCTTCGTGTTCCCATGTTCCCACTCCGTTTTCCACTGTTCCCGCTCCGTGTTCCTCTGTACCCGCTCCGTGTTCCTCTGTACCCGCTCCGTGTTGCCCTGTACCTGCTCCGTTTACCCTGTACCCACTCCGTGTTCCTCTGTTCCCGCTCCGCGTTCCCCTGTTCCTGCTCCGCGTTCGCCTGTTCCCGCTCCGTGTTCCTCTGTACCCGCTCCGTGTTCCCCTGATTCCCTGTACCCGCTTCCTGATTCCCTGTACCCGCTCTGTGTTCCGCTGTACTCGTTCCCTGTTCCCCTGTTTCCGCTCCGTTCCCCTGTTCCCGCTCCGTTCCCCTGTTCCCGCTCCGTTTTCCCCTGTTCCCGCTCCGTGTTACCCTGTTCCCGCTTCGTGTCCCCTTGTTCCCGCTCCGTTTTCCCCTGTTCCCGCTCCGTGTTCCGCTGTACCTGCTGCCTGTTCCCCTGTACCCACTCCGTGTTCCCCTGTTCCCGCTCCGTGTTCCTCTGTACCCGCTCCGTGTTCCCCTGATTCCCTGTACCCGCTTCCTGATTCCCTGTACCCGCTCTGTGTTCCGCTGTACTCGTTCCCTGTTCCCCTGTTTCCGCTGCGTTCCCCTGTTCCCGCTCCGTTTTCCCCTGTTCCCGCTCCGTTTTACCCTGTTCCCGCTTCGTGTCCCCCTGTTCCTGCTCTGTGTTCCCCTGTTCCCGCTCCATGTTCCGCTGTACCTGCTGCCTGTTCCCCTGTACCCACTCCGTGTTCCCCTGTACCCGCACCGTTTTCCTCTGTACCCGCTCCATGTTCCGCTGCACTGGCTCCCTGTTCCCCTGTTCCCGCTCCGTGTTCCGCTATTCCCGCTCCGTGTTCCCCTGTTCCCGCTCCATTTTCACCTGTACCCGCTCCCTGTTACCCTGTACCCACACCATGTTACCCTGTACCCACTCCTTGTTGCCTTGTTCCCGCTCCATGTTCCCCTGTTCCCGCTCTGTGTTTCCCTGTCCCGCTCCGTGTTCCTCTGTTGCCGCTCCGTGTTATCCTATTCCCGCTCCGTGTTCCGCTGTACCCGCTCTGTGTTCCCCTGTACCCGCTCCGTGTTCCCCTGTTCCTGCTCCGTGTTCCCCTGTACCAGCTGCCTGTTCCCCTGTACCCGCTTCCTGTTCCCCTGTACCCGCTCCCTGTTCCCCTGTACATGCTACGTATTCCCCTATACACGCTCCCTGTTCTCCTGTTCCCGCTCCTTGTTGCCCTGTTCCCGCTCCTTGTTGCCCTGTTACCGCTCCGTGTTCCTCTGTTCCTGTTCCGTGTTCCCCTGTACCCGCTCCGTGTTCCCCTGTACCCGCTCCGTGTTCCCCTGTTCCCGCTCCGTGTTCCCCTGTACCCGCTCCGTGTTCCCCTGTACCCGCTCCGTGTTCCCCTGTACCCGCTCCGTGTTCCCCTGTTCCCGCTCCGTGTTCCTCTGTACCCGCTCCGTGTTCCCCTGATTCCCTGTACCCGCTTCCTGATTCCCTGTACATGCTCCGTGTTCCCCTGTACCCGCTCTGTGTTCCGCTGTACTCGTTCCCTGTTCCTCTGTTCCCGCTCCTTGTTGCCCTGTTCCCGCTCCGTGTTCTCCTGTTCCCGCTCCGTGTTCCGCTGTACCTGCTGCCTGTTCCCCTGTACCCACTCCGTGTTCCCCTGTACCCGCACCGTGTTCCCCTGTACCCGCTCTGTGTTCCGCTGTACTCGTTCCCTGTTCCCCTGTTCCAGCTCCTTGTTGCCCTGTTCCCGCTCCTTGTTGCCCTGTTCCCGCTCCGTGTTCCTCTGTTCCCGCTCCGTGTTACCCTGTTCCCGCTCCGTGTTTCCCTGTTCCCGCTCCGTGTTCCCCTGTTCCCGCTCCGTGCTCCGCTGTACCTGCTGCCTGTTCCCCTGTACCTACTCCGTGTTCCCCTGTACCCGCACCGTGTTCCTCTGTACCCGCTCCGTGTTCCGCTGCACAGGCTCCCTGTTCCCCTGTTCCCGCTCCATGTTCCGCTATTCCCGCTCCGTGTTCCCCTGTACCCACACCATGTTACCCTGTACCCACTCCTTGTTGCCTTGTTCCCGCTCCATGTTCCCCTGTTCCCGCACTGTGTTCCCCTGTCCCGCTCCGTGTTCCTCTGTTCCCGCTCCGTGTTGCCCTGTACCAGCTGCCTGTTCCCCTGTACCCACTTCCTTTTCCCCTGTACCCGCTCCCTGTTCCCCTGTACCCGCTCCGTGTTCACCTGATTCCCTGTACCCGCTTCCTGATTCCCTGTACATGCTCCGTGTTCCCCTGTACCCGCTCTGTGTTCCGCTGTACTCGTTCCCTGTTCTCCGTTCCCCTGTTCCCGCTCCGTGTTTCCCTGTTCGCGCTCCGTGTTCCTCTGTTCCCGCTCCGTGTTCCCCTGTTCCCGCTCCGTGTTCCTCTGTTCCCGCTCCGTGTTCCCCTGTACCAGCTGCCTGTTCCCCTATACCCGCTTCCTGTTACCCTGTACCCGCTCCCTGTTCCCCTGTACATGTTACGTATTCCCCTATACACGCTCCCTGTTCTCCTGTTCCCGCTCCTTGTTGCCCTGTTCCCGCTCCTTGTTGCCCTGTTACCGCTCCGTGTTCCTCTGTTCCCGTTCCGTGTTCCCCTGTACCCGCTCCGTGTTCCCCTGTACCCGCTCCGTGTTCCCCTGTACCCGCTCCGTGTTCCCCTGTTCCCGCTCCGTGTTCCTCTGTACCCGCTCCGTGTTCCCCTGATTCCCTGTACCCGCTTCCTGATTCCCTGTACATGCTCCGTGTTCCCCTGTACCCGCTCTGTGTTCCGCTGTACTCGTTCCCTGTTCCTCTGTTTCCGCTCCTTGTTGCCCTGTTCCCGCTCCTTGTTGCCCTGTTCCCGCTCCGTGTTCCTCTGTTCCCGCTCCGTGTTACCCTGTTCCCGCTCCGTGTTTCCCTGTTCCCGCTCCGTGTTCCCCTGTTCCCGCTCCGTGTTCCGCTGTACCTGCTGCCTGTTCCCCTGTACCCACTCCGTGTTCCCCTGTACCCGCACCGTGTTCCTCTGTACCCACTCCGTGTTCCGCTGCACAGGCTCCCTATTCCCCTGTTCCCGCACCGTGTTCCGCTATTCCCGCTCCGTGTTCCCTTGTTCCCGCTCCATTTTCACCTGTACCCGCTCCCTGTTCCCCTGTACCCACACCATGTTACCCTGTACCCACTCCTTGTTGCCTTGTTCCCGCTCCATGTTCCCCTGTTCCCGCTCTGTGTTCCTCTGTTCCCGCTCCGTGTTCCTCTGTTCCCGCTCCGTGTTATCCTGTACCCGCTCCGTGTTCCCCTGTACCCGCTCCATGTTCCCCTGTACCCGCTCCATGTTCCCCTGTTCCCGCTCCGTGTTGCCCTGTACCAGCTGCCTGTTCCCCTGTACCCGCTTCCTATTCCCTGGTACCCGCTTCCTGTTCCCTTGTACCCGCTCCCTGTTCCCCTGTACATGCTACGTATTCCCCTATACACGCTCCCTGTTCTCCTGTTCCCGCTCCTTGTTGCCCTGTTCCCGCTCCGTGTTCCTCTGTTCCCGCTCCGTGTTACCCTATTCCCGCTCCCTGTTCCCCTGTTCCCACTCCGTTTTCCCCTGTACCCGATCCGTGTTCCCCTGTTCCCGCTCCCTTTTCCTCTGTTCCCGCTTCGTGTTCCCATGTTCCCACTCCGTTTTCCACTGTTCCCGCTCCGTGTTCCTCTGTACCCGCTCCGTGTTCCTCTGTACCCGCTCCGTGTTGCCCTGTACCTGCTCCGTTTACCCTGTACCCACTCCGTGTTCCTCTGTTCCCGCTCCGCGTTCCCCTGTTCCTGCTCCGCGTTCGCCTGTTCCCGCTCCGTGTTCCTCTGTACCCGCTCCGTGTTCCCCTGATTCCCTGTACCCGCTTCCTGATTCCCTGTACCCGCTCTGTGTTCCGCTGTACTCGTTCCCTGTTCCCCTGTTTCCGCTCCGTTCCCCTGTTCCCGCTCCGTTTTCCCCTGTTCCCGCTCCGTGTTACCCTGTTCCCGCTTCGTGTCCCCCTGTTCCCGCTCCGTTTTCCCCTGTTCCCGCTCCGTGTTCCGCTGTACCTGCTGCCTGTTCCCCTGTACCCACTCCGTGTTCCCCTGTTCCCGCTCCGTGTTCCTCTGTACCCGCTCCGTGTTCCCCTGATTCCCTGTACCCGCTTCCTGATTCCCTGTACCCGCTCTGTGTTCCGCTGTACTCGTTCCCTGTTCCCCTGTTTCCGCTGCGTTCCCCTGTTCCCGCTCCGTTTTCCCCTGTTCCCGCTCCGTTTTACCCTGTTCCCGCTTCGTGTCCCCCTGTTCCTGCTCTGTGTTCCCCTGTTCCCGCTCCGTGTTCCGCTGTACCTGCTGCCTGTTCCCCTGTACCCACTCCGTGTTCCCCTGTACCCGCACCGTTTTCCTCTGTACCCGCTCCATGTTCCGCTGCACTGGCTCCCTGTTCCCCTGTTCCCGCTCCGTGTTCCGCTATTCCCGCTCCGTGTTCCCCTGTTCCCGCTCCATTTTCACCTGTACCCGCTCCCTGTTACCCTGTACCCACACCATGTTACCCTGTACCCACTCCTTGTTGCCTTGTTCCCGCTCCATGTTCCCCTGTTCCCGCTCTGTGTTTCCCTGTCCCGCTCCGTGTTCCTCTGTTGCCGCTCCGTGTTATCCTATTCCCGCTCCGTGTTCCGCTGTACCCGCTCTGTGTTCCCCTGTACCCGCTCCGTGTTCCCCTGTTCCTGCTCCGTGTTCCCCTGTACCAGCTGCCTGTTCCCCTGTACCCGCTTCCTGTTCCCCTGTACCCGCTCCCTGTTCCCCTGTACATGCTACGTATTCCCCTATACACGCTCCCTGTTCTCCTGTTCCCGCTCCTTGTTGCCCTGTTCCCGCTCCTTGTTGCCCTGTTACCGCTCCGTGTTCCTCTGTTCCTGTTCCGTGTTCCCCTGTACCCGCTCCGTGTTCCCCTGTACCCGCTCCGTGTTCCCCTGTACCCGCTCCGTGTTCCCCTGTTCCCGCTCCGTGTTCCCCTGTACCCGCTCCGTGTTCCCCTGTACCCGCTCCGTGTTCCCCTGTTCCCCTGATTCCCTGTACCCGCTTCCTGATTCCCTGTACATGCTCCGTGTTCCCCTGTACCCGCTCTGTGTTCCGCTGTACTCGTTCCCTGTTCCTCTGTTCCCGCTCCTTGTTGCCCTGTTCCCGCTCCGTGTTCTCCTGTTCCCGCTCCGTGTTCCGCTGTACCTGCTGCCTGTTCCCCTGTACCCACTCCGTGTTCCCCTGTACCCGCACCGTGTTCCCCTGTACCCGCTCTGTGTTCCGCTGTACTCGTTCCCTGTTCCCCTGTTCCAGCTCCTTGTTGCCCTGTTCCCGCTCCTTGTTGCCCTGTTCCCGCTCCGTGTTCCTCTGTTCCCGCTCCGTGTTACCCTGTTCCCGCTCCGTGTTTCCCTGTTCCCGCTCCGTGTTCCCCTGTTCCCGCTCCGTGCTCCGCTGTACCTGCTGCCTGTTCCCCTGTACCTACTCCGTGTTCCCCTGTACCCGCACCGTGTTCCTCTGTACCCGTTCCGTGTTCCGCTGCACAGGCTCCCTGTTCCCCAGTTCCCGCTCCATGTTCCGCTATTCCCGCTCCGTGTTCCCCTGTACCCACACCATGTTACCCTGTACCCACTCCTTGTTGCCTTGTTCCCGCTCCATGTTCCCCTGTTCCCGCACTGTGTTCCCCTGTCCCGCTCCGTGTTCCTCTGTTCCCGCTCCGTGTTGCCCTGTACCAGCTGCCTGTTCCCCTGTACCCACTTCCTTTTCCCCTGTACCCGCTCCCTGTTCCCCTGTACCCGCTCCGTGTTCACCTGATTCCCTGTACCCGCTTCCTGATTCCCTGTACATGCTCCGTGTTCCCCTGTACCCGCTCTGTGTTCCGCTGTACTCGTTCCCTGTTCTCCGTTCCCCTGTTCCCGCTCCGTGTTTCCCTGTTCGCGCTCCGTGTTCCTCTGTTCCCGCTCCGTGTTCCCCTGTTCCCGCTCCGTGTTCCTCTGTTCCCGCTCCGTGTTCCCCTGTACCAGCTGCCTGTTCCCCTATACCCGCTTCCTGTTACCCTGTACCCGCTCCCTGTTCCCCTGTACATGCTACGTATTCCCCTATACACGCTCCCTGTTCTCCTGTTCCCGCTCCTTGTTGCCCTGTTCCCGCTCCTTGTTGCCCTGTTACCGCTCCGTGTTCCTCTGTTCCCGCTCCGTGTTCCCCTGTACCCGCTCCGTGTTCCCCTGTACCCGCTCCATGTTCCCCTGTACCCGCTCCGTGTTCCCCTGTTCCCGCTCCGTGTTCCTCTGTACCCGCTCCGTGTTCCCCTGATTCCCTGTACCCGCTTCCTGATTCCCTGTACATGCTCCGTGTTCCCCTGTACCCGCTCTGTGTTCCGCTGTACTCGTTCCCTGTTCCTCTGTTTCCGCTCCTTGTTGCCCTGTTCCCGCTCCTTGTTGCCCTGTTCCCGCTCCGTGTTCCTCTGTTCCCGCTCCGTGTTACCCTGTTCCCGCTCCGTGTTTCCCTGTTCCCGCTCCGTGTTCCCCTGTTCCCGCTCCGTGTTCCGCTGTACCTGCTGCCTGTTCCCCTGTACCCACTCCGTGTTCCCCTGTACCCGCACCGTGTTCCTCTGTACCCACTCCGTGTTCCGCTGCACAGGTTCCCTATTCCCCTGTTCCCGCACCGTGTTCCGCTATTCCCGCTCCGTGTTCCCTTGTTCCCGCTCCATTTTCACCTGTACCCGCTCCCTGTTCCCCTGTACCCACACCATGTTACCCTGTACCCACTCCTTGTTGCCTTGTTCCCGCTCCATGTTCCCCTGTTCCCGCTCTGTGTTCCTCTGTTCCCGCTCCGTGTTCCTCTGTTCCCGCTCCGTGTTATCCTGTACCCGCTCCGTGTTCCCCTGTACCCGCTCCATGTTCCCCTGTACCCGCTCCATGTTCCCCTGTTCCCGCTCCGTGTTGCCCTGTACCAGCTGCCTGTTCCCCTGTACCCGCTTCCTATTCCCTGGTACCCGCTTCCTGTTCCCTTGTACCCGCTCCCTGTTCCCCTGTACATGCTACGTATTCCCCTATACACGCTCCCTGTTCTCCTGTTCCCGCTCCTTGTTGCCCTGTTCCCGCTCCGTGTTCCTCTGTTCCCGCTCCGTGTTACCCTATTCCCGCTCCCTGTTCCCCTGTTCCCACTCCGTTTTCCCCTGTACCCGATCCGTGTTCCCCTGTTCCCGCTCCCTGTTCCTCTGTTCCCGCTTCGTGTTCCCATGTTCCCACTCCGTTTTCCACTGTTCCCGCTCCGTGTTCCTCTGTACCCGCTCCGTGTTGCCCTGTACCTGCTCCGTTTACCCTGTACCCACTCCGTGTTCCTCTGTTCCCGCTCCGCGTTCCCCTGTTCCTGCTCCGCGTTCGCCTGTTCCCGCTCCGTGTTCCTCTGTACCCGCTCCGTGTTCCCCTGATTCCTTGTACCCGCTTCCTGATTCCCTGTACCCGCTCTGTGTTCCGCTGTACTCGTTCCCTGTTCCCCTGTTTCCACTGCGTTCCCCTGTTCCCGCTCCGTTTTCCCCTGTTCCCGCTCCGTGTTACCCTGTTCCCGCTTCGTGTCCCCCTGTTCCCGCTCCGTGTTCCCCTGTTCCCGCTCCGTGTTCCGCTGTACCTGCTGCCTGTTCCCCTGTACCCACTCCGTGTTCCCCTGTTCCCGCTCCGTGTTCCTCTGTACCCGCTCCGTGTTCCCCTGATTCCATGTACCCGCTTCCTGATTCCCTGTACCCGCTCTGTGTTCCGCTGTACTCGTTCCCTGTTCCCCTGTTTCCGCTGCGTTCCCCTGTTCCCGCTCCGTTTTCCCCTGTTCCCGCTCCGTGTTCCCCTGTTCCCGCTCCGTGTCCCCCTGTTTCCGCTGCGTTCCCCTGTTCCCGCTCCGCTTTCCCCTGTTCCCGCTCCGTGTTCCTCTGTACCCGCTCCGTGTTCCCCTGATTCCCTGTACCCGCTTCCTGATTCCCTGTACATGCTCCGTGTTCCCCTGTACCCGCTCTGTGTTCCGCTGTACTCGTTCCCTGTTCCTCTGTTCCCGCTCCTTGTTGCCCTGTTCCCGCTCCGTGTTCTCCTGTTCCCGCTCCGTGTTCCGCTGTACCTGCTGCCTGTTCCCCTGTACCCACTCCGTGTTCCCCTGTACCCGCACCGTGTTCCCCTGTACCCGCTCTGTGTTCCGCTGTACTCGTTCCCTGTTCCCCTGTTCCAGCTCCTTGTTGCCCTGTTCCCGCTCCTTGTTGCCCTGTTCCCGCTCCGTGTTCCTCTGTTCCCGCTCCGTGTTACCCTGTTCCCGCTCCGTGTTTCCCTGTTCCCGCTCCGTGTTCCCCTGTTCCCGCTCCGTGCTCCGCTGTACCTGCTGCCTGTTCCCCTGTACCTACTCCGTGTTCCCCTGTACCCGCACCGTGTTCCTCTGTACCCGCTCCGTGTTCCGCTGCACAGGCTCCCTGTTCCCCTGTTCCCGCTCCATGTTCCGCTATTCCCGCTCCGTGTTCCCCTGTACCCACACCATGTTACCCTGTACCCACTCCTTGTTGCCTTGTTCCCGCTCCATGTTCCCCTGTTCCCGCACTGTGTTCCCCTGTCCCGCTCCGTGTTCCTCTGTTCCCGCTCCGTGTTGCCCTGTACCAGCTGCCTGTTCCCCTGTACCCACTTCCTTTTCCCCTGTACCCGCTCCCTGTTCCCCTGTACCCGCTCCGTGTTCACCTGATTCCCTGTACCCGCTTCCTGATTCCCTGTACATGCTCCGTGTTCCCCTGTACCCGCTCTGTGTTCCGCTGTACTCGTTCCCTGTTCTCCGTTCCCCTGTTCCCGCTCCGTGTTTCCCTGTTCGCGCTCCGTGTTCCTCTGTTCCCGCTCCGTGTTCCCCTGTTCCCGCTCCGTGTTCCTCTGTTCCCGCTCCGTGTTCCCCTGTACCAGCTGCCTGTTCCCCTATACCCGCTTCCTGTTACCCTGTACCCGCTCCCTGTTCCCCTGTACATGCTACGTATTCCCCTATACACGCTCCCTGTTCTCCTGTTCCCGCTCCTTGTTGCCCTGTTCCCGCTCCTTGTTGCCCTGTTACCGCTCCGTGTTCCTCTGTTCCCGTTCCGTGTTCCCCTGTACCCGCTCCGTGTTCCCCTGTACCCGCTCCGTGTTCCCCTGTACCCGCTCCGTGTTCCCCTGTTCCCGCTCCGTGTTCCTCTGTACCCGCTCCGTGTTCCCCTGATTCCCTGTACCCGCTTCCTGATTCCCTGTACATGCTCCGTGTTCCCCTGTACCCGCTCTGTGTTCCGCTGTACTCGTTCCCTGTTCCTCTGTTTCCGCTCCTTGTTGCCCTGTTCCCGCTCCTTGTTGCCCTGTTCCCGCTCCGTGTTCCTCTGTTCCCGCTCCGTGTTACCCTGTTCCCGCTCCGTGTTTCCCTGTTCCCGCTCCGTGTTCCCCTGTTCCCGCTCCGTGTTCCGCTGTACCTGCTGCCTGTTCCCCTGTACCCACTCCGTGTTCCCCTGTACCCGCACCGTGTTCCTCTGTACCCACTCCGTGTTCCGCTGCACAGGCTCCCTATTCCCCTGTTCCCGCACCGTGTTCCGCTATTCCCGCTCCGTGTTCCCTTGTTCCCGCTCCATTTTCACCTGTACCCGCTCCCTGTTCCCCTGTACCCACACCATGTTACCCTGTACCCACTCCTTGTTGCCTTGTTCCCGCTCCATGTTCCCCTGTTCCCGCTCTGTGTTCCTCTGTTCCCGCTCCGTGTTCCTCTGTTCCCGCTCCGTGTTATCCTGTACCCGCTCCGTGTTCCCCTGTACCCGCTCCATGTTCCCCTGTACCCGCTCCATGTTCCCCTGTTCACGCTCCGTGTTGCCCTGTACCAGCTGCCTGTTCCCCTGTACCCGCTTCCTATTCCCTGGTACCCGCTTCCTGTTCCCTTGTACCCGCTCCCTGTTCCCCTGTACATGCTACGTATTCCCCTATACACGCTCCCTGTTCTCCTGTTCCCGCTCCTTGTTGCCCTGTTCCCGCTCCGTGTTCCTCTGTTCCCGCTCCGTGTTACCCTATTCCCGCTCCCTGTTCCCCTGTTCCCACTCCGTTTTCCCCTGTACCCGATCCGTGTTCCCCTGTTCCCGCTCCCTGTTCCTCTGTTCCCGCTTCGTGTTCCCATGTTCCCACTCCGTTTTCCACTGTTCCCGCTCCGTGTTCCTCTGTACCCGCTCCGTGTTCCTCTGTACCCGCTCCGTGTTGCCCTGTACCTGCTCCGTTTACCCTGTACCCACTCCGTGTTCCTCTGTTCCCGCTCCGCGTTCCCCTGTTCCTGCTCCGCGTTCGCCTGTTCCCGCTCCGTGTTCCTCTGTACCCGCTCCGTGTTCCCCTGATTCCCTGTACCCGCTTCCTGATTCCCTGTACCCGCTCTGTGTTCCGCTGTACTCGTTCCCTGTTCCCCTGTTTCCGCTCCGTTCCCCTGTTCCCGCTCCGTTTTCCCCTGTTCCCGCTCCGTGTTACCCTGTTCCCGCTTCGTGTCCCCCTGTTCCCGCTCCGTTTTCCCCTGTTCCCGCTCCGTGTTCCGCTGTACCTGCTGCCTGTTCCCCTGTACCCACTCCGTGTTCCCCTGTTCCCGCTCCGTGTTCCTCTGTACCCGCTCCGTGTTCCCCTGATTCCCTGTACCCGCTTCCTGATTCCCTGTACCCGCTCTGTGTTCCGCTGTACTCGTTCCCTGTTCCCCTGTTTCCGCTGCGTTCCCCTGTTCCCGCTCCGTTTTCCCCTGTTCCCGCTCCGTTTTACCCTGTTCCCGCTTCGTGTCCCCCTGTTCCTGCTCTGTGTTCCCCTGTTCCCGCTCCGTGTTCCGCTGTACCTGCTGCCTGTTCCCCTGTACCCACTCCGTGTTCCCCTGTACCCGCACCGTTTTCCTCTGTACCCGCTCCATGTTCCGCTGCACTGGCTCCCTGTTCCCCTGTTCCCGCTCCGTGTTCTGCTATTCCCGCTCCGTGTTCCCCTGTTCCCGCTCCATTTTCACCTGTACCCGCTCCCTGTTACCCTGTACCCACACCATGTTACCCTGTACCCACTCCTTGTTGCCTTGTTCCCGCTCCATGTTCCCCTGTTCCCGCTCTGTGTTTCCCTGTCCCGCTCCGTGTTCCTCTGTTGCCGCTCCGTGTTATCCTATTCCCGCTCCGTGTTCCGCTGTACCCGCTCTGTGTTCCCCTGTACCCGCTCCGTGTTCCCCTGTTCCTGCTCCGTGTTCCCCTGTACCAGCTGCCTGTTCCCCTGTACCCGCTTCCTGTTCCCCTGTACCCGCTCCCTGTTCCCCTGTACATGCTACGTATTCCCCTATACACGCTCCCTGTTCTCCTGTTCCCGCTCCTTGTTGCCCTGTTCCCGCTCCTTGTTGCCCTGTTACCGCTCCGTGTTCCTCTGTTCCTGTTCCGTGTTCCCCTGTACCCGCTCCGTGTTCCCCTGTACCCGCTCCGTGTTCCCCTGTACCCGCTCCGTGTTCCCCTGTTCCCGCTCCGTGTTCCCCTGTACCCGCTCCGTGTTCCCCTGTACCCGCTCCGTGTTCCCCTGTTCCCCTGATTCCCTGTACCCGCTTCCTGATTCCCTGTACATGCTCCGTGTTCCCCTGTACCCGCTCTGTGTTCCGCTGTACTCGTTCCCTGTTCCTCTGTTCCCGCTCCTTGTTGCCCTGTTCCCGCTCCGTGTTCTCCTGTTCCCGCTCCGTGTTCCGCTGTACCTGCTGCCTGTTCCCCTGTACCCACTCCGTGTTCCCCTGTACCCGCACCGTGTTCCCCTGTACCCGCTCTGTGTTCCGCTGTACTCGTTCCCTGTTCCCCTGTTCCAGCTCCTTGTTGCCCTGTTCCCGCTCCTTGTTGCCCTGTTCCCGCTCCGTGTTCCTCTGTTCCCGCTCCGTGTTACCCTGTTCCCGCTCCGTGTTTCCCTGTTCCCGCTCCGTGTTCCCCTGTTCCCGCTCCGTGCTCCGCTGTACCTGCTGCCTGTTCCCCTGTACCTACTCCGTGTTCCCCTGTACCCGCACCGTGTTCCTCTGTACCCGTTCCGTGTTCCGCTGCACAGGCTCCCTGTTCCCCAGTTCCCGCTCCATGTTCCGCTATTCCCGCTCCGTGTTCCCCTGTACCCACACCATGTTACCCTGTACCCACTCCTTGTTGCCTTGTTCCCGCTCCATGTTCCCCTGTTCCCGCACTGTGTTCCCCTGTCCCGCTCCGTGTTCCTCTGTTCCCGCTCCGTGTTGCCCTGTACCAGCTGCCTGTTCCCCTGTACCCACTTCCTTTTCCCCTGTACCCGCTCCCTGTTCCCCTGTACCCGCTCCGTGTTCACCTGATTCCCTGTACCCGCTTCCTGATTCCCTGTACATGCTCCGTGTTCCCCTGTACCCGCTCTGTGTTCCGCTGTACTCGTTCCCTGTTCTCCGTTCCCCTGTTCCCGCTCCGTGTTTCCCTGTTCGCGCTCCGTGTTCCTCTGTTCCCGCTCCGTGTTCCCCTGTTCCCGCTCCGTGTTCCTCTGTTCCCGCTCCGTGTTCCCCTGTACCAGCTGCCTGTTCCCCTATACCCGCTTCCTGTTACCCTGTACCCGCTCCCTGTTCCCCTGTACATGCTACGTATTCCCCTATACACGCTCCCTGTTCTCCTGTTCCCGCTCCTTGTTGCCCTGTTCCCGCTCCTTGTTGCCCTGTTACCGCTCCGTGTTCCTCTGTTCCCGCTCCGTGTTCCCCTGTACCCGCTCCGTGTTCCCCTGTACCCGCTCCGTGTTCCCCTGTACCCGCTCCGTGTTCCCCTGTTCCCGCTCCGTGTTCCTCTGTACCCGCTCCGTGTTCCCCTGATTCCCTGTACCCGCTTCCTGATTCCCTGTACATGCTCCGTGTTCCCCTGTACCCGCTCTGTGTTCCGCTGTACTCGTTCCCTGTTCCTCTGTTTCCGCTCCTTGTTGCCCTGTTCCCGCTCCTTGTTGCCCTGTTCCCGCTCCGTGTTCCTCTGTTCCCGCTCCGTGTTACCCTGTTCCCGCTCCGTGTTTCCCTGTTCCCGCTCCGTGTTCCCCTGTTCCCGCTCCGTGTTCCGCTGTACCTGCTGCCTGTTCCCCTGTACCCACTCCGTGTTCCCCTGTACCCGCACCGTGTTCCTCTGTACCCACTCCGTGTTCCGCTGCACAGGTTCCCTATTCCCCTGTTCCCGCACCGTGTTCCGCTATTCCCGCTCCGTGTTCCCTTGTTCCCGCTCCATTTTCACCTGTACCCGCTCCCTGTTCCCCTGTACCCACACCATGTTACCCTGTACCCACTCCTTGTTGCCTTGTTCCCGCTCCATGTTCCCCTGTTCCCGCTCTGTGTTCCTCTGTTCCCGCTCCGTGTTCCTCTGTTCCCGCTCCGTGTTATCCTGTACCCGCTCCGTGTTCCCCTGTACCCGCTCCATGTTCCCCTGTACCCGCTCCATGTTCCCCTGTTCCCGCTCCGTGTTGCCCTGTACCAGCTGCCTGTTCCCCTGTACCCGCTTCCTATTCCCTGGTACCCGCTTCCTGTTCCCTTGTACCCGCTCCCTGTTCCCCTGTACATGCTACGTATTCCCCTATACACGCTCCCTGTTCTCCTGTTCCCGCTCCTTGTTGCCCTGTTCCCGCTCCGTGTTCCTCTGTTCCCGCTCCGTGTTACCCTATTCCCGCTCCCTGTTCCCCTGTTCCCACTCCGTTTTCCCCTGTACCCGATCCGTGTTCCCCTGTTCCCGCTCCCTGTTCCTCTGTTCCCGCTTCGTGTTCCCATGTTCCCACTCCGTTTTCCACTGTTCCCGCTCCGTGTTCCTCTGTACCCGCTCCGTGTTGCCCTGTACCTGCTCCGTTTACCCTGTACCCACTCCGTGTTCCTCTGTTCCCGCTCCGCGTTCCCCTGTTCCTGCTCCGCGTTCGCCTGTTCCCGCTCCGTGTTCCTCTGTACCCGCTCCGTGTTCCCCTGATTCCTTGTACCCGCTTCCTGATTCCCTGTACCCGCTCTGTGTTCCGCTGTACTCGTTCCCTGTTCCCCTGTTTCCACTGCGTTCCCCTGTTCCCGCTCCGTTTTCCCCTGTTCCCGCTCCGTGTTACCCTGTTCCCGCTTCGTGTCCCCCTGTTCCCGCTCCGTGTTCCCCTGTTCCCGCTCCGTGTTCCGCTGTACCTGCTGCCTGTTCCCCTGTACCCACTCCGTGTTCCCCTGTTCCCGCTCCGTGTTCCTCTGTACCCGCTCCGTGTTCCCCTGATTCCATGTACCCGCTTCCTGATTCCCTGTACCCGCTCTGTGTTCCGCTGTACTCGTTCCCTGTTCCCCTGTTTCCGCTGCGTTCCCCTGTTCCCGCTCCGTTTTCCCCTGTTCCCGCTCCGTGTTCCCCTGTTCCCGCTCCGTGTCCCCCTGTTTCCGCTGCGTTCCCCTGTTCCCGCTCCGCTTTCCCCTGTTCCCGCTCCGTGTTCCCCTGTTCCCGCTCCGTGTTCCGCTGTACCGGCTGCGTGTTCCCCTGTACCCACTCCGTGTTCCCCTGTACCCGCACCGTGTTCCCCTGTACCCGCTCTGTGTTCCGCTGTACTCGTTCCCTGTTCCTCTGTTCCCGCTCCTTGTTGCCCTGTTCCCGCTCCTTGTTGCCCTGTTCCCGCTCCGTGTTCCTCTGTTCCCGCTCCGTGTTACCCTGTTCCCGCTCCGTGTTACCCTGTTCCCGCTCCGTGTTTCCCTGTTCCTGCTCCGTGTTCCCCTGTTCCCGCTCCGTGTTCCGCTGTACTTGCTGCCTGTTCCCCTGTACCCACTCCGTGTTCCCCTGTACCCGCACCGTGTTCCCCTGTTCCCGCTCCATGTTCCCCTGTTCCCGCTCTGTGTTTCCCTGTCCCGCTCCGTGTTCCTCTGTTGCCGCTCCGTGTTCCCCTGTACCCGCTCCGTGTTCCCCTGTACCAGCTGCCTGTTCCCCTGTACCCGCTTCCTGTTCCCCTGTACCCGCTCCCTGTTCCCCTGTACATGCTACGTATTCCCCTATACACGCTCCCTGTTCTCCTGTTCCCGCTCCTTGTTGCCCTGTTCCCGCTCCTTGTTGCCCTGTTCCCGCTCCGTGTTCCCCTGTACCCGCTCCGTGTTCCCCTGTACCCGCTCCGTGTTCCCCTGTTCCCGCTCCGTGTTCCTCTGTACCCGCTCCGTGTTCCCCTGATTCCCTGTACCCGCTTCCTGATTCCCTGTACATGCTCCGTGTTCCCCTGTACCCGCTCTGTGTTCCGCTGTACTCGTTCCCTGTTCCTCTGTTCCCGCTCCTTGTTGCCCTGTTCCCGCTCCTTGTTGCCCTGTTCCTGCTCCGTGTTCCTCTGTTCCCGCTCCGTGTTACCCTGTTCCCGCTCCGTGTTTCCCTGTTCCCGCTCCGTGTTCCCCTGTTCCCGCTCCGTGTTCCGCTGTACCTGCTGCCTGTTCCCCTGTACCCACTCCGTGTTCCCCTGTACCCGCACCGTGTTCCCCTGTACCCGCTCTGTGTTCCGCTGTACTCGTTCCCTGTTCCCCTGTTCCCGCTCCTTGTTGCCCTGTTCCCGCTCCTTGTTGCCCTGTTCCCGCTCCGTGTTCCTCTGTTCCCGCTCCGTGTTACCCTGTTCCCGCTCCGTGTTTCCCTGTTCCCGCTCCGTGTTCCCCTGTTCCCGCTCCGTGCTCCGCTGTACCTGCTGCCTGTTCCCCTGTACCCACTCCGTGTTCCCCTGTACCCGCACCGTGTTCCTCTGTACCCGCTCCGTGTTCCGCTGCACAGGCTCCCTGTTCCCCTGTTCCCGCTCCATGTTCCGCTATTCCCGCTCCGTGTTCCCCTGTACCCACACCATGTTACCCTGTACCCACTCCTTGTTGCCTTGTTCCCGCTCCATGTTCCCCTGTTCCCGCTCTGTGTTCCCCTGTCCCGCTCCGTGTTCCTCTGTTCCCGCTCCGTGTTGCCCTGTACCAGCTGCCTGTTCCCCTGTACCCACTTCCTGTTCCCCTGTACCCGCTCCCTGTTCCCCTGTACCCACTCCGTGTTCCCCTGATTCCCTGTACCCGCTTCCTGATTCCCTGTACATGCTCCGTGTTCCCCTGTACCCGCTCTGTGTTCCGCTGTAGTCGTTCCCTGTTCTCCGTTCCCCTGTTCCCGCTCCGTGTTCCCCTGTACCCGCTCCGTGTTCCACTGTACCCACTCCTTGTTGCCCTGTTCCCGCTCCGTGTTCCCCTGTACCCGCTCCGTGTTCCCCTGTTCCCGCTCTGTGTTCCTCTGTACCCGCTCCGTGTTCCCCTGATTCCCTGTACCCGCTTCCTGATTCCCTGTACATGCTCCGTGTTCCCCTGTACCCGCTCTGTGTTCTGCTGTACTCGTTCCCTGTACCCCTGTTTCTGCTCCGTTCCCCTGTTCCCGCTCCGTTTTCCCCTGTTCCCGCTCCGTGTTCCTCTGTTCCCGCTCCGTGTTCCCCTGTTCCCGCTCCGTGTTCCTCTGTTCCCGCTTCGTGTTCCCCTGTTCCCGCTCCGTGTTTCTCTGTTCCCGCTTCGTGTTCCCCTGTTCCCGCTCCGTGTTCCGCTGTACCCGCTGCCTGTTCCCCTGTACACACTCCGTGTTCCCCTGTACCCGCTCCGTGTTCCTCTGTACCCGCTCCGTGTTCCGCTGCACAGGCTCCCTGTTCCCCTGTTCCCGCTCCGTGTTCCCCTCTTCCCGCTCCGTGTTCCCCTGTTCTCGCTCCATTTTCACCTGTACCCGCTCCCTGTTACCCTGTACCCGCAGCATTTTACCCTGTACCCGCACCATGTTGCCCTCTACCCACTCCTTGCTGCCTTGTTCCCGCTCCATGTTCCCCTGTTCCCGCTCCCTGTTCCCCTGTACCCGCTCCCTCTTCCCCTGTACATGCTCCAAATTCCCCTGTACCCGCTCCCTGTTCCCCTGTACCCGCTCCCTGTTCCCCTGTACCCGCTCCCTGTTCCCCTGTACCCGCTCCCTCTTCCCCTGTACATGCTCCGTATTCCCCTATACCCGTTTCCTGTTCCCCTGTACCTGCTCCTTGTTCCCCTGTACCTGCTCCCTGTTCCCCAGTACCTGATCCCTGTTCCCCTGTACCCGCTCCCTGATCCCCGTTCCCCTGTACCCGCTCCCTGATCCCCTGTTCGCTCCGTGTTCCCCTGTTCCCGCTCCGTGTTCCCCTGTTCCCGGTCCGTGTTCCACTGTACCCGCTGCCTGTTCCGCTGTACCCGCTGCCTGTGCCCCTGTACCCACTCCGTGTACCCCTGTACCCACTCCGTGTTCCTCTCTACCCGCTCCGTGTTCCCCGGCACAGGCTCCCTGTTCCAGCTTCGTGTTCCCCTATTCCCGCTCCCTGTTCCCCTGTTCCCACTCCGTTTTCCGCTGTACCCGGTCCGTGTTCCCCTGTTCCCGCTCCCTGTTCCTCTGTTCCCGCTTCATGTTCCCATGTTCCCACTCCGTTTTCCACTGTTCCCGCTCCGTGTTCCTCTGTACCCGCTCCGTGTTGCCCTGTACCTGCTCTGTTTACCCTGTACCCACTCCGTGTTCCTCTGTTCCCGCTCCGTGTTCCCCTGTTCCTGCTCCGCGTTCGCCTGTTCCCGCTCCGTGTTCCTCTGTACCCGCTCCGTGTTCCCCTGATTCCCTGTACCCGCTTCCTGATTCCCTGTACCCGCTCTGTTTTCCGCTGTACTCGTTCCCTGTTCCCCTGTTTCCGCTCCGTTCCCCTGTTCCCGTTCCGTTTTGACCTGTTCCCGCTCCGTGTTCCTCTGTTCCCGCTCCCTGTTACCCTGTACCCGCAGCATGTTACCCTGTACCCGCACCATGTTGCCCTCTACCCACTCCTTGCTGCCTTGTTCCCGCTCCATGTTCCCCTGTTCCCGCTCCCTGTTCCCCTGTACCCGCTCCCTCTTCCCCTGTACATGCTCCATATTCCCCTATACCCGTTTCCTGTTCCCCTGTACCCGCTCCCTGTTCCCCTGTACCCGCTCCCTGTTCACCTGTACCCGCTCCCTGTTCCCCTGCACCCGCTCCCTCTTCCCCTGTACATGCTCCTTTTTCCCCTATACCCGTTTCCTGTTCCCCTGTACCTGCTCCCTGTTCCCCTGTACCTGCTCCCTGTTCCCCAGTACCTGATCCCTGTTCCCCTGTACCCGCTCCCTGATCCCCGTTCCCCTGTACCCGCTCCCTGATCCCCTGTTCGCTCCGTGTTCCCCTGTTCCCGCTCCGTGTTCCCCTGTTCCCGCTCCGTGTTCCGCTGTACCCGCTGCCTGTTCCCCTGTACCCACTCCGTGTACCCCTGTACCCGCTCCGTGTTCCCCGGCACAGGCTCCCTGTTCCAGCTACGTGTTCCCCTATTCCCGCTCCATGTTCCCCTGTTTCCACTCCGTTTTCCCCTGTACCCGGTCCGTGTTCCCCATTCCCGCTCCCTGTTCCTCTGGTCCCGCTTCGTGTTCCCATGTTCCCACTCCGTTTTCCACTGTTCCCGCTCCGTGTTCCTCTGTACCCGCTCCGTGTTGCCCTGTACCTGCTCCGTTTACCCTGTACCCACTCCGTGTTCCTCTGTTCCCGCTCCGTGTTCCCCTGTTCCTGCTCCGCGTTCGCCTGTTCCCGCCCCGTGTAACTCTGTACCCGCTCCGTGTTCCCCTGATTCCCTGTACCCGCTTCCTGATTCCCTGTACCCGCTCTGTGTTCCGCTGTACTCGTTCCCTGTTCCCCTGTTTCCGCTCCGTTCCCCTGTTCCCGCTCCGTTTTCCCCTGTTCCCGCTCCGTGTTACCCTGTTCCCGCTTCGTGTCCCCCTGTTCCCGCTCCGTGTTCCGCTGTACCTGCTGCCTGTTCCCCTGTACCCACTCCGTGTTCCCCTGTACCCACACCGTGTTCCTCTGTACCCGCTCCATGTTCCGCTGCACTGGCTCCCTGTTCCCCTGTTCCCGCTCCGTGTTCCGCTATTCCCGCTCCGTGTTCCCCTGTTCCCGCTCCATTTTCACATGTACCCGCTCCCTGTTACCCTGTACCCACACCATGTTACCCTGTACCCACTCCTTGTTGCCTTGTTCCCGCTCCATGTTCCCCTGTTCCCGCTCTGTGTTTCCCTGTCCCGCTCCGTGTTCCTCTGTTGCCGCTCCGTGTTATCCTATTCCCGCTCCCTGTTCCCCTGTACCCGCTCCGTGTTCCCCTGTTCCCGCTCCGTGTTCCCCTGTACCAGCTGCCTGTTCCCCTGTACCCGCTTCCTCTTCCCCCGTACCCGCTCCCTGTTCCCCTGTACATGCTACGTATTCCCCTATACACGCTCCCTGTTCTCCTGTTCCCGCTCCTTGTTGCCCTGTTCCCGCTCCTTGTTGCCCTGTTACCGCTCCGTGTTCCTCTGTTCCCGTTCCGTGTTCCCCTGTACCCGCTCCATGTTCCCCTGTACACGCTCCGTGTTCCCCTGTACCCGCTCCGTGTTCCCCTGTTCCCGCTCCGTGTTCCTCTGTACCCGCTCCGTGTTCCCCTGATTCCCTGTACCCGCTTCCTGATTCCCTGTACATGCTCCGTGTTCCCCTGTACCCGCTCTGTGTTCCGCTGTACTCGTTCCCTGTTCCTCTGTTCCCGCTCCTTGTTGCCCTGTTCCCGCTCCTTGTTGCCCTGTTCCCGCTCCGTGTTCCTCTGTTCCCGCTCCGTGTTACCCTGTTCCCGCTCCGTGTTTCCCTGTTCCCGCTCCGTGTTCCCCTGTTCCCGCTCCGTGTTCCGCTGTACCTGCTGCCTGTTCCCCTGTACCCACTCCGTGTTCCCCTGTACCCGCACCGTGTTCCTCTGTACCCACTCCGTGTTCCGCTGCACAGGCTCCCTGTTCCCCTGTTCCCGCACCGTGTTCCGCTATTCCCGCTCTGTGTTCCCCTGTTCCCGCTCCATTTTCACCTGTACCCGCTCGCTGTTCCCCTGTACCCACACCATGTTACCCTGTACCTACTCCTTGTTGCCTTGTTCCCGCTCCATGTTCCCCTGTTCCCGCTCTGTGTTCCTCTGTTCCCGCTCCGTGTTCCTCTGTTCCCGCTCCGTGTTATCCTGTTCCCGCTCCGTGTTATCCTGTTCCCGCTCCGTGTTCCCCTGTACCCGCTCCGTGTTCCCCTGTACCCGCTCCATGTTCCCCTGTTCCCGCTCTGTGTTGCCCTGTACCAGCTGCCTGTTCCCCTGTACCCGCTTCCTGTTCCCTTGTACCCGCTTCCTGTTCCCTTGTACCCGCTCCCTGTTCCCCTGTACATGCTACGTATTCCCCTATACACGCTCCCTGTTCTCCTGTTCCCGCTCCTTGTTGCCCTGTTCCCGCTCCTTGTTGCCCTGTTCCCGCTCCGTGTTCCTCTGTTCCCGCTCCGTGTTACCCTATTCCCGCTCCCTGTTCCCCTGTTCCCACTCCGTTTTCCCCTGTAACCGATCCGTGTTCCCCTGTTCCCGCTCCCTGTTCCTCTGTTCCCGCTTCGTGTTCCCATGTTCCCACTCCGTTTTCCACTGTTCCCGCTCCGTGTTCCTCTGTACCCGCTCCGTGTTCCTCTGTACCCGCTCCGTGTTGCCCTGTACCTGCTCCGTTTACCCTGTACCCACTCCGTGTTCCTCTGTTCCCGCTCCGCGTTCCCCTGTTCCTGCTCCGCGTTCGCCTGTTCCCGCTCCGTGTTCCTCTGTACCCGCTCCGTGTTCCCCTGATTCCCTGTACCCGCTTCCTGATTCCCTGTACCCGCTCTGTGTTCCGCTGTACTCGTTCCCTGTTCCCCTGTTTCCGCTCCGTTCCCCTGTTCCCGCTCCGTTTTCCCCTGTTCCCGCTCCGTGTTACCCTGTTCCCGCTTCGTGTCCCCCTGTTCCCGCTCCGTTTTCCCCTGTTCCCGCTCCGTGTTCCGCTGTACCTGCTGCCTGTTCCCCTGTACCCACTCCGTGTTCCCCTGTTCCCGCTCCGTGTTCCTCTGTACCCGCTCCGTGTTCCCCTGATTCCCTGTACCCGCTTCCTGATTCCCTGTACCCGCTCTGTGTTCCGCTGTACTCGTTCCCTGTTCCCCTGTTTCCGCTGCGTTCCCCTGTTCCCGCTCCGTTTTCCCCTGTTCCCGCTCCGTTTTACCCTGTTCCCGCTTCGTGTCCCCCTGTTCCTGCTCCGTGTTCCCCTGTTCCCGCTCCGTGTTCCGCTGTACCTGCTGCCTGTTCCCCTGTACCCACTCCGTGTTCCCCTGCACCCGCACCGTTTTCCTCTGTACCCGCTCCATGTTCCGCTGCACTGGCTCCCTGTTCCCCTGTTCCCGCTCCGTGTTCCGCTATTCCCGCTCCGTGTTCCCCTGTACCCGCTCCGTGTTCCCCTGTCCCGCTCCGTGTTCCTCTGTTGCCGCTCCGTGTTATCCTATTCCCGCTCCGTGTTCCCCTGTACCCGCTCCGTGTTCCCCTGTTCCCGCTCTGTGTTTCCCTGTCCCGCTCCGTGTTCCTCTGTTGCCGCTCCGTGTTATCCTATTCCCGCTCCGTGTTCCCCTGTACCCGCTCCGTGTTCCCCTGTACCCGCTCCGTGTCCCCTGTTCCCGCTCCGTGTTCCCCTGTTCCCGCTCCGTGTTCCCCTGTACCAGCTGCCTGTTCCCCTGTACCCGCTTCCTGTTCCCCTGTACCCGCTCCCTGTTCCCCTGTACATGCTACGTATTCCCCTATACACGCTCCCTGTTCTCCTGTTCCCGCTCCTTGTTGCCCTGTTCCCGCTCCTTGTTGCCCTGTTCCCGCACCGTGTTCCTCTGTTCCCGCTCCGTGTTCCCCTGTACCCGCTCCGTGTTCCCCTGTACCCGCTCCGTGTTCCACTGTACCCACTCCTTGTTGCCCTGTTCCCGCTCCGTGTTCCCCTGTACCCGCTCCGTGTTCCCATGTTCCCGCTCTGTGTTCCTCTGTACCCGCTCCGTGTTCCCCTGATTCCCTGTACCCGCTTCCTGATTCCCTGTACATGCTCCGTGTTCCCCTGTACCCGCTCTGTGTTCTGCTGTACTCGTTCCCTGTACCCCTGTTTCTGCTCCGTTCCCCTGTTCCCGCTCCGTTTTCCCCTGTTCCCGCTCCGTGTTCCTCTGTTCCCGCTCCGTGTTCCCCTGTTCCCGCTCCGTGTTCCTCCGTCCCCGCTTCGTGTTCCCCTGTTCCCGCTCCGTGTTTCTCTGTTCCCGCTTCGTGTTCCCCTGTTCCCGCTCCGTGTTCCGCTGCACAGGCTCCCTGTTCCCCTGTTCCCGCTCCGTGTTCCCCTCTTCCCGCTCCGTGTTCCCCTGTTCTCGCTCCATTTTCACCTGTACCCGCTCCCTGTTACCTGTACCCGCAGCATGTTACCCTGTACCCGCACCATGTTGCCCTCTACCCACTCCTTGCTGCCTTGTTCCCGCTCCATGTTCCCCTGTTCCCGCTCCCTGTTCCCCTGTACCCGCTCCCTCTTCCCCTGTACATGCCCCAAATTCCCCTGTACCCGCTCCCTGTTCCCCTGTACCCGCTCCCTGTTCCCCTGTACCCGCTCCCTGTTCCCCTGTACCCGCTCCCTCTTCCCCTGTACATGCTCCGTATTCCCCTATACCCGTTTCCTGTTCCCCTGTACCTGCTCCTTGTTCCCCTGTACCCGCTCCGTGTTCCCCTGTACCCGCTCCGTGTTCCCCTGTACCCGCTCCGTGTTCCCCTGTTCCCGCTCCGTGTTCCCCTGATTCCCTGTACCCGCTTCCTGATTCCCTGTACATGCTCCGTGTTCCCCTGTACCCGCTTCGTGTCCCCCTGTTCCCGCTCCGTGTTCCCCTGTTCCCGCTCCGTGTTCCGCTGTACCTGCTGCCTGTTCCCCTGTACCCACTCCGTGTTCCCCTGTACCCGCACCGTGTTCCCCTGTACCCGCTCCGTGTTCCGCTGTACCTGCTGCCTGTTCCCCTGTACCCACTCCGTGTTCCCCTGTACCCGCACCGTGTTCCTCTGTACCCACTCCGTGTTCCGCTGCACAGGCTCCCTGTTCCCCTGTTCCCGCACCGTGTTCCGCTATTCCCGCTCCGTGTTCCCCTGTTCCCGCTCCATTTTCACCTGTACCCGCTGCCTGTTCCCCTGTACCCACACCATGTTACCCTGTACCCACTCCTTGTTGCCTTGTTCCCGCTCCATGTTCCCCTGTTCCCGCTCTGTGTTCCTCTGTTCCCGCTCCGTGTTCCTCTGTTCCCGCTCCGTGTTATCCTGTTCCCGCTCCGTGTTCCCCTGTACCCGCTCCGTGTTCCCCTGTACCCGCTCCATGTTCCACTGTTCCCACTCCGTGTTGCCCTGTACCAGCTGCCTGTTCCCCTGTACCCGCTTCCTGTTCCCTTGTACCCGCTTCCTGTTCCCTTGTACACGCTCCCTGTTCTCCTGTTCCCGCTCCTTGTTGCCCTGTTCCCGCTCCTTGTTGCCCTGTTCCCGCACTGTGTTCCCCTGTCCCGCTCCGTGTTCCTCTGTTCCCGCTCCGTGTTGCCCTGTACCAGCTGCCTGTTCCCCTGTACCCACTTCCTTTTCCCCTGTACCCGCTCCCTGTTCCCCTGTACCCGCTCCGTGTTCACCTGATTCCCTGTACCCGCTTCCTGATTCCCTGTACATGCTCCGTGTTCCCCTGTACCCGCTCTGTGTTCCGCTGTACTCGTTCCCTGTTCTCCGTTCCCCTGTTCCCGCTCCGTGTTTCCCTGTTCGCGCTCCGTGTTCCTCTGTTCCCGCTCCGTGTTCCCCTGTTCCCGCTCCGTGTTCCTCTGTTCCCGCTCCGTGTTCCCCTGTACCAGCTGCCTGTTCCCCTATACCCGCTTCCTGTTACCCTGTACCCGCTCCCTGTTCCCCTGTACATGCTACGTATTCCCCTATACACGCTCCCTGTTCTCCTGTTCCCGCTCCTTGTTGCCCTGTTCCCGCTCCTTGTTGCCCTGTTACCGCTCCGTGTTCCTCTGTTCCCGCTCCGTGTTCCCCTGTACCCGCTCCGTGTTCCCCTGTACCCGCTCCGTGTTCCCCTGTACCCGCTCCGTGTTCCCCTGTTCCCGCTCCGTGTTCCTCTGTACCCGCTCCGTGTTCCCCTGATTCCCTGTACCCGCTTCCTGATTCCCTGTACATGCTCCGTGTTCCCCTGTACCCGCTCTGTGTTCCGCTGTACTCGTTCCCTGTTCCTCTGTTTCCGCTCCTTGTTGCCCTGTTCCCGCTCCTTGTTGCCCTGTTCCCGCTCCGTGTTCCTCTGTTCCCGCTCCGTGTTACCCTGTTCCCGCTCCGTGTTTCCCTGTTCCCGCTCCGTGTTCCCCTGTTCCCGCTCCGTGTTCCGCTGTACCTGCTGCCTGTTCCCCTGTACCCACTCCGTGTTCCCCTGTACCCGCACCGTGTTCCTCTGTACCCACTCCGTGTTCCGCTGCACAGGTTCCCTATTCCCCTGTTCCCGCACCGTGTTCCGCTATTCCCGCTCCGTGTTCCCTTGTTCCCGCTCCATTTTCACCTGTACCCGCTCCCTGTTCCCCTGTACCCACACCATGTTACCCTGTACCCACTCCTTGTTGCCTTGTTCCCGCTCCATGTTCCCCTGTTCCCGCTCTGTGTTCCTCTGTTCCCGCTCCGTGTTCCTCTGTTCCCGCTCCGTGTTATCCTGTACCCGCTCCGTGTTCCCCTGTACCCGCTCCATGTTCCCCTGTACCCGCTCCATGTTCCCCTGTTCCCGCTCCGTGTTGCCCTGTACCAGCTGCCTGTTCCCCTGTACCCGCTTCCTATTCCCTGGTACCCGCTTCCTGTTCCCTTGTACCCGCTCCCTGTTCCCCTGTACATGCTACGTATTCCCCTATACACGCTCCCTGTTCTCCTGTTCCCGCTCCTTGTTGCCCTGTTCCCGCTCCGTGTTCCTCTGTTCCCGCTCCGTGTTACCCTATTCCCGCTCCCTGTTCCCCTGTTCCCACTCCGTTTTCCCCTGTACCCGATCCGTGTTCCCCTGTTCCCGCTCCCTGTTCCTCTGTTCCCGCTTCGTGTTCCCATGTTCCCACTCCGTTTTCCACTGTTCCCGCTCCGTGTTCCTCTGTACCCGCTCCGTGTTGCCCTGTACCTGCTCCGTTTACCCTGTACCCACTCCGTGTTCCTCTGTTCCCGCTCCGCGTTCCCCTGTTCCTGCTCCGCGTTCGCCTGTTCCCGCTCCGTGTTCCTCTGTACCCGCTCCGTGTTCCCCTGATTCCTTGTACCCGCTTCCTGATTCCCTGTACCCGCTCTGTGTTCCGCTGTACTCGTTCCCTGTTCCCCTGTTTCCACTGCGTTCCCCTGTTCCCGCTCCGTTTTCCCCTGTTCCCGCTCCGTGTTACCCTGTTCCCGCTTCGTGTCCCCCTGTTCCCGCTCCGTGTTCCCCTGTTCCCGCTCCGTGTTCCGCTGTACCTGCTGCCTGTTCCCCTGTACCCACTCCGTGTTCCCCTGTTCCCGCTCCGTGTTCCTCTGTACCCGCTCCGTGTTCCCCTGATTCCATGTACCCGCTTCCTGATTCCCTGTACCCGCTCTGTGTTCCGCTGTACTCGTTCCCTGTTCCCCTGTTTCCGCTGCGTTCCCCTGTTCCCGCTCCGTTTTCCCCTGTTCCCGCTCCGTGTTCCCCTGTTCCCGCTCCGTGTCCCCCTGTTTCCGCTGCGTTCCCCTGTTCCCGCTCCGCTTTCCCCTGTTCCCGCTCCGTGTTCCCCTGTTCCCGCTCCGTGTTCCGCTGTACCGGCTGCGTGTTCCCCTGTACCCACTCCGTGTTCCCCTCTCCCGCACCGTGTTCCCCTGTACCCGCTCTGTGTTCCGCTGTACTCGTTCCCTGTTCCTCTGTTCCCGCTCCTTGTTGCCCTGTTCCCGCTCCTTGTTGCCCTGTTCCCGCTCCGTGTTCCTCTGTTCCCGCTCCGTGTTACCCTGTTCCCGCTCCGTGTTACCCTGTTCCCGCTCCGTGTTTCCCTGTTCCCGCTCCGTGTTCCCCTGTTCCCGCTCCGTGTTCCGCTGTACTTGCTGCCTGTTCCCCTGTACCCACTCCGTGTTCCCCTGTACCCGCACCGTGTTCCCCTGTTCCCGCTCCATGTTCCCCTGTTCCCGCTCTGTGTTTCCCTGTCCCGCTCCGTGTTCCTCTGTTGCCGCTCCGTGTTCCCCTGTACCCGCTCCGTGTTCCCCTGTACCAGCTGCCTGTTCCCCTGTACCCGCTTCCTGTTCCCCTGTACCCGCTCCCTGTTCCCCTGTACATGCTACGTATTCCCCTATACACGCTCCCTGTTCTCCTGTTCCCGCTCCTTGTTGCCCTGTTCCCGCTCCTTGTTGCCCTGTTCCCGCTCCGTGTTCCCCTGTACCCGCTCCGTGTTCCCCTGTACCCGCTCCGTGTTCCCCTGTTCCCGCTCCGTGTTCCTCTGTACCCGCTCCGTGTTCCCCTGATTCCCTGTACCCGCTTCCTGATTCCCTGTACATGCTCCGTGTTCCCCTGTACCCGCTCTGTGTTCCGCTGTACTCGTTCCCTGTTCCTCTGTTCCCGCTCCTTGTTGCCCTGTTCCCGCTCCTTGTTGCCCTGTTCCTGCTCCGTGTTCCTCTGTTCCCGCTCCGTGTTACCCTGTTCCCGCTCCGTGTTTCCCTGTTCCCGCTCCGTGTTCCCCTGTTCCCGCTCCGTGTTCCGCTGTACCTGCTGCCTGTTCCCCTGTACCCACTCCGTGTTCCCCTGTACCCGCACCGTGTTCCCCTGTACCCGCTCTGTGTTCCGCTGTACTCGTTCCCTGTTCCCCTGTTCCCGCTCCTTGTTGCCCTGTTCCCGCTCCTTGTTGCCCTGTTCCCGCTCCGTGTTCCTCTGTTCCCGCTCCGTGTTACCCTGTTCCCGCTCCGTGTTTCCCTGTTCCCGCTCCGTGTTCCCCTGTTCCCGCTCCGTGCTCCGCTGTACCTGCTGCCTGTTCCCCTGTACCCACTCCGTGTTCCCCTGTACCCGCACCGTGTTCCTCTGTACCCGCTCCGTGTTCCGCTGCACAGGCTCCCTGTTCCCCTGTTCCCGCTCCATGTTCCGCTATTCCCGCTCCGTGTTCCCCTGTACCCACACCATGTTACCCTGTACCCACTCCTTGTTGCCTTGTTCCCGCTCCATGTTCCCCTGTTCCCGCTCTGTGTTCCCCTGTCCCGCTCCGTGTTCCTCTGTTCCCGCTCCGTGTTGCCCTGTACCAGCTGCCTGTTCCCCTGTACCCACTTCCTGTTCCCCTGTACCCGCTCCCTGTTCCCCTGTACCCACTCCGTGTTCCCCTGATTCCCTGTACCCGCTTCCTGATTCCCTGTACATGCTCCGTGTTCCCCTGTACCCGCTCTGTGTTCCGCTGTAGTCGTTCCCTGTTCTCCGTTCCCCTGTTCCCGCTCCGTGTTCCCCTGTACCCGCTCCGTGTTCCACTGTACCCACTCCTTGTTGCCCTGTTCCCGCTCCGTGTTCCCCTGTACCCGCTCCGTGTTCCCCTGTTCCCGCTCTGTGTTCCTCTGTACCCGCTCCGTGTTCCCCTGATTCCCTGTACCCGCTTCCTGATTCCCTGTACATGCTCCGTGTTCCCCTGTACCCGCTCTGTGTTCTGCTGTACTCGTTCCCTGTACCCCTGTTTCTGCTCCGTTCCCCTGTTCCCGCTCCGTTTTCCCCTGTTCCCGCTCCGTGTTCCTCTGTTCCCGCTCCGTGTTCCCCTGTTCCCGCTCCGTGTTCCTCTGTTCCCGCTTCGTGTTCCCCTGTTCCCGCTCCGTGTTTCTCTGTTCCCGCTTCGTGTTCCCCTGTTCCCGCTCCGTGTTCCGCTGTACCCGCTGCCTGTTCCCCTGTACACACTCCGTGTTCCCCTGTACCCGCTCCGTGTTCCTCTGTACCCGCTCCGTGTTCCGCTGCACAGGCTCCCTGTTCCCCTGTTCCCGCTCCGTGTTCCCCTCTTCCCGCTCCGTGTTCCCCTGTTCTCGCTCCATTTTCACCTGTACCCGCTCCCTGTTACCCTGTACCCGCAGCATTTTACCCTGTACCCGCACCATGTTGCCCTCTACCCACTCCTTGCTGCCTTGTTCCCGCTCCATGTTCCCCTGTTCCCGCTCCCTGTTCCCCTGTACCCGCTCCCTCTTCCCCTGTACATGCTCCAAATTCCCCTGTACCCGCTCCCTGTTCCCCTGTACCCGCTCCCTGTTCCCCTGTACCCGCTCCCTGTTCCCCTGTACCCGCTCCCTCTTCCCCTGTACATGCTCCGTATTCCCCTATACCCGTTTCCTGTTCCCCTGTACCTGCTCCTTGTTCCCCTGTACCTGCTCCCTGTTCCCCAGTACCTGATCCCTGTTCCCCTGTACCCGCTCCCTGATCCCCGTTCCCCTGTACCCGCTCCCTGATCCCCTGTTCGCTCCGTGTTCCCCTGTTCCCGCTCCGTGTTCCCCTGTTCCCGGTCCGTGTTCCACTGTACCCGCTGCCTGTTCCGCTGTACCCGCTGCCTGTGCCCCTGTACCCACTCCGTGTACCCCTGTACCCACTCCGTGTTCCTCTCTACCCGCTCCGTGTTCCCCGGCACAGGCTCCCTGTTCCAGCTTCGTGTTCCCCTATTCCCGCTCCCTGTTCCCCTGTTCCCACTCCGTTTTCCGCTGTACCCGGTCCGTGTTCCCCTGTTCCCGCTCCCTGTTCCTCTGTTCCCGCTTCATGTTCCCATGTTCCCACTCCGTTTTCCACTGTTCCCGCTCCGTGTTCCTCTGTACCCGCTCCGTGTTGCCCTGTACCTGCTCTGTTTACCCTGTACCCACTCCGTGTTCCTCTGTTCCCGCTCCGTGTTCCCCTGTTCCTGCTCCGCGTTCGCCTGTTCCCGCTCCGTGTTCCTCTGTACCCGCTCCGTGTTCCCCTGATTCCCTGTACCCGCTTCCTGATTCCCTGTACCCGCTCTGTTTTCCGCTGTACTCGTTCCCTGTTCCCCTGTTTCCGCTCCGTTCCCCTGTTCCCGTTCCGTTTTGACCTGTTCCCGCTCCGTGTTCCTCTGTTCCCGCTCCCTGTTACCCTGTACCCGCAGCATGTTACCCTGTACCCGCACCATGTTGCCCTCTACCCACTCCTTGCTGCCTTGTTCCCGCTCCATGTTCCCCTGTTCCCGCTCCCTGTTCCCCTGTACCCGCTCCCTCTTCCCCTGTACATGCTCCATATTCCCCTATACCCGTTTCCTGTTCCCCTGTACCCGCTCCCTGTTCCCCTGTACCCGCTCCCTGTTCACCTGTACCCGCTCCCTGTTCCCCTGCACCCGCTCCCTCTTCCCCTGTACATGCTCCTTTTTCCCCTATACCCGTTTCCTGTTCCCCTGTACCTGCTCCCTGTTCCCCTGTACCTGCTCCCTGTTCCCCAGTACCTGATCCCTGTTCCCCTGTACCCGCTCCCTGATCCCCGTTCCCCTGTACCCGCTCCCTGATCCCCTGTTCGCTCCGTGTTCCCCTGTTCCCGCTCCGTGTTCCCCTGTTCCCGCTCCGTGTTCCGCTGTACCCGCTGCCTGTTCCCCTGTACCCACTCCGTGTACCCCTGTACCCGCTCCGTGTTCCCCGGCACAGGCTCCCTGTTCCAGCTACGTGTTCCCCTATTCCCGCTCCATGTTCCCCTGTTTCCACTCCGTTTTCCCCTGTACCCGGTCCGTGTTCCCCATTCCCGCTCCCTGTTCCTCTGGTCCCGCTTCGTGTTCCCATGTTCCCACTCCGTTTTCCACTGTTCCCGCTCCGTGTTCCTCTGTACCCGCTCCGTGTTGCCCTGTACCTGCTCCGTTTACCCTGTACCCACTCCGTGTTCCTCTGTTCCCGCTCCGTGTTCCCCTGTTCCTGCTCCGCGTTCGCCTGTTCCCGCCCCGTGTAACTCTGTACCCGCTCCGTGTTCCCCTGATTCCCTGTACCCGCTTCCTGATTCCCTGTACCCGCTCTGTGTTCCGCTGTACTCGTTCCCTGTTCCCCTGTTTCCGCTCCGTTCCCCTGTTCCCGCTCCGTTTTCCCCTGTTCCCGCTCCGTGTTACCCTGTTCCCGCTTCGTGTCCCCCTGTTCCCGCTCCGTGTTCCGCTGTACCTGCTGCCTGTTCCCCTGTACCCACTCCGTGTTCCCCTGTACCCACACCGTGTTCCTCTGTACCCGCTCCATGTTCCGCTGCACTGGCTCCCTGTTCCCCTGTTCCCGCTCCGTGTTCCGCTATTCCCGCTCCGTGTTCCCCTGTTCCCGCTCCATTTTCACATGTACCCGCTCCCTGTTACCCTGTACCCACACCATGTTACCCTGTACCCACTCCTTGTTGCCTTGTTCCCGCTCCATGTTCCCCTGTTCCCGCTCTGTGTTTCCCTGTCCCGCTCCGTGTTCCTCTGTTGCCGCTCCGTGTTATCCTATTCCCGCTCCGTGTTCCCCTGTACCCGCTCCGTGTTCCCCTGTTCCCGCTCCGTGTTCCCCTGTACCAGCTGCCTGTTCCCCTGTACCCGCTTCCTCTTCCCCCGTACCCGCTCCCTGTTCCCCTGTACATGCTACGTATTCCCCTATACACGCTCCCTGTTCTCCTGTTCCCGCTCCTTGTTGCCCTGTTCCCGCTCCTTGTTGCCCTGTTACCGCTCCGTGTTCCTCTGTACCCGCTCCATGTTCCCCTGTACACGCTCCGTGTTCCCCTGTACCCGCTCCGTGTTCCCCTGTTCCCGCTCCGTGTTCCTCTGTACCCGCTCCGTGTTCCCCTGATTCCCTGTACCCGCTTCCTGATTCCCTGTACATGCTCCGTGTTCCCCTGTACCCGCTCTGTGTTCCGCTGTACTCGTTCCCTGTTCCTCTGTTCCCGCTCCTTGTTGCCCTGTTCCCGCTCCTTGTTGCCCTGTTCCCGCTCCGTGTTCCTCTGTTCCCGCTCCGTGTTACCCTGTTCCCGCTCCGTGTTTCCCTGTTCCCGCTCCGTGTTCCCCTGTTCCCGCTCCGTGTTCCGCTGTACCTGCTGCCTGTTCCCCTGTACCCACTCCGTGTTCCCCTGTACCCGCACCGTGTTCCTCTGTACCCACTCCGTGTTCCGCTGCACAGGCTCCCTGTTCCCCTGTTCCCGCACCGTGTTCCGCTATTCCCGCTCTGTGTTCCCCTGTTCCCGCTCCATTTTCACCTGTACCCGCTCGCTGTTCCCCTGTACCCACACCATGTTACCCTGTACCCACTCCTTGTTGCCTTGTTCCCGCTCCATGTTCCCCTGTTCCCGCTCTGTGTTCCTCTGTTCCCGCTCCGTGTTCCTCTGTTCCCGCTCCGTGTTATCCTGTTCCCGCTCCGTGTTATCCTGTTCCCGCTCCGTGTTCCCCTGTACCCGCTCCGTGTTCCCCTGTACCCGCTCCATGTTCCCCTGTTCCCGCTCTGTGTTGCCCTGTACCAGCTGCCTGTTCCCCTGTACCCGCTTCCTGTTCCCTTGTACCCGCTTCCTGTTCCCTTGTACCCGCTCCCTGTTCCCCTGTACATGCTACGTATTCCCCTATACACGCTCCCTGTTCTCCTGTTCCCGCTCCTTGTTGCCCTGTTCCCGCTCCTTGTTGCCCTGTTCCCGCTCCGTGTTCCTCTGTTCCCGCTCCGTGTTACCCTATTCCCGCTCCCTGTTCCCCTGTTCCCACTCCGTTTTCCCCTGTAACCGATCCGTGTTCCCCTGTTCCCGCTCCCTGTTCCTCTGTTCCCGCTTCGTGTTCCCATGTTCCCACTCCGTTTTCCACTGTTCCCGCTCCGTGTTCCTCTGTACCCGCTCCGTGTTCCTCTGTACCCGCTCCGTGTTGCCCTGTACCTGCTCCGTTTACCCTGTACCCACTCCGTGTTCCTCTGTTCCCGCTCCGCGTTCCCCTGTTCCTGCTCCGCGTTCGCCTGTTCCCGCTCCGTGTTCCTCTGTACCCGCTCCGTGTTCCCCTGATTCCCTGTACCCGCTTCCTGATTCCCTGTACCCGCTCTGTGTTCCGCTGTACTCGTTCCCTGTTCCCCTGTTTCCGCTCCGTTCCCCTGTTCCCGCTCCGTTTTCCCCTGTTCCCGCTCCGTGTTACCCTGTTCCCGCTTCGTGTCCCCCTGTTCCCGCTCCGTTTTCCCCTGTTCCCGCTCCGTGTTCCGCTGTACCTGCTGCCTGTTCCCCTGTACCCACTCCGTGTTCCCCTGTTCCCGCTCCGTGTTCCTCTGTACCCGCTCCGTGTTCCCCTGATTCCCTGTACCCGCTTCCTGATTCCCTGTACCCGCTCTGTGTTCCGCTGTACTCGTTCCCTGTTCCCCTGTTTCCGCTGCGTTCCCCTGTTCCCGCTCCGTTTTCCCCTGTTCCCGCTCCGTTTTACCCTGTTCCCGCTTCGTGTCCCCCTGTTCCTGCTCCGTGTTCCCCTGTTCCCGCTCCGTGTTCCGCTGTACCTGCTGCCTGTTCCCCTGTACCCACTCCGTGTTCCCCTGTACCCGCACCGTTTTCCTCTGTACCCGCTCCATGTTCCGCTGCACTGGCTCCCTGTTCCCCTGTTCCCGCTCCGTGTTCCGCTATTCCCGCTCCGTGTTCCCCTGTACCCGCTCCGTGTTCCCCTGTCCCGCTCCGTGTTCCTCTGTTGCCGCTCCGTGTTATCCTATTCCCGCTCCGTGTTCCCCTGTACCCGCTCCGTGTTCCCCTGTACCCGCTCCGTGTCCCCTGTACCCGCTCCGTGTCCCCTGTTCCCGCTCCGTGTTCCCCTGTACCCGCTCCGTGTTCCCCTGTTCCTGCTCCGTGTTCCCCTGTACCAGCTGCCTGTTCCCCTGTACCCGCTTCCTGTTCCCCTGTACCCGCTCCCTGTTCCCCTGTACATGCTACGTATTCCCCTATACACGCTCCCTGTTCTCCTGTTCCCGCTCCTTGTTGCCCTGTTCCCGCTCCTTGTTGCCCTGTTCCCGCACCGTGTTCCTCTGTTCCCGCTCCGTGTTCCCCTGTACCCGCTCCGTGTTCCCCTGTACCCGCTCCGTGTTCCACTGTACCCACTCCTTGTTGCCCTGTTCCCGCTCCGTGTTCCCCTGTACCCGCTCCGTGTTCCCATGTTCCCGCTCTGTGTTCCTCTGTACCCGCTCCGTGTTCCCCTGATTCCCTGTACCCGCTTCCTGATTCCCTGTACATGCTCCGTGTTCCCCTGTACCCGCTCTGTGTTCTGCTGTACTCGTTCCCTGTACCCCTGTTTCTGCTCCGTTCCCCTGTTCCCGCTCCGTTTTCCCCTGTTCCCGCTCCGTGTTCCTCTGTTCCCGCTCCGTGTTCCCCTGTTCCCGCTCCGTGTTCCTCCGTCCCCGCTTCGTGTTCCCCTGTTCCCGCTCCGTGTTTCTCTGTTCCCGCTTCGTGTTCCCCTGTTCCCGCTCCGTGTTCCGCTGCACAGGCTCCCTGTTCCCCTGTTCCCGCTCCGTGTTCCCCTCTTCCCGCTCCGTGTTCCCCTGTTCTCGCTCCATTTTCACCTGTACCCGCTCCGTTACCTGTACCCGCAGCATGTTACCCTGTATCCGCACCATGTTGCCCTCTACCCACTCCTTGCTGCCTTGTTCCCGCTCCATGTTCCCCTGTTCCCGCTCCCTGTTCCCCTGTACCCGCTCCCTCTTCCCCTGTACATGCCCCAAATTCCCCTGTACCCGCTCCCTGTTCCCCTGTACCCGCTCCCTGTTCCCCTGTACCCGCTCCCTGTTCCCCTGTACCCGCTCCCTCTTCCCCTGTACATGCTCCGTATTCCCCTATACCCGTTTCCTGTTCCCCTGTACCTGCTCCGTGTTCCCCTGTACCCGCTCCGTGTTCCCCTGTACCCGCTCCGTGTTCCCCTGTTCCCGCTCCGTGTTCCCCTGATTCCCTGTACCCGCTTCCTGATTCCCTGTACATGCTCCGTGTTCCCCTGTACCCGCTCTGTGTTCCGCTGTACTCGTTCCCTGTTCCTCTGTTCCCGCTCCTTGTTGCCCTGTTCCCGCTTCGTGTCCCCCTGTTCCCGCTCCGTGTTCCCCTGTTCCCGCTCCGTGTTCCGCTGTACCTGCTGCCTGTTCCCCTGTACCCACTCCGTGTTCCCCTGTACCCGCACCGTGTTCCCCTGTACCCGCTCCGTGTTCCGCTGTACCTGCTGCCTGTTCCCCTGTACCCACTCCGTGTTCCCCTGTACCCGCACCGTGTTCCTCTGTACCCACTCCGTGTTCCGCTGCACAGGCTCCCTGTTCCCCTGTTCCCGCACCGTGTTCCGCTATTCCCGCTCCGTGTTCCCCTGTTCCCGCTCCATTTTCACCTGTACCCGCTCCCTGTTCCCCTGTACCCACACCATGTTACCCTGTACCCACTCCTTGTTGCCTTGTTCCCGCTCCATGTTCCCCTGTTCCCGCTCTGTGTTCCTCTGTTCCCGCTCCGTGTTCCTCTGTTCCCGCTCCGTGTTATCCTGTTCCCGCTCCGTGTTCCCCTGTACCCGCTCCGTGTTCCCCTGTACCCGCTCCATGTTCCACTGTTCCCACTCCGTGTTGCCCTGTACCAGCTGCCTGTTCCCCTGTACCCGCTTCCTGTTCCCTTGTACCCGCTTCCTGTTCCCTTGTACACGCTCCCTGTTCTCCTGTTCCCGCTCCTTGTTGCCCTGTTCCCGCTCCTTGTTGCCCTGTTCCCGCTCCGTGTTCCTCTGTTCCCGCTCCGTGTTACCCTGTTCCCGCTCCGTGTTCCCCTGTAACCGCTCCGTGTTCCACTGTACCTGCTCCATGTTACCCTGTACCCACTCCTTGTTGCCCTGTTCCCGCTCCGTGTTCCCTTGTACCCGCTTCCTGTTCCCCTGTACCCGCTCCCTGTTCCCCTGTACATGCCACGTATTCCCCTATACACGCTCCCTGTTCTCCTGTTCCCGCTCCTTGTTGCCCTGTTCCCGCTCCTTGTTGCCCTGTTACCGCTCCGTGTTCCTCTGTTCCCGTTCCGTGTTACCCTGTTCCCGCTCCGTGTTCCCATGTACCAGCTGCCTGTTCCCCTGTACCCGCTTCCTGTTCCCCTGTACCCGCTCCCTGTTCCCCTGTACATGCTACGTATTCCCCTATACACGCTCCCTCTTCTCCTGTTCCCGCTCCTTGTTGCCCTGTTCCCGCTCCTTGTTGCCCTGTTCCCGCTCCGTGTTCCCCTGTACCCGCTCCGTGTTCCCCTGTACCCGCTCCGTGTTCCACTGTACCCACTCCTTGTTGCCCTGTTCCTGCTCCGTGTTCCCCTGTACCCGCTCCGTGTTCCCCTGTTCCCGCTCTGTGTTCCTCTGTACCCACTCCGTGTTCCCTGTACCCGCTTCCTGATTCCCTGTACATGCTCCGTGTTCCCCTGTACCCGCTCTGTGTTCCGCTGTACTCGTTCCCTGTACCCCTGTTTCCGCTCCGTTCCCCTGTTCCCGCTCCGTTTTCCTCTGTTCCCGCTCCGTGTTCCCCTGTTCCCGCTCCGTGTTCCTCTGTTCCCGCTTCGTGTTCCCCTGTTCCCGCTCCGTGTTCCCCTGTTTCCGCTCCGTGTTCCGCTGTACCCGCTGCCTGTTCCCCTGTACACACTCCGTGTTCCCCTGTACCCGCTCCGTGTTCCTCTGTACCCGCTCCGTGTTCGGCTGTTCCCGCACCATGTTACCCTGTACCCACTCCTTGTTGCCTTGTTCCGGCTCCATGTTCCCCTGTTCCCGCTCTGTGTTCCTCTATTCCCGCTCCATGTTCCTCTATTCCCGCTCCATGTTACCCTGTACCCACTCCGTGTTCCCCTGTACCCGCTCCGTGTTCCCCTGTTCCCGCTCTGTGTTGCCCTGTACCAGCTGCCTGTTCCCTTGTACCCGCTACCTGTTCCCCTGTACCCGCTCCCTGTTCCCGTGTACATGCTCCGTATTCCGCTGTACACGCTCCCTCTTCTCCTGTTCCCGCTCCTTGTTGCCCTGTTCCTGCTCCGTGTTCCTCTGTTCCCGCTCCGTGTTACCCTGTTCCCGCTCCGTGTTCCCCTGTTCCCGCTCCGTGTTCCTCTGTACCCGCTCCGTGTTCCCCTGTTCCCGCTTCGTGTTCCCCTGTTCCCGCTCCGTGTTTCTCTGTTCCCGCTTCGTGTTCCCCTGTTCCCGCTCCGTGTTCCGCTGTACCCGCTGCCTGTTCCCCTGTACACACTCCGTGTTCCCCTGTACCCGCTCCGTGTTCCTCTGTACCCGCTCCGTGTTCGGCTGCACAGGCTCCCTGTTCCCCTGTTCCCGCACCATGTTACCCTGTACCCACTCCTTGTTGCCTTGTTCCGGCTCCATGTTCCCCTGTTCCCGCTCTGTGTTCCTCTATTCCCGCTCCATGTTCCTCTATTCCCGCTCCATGTTACCCTGTACCCACTTCGTGTTCCCCTGTACCCGCTCCGTGTTCCCCTGTTCCCGCTCTGTGTTGCCCTGTACCAGCTGCCTGTTCCCCTGTACCCACTCCGTGTTCCCCTGTACCCGCACCGTGTTCCCCTGTACCCGCTCCGTGTTCCGCTGTACCTGCTGCCTGTTCCCCTGTACCCGCTCCCTGTTCCCCTGTACCCGCTCCCTGTTCCCCTGTACCCGCTCCCTCTTCCCCTATACCCGTTTCCTGTTCCCCTGTACCTGCTCCTTGTTGCCCTGTACCCGCTCCGTGTTCCCCTGTTCCCGCTCCGTGTTCCCCTGATTCCCTGTACCCGCTTCCTGATTCCCTGTACATGCTCCGTGTTCCCCTGTACCCGCTCTGTGTTCCGCTGTACTCGTTCCCTGTTCCTCTGTTCCCGCTCCTTGTTGCCCTGTTCCCGCTTCGTGTCCCCCTGTTCCCGCTCCGTGTTCCCCTGTTCCCGCTCCGTGTTCCGCTGTACCTGCTGCCTGTTCCCCTGTACCCACTCCGTGTTCCCCTGTACCCGCACCGTGTTCCCCTGTACCCGCTCCGTGTTCCGCTGTACCTGCTGCCTGTTCCCCTGTACCCACTCCGTGTTCCCCTGTACCCGCACCGTGTTCCTCTGTACCCACTCCGTGTTCCGCTGCACAGGCTCCCTGTTCCCCTGTTCCCGCACCGTGTTCCGCTATTCCCGCTCCGTGTTCCCCTGTTCCCGCTCCATTTTCACCTGTACCCGCTCCCTGTTCCCCTGTACCCACACCATGTTACCCTGTACCCACTCCTTGTTGCCTTGTTCCCGCTCCATGTTCCCCTGTTCCCGCTCTGTGTTCCTCTGTTCCCGCTCCGTGTTCCTCTGTTCCCGCTCCGTGTTATCCTGTTCCCGCTCCGTGTTCCCCTGTACCCGCTCCGTGTTCCCCTGTACCCGCTCCATGTTCCACTGTTCCCACTCCGTGTTGCCCTGTACCAGCTGCCTGTTCCCCTGTACCCGCTTCCTGTTCCCTTGTACCCGCTTCCTGTTCCCTTGTACACGCTCCCTGTTCTCCTGTTCCCGCTCCTTGTTGCCCTGTTCCCGCTCCTTGTTGCCCTGTTCCCGCTCCGTGTTCCTCTGTTCCCGCTCCGTGTTACCCTGTTCCCGCTCCGTGTTCCCCTGTAACCGCTCCGTGTTCCACTGTACCTGCTCCATGTTACCCTGTACCCACTCCTTGTTGCCCTGTTCCCGCTCCGTGTTCCCTTGTACCCGCTTCCTGTTCCCCTGTACCCGCTCCCTGTTCCCCTGTACATGCCACGTATTCCCCTATACACGCTCCCTGTTCTCCTGTTCCCGCTCCTTGTTGCCCTGTTCCCGCTCCTTGTTGCCCTGTTACCGCTCCGTGTTCCTCTGTTCCTGTTCCGTGTTACCCTGTTCCCGCTCCGTGTTCCCATGTACCAGCTGCCTGTTCCCCTGTACCCGCTTCCTGTTCCCCTGTACCCGCTCCCTGTTCCCCTGTACATGCTACGTATTCCCCTATACACGCTCCCTCTTCTCCTGTTCCCGCTCCTTGTTGCCCTGTTCCCGCTCCTTGTTGCCCTGTTCCCGCTCCGTGTTCCCCTGTACCCGCTCCGTGTTCCCCTGTACCCGCTCCGTGTTCCACTGTACCCACTCCTTGTTGCCCTGTTCCTGCTCCGTGTTCCCCTGTACCCGCTCCGTGTTCCCCTGTTCCCGCTCTGTGTTCCTCTGTACCCACTCCGTGTTCCCTGTACCCGCTTCCTGATTCCCTGTACATGCTCCGTGTTCCCCTGTACCCGCTCTGTGTTCCGCTGTACTCGTTCCCTGTACCCCTGTTTCCGCTCCGTTCCCCTGTTCCCGCTCCGTTTTCCTCTGTTCCCGCTCCGTGTTCCCCTGTTCCCGCTCCGTGTTCCTCTGTTCCCGCTTCGTGTTCCCCTGTTCCCGCTCCGTGTTCCCCTGTTTCCGCTCCGTGTTCCGCTGTACCCGCTGCCTGTTCCCCTGTACACACTCCGTGTTCCCCTGTACCCGCTCCGTGTTCCTCTGTACCCGCTCCGTGTTCGGCTGCACAGGCTCCCTGTTCCCCTGTTCCCGCACCATGTTACCCTGTACCCACTCCTTGTTGCCTTGTTCCGGCTCCATGTTCCCCTGTTCCCGCTCTGTGTTCCTCTATTCCCGCTCCATGTTCCTCTATTCCCGCTCCATGTTACCCTGTACCCACTCCGTGTTCCCCTGTACCCGCTCCGTGTTCCCCTGTTCCCGCTCTGTGTTGCCCTGTACCAGCTGCCTGTTCCCTTGTACCCGCTACCTGTTCCCCTGTACCCGCTCCCTGTTCCCGTGTACATGCTCCGTATTCCGCTGTACACGCTCCCTCTTCTCCTGTTCCCGCTCCTTGTTGCCCTGTTCCTGCTCCGTGTTCCTCTGTTCCCGCTCCGTGTTACCCTGTTCCCGCTCCGTGTTCCCCTGTTCCCGCTCCGTGTTCCTCTGTACCCGCTCCGTGTTTCTCTGTTCCCGCTTCGTGTTCCCCTGTTCCCGCTCCGTGTTTCTCTGTTCCCGCTTCGTGTTCCCCTGTTCCCGCTCCGTGTTCCGCTGTACCCGCTGCCTGTTCCCCTGTACACACTCCGTGTTCCCCTGTACCCGCTCCGTGTTCCTCTGTACCCGCTCCGTGTTCGGCTGCACAGGCTCCCTGTTCCCCTGTTCCCGCACCATGTTACCCTGTACCCACTCCTTGTTGCCTTGTTCCGGCTCCATGTTCCCCTGTTCCCGCTCTGTGTTCCTCTATTCCCGCTCCATGTTCCTCTATTCCCGCTCCATGTTACCCTGTACCCACTTCGTGTTCCCCTGTACCCGCTCCGTGTTCCCCTGTTCCCGCTCTGTGTTGCCCTCTTCCCGCTCCGTGTTCCCCTGTTCTCGCTCCATTTTCACCTGTACCCGCTCCCTGTTACCTGTACCCGCAGCATGTTACCCTGTACCCGCACCATATTGCCCTCTACCCACTCCTTGCTGCCTTGTTCCCGCTCCATGTTCCCCTGTTCCCGCTCCCTGTTCCCCTGTACCCGCTCCCTCTTCCCCTGTACATGCTCCAAATTCCCCTGTACCCGCTCCCTGTTCCCCTGTACCCGCTCCCTGTTCCCCTGTACCCGCTCCCTGTTCCCCTGTACCCGCTCCCTCTTCCCCTATACCCGTTTCCTGTTCCCCTGTACCTGCTCCTTGTTGCCCTGTACCCGCTCCGTGTTCCCCTGTTCCCGCTCCGTGTTCCCCTGATTCCCTGTACCCGCTTCCTGATTCCCTGTACATGCTCCGTGTTCCCCTGTACATGCTACGTATTCCCCTATACACGCTCCCTGTTCTCCTGTTCCCGCTCCTTGTTGCCCTGTTCCCGCTCCTTGTTGCCCTGTTCCCGCTCCGTGTTCCCCTGTACCCGCTCCGTGTTCCCCTGTACCCGCTCCGTGTTCCACTGTACCCACTCCTTGTTGCCCTGTTCCTGCTCCGTGTTCCCCTGTACCCGCTCCGTGTTCCCCTGTTCCCGCTTCCTGATTCCCTGTACATGCTCCGTGTTCCCCTGTACCCGCTCTGTGTTCCGCTGTACTCGTTCCCTGTACCCCTGTTTCCGCTCCGTTCCCCTGTTCCCGCTCCGTTTTCCTCTGTTCCCGCTCCGTGTTCCCCTGTTCCCGCTCCGTGTTCCTCTGTTCCCGCTTCGTGTTCCCCTGTTCCCGCTCCGTGTTCCCCTGTTTCCGCTCCGTGTTCCGCTGTACCCGCTGCCTGTTCCCCTGTACACACTCCGTGTTCCCCTGTACCCGCTCCGTGTTCCTCTGTACCCGCTCCGTGTTCGGCTGTTCCCGCACCATGTTACCCTGTACCCACTCCTTGTTGCCTTGTTCCGGCTCCATGTTCCCCTGTTCCCGCTCTGTGTTCCTCTATTCCCGCTCCATGTTCCTCTATTCCCGCTCCATGTTACCCTGTACCCACTCCGTGTTCCCCTGTACCCGCTCCGTGTTCCCCTGTTCCCGCTCTGTGTTGCCCTGTACCAGCTGCCTGTTCCCTTGTACCCGCTACCTGTTCCCCTGTACCCGCTCCCTGTTCCCGTGTACATGCTCCGTATTCCGCTGTACACGCTCCCTCTTCTCCTGTTCCCGCTCCTTGTTGCCCTGTTCCTGCTCCGTGTTCCTCTGTTCCCGCTCCGTGTTACCCTGTTCCCGCTCCGTGTTCCCCTGTTCCCGCTCCGTGTTCCTCTGTACCCGCTCCCTCTTCCCCTATACATGCTCCGCATTCCCCTATACCCGTTTCCTGTTCCCCTGTACCCGCTCCCTGTTCCCCTGTACACGCTCCCTGTTCCCCAGTACCTGATCCCTGTTCCCCTGTACCCGCTCCCTGATCCCCATTCCCCTGCACCCGCTCCCTGATCCCCTGTTCACTCCGTGTTCCCCTGTTCCCGCTCCGTATTCCCCTGTTCCCGCTCCGTGTTCCCCTGAAACCGTTCCGTGTTCCTCTGTACCCGCTCCGTGTTGCCCTGTACCAGCTCCCTGTTCCGCTGTACCCGCTCCCTGTTCCCCTGTACCCGCTTCCTGTTCCCCTGTACATGCTCCGTGTTACTCTGTACCCTCTCCGTGATACCCCGTACCCGCTCCGTGCTCCCCCGTACCCGTTCTGTGTTCCCCCTATCCGCTTCGTGTTCCTGCTCCCTTTTCCACTGTATTCAGTGCCTGTTCCCCTGCACCCGCTCCCTGTTCCTTCTTCCCGCTCCGTGTTCCCCTGTACCCACTCCGTGTTCCCCTGTACCCGCTCCGTGTTCCTCTCTACCCGCTCCGTGTTCAACGGCACAGGCTCCCTGTTCCCGCTTCGTGTTCCCCTATTCCCGCTCCGTGTTCCCCTGTACCCGCTCCGTGTTCCCCTGATCCCGCTCCCTGTTCCTCTGTTCTCGCTTCGTGTTCCCATGTTCCCACTCCGTTTTCCACTGTACCCGCTCCGTGTTCCCCTGTATCCGTTTCATGTTACCCTGTACCCACTCCTTGTTGCCCTGTTCCCGCTCCGTGTTCCCCTGTATCCGCTCCGTGTTCCCCTGTTCCCGCTCCGTGTTCCCCTGTTCCCGCTTCGTGTCCCCCTGTTCCCGCTCCGTGTTCCCCTGTTCCCGCTCCGTGTTCCCCTGTACCAGCTGCCTGTTCCCCTGTACACGCTTCCTGTTCCCTTGTACCCGCTCCCTGTTCCCCTGTACATGCTACGTATTCCCCTATACACGCTCCCTGTTCTCCTGTTCCCGCTCCTTGTTGCCCTGTTCCCGCTCCGTGTTCCCCTGTTCCCGCTTCGTGTCCCCCTGTTCCCGCTCCGTGTTCCCCTGTACCAACTGCCTGTTCCCCTGTACACGCTTCCTGTTCCCCTGTACCCGCTTCCTGTTCCCCTGTACATGCTCCGTGTTACCCTGTACCAACTGCCTGTTCCCCTGTACACGCTTCCTGTTCCCCTGTACCCGCTCCCTGTTCCCCTGTACCCGCTTCCTGTTCCCCTGTACATGCTCCGTGTTACCCTGTACCCTCTCTGTGTTACCCCGTACCCGCTCCGTGCACCCCCGTACCCGTTCTGTGTTCCCCCTATCCGCTTCGTGTTCCTGCTCCCTTTTCCACTGTATTCGCTGCCTGTTCCCCTGTACCCGTTCCCTGTTCCCTCTTCCCGCTCCGTGTTCCCCTGTTCCCGCTCCGTGTTCCGCTGTACCTGCTGCCTGTTCCCCTGTACCCACTCCGTGTTCCCCTGTACCCGCACCGTGTTCCTCTGTACCCGCTCCATGTTCCGCTGCACTGGCTCCCTATTCCCCTGTTCCCGCTCCGTGTTCCGCTATTCCCGCTCCGTGTTCCCCTGTTCCCGCTCCATTTTCACCTGTACCCGCTCCCTGTTCCCCTGTACCCACACCATGTTACCCGTACCCACTCCTTGTTCCCCTGTTCCCGCTCTGTTTCCCTGTCCCGCTCCGTGTTCCTCTGTTCCCGCTCCGTGTTATCCTATTCCCGCTCCGTGTTCCCCTGTACCCGCTCCGTGTTCCCCTGTTCCCGCTCCGTGTTCCCATGTACCAGCTGCCTGTTCCCCTGTACCAGCTTCCTGTTCCCCTGTACCCGCTCCCTGTTCCCCTGTACATGCTACGTATTCCCCTATACACGCTCCCTGTTCTCCTGTTCCCGCTCCTTGTTGCCCTGTTCCCGCTCCTTGTTGCCCTGTTCCCGCTCCGTGTTCCTCTGTTCCCGCTCCGTGTTCCCCTGTACCCGCTCCATGTTCCCCTGTACCCGCTCCGTGTTCCACTGTACCCACTCCTTGTTGCCCTGTTCCCGCTCCGTGTTCCCCTGTACCCGCTCCGTGTTCCCCTGTTCCCGCTCTGTGTTCCTCTGTACCCGCTCCGTGTTCCCTGTACCCGCTTCCTGATTCCCTGTACATGCTCCGTGTTCCCCTGTACCCGCTCTGTGTTCCGCTGTACTCGTTCCCTGTACCCCTGTTTCCGCTCCGTTCCACTGTTCCCGCTCCGTTTTCCCCTGTACCCACTCCGTGTTCCCCTGTACCCGCTCCGTGTTCCTCTGTACCCGCTCCGTGTTCGGCTGCACAGGCTCCCTGTTCCCCTGTTCCCGCTCCATGTTCCCCTGTTCTCGCTCCATTTTCACCTGTACCCGCTCCCTGTTCCCCTGTACCCGCACCATGTTACCCTGTACCCACTCCTTGTTGCCTTGTTCCAGCTCCATGTTCCCCTGTTCCCGCTCTGTGTTCCTCTGTTCCCGCTCCATGTTACCCTGTTCCCGCTCCGTGTTCCCCTGTACCCGCTCCGTGTTCCCCTGTTCCCGCTCCGTGTTGCCCTGTACCAGCTGCCTGTTCCCTTGTACCCGCTACCTGTTCCCCTGTACCCGCTCCCTGTTCCCGTGTACATGCTCCGTATTCCGCTGGACACGCTCCCTGTTCTCCTGTTCCCGCTCCTTGTTGCCCTGTTCCTGCTCCGTGTTCCTCTGTTCCCGCTCCGTGTTACCCTGTTCCCGCTCCGTGTTCCCCTGTTCCCGCTCCCTCTTCCCCTGTACATGCTCCGTATTCCCCAGTACCTGATCCCTGTTCCCCTGTACCCGCTCCCTGATCCCCATTCCCCTGCACCCGCTCCCTGATCCCCTGTTCGCTCCGTGTTCCCCTGTTCCCGCTCCGTGTTCCCCTGTTCCCGCTCCGTGTTCCCCTGAAACCGTTCCGTGTTCCTCTGTACCCGCTCCGTGTTGCCCTGTACCAGCTCCCTGTTCCGCTGTACCCGCTCCCTGTTCCCCTGTACCCGCTTCCTGTTCCCCTGTACATGCTCCGTGTTACTCTGTACCCTCTCCGTGATACCCCGTACCCGCTCCGTGCTCCCCCGTACCCGTTCTGTGTTCCCCCTATCTGCTTCGTGTTCCTGCTCCCTTTTCCACTGTATTCGGTGCCTGTTCCCCTGCACCCGCTCCCTGTTCCTTCTTCCCGCTCCGTGTTCCCCTGTACCCGCTCCGTGTTCCACTGTACCCGCTGCCTGTTCCGTTGTACCCGCTGCCTGTTCCCCTGTACCCACTCCGTGTTCCCCTGTACCCGCTCCGTGTTCCTCTCTACCCGCTCCGTGTTCAACGGCACAGGCTCCCTGTTCCCGCTTCGTGTTCCCCTATTCCTGCTCCGTGTTCCCCTGTACCCGCTCCGTGTTCCCCTGTTCCCGCTCCCTGTTCCTCTGTTCCCGCTTCGTGTTCCCATGTTCCCACTCCGTTTTCCACTGTACCCGCTCCGTGTTCCCCTGTATCCGTTTCATGTTACCCTGTACCCACTCCTTGTTACCCTGTTCCCGCTCCGTGTTCCCCTGTATCCGCTCCGTGTTCCCCTGTTCCCGCTCCGTGTTCCCCTGTTCCCGCTTCGTGTCCCCCTGTTCCCGCTCCGTGTTCCCCTGTTCCCGCTCCGTGTTCCCCTGTACCAGCTGCCTGTTCCCCTGTACACGCTTCCTGTTCCCCTGTACCCGCTACCTGTTCCCCTGTACATGCTACGTATTCCCCTATACACGCTCCCTGTTCTCCTGTTCCCGCTCCTTGTTGCCCTGTTCCCGCTCCTTGTTGCCCTGTTCCTGCTCCGTGTTCCTCTGTTCCCGCTCCGTGTTCCCCTGTACCCGCTCCGTGTTCCTCTGTTACCGCTCTGTGTTACCCTGTTCCCGCTCCGTGTTCCCCTGTAACCGCTCCGTGTTCCACTGTACCTGCTCCATGTTACCCTGTACCCACTCCTTGTTGCCCTGTTCCCGCTCCGTGTTCCCCTGTACCCGCTCCGTGTTCCCCTGTTCCCGCTCCGTGTTCCTCTGTACCCGCTCCGTGTTCCCCTGATTCCCTGTACCCGCTTCCTGATTCCCTGTACATGCTCCGTGTTCCCCTGTACCCGCTCTGTGTTCCGCTGTACTCGTTCCCTGTTCCCCTGTTTCTACTCCGTTCCCCTGTTCCCGCTCCATTGTCCCCTGTTCCCGCTCCGTGTTCCTCTGTTCCCGCTCCGTGTTCCCCTGTTTCCGCTCCGTGTTCCCCTGTTTCCGCTCCGTGTTCCCCTGTTCTCACTCCATTTTCACCTGTACCCGCTCCCTGTTACCCTGTACCCGCACCATGTTGCCCTCTACCCACTCCTTGTTGCCTTGTTCCCGCTCCATGTTCCCCTGTTCCCGCTCTGTGTTCCTCTGTTCCCGCTCCATGTTACCCTGTTCCCGCTCTGTGTTCCCCTGTACCCGCTCCGTGTTCCCCTGTTCCCGCTCCGTGTTGCCCTGTACCAGCTGCCTGTTCCCTTGTACCTGCTTCCTGTTCCCCTGTACCCGCTCCCTGTTCCCGTGCACATGCTCCGTATTCCCCTGTACACGCTCCCTGTTCTCCTGTTCCCGCTCCTTGTTGCCCTGTTCCTGTTCCGTGTTCCTCTGTTCCCGCTCCGTGTTACCCTGTTCCCGCTCCGTGTTCCCCTGTTCCCACTCCGTGTTCCTCTGTACCCGTTCCGTGTTGCCCTATACCAGCTCCCTGTTCCCCTGTACCCACTCCGTGTACCCCTGTACCCGCTCCGTGTTCCTCTCTACCCGCTCCGTGTTCCCCGGCACAGGCTCCCTGTTCCAGCTTCGTGTTCCCCTATTCCCGCTCCCTGTTCCCCTGTTCCCACTCCGTTTTCCCCTGTACCCGGTCCGTGTTCCCCTGTTCCTGCTCCCTGTTCCTCTGTTCCCGCTTCGTGTTCCCATGTTCCCACTCCGTTTTCCACTGTTCCCGCTCCGTGTTCCTCTGTACCCGCTCCGTGTTGCCCTGTACCTGCTCCGTTTACCCTGTACCCACTCCGTGTTCCTCTGTTCCCGCTCCGTGTTCCCCTGTTCCTGCTCCACGTTCGCCTGTTCCCGCTCCGTGTTCCTCTGTACCCGCTCCGTGTTCCCCTGATTCCCTGTACCCGCTTCCTGATTCCCTGTTCCCGCTCCGTGTTCCCCTGTTCCTGCTCCACGTTCGCCTGTTCCCGCTCCGTGTTCCTCTGTACCCGCTCCGTGTTCCCCTGTTCCCGCTCCGTGTTCCCCTGTTCCCGCTCCGTGTTCCCCTGTACCAGCTGCCTGTTCCCCTGTACAGGCTTCCTGTTCCCCTGTACCCGCTCCCTGTTCCCCTGTACATGCTACGTATTCCCCTATACACGCTCCCTGTTCTCCTGTTCCCTCTCCTTGTTGCCCTGTTCCCGCTCCTTGTTGCCCTGTTCCCGCTCCGTGTTCCTCTGTTCCCGCTCCGTGTTCCCCTGTACCCGATCCGTGTTCCCCTGTACCCGCTCCGTGTTCCACTGTACCCACTCCTTGTTGCCCTGTTCCCGCTCCGTGTTCCCCTGTACCCGCTCCGTGTTCCACTGTTCCCGCTCTGTGTTCCTCTGTACCCGCTCCGTGTTCCCCTGATTCCCTGTACCCGCTTCCTGATTCCCTGTACATGCTCCGTGTTCCACTGTACCCGCTCTGTGTTCTGCTGTACTCGTTCCCTGTACCCGTTTCCGCTCCGTTCCCCTGTTCCCGCTCCGTTTTCCCCTGTTCCCGCTCCGTGTTCCTCTGTTCCCGCTCCGTGTTCCCCTGTTCCCGCTCCGTGTTCCTCTGTTCCCGCTTCGTGTTCCCCTGTTCCCGCTCCGTGTTCCTCTGTTCCCGCTTCGTGTTCCCCTGTTCCCGCTCCGTGTTCCCCTGTTTCAGCTCCGTGTTCCGCTGTACCCGCTGCCTGTTCCCCTGTACACACTCCGTGTTCCCCTGTACCCGCTCCGTGTACCCCTGTACCCGCTCCGTGTTCCACTGTACCCGCTGCCTGTTCCACTGTACCCGCTGCCTGTTCCCCTGTACCCACTCCGTGTACCCCTGTACCCGCTCCGTGTTCCTCTCTACCCGCTCCGTGTTCACCGGCACAGGCTCCCTGTTCCAGCTTCGTGTTCCCCTATTCCCGCTCCCTGTTCCCCTGTTCCCACTCCGTTTTCCCCTGTACCCGGTCCGTGTTCCCCTGTTCCCGCTCCCTGTTTCTCTGTTCCCGCTTCGTGTTCCCATGTTCCCACTCCGTTTTCCACTGTTCCCGCTCCGTGTTCCTCTGTTCCCGCTTCGTGTTCCACTGTTCCCGCTCCGTGTTCCTCTGTTCCCGCTTCGTGTTCCCCTGTTTCCGCTCCGTGTTCCCCTGTTTCCGCTCCGAGTTCCGCTGTACCCGCTGCCTGTTCCCCTGTACCCACTCCGTGTTCCCCTGTACCCGCTCCGTGTTCCTCTGTACCCGCTCCATGTTCCCCTGTTCCCGCTCCGTGTTGCCCTGTTCCAGCTGCCTGTTCCCCTGTACCCGCTTCCTGTTCCCTTGTACCCGCTTCCTGTTCCCTTGTACCCGCTCCCTGTTCCCCTGTACATGCTACATATTCCCCTATACACGCTCCCTGTTCTCCTGTTCCCGCTCCTTGTTGCCCTGTTCCCGCTCCTTGTTGCCCTGTTCCCGCTCCGTGTTCCTCTGTTCCCGCTCCGTGTTACCCTGTTCCCACTCCGTGTTCCCCTGTAACCGCTCCGTGTTCCACTGTACCTGCTCCATGTTACCCTGTACCCACTCCTTGTTGCCCTGTTCCCGCTCCGTGTTCCCCTGTACCCGCTCCGTGTTCCCCTGTTCCCGCTCCGTGTTCCTCTGTACCCGCTCCGTGTTCCCCTGATTCCCTGTACCCGCTTCCTGATTCCCTGTACCCGCTCTGTGTTCCGCTGTACTCGTTCCCTGTTCCACTGTTTCCGCTCCGTTCCCCTGTTCCCGCTCCGTTTTCCCCTGTTCCCGCTCCGTGTTCCCCTGTTCCCGCTTCGTGTCCCCCTGTTCCCGCTCCGTGTTCCCCTGTTCCCGCTCCGTGTTCCCCTGTACCAGCTGCCTGTTCCCCTGTACACGCTTCCTGTTCCCCTGTACCCGCTCCCTGTTGCCCTGTACATGCTACGTATTCCCCTATACATGCTCCCTGTTCTCCTGTTCCCGCTCCTTGTTGCCCTGTTCCCGCTCCGTGTTCCTCTGTTCCCGCTCCGTGTTCCCCTGTTTCCGCTCCGTGTTCCCCTGTACCCGCTCCATGTTCCCCTGTACCCGCTGCCTGTTCCCCTGTACACACTCCGTGTTCCCCTGTACCCGCTCCGTGTACCCCTGTACCCGCTCCGTGTTCCACTGTACCCGCTGCCTGTTCCACTGTACCCGCTGCCTGTTCCCCTGTACCCACTCCGTGTACCCCTGTACCCGCTCCGTGTTCCTCTCTACCCGCTCCGTGTTCCCCGGCACAGGCTCCCTGTTCCAGCTTCGTGTTCCCCTATTCCTGCTCCCTGTTCCCCTGTTCCCACTCCGTTTTCCCCAGTACCCGGTCCGTGTTCCCCTGTTCCCGCTCCCTGTTCCTCTGTTCCCGCTTCGTGTTCCCATGTTCCCACTCCGTTTTCCACTGTTCCCGCTCCGTGTTCCTCTGTTTCCGCTCCGTGTTCCACTGTTCCCGCTCCGTGTTCCTCTGTTCCCGCTTCGTGTTCCCCTGTTCCCGCTCCGTGTTCCTCTGTACCCGCTCCGTGTTCCTCTGATTCCCTGTACCCGCTTCCTGATTCCCTGTACATGCTCCGTGTTCCCCTGTACCCGCTCTGTGTACCGCTGTACTCGTTCCCTGTTCCTTTGTTCCCGCTCCTTGTTGCCCTGTTCCTGCTCCTTGTTGCCCTGTTCCCGCTCCGTGTTCCTCTGTTCCCGCTCCGTGTTACCCTGTTCCCGCTCCGTGTTTCCCTGTTCCCGCTCCGTGTTCCGCTGTACCTGCTGCCTGTTCCCCTGTACCCACTCCGTGTTCCCCTGTACCCGCACCGTGTTCCTCTGTACCCACTCCGTGTTCCGCTGCACAGGCTCCCTGTTCCCCTGTTCCCGCACCGTGTTCCGCTATTCCCGCTCCGTGTTCCCCTGTTCCCGCACCATTTTCACCTGTACCCGCTCCCTGTTTCCCTGTACCCACACCATGTTACCCTGTACCCACTCCTTGTTGCCTTGTTCCCGCTCCATGTTCACCTGTTCCCGCTCTGTGTTCCTCTGTTCCCGCTCCGTGTTCCTCTGTTCCCGCTCCGTGTTATCCTGTTCCCGCTCCGTGTTCCCCTGTAACCGCTCCGTGTTCCACTGTACCTGCTCCATGTTACCCTGTACCCACTCCTTGTTGCCCTGTTCCCGCTCCGTGTTCCCCTGTACCCACTCCTTGTTACCCTGTTCCCGCTCCGTGTTTCCCTGTTCCCGCTCCGTGTTCCCCTGTTCCCGCTCCGTGTTCCGCTGTACCTGCTGCCTGTTCCCCTGTACCCACTCCGTGTTCCCCTGTACCCGCACCGTGTTCCTCTGTACCCACTCCGTGTTCCGCTGCACAGGCTCCCTGTTCCCCTGTTCCCACACCGTGTTCCGCTATTCCCGCTCCGTGTTCCCCTGTTCCCGCTCCATTTTCACCTGTACCCGCTCCCTGTTTCCCTGTACCCACACCATGTTACCCTGTACCCACTCCTTGTTGCCTTGTTCCCGCTCCATGTTCACCTGTTCCCGCTCTGTGTTCCTCTGTTCCCGCTCCGTGTTCCTCTGTTCCCGCTCCGTGTTATCCTGTTCCCGCTCCGTGTTCCCCTGTAACCGCTCCGTGTTCCACTGTACCTGCTCCATGTTACCCTGTACCCACTCCTTGTTGCCCTGTTCCCGCTCCGTGTTCCCCTGTACCCACTCCTTGTTGCCCTGTTCCCGCTCCGTGTTCCCCTGTACCCGCTCCGTGTTCCCCTGTTCCCGCTCCGTGTTCCTCTGTACCCGCTCCGTGTTCCCCTGATTCCCTGTACCCGCTTCCTGATTCCCTGTACATGCTCCGTGTTCCCCTGTACCCGCTCTGTGTTCCGCTGTACTCGTTCCCTGTTCCCCTGTTTCTACTCCGTCCCCCTGTTCCCGCTCCATTTTCCCCTGTTCCCGCTCCGTGTTCCTCTGTTCCCGCTCCGTGTTCCCCTGTTTCCGCTCCGTGTTCCCCTGTTTCCGTTCCGTGTTCCCCTGTTCTCGCTCCATTTTCACCTGTACCCGCTCCCTGTTACCCTGTACCCGCACCATGTTGCCCTCTACCCACTCCTTGTTGCCTTGTTCCCGCTCCATGTTCCCCTGTTCCCGCTCTGTGTTCCTCTGTACCCGCTCCATGTTACCCTGTTCCCGCTCTGTGTTCCCCTGTACCCGCTCCGTGTTCCCCTGTTCCCGCTCCCTGTTCCCCTGTTCCCACTCCGTTTTCCCCGGTACCCGGTCCGTGTTCCCCTGTTCCTGCTCCCTGTGCCTCTGTTCCCGCTTCGTGTTCCCATGTTCCCACTCCGTTTTCCACTGTTCCCGCTCCGTGTTCCTCTGTACCCGCTCCATGTTGCCCTGTACCTGCTCCGTTTACCCTGTACCCACTCCGTGTTCCTCTGTTCCCGCTCCGTGTTCCCCTGTTCCTGCTCCACGTTCGCCTGTTCCCGCTCCGTGTTCCTCTGTACCCGCTCCGTGTTCCCCTGATTCCCTGTACCCGCTTCCTGATTCCCTGTTCCCGCTCCGTGTTCCCCTGTTCCTGCTCCACGTTCGCCTGTTCCCGCTCCGTGTTCCTCTGTACCCGCTCCGTGTTCCCCTGTTCCCGCTCCGTGTTCCCCTGTACCAGCTGCCTGTTCCCCTGTACAGGCTTCCTGTTCCCCTGTACCCGCTGCCTGTTCCCCTGTACACACTCCGTGTTCCCCTGTACCCGCTCCGTGTACCCCTGTACCCGCTCCGTGTTCCACTGTACCCGCTGCCTGTTCCACTGTACCCGCTGCCTGTTCCCCTGTACCCACTCCGTGTACCCCTGTACCCGCTCCGTGTTCCTCTCTACCCGCTCCGTGTTCCCCGGCACAGGCTCCCTGTTCCAGCTTCGTGTTCCCCTATTCCTGCTCCCTGTTCCCCTGTTCCCACTCCGTTTTCCCCAGTACCCGGTCCGTGTTCCCCTGTTCCCGCTCCCTGTTCCTCTGTTCCCGCTTCGTGTTCCCATGTTCCCACTCCGTTTTCCACTGTTTCCGCTCCGTGTTCCTCTGTTTCCGCTCCGTGTTCCACTGTTCCCGCTCCGTGTTCCTCTGTTCCCGCTTCGTGTTCCCCTGTTCCCGCTCCGTGTTCCTCTGTACCCGCTCCGTGTTCCTCTGATTCCCTGTACCCGCTTCCTGATTCCCTGTACATGCTCCGTGTTCCCCTGTACCCGCTCTGTGTACCGCTGTACTCGTTCCCTGTTCCTTTGTTCCCGCTCCTTGTTGCCCTGTTCCTGCTCCTTGTTGCCCTGTTCCCGCTCCGTGTTCCTCTGTTCCCGCTCCGTGTTACCCTGTTCCCGCTCCGTGTTTCCCTGTTCCCGCTCCGTGTTCCGCTGTACCTGCTGCCTGTTCCCCTGTACCCACTCCGTGTTCCCCTGTACCCGCACCGTGTTCCTCTGTACCCACTCCGTGTTCCGCTGCACAGGCTCCCTGTTCCCCTGTTCCCGCACCGTGTTCCGCTATTCCCGCTCCGTGTTCCCCTGTTCCCGCACCATTTTCACCTGTACCCGCTCCCTGTTTCCCTGTACCCACACCATGTTACCCTGTACCCACTCCTTGTTGCCTTGTTCCCGCTCCATGTTCACCTGTTCCCGCTCTGTGTTCCTCTGTTCCCGCTCCGTGTTCCTCTGTTCCCGCTCCGTGTTATCCTGTTCCCGCTCCGTGTTCCCCTGTAACCGCTCCGTGTTCCACTGTACCTGCTCCATGTTACCCTGTACCCACTCCTTGTTGCCCTGTTCCCGCTCCGTGTTCCCCTGTACCCACTCCTTGTTACCCTGTTCCCGCTCCGTGTTTCCCTGTTCCCGCTCCGTGTTCCCCTGTTCCCGCTCCGTGTTCCGCTGTACCTGCTGCCTGTTCCCCTGTACCCACTCCGTGTTCCCCTGTACCCGCACCGTGTTCCTCTGTACCCACTCCGTGTTCCGCTGCACAGGCTCCCTGTTCCCCTGTTCCCACACCGTGTTCCGCTATTCCCGCTCCGTGTTCCCCTGTTCCCGCTCCATTTTCACCTGTACCCGCTCCCTGTTTCCCTGTACCCACACCATGTTACCCTGTACCCACTCCTTGTTGCCTTGTTCCCGCTCCATGTTCACCTGTTCCCGCTCTGTGTTCCTCTGTTCCCGCTCCGTGTTCCTCTGTTCCCGCTCCGTGTTATCCTGTTCCCGCTCCGTGTTCCCCTGTAACCGCTCCGTGTTCCACTGTACCTGCTCCATGTTACCCTGTACCCACTCCTTGTTGCCCTGTTCCCGCTCCGTGTTCCCCTGTACCCACTCCTTGTTGCCCTGTTCCCGCTCCGTGTTCCCCTGTACCCGCTCCGTGTTCCCCTGTTCCCGCTCCGTGTTCCTCTGTACCCGCTCCGTGTTCCCCTGATTCCCTGTACCCGCTTCCTGATTCCCTGTACATGCTCCGTGTTCCCCTGTACCCGCTCTGTGTTCCGCTGTACTCGTTCCCTGTTCCCCTGTTTCTACTCCGTCCCCCTGTTCCCGCTCCATTTTCCCCTGTTCCCGCTCCGTGTTCCTCTGTTCCCGCTCCGTGTTCCCCTGTTTCCGCTCCGTGTTCCCCTGTTTCCGTTCCGTGTTCCCCTGTTCTCGCTCCATTTTCACCTGTACCCGCTCCCTGTTACCCTGTACCCGCACCATGTTGCCCTCTACCCACTCCTTGTTGCCTTGTTCCCGCTCCATGTTCCCCTGTTCCCGCTCTGTGTTCCTCTGTACCCGCTCCATGTTACCCTGTTCCCGCTCTGTGTTCCCCTGTACCCGCTCCGTGTTCCCCTGTTCCCGCTCCCTGTTCCCCTGTTCCCACTCCGTTTTCCCCGGTACCCGGTCCGTGTTCCCCTGTTCCTGCTCCCTGTGCCTCTGTTCCCGCTTCGTGTTCCCATGTTCCCACTCCGTTTTCCACTGTTCCCGCTCCGTGTTCCTCTGTACCCGCTCCGTGTTGCCCTGTACCTGCTCCGTTTACCCTGTACCCACTCCGTGTTCCTCTGTTCCCGCTCCGTGTTCCCCTGTTCCTGCTCCACGTTCGCCTGTTCCCGCTCCGTGTTCCTCTGTACCCGCTCCGTGTTCCCCTGATTCCCTGTACCCGCTTCCTGATTCCCTGTTCCCGCTCCGTGTTCCCCTGTTCCTGCTCCACGTTCGCCTGTTCCCGCTCCGTGTTCCTCTGTACCCGCTCCGTGTTCCCCTGTTCCCGCTCCGTGTTCCCCTGTACCAGCTGCCTGTTCCCCTGTACAGGCTTCCTGTTCCCCTGTACCCGCTCCCTGTTCCCCTGTACATGCTACGTATTCCCCTATACACGCTCCCTGTTCTCCTGTTCCCTCTCCTTGTTGCCCTGTTCCCGCTCCTTGTTGCCCTGTTCCCGCTCCGTGTTCCTCTGTTACCGCTCCGTGTTCCCCTGTACCCGATCCGTGTTCCCCTGTACCCGCTCCGTGTTCCACTGTACCCACTCCTTGTTGCCCTGTTCCCGCTCCGTGTTCCCCTGTACCCGCTCCGTGTTCCACTGTTCCCGCTCTGTGTTCCTCTGTACCCGCTCCGTGTTCCCCTGATTCCCTGTACCCGCTTCCTGATTCCCTGTACATGCTCCGTGTTCCACTGTACCCGCTCTGTGTTCTGCTGTACTCGTTCCCTGTACCCCTGTTTCCGCTCCGTTCCCCTGTTCCCGCTCCGTTTTCCCCTGTTCCCGCTCCGTGTTCCTCTGTTCCCGCTCCGTGTTCCCCTGTTCCCGCTCCGTGTTCCTCTGTTCCCGCTTCGTGTTCCCCTGTTCCCGCTCCGTGTTCCTCTGTTCCCGCTTCGTGTTCCCCTGTTCCCGCTCCGTGTTCCCCTGTTTCAGCTCCGTGTTCCGCTGTACCCGCTGCCTGTTCCCCTGTACACACTCCGTGTTCCCCTGTACCCGCTCCGTGTACCCCTGTACCCGCTCCGTGTTCCACTGTACCCGCTGCCTGATCCACTGTACCCGCTGCCTGTTCCCCTGTACCCACTCCGTGTACCCCTGTACCCGCTCCGTGTTCCTCTCTACCCGCTCCGTGTTCACCGGCACAGGCTCCCTGTTCCAGCTTCGTGTTCCCCTATTCCCGCTCCCTGTTCCCCTGTTCCCACTCCGTTTTCCCCTGTACCCGGTCCGTGTTCCCCTGTTCCCGCTCCCTGTTCCTCTGTTCCCGCTTCGTGTTCCCATGTTCCCACTCCGTTTTCCACTGTTCCCGCTCCGTGTTCCTCTGTTCCCGCTTCGTGTTCCACTGTTCCCGCTCCGTGTTCCTCTGTTCCCGCTTCGTGTTCCCCTGTTTCCGCTCCGTGTTCCCCTGTTTCCGCTCCGAGTTCCGCTGTACCCGCTGCCTGTTCCCCTGTACCCACTCCGTGTTCCCCTGTACCCGCACCGTGTTCCTCTGTACCCGCTCCATGTTCCCCTGTTCCCGCTCCGTGTTGCCCTGTTCCAGCTGCCTGTTCCCCTGTACCCGCTTCCTGTTCCCTTGTACCCGCTTCCTGTTCCCTTGTACCCGCTCCCTGTTCCCCTGTACATGCTACGTATTCCCCTATACACGCTCCCTGTTCTCCTGTTCCCGCTCCTTGTTGCCCTGTTCCCGCTCCTTGTTGCCCTGTTCCCGCTCCGTGTTCCTCTGTTCCCGCTCCGTGTTACCCTGTTCCCACTCCGTGTTCCCCTGTAACCGCTCCGTGTTCCACTGTACCTGCTCCATGTTACCCTGTACCCACTCCTTGTTGCCCTGTTCCCGCTCCGTGTTCCCCTGTACCCGCTCCGTGTTCCCCTGTTCCCGCTCCGTGTTCCTCTGTACCCGCTCCGTGTTCCCCTGATTCCCTGTACCCGCTTCCTGATTCCCTGTACCCGCTCTGTGTTCCGCTGTACTCGTTCCCTGTTCCCCTGTTTCCGCTCCGTTCCCCTGTTCCCGCTCCGTTTTCCCCTGTTCCCGCTCCGTGTTCCCCTGTTCCCGCTTCGTGTCCCCCTGTTCCCGCTCCGTGTTCCCCTGTTCCCGCTCCGTGTTCCCCTGTACCAGCTGCCTGTTCCCCTGTACACGCTTCCTGTTCCCCTGTACCCGCTCCCTGTTGCCCTGTACATGCTACGTATTCCCCTATAACAGCTCCCTGTTCTCCTGTTCCCGCTCCTTGTTGCCCTGTTCCCGCTCTGTGTTCCTCTGTTCCCGCTCCATGTTACCCTGTACCCGCTCCGTGTTCCCCTGTACCCGCTCTGTGTTCCCCTGTTCCCGCTCTGTGTTCCTCTGTACCCGCTCCGTGTTCCCCTGATTCCCTGTACCCGCTTCCTGATTCCCTGTACATGCTCCGTGTTCCCCTGTACCCGCTCTGTGTTCTGCTGTACTCGTTCCCTGTACCCCTGTTTCCGCTCCGTTCCCCTGTTCCCGCTCCTTTTTCCCCTGTTCCCGCTCCGTGTTCCTCTGTTCCCGCTCCGTGTTCCCCTGTTCCCGCTCCGTGTTCCCCTGTTTCCGCTCCGTGTTCCGCTGTACCCGCTGCCTGTTCCCCTGTACACACTCCGTGTTCCCCTGTACCCGCTCCGGGTACCCCTGTACCCGCTCCGTGTTCCACTGTACCCGCTGCCTGTTCCACTGTACCCGCTGCCTGTTCCCCTGTACCCACTCCGTGTACCCCTGTACCCGCTCCGTGTTCCTCTCTAACCGCTCCGTGTTCCCCGGCACAGGCTCCCTGTTCCAGCTTCGTGTTCCCCTATTCCCGCTCCCTGTTCCCCTGTTCCCACTCCGTTTTCCCCAGTACCCGGTCCGTGTTCCCCTGTTCCCGCTCCCTGTTCCTCTGTTCCCGCTTCGTGTTCCCATGTTCCCACTCCGTTTTCCACTGTTCCCGCTCCGTGTTCCTCTGTTCCCGCTTCGTGTTCCACTGTTCCCGCTCCGTATTCCTCTGTTCCCGCTTCGTGTTTCCCTGTTCCCGCTCCGTGTTCCTCTGTACCCGCTCCGTGTTCCCCTGATTCCCTGTACCCGCTTCCTGATTCCCTGTACATGCTCCGTGTTCCCCTGTACCCGCTCTGTGTTCCGCTGTACTCGTTCCCTGTTCCTCTGTTCCCGCTCCTTGTTGCCCTGTTCCCGCTCCTTGTTGCCCTGTTCCCGCTCCGTGTTCCTCTGTTCCCGCTCCGTGTTACCCTGTTCCCGCTCCGTGTTTCCCTGTTCCCGCTCCGTGTTCCCCTGTTCCCGCTCCGTGTTCCGCTGTACCTGCTGCCTGTTCCCCTGTACCCACTCCGTGTTCCCCTGTACCCGCACCGTGTTCCTCTGTACCCACTCCGTGTTTCGCTGCACAGGCTCCCTGTTCCCCTGTTCCCGCACCGTGTTCCGCTATTCCCGCTCCGTGTTCCCCTGTTCCCGCTCCATTTTCACCTGTACCCGCTCCCTGTTTCCCTGTACCCACACCATGTTACCCTGTACCCACTCCTTGTTGCCTTGTTCCCGCTCCATGTTCCCCTGTTCCCGCTCTGTGTTCCTCTGTTCCCGCTCCGTGTTCCTCTGTTCCCGCTCCGTGTTATCCTGTTCCCGCTCCGTGTTCCCCTGTACCCGCTCCGTGTTCCCCTGTACCCGCTCCATGTTCCCCTGTTCCCGCTCCGTGTTGCCCTGTACCAGCTGCCTGTTCCCCTGTACCCGCTTCCTGTTCCCTTGTACCCGCTTCCTGTTCCCTTGTACCCGCTCCCTGTTCCCCTGTACATGCTACATATTCCCCTATACACGCTCCCTGTTCTCCTGTTCCCGCTCCTTGTTGCCCTGTTCCCGCTCCTTGTTGCCCTGCTCCCGCTCCTTGTTGCCCTGTTCCCGCTCCTTGTTGCCCTGTTCCCGCTCCGTGTTCCTCTGTTCCCGCTCCGTGTTACCCTGTTCCCGCTCCGTGTTCCCCTGTAACCGCTCCGTGTTCCACTGTACCTGCTCCATGTTACCCTGTACCCAATCCTTGTTGCCCTGTTCCCGCTCCGTGTTCCCCTGTACCCGCTCCGTGTTCCCCTGTTCCCGCTCCGTGTTCCTCTGTACCCGCTCCGTGTTCCCCTGATTCCCTGTACCCACTTCCTCATTCCCTGTACATGCTCCGTGTTCCCCTGTACCCGCTCTGTGTTCTGCTGTACTCGTTCCCTGTACCCCTGTTTCCGCTCCGTTCCCCTGTTCCCGCTCCGTTTTCCCCTGTTCCCGCTCCGTGTTCCTCTGTTCCCGCTCCGTGTTCCCCTGTTCCCGCTCCGTGTTCCTCTGTTCCCGCTCCGTGTTCCCCTGTTCCCGCTCCGTGTTCCTCTGTTCCCGCTTCGTGTTCCCCTGTTCCCGCTCCGTGTTCCCCTGTTTCCGCTCCGTGTTCCACTGTACCCGCTGCCTGTTCCCCTGTACACACTCCGTGTTACCCTGTACCCACTCCGTGTACCCCTGTACCCGCTCCGTGTTCCACTGTACCCGCTGCCTGTTCCACTGTACCCACTGCCTATTCCCCTGTACCCACTCCGTGTACCCCTGTACCCGCTCCGTGTTCCTCTCCACCCGCTCAGTGTTCCCCGGCACAGGCTCCCTGTTCCAGCTTCGTGTTCCCCTATTCCCGCTCCCTGTTCCCCTGTTCCCACTCCGTTTTCCCCTGTACGCGGTCCGTGTTCCCCTGTTCCCGCTCCCTGTTCCTCTGTTCCCGCTTCGTGTTCCCCTGTTCCCGCTCCGTGTTCCCCTGTTTCCGCTCCGTGTTCCGCTGTACCCGCTGCCTGTTCCCCTGTACACACTCCGTGTTCCCCTGTACCCGCTCCGTGTACCCCTGTACCCGCTCCGTGTTCCACTGTACCCGCTGCCTGTTCCACTGTACCCGCTGCCTGTTCCCCTGCACCCACTCCGTGTACCCCTTACCCGCTCCTTGTTCCTCTCTACCCGCTCCGTGTTCCCCGGCACAGGCTCCCTGTTCCAGCTTCGTGTTCCCCTATTCCCGCTCCCTGTTCCCCTGTTCCCACTCCGTTTTCCCCTGTACCCGGTCCGTGTTCCCCTGTTCCCGCTCCCTGTTCCTCTGTTCCCGCTTCGTGTTCCCATGTTCCCACTCCGTTTTCCACTGTTCCCGCTCCGTGTTCCTCTGTTCCCGCTTCGTGTTCCACTGTTCCCGCTCCGTGTTCCCCTGTTCCCGCTCCGTGTTCCTCTGTAGCCGCTCCGTGTTCCCCTGATTCCCTGTACCCGCTTGCTGATTCCCTGTACATGCTCCGTGTTCCCCTGTACCCGCTCTGTGTTCCGCTGTACTCGTTCCCTGTTCCTCTGTTCCCGCTCCTTGTTGCCCTGTTCCCGCTCCTTGTTGCCCTGTTCCCGCTCCGTGTTCCTCTGTTCCCGCTCCGTGTTACCCTGTTCCCGCTCCGTGTTTCCCTGTTCCCGCTCCGTGTTCCCCTGTTCCCGCTCCGTGTTCCCCTGTTCCCGCTCCGTGTTCCGCTGTACCTGCTGCCTGTTCCCCTGTACCCACTCCGTGTTCCCCTGTACCCGCACCGTGTTCCTCTGTACTCACTCCGTGTTCCGCTGCACAGGCTCCCTGTTCCCCTGTTCCCGCACCGTGTTCCGCTATTCCCGCTACGTGTTCCCCTGTTCCCGCTCCATTTTCACCTGTACCCGCTCCCTGTTCCCCTGTACCCACACCATGTTACCCTGTACCCACTCCTTGTTGCCTTGTTCCCGCTCCATGTTCCCCTGTTCCCGCTCCGTGTTCCTCTGTTCCCGCTCCCTGTTCCCCTGTACCCACTCCGTGTACCCCTTACCCGCTCCTTGTTCCTCTCTACCCGCTCCGTGTTCCCCGGCACAGGCTCCCTGTTCCAGCTTCGTGTTCCCCTATTCCCGCTCCCTGTTCCCCTGTTCCCACTCCGTTTTCCCCTGTACCCGGTCCGTGTTCCCCTGTTCCCGCTCCCTGTTCCTCTGTTCCCGCTTCGTGTTCCCATGTTCCCACTCCGTTTTCCACTGTTCCCGCTCCGTGTTCCTCTGTTCCCGCTTCGTGTTCCACTGTTCCCGCTCCGTGTTCCTCTGTTCCCGCTTCGTGTTCCCCTGTTTCCGCTCCGTGTTCCCCTGTTTCCGCTCCGAGTTCCGCTGTACCCGCTGCCTGTTCCCCTGTACCCACTCCGTGTTCCCCTGTACCCGCACCGTGTTCCTCTGTACCCGCTCCATGTTCCCCTGTTCCCGCTCCGTGTTGCCCTGTTCCAGCTGCCTGTTCCCCTGTACCCGCTTCCTGTTCCCTTGTACCCGCTTCCTGTTCCCTTGTACCCGCTCCCTGTTCCCCTGTACATGCTACGTATTCCCCTATACACGCTCCCTGTTCTCCTGTTCCCGCTCCCTGTTGCCCTGTTCCCGCTCCTTGTTGCCCTGTTCCCGCTCCGTGTTCCTCTGTTCCCGCTCCGTGTTACCCTGTTCCCACTCCGTGTTCCCCTGTAACCGCTCCGTGTTCCACTGTACCTGCTCCATGTTACCCTGTACCCACTCCTTGTTGCCCTGTTCCCGCTCCGTGTTCCCCTGTACCCGCTCCGTGTTCCCCTGTTCCCGCTCCGTGTTCCTCTGTACCCGCTCCGTGTTCCCCTGATTCCCTGTACCCGCTTCCTGATTCCCTGTACCCGCTCTGTGTTCCGCTGTACTCGTTCCCTGTTCCCCTGTTTCCGCTCCGTTCCCCTGTTCCCGCTCCGTTTTCCCCTGTTCCCGCTCCGTGTTCCCCTGTTCCCGCTTCGTGTCCCCCTGTTCCCGCTCCGTGTTCCCCTGTTCCCGCTCCGTGTTCCCCTGTACCAGCTGCCTGTTCCCCTGTACACGCTTCCTGTTCCCCTGTACCCGCTCCCTGTTGCCCTGTACATGCTACGTATTCCCCTATAACAGCTCCCTGTTCTCCTGTTCCCGCTCCTTGTTGCCCTGTTCCCGCTCCGTGTTCCTCTGTTCCCGCTCCATGTTACCCTGTACCCGCTCCGTGTTCCCCTGTACCCGCTCTGTGTTCCCCTGTTCCCGCTCTGTGTTCCTCTGTACCCGCTCCGTGTTCCCCTGATTCCCTGTACCCGCTTCCTGATTCCCTGTACATGCTCCGTGTTCCCCTGTACCCGCTCTGTGTTCTGCTGTACTCGTTCCCTGTACCCCTGTTTCCGCTCCGTTCCCCTGTTCCCGCTCCTTTTTCCCCTGTTCCCGCTCCGTGTTCCTCTGTTCCCGCTCCGTGTTCCCCTGTTCCCGCTCCGTGTTCCCCTGTTTCCGCTCCGTGTTCCGCTGTACCCGCTGCCTGTTCCCCTGTACACACTCCGTGTTCCCCTGTACCCGCTCCGGGTACCCCTGTACCCGCTCCGTGTTCCACTGTACCCGCTGCCTGTTCCACTGTACCCGCTGCCTGTTCCCCTGTACCCACTCCGTGTACCCCTGTACCCGCTCCGTGTTCCTCTCTAACCGCTCCGTGTTCCCCGGCACAGGCTCCCTGTTCCAGCTTCGTGTTCCCCTATTCCCGCTCCCTGTTCCCCTGTTCCCACTCCGTTTTCCCCAGTACCCGGTCCGTGTTCCCCTGTTCCCGCTCCCTGTTCCTCTGTTCCCGCTTCGTGTTCCCATGTTCCCACTCCGTTTTCCACTGTTCCCGCTCCGTGTTCCTCTGTTCCCGCTTCGTGTTCCACTGTTCCCGCTCCGTGTTCCTCTGTTCCCGCTTCGTGTTCCCCTGTTCCCGCTCCGTGTTCCTCTGTACCCGCTCCGTGTTCCCCTGATTCCCTGTACCCGCTTCCTGATTCCCTGTACATGCTCCGTGTTCCCCTGTACCCGCTCTGTGTTCCGCTGTACTCGTTCCCTGTTCCTCTGTTCCCGCTCCTTGTTGCCCTGTTCCCGCTCCTTGTTGCCCTGTTCCCGCTCCGTGTTCCTCTGTTCCCGCTCCGTGTTACCCTGTTCCCGCTCCGTGTTTCCCTGTTCCCGCTCCGTGTTCCCCTGTTCCCGCTCCGTGTTCCGCTGTACCTGCTGCCTGTTCCCCTGTACCCACTCCGTGTTCCCCTGTACCCGCACCGTGTTCCTCTGTACCCACTCCGTGTTTCGCTGCACAGGCTCCCTGTTCCCCTGTTCCCGCACCGTGTTCCGCTATTCCCGCTCCGTGTTCCCCTGTTCCCGCTCCATTTTCACCTGTACCCGCTCCCTGTTTCCCTGTACCCACACCATGTTACCCTGTACCCACTCCTTGTTGCCTTGTTCCCGCTCCATGTTCCCCTGTTCCCGCTCTGTGTTCCTCTGTTCCCGCTCCGTGTTCCTCTGTTCCCGCTCCGTGTTATCCTGTTCCCGCTCCGTGTTCCCCTGTACCCGCTCCGTGTTCCCCTGTACCCGCTCCATGTTCCCCTGTTCCCGCTCCGTGTTGCCCTGTTCCCGCTTCGTGTCCCCCTGTTCCCGCTCCGTGTTCCCCTGTTCCCGCTCCGTGTTCCGCTGTACCTGCTGCCTGTTCCCCTGTACCCACTCCGTGTTCCCCTGTTCCCGCTCCGTGTTCCTCTGTACCCGCTCCGTGTTCCCCTGATTCCCTGTACCCGCTTCCTGATTCCCTGTACCCGCTCTGTGTTCCGCTGTACTCGTTCCCTGTTCCCCTGTTTCTACTCCGTCCCCCTGTTCCCGCTCCATTTTCCCCTGTTCCCGCTCCGTGTTCCTCTGTTCCCGCTCCGTGTTCCCCTGTTTCCGCTCCGTGTTCCCCTGTTTCCGTTCCGTGTTCCCCTGTTCTCGCTCCATTTTCACCTGTACCCGCTCCCTGTTACCCTGTACCCGCACCATGTTGCCCTCTACCCACTCCTTGTTGCCTTGTTCCCGCTCCATGTTCCCCTGTTCCCGCTCTGTGTTCCTCTGTACCCGCTCCATGTTACCCTGTTCCCGCTCTGTGTTCCCCTGTACCCGCTCCGTGTTCCCCTGTTCCCGCTCCCTGTTCCCCTGTTCCCACTCCGTTTTCCCCGGTACCCGGTCCGTGTTCCCCTGTTCCTGCTCCCTGTGCCTCTGTTCCCGCTTCGTGTTCCCATGTTCCCACTCCGTTTTCCACTGTTCCCGCTCCGTGTTCCTCTGTACCCGCTCCATGTTGCCCTGTACCTGCTCCGTTTACCCTGTACCCACTCCGTGTTCCTCTGTTCCCGCTCCGTGTTCCCCTGTTCCTGCTCCACGTTCGCCTGTTCCCGCTCCGTGTTCCTCTGTACCCGCTCCGTGTTCCCCTGATTCCCTGTACCCGCTTCCTGATTCCCTGTTCCCGCTCCGTGTTCCCCTGTTCCTGCTCCACGTTCGCCTGTTCCCGCTCCGTGTTCCTCTGTACCCGCTCCGTGTTCCCCTGTTCCCGCTCCGTGTTCCCCTGTACCAGCTGCCTGTTCCCCTGTACAGGCTTCCTGTTCCCCTGTACCCGCTGCCTGTTCCCCTGTACACACTCCGTGTTCCCCTGTACCCGCTCCGTGTACCCCTGTACCCGCTCCGTGTTCCACTGTACCCGCTGCCTGTTCCACTGTACCCGCTGCCTGTTCCCCTGTACCCACTCCGTGTACCCCTGTACCCGCTCCGTGTTCCTCTCTACCCGCTCCGTGTTCCCCGGCACAGGCTCCCTGTTCCAGCTTCGTGTTCCCCTATTCCTGCTCCCTGTTCCCCTGTTCCCACTCCGTTTTCCCCAGTACCCGGTCCGTGTTCCCCTGTTCCCGCTCCCTGTTCCTCTGTTCCCGCTTCGTGTTCCCATGTTCCCACTCCGTTTTCCACTGTTCCCGCTCCGTGTTCCTCTGTTTCCGCTCCGTGTTCCACTGTTCCCGCTCCGTGTTCCTCTGTTCCCGCTTCGTGTTCCCCTGTTCCCGCTCCGTGTTCCTCTGTACCCGCTCCGTGTTCCTCTGATTCCCTGTACCCGCTTCCTGATTCCCTGTACATGCTCCGTGTTCCCCTGTACCCGCTCTGTGTACCGCTGTACTCGTTCCCTGTTCCTTTGTTCCCGCTCCTTGTTGCCCTGTTCCTGCTCCTTGTTGCCCTGTTCCCGCTCCGTGTTCCTCTGTTCCCGCTCCGTGTTACCCTGTTCCCGCTCCGTGTTTCCCTGTTCCCGCTCCGTGTTCCGCTGTACCTGCTGCCTGTTCCCCTGTACCCACTCCGTGTTCCCCTGTACCCGCACCGTGTTCCTCTGTACCCACTCCGTGTTCCGCTGCACAGGCTCCCTGTTCCCCTGTTCCCGCACCGTGTTCCGCTATTCCCGCTCCGTGTTCCCCTGTTCCCGCACCATTTTCACCTGTACCCGCTCCCTGTTTCCCTGTACCCACACCATGTTACCCTGTACCCACTCCTTGTTGCCTTGTTCCCGCTCCATGTTCACCTGTTCCCGCTCTGTGTTCCTCTGTACCCGCTCCATGTTACCCTGTTCCCGCTCTGTGTTCCCCTGTACCCGCTCCGTGTTCCCCTGTTCCCGCTCCCTGTTCCCCTGTTCCCACTCCGTTTTCCCCTGTACCCGGTCCGTGTTCCCCTGTTCCCGCTCCCTGTTCCTCTGTTCCCGCTTCGTGTTCCCATGTTCCCACTCCGTTTTCCACTGTTCCCGCTCCGTGTTCCTCTGTTCCCGCTTCGTGTTCCACTGTTCCCGCTCCGTGTTCCTCTGTTCCCGCTTCGTGTTCCCCTGTTTCCGCTCCGTGTTCCCCTGTTTCCGCTCCGAGTTCCGCTGTACCCGCTGCCTGTTCCCCTGTACCCACTCCGTGTTCCCCTGTACCCGCACCGTGTTCCTCTGTACCCGCTCCATGTTCCCCTGTTCCCGCTCCGTGTTGCCCTGTTCCAGCTGCCTGTTCCCCTGTACCCGCTTCCTGTTCCCTTGTACCCGCTTCCTGTTCCCTTGTACCCGCTCCCTGTTCCCCTGTACATGCTACGTATTCCCCTATACACGCTCCCTGTTCTCCTGTTCCCGCTCCCTGTTGCCCTGTTCCCGCTCCTTGTTGCCCTGTTCCCGCTCCGTGTTCCTCTGTTCCCGCTCCGTGTTACCCTGTTCCCACTCCGTGTTCCCCTGTAACCGCTCCGTGTTCCACTGTACCTGCTCCATGTTACCCTGTACCCACTCCTTGTTGCCCTGTTCCCGCTCCGTGTTCCCCTGTACCCGCTCCGTGTTCCCCTGTTCCCGCTCCGTGTTCCTCTGTACCCGCTCCGTGTTCCCCTGATTCCCTGTACCCGCTTCCTGATTCCCTGTACCCGCTCTGTGTTCCGCTGTACTCGTTCCCTGTTCCCCTGTTTCCGCTCCGTTCCCCTGTTCCCGCTCCGTTTTCCCCTGTTCCCGCTCCGTGTTCCCCTGTTCCCGCTTCGTGTCCCCCTGTTCCCGCTCCGTGTTCCCCTGTTCCCGCTCCGTGTTCCCCTGTACCAGCTGCCTGTTCCCCTGTACACGCTTCCTGTTCCCCTGTACCCGCTCCCTGTTGCCCTGTACATGCTACGTATTCCCCTATAACAGCTCCCTGTTCTCCTGTTCCCGCTCCTTGTTGCCCTGTTCCCGCTCCGTGTTCCTCTGTTCCCGCTCCATGTTACCCTGTACCCGCTCCGTGTTCCCCTGTACCCGCTCTGTGTTCCCCTGTTCCCGCTCTGTGTTCCTCTGTACCCGCTCCGTGTTCCCCTGATTCCCTGTACCCGCTTCCTGATTCCCTGTACATGCTCCGTGTTCCCCTGTACCCGCTCTGTGTTCTGCTGTACTCGTTCCCTGTACCCCTGTTTCCGCTCCGTTCCCCTGTTCCCGCTCCTTTTTCCCCTGTTCCCGCTCCGTGTTCCTCTGTTCCCGCTCCGTGTTCCCCTGTTCCCGCTCCGTGTTCCCCTGTTTCCGCTCCGTGTTCCGCTGTACCCGCTGCCTGTTCCCCTGTACACACTCCGTGTTCCCCTGTACCCGCTCCGGGTACCCCTGTACCCGCTCCGTGTTCCACTGTACCCGCTGCCTGTTCCACTGTACCCGCTGCCTGTTCCCCTGTACCCACTCCGTGTACCCCTGTACCCGCTCCGTGTTCCTCTCTAACCGCTCCGTGTTCCCCGGCACAGGCTCCCTGTTCCAGCTTCGTGTTCCCCTATTCCCGCTCCCTGTTCCCCTGTTCCCACTCCGTTTTCCCCAGTACCCGGTCCGTGTTCCCCTGTTCCCGCTCCCTGTTCCTCTGTTCCCGCTTCGTGTTCCCATGTTCCCACTCCGTTTTCCACTGTTCCCGCTCCGTGTTCCTCTGTTCCCGCTTCGTGTTCCACTGTTCCCGCTCCGTGTTCCTCTGTTCCCGCTTCGTGTTCCCCTGTTCCCGCTCCGTGTTCCTCTGTACCCGCTCCGTGTTCCCCTGATTCCCTGTACCCGCTTCCTGATTCCCTGTACATGCTCCGTGTTCCCCTGTACCCGCTCTGTGTTCCGCTGTACTCGTTCCCTGTTCCTCTGTTCCCGCTCCTTGTTGCCCTGTTCCCGCTCCTTGTTGCCCTGTTCCCGCTCCGTGTTCCTCTGTTCCCGCTCCGTGTTACCCTGTTCCCGCTCCGTGTTTCCCTGTTCCCGCTCCGTGTTCCCCTGTTCCCGCTCCGTGTTCCGCTGTACCTGCTGCCTGTTCCCCTGTACCCACTCCGTGTTCCCCTGTACCCGCACCGTGTTCCTCTGTACCCACTCCGTGTTTCGCTGCACAGGCTCCCTGTTCCCCTGTTCCCGCACCGTGTTCCGCTATTCCCGCTCCGTGTTCCCCTGTTCCCGCTCCATTTTCACCTGTACCCGCTCCCTGTTTCCCTGTACCCACACCATGTTACCCTGTACCCACTCCTTGTTGCCTTGTTCCCGCTCCATGTTCCCCTGTTCCCGCTCTGTGTTCCTCTGTTCCCGCTCCGTGTTCCTCTGTTCCCGCTCCGTGTTATCCTGTTCCCGCTCCGTGTTCCCCTGTACCCGCTCCGTGTTCCCCTGTACCCGCTCCATGTTCCCCTGTTCCCGCTCCGTGTTGCCCTGTTCCCGCTTCGTGTCCCCCTGTTCCCGCTCCGTGTTCCCCTGTTCCCGCTCCGTGTTCCGCTGTACCTGCTGCCTGTTCCCCTGTACCCACTCCGTGTTCCCCTGTTCCCGCTCCGTGTTCCTCTGTACCCGCTCCGTGTTCCCCTGATTCCCTGTACCCGCTTCCTGATTCCCTGTACCCGCTCTGTGTTCCGCTGTACTCGTTCCCTGTTCCCCTGTTTCTACTCCGTCCCCCTGTTCCCGCTCCATTTTCCCCTGTTCCCGCTCCGTGTTCCTCTGTTCCCGCTCCGTGTTCCCCTGTTTCCGCTCCGTGTTCCCCTGTTTCCGTTCCGTGTTCCCCTGTTCTCGCTCCATTTTCACCTGTACCCGCTCCCTGTTACCCTGTACCCGCACCATGTTGCCCTCTACCCACTCCTTGTTGCCTTGTTCCCGCTCCATGTTCCCCTGTTCCCGCTCTGTGTTCCTCTGTACCCGCTCCATGTTACCCTGTTCCCGCTCTGTGTTCCCCTGTACCCGCTCCGTGTTCCCCTGTTCCCGCTCCCTGTTCCCCTGTTCCCACTCCGTTTTCCCCGGTACCCGGTCCGTGTTCCCCTGTTCCTGCTCCCTGTGCCTCTGTTCCCGCTTCGTGTTCCCATGTTCCCACTCCGTTTTCCACTGTTCCCGCTCCGTGTTCCTCTGTACCCGCTCCATGTTGCCCTGTACCTGCTCCGTTTACCCTGTACCCACTCCGTGTTCCTCTGTTCCCGCTCCGTGTTCCCCTGTTCCTGCTCCACGTTCGCCTGTTCCCGCTCCGTGTTCCTCTGTACCCGCTCCGTGTTCCCCTGATTCCCTGTACCCGCTTCCTGATTCCCTGTTCCCGCTCCGTGTTCCCCTGTTCCTGCTCCACGTTCGCCTGTTCCCGCTCCGTGTTCCTCTGTACCCGCTCCGTGTTCCCCTGTTCCCGCTCCGTGTTCCCCTGTACCAGCTGCCTGTTCCCCTGTACAGGCTTCCTGTTCCCCTGTACCCGCTGCCTGTTCCCCTGTACACACTCCGTGTTCCCCTGTACCCGCTCCGTGTACCCCTGTACCCGCTCCGTGTTCCACTGTACCCGCTGCCTGTTCCACTGTACCCGCTGCCTGTTCCCCTGTACCCACTCCGTGTACCCCTGTACCCGCTCCGTGTTCCTCTCTACCCGCTCCGTGTTCCCCGGCACAGGCTCCCTGTTCCAGCTTCGTGTTCCCCTATTCCTGCTCCCTGTTCCCCTGTTCCCACTCCGTTTTCCCCAGTACCCGGTCCGTGTTCCCCTGTTCCCGCTCCCTGTTCCTCTGTTCCCGCTTCGTGTTCCCATGTTCCCACTCCGTTTTCCACTGTTCCCGCTCCGTGTTCCTCTGTTTCCGCTCCGTGTTCCACTGTTCCCGCTCCGTGTTCCTCTGTTCCCGCTTCGTGTTCCCCTGTTCCCGCTCCGTGTTCCTCTGTACCCGCTCCGTGTTCCTCTGATTCCCTGTACCCGCTTCCTGATTCCCTGTACATGCTCCGTGTTCCCCTGTACCCGCTCTGTGTACCGCTGTACTCGTTCCCTGTTCCTTTGTTCCCGCTCCTTGTTGCCCTGTTCCTGCTCCTTGTTGCCCTGTTCCCGCTCCGTGTTCCTCTGTTCCCGCTCCGTGTTACCCTGTTCCCGCTCCGTGTTTCCCTGTTCCCGCTCCGTGTTCCGCTGTACCTGCTGCCTGTTCCCCTGTACCCACTCCGTGTTCCCCTGTACCCGCACCGTGTTCCTCTGTACCCACTCCGTGTTCCGCTGCACAGGCTCCCTGTTCCCCTGTTCCCGCACCGTGTTCCGCTATTCCCGCTCCGTGTTCCCCTGTTCCCGCACCATTTTCACCTGTACCCGCTCCCTGTTTCCCTGTACCCACACCATGTTACCCTGTACCCACTCCTTGTTGCCTTGTTCCCGCTCCATGTTCACCTGTTCCCGCTCTGTGTTCCTCTGTTCCCGCTCCGTGTTCCTCTGTTCCCGCTCCGTGTTATCCTGTTCCCGCTCCGTGTTCCCCTGTAACCGCTCCGTGTTCCACTGTACCTGCTCCATGTTACCCTGTACCCACTCCTTGTTGCCCTGTTCCCGCTCCGTGTTCCCCTGTACCCACTCCTTGTTACCCTGTTCCCGCTCCGTGTTTCCCTGTTCCCGCTCCGTGTTCCCCTGTTCCCGCTCCGTGTTCCGCTGTACCTGCTGCCTGTTCCCCTGTACCCACTCCGTGTTCCCCTGTACCCGCACCGTGTTCCTCTGTACCCACTCCGTGTTCCGCTGCACAGGCTCCCTGTTCCCCTGTTCCCACACCGTGTTCCGCTATTCCCGCTCCGTGTTCCCCTGTTCCCGCTCCATTTTCACCTGTACCCGCTCCCTGTTTCCCTGTACCCACACCATGTTACCCTGTACCCACTCCTTGTTGCCTTGTTCCCGCTCCATGTTCACCTGTTCCCGCTCTGTGTTCCTCTGTTCCCGCTCCGTGTTCCTCTGTTCCCGCTCCGTGTTATCCTGTTCCCGCTCCGTGTTCCCCTGTAACCGCTCCGTGTTCCACTGTACCTGCTCCATGTTACCCTGTACCCACTCCTTGTTGCCCTGTTCCCGCTCCGTGTTCCCCTGTACCCACTCCTTGTTGCCCTGTTCCCGCTCCGTGTTCCCCTGTACCCGCTCCGTGTTCCCCTGTTCCCGCTCCGTGTTCCTCTGTACCCGCTCCGTGTTCCCCTGATTCCCTGTACCCGCTTCCTGATTCCCTGTACATGCTCCGTGTTCCCCTGTACCCGCTCTGTGTTCCGCTGTACTCGTTCCCTGTTCCCCTGTTTCTACTCCGTCCCCCTGTTCCCGCTCCATTTTCCCCTGTTCCCGCTCCGTGTTCCTCTGTTCCCGCTCCGTGTTCCCCTGTTTCCGCTCCGTGTTCCCCTGTTTCCGTTCCGTGTTCCCCTGTTCTCGCTCCATTTTCACCTGTACCCGCTCCCTGTTACCCTGTACCCGCACCATGTTGCCCTCTACCCACTCCTTGTTGCCTTGTTCCCGCTCCATGTTCCCCTGTTCCCGCTCTGTGTTCCTCTGTACCCGCTCCATGTTACCCTGTTCCCGCTCTGTGTTCCCCTGTACCCGCTCCGTGTTCCCCTGTTCCCGCTCCCTGTTCCCCTGTTCCCACTCCGTTTTCCCCGGTACCCGGTCCGTGTTCCCCTGTTCCTGCTCCCTGTGCCTCTGTTCCCGCTTCGTGTTCCCATGTTCCCACTCCGTTTTCCACTGTTCCCGCTCCGTGTTCCTCTGTACCCGCTCCGTGTTGCCCTGTACCTGCTCCGTTTACCCTGTACCCACTCCGTGTTCCTCTGTTCCCGCTCCGTGTTCCCCTGTTCCTGCTCCACGTTCGCCTGTTCCCGCTCCGTGTTCCTCTGTACCCGCTCCGTGTTCCCCTGATTCCCTGTACCCGCTTCCTGATTCCCTGTTCCCGCTCCGTGTTCCCCTGTTCCTGCTCCACGTTCGCCTGTTCCCGCTCCGTGTTCCTCTGTACCCGCTCCGTGTTCCCCTGTTCCCGCTCCGTGTTCCCCTGTACCAGCTGCCTGTTCCCCTGTACAGGCTTCCTGTTCCCCTGTACCCGCTCCCTGTTCCCCTGTACATGCTACGTATTCCCCTATACACGCTCCCTGTTCTCCTGTTCCCTCTCCTTGTTGCCCTGTTCCCGCTCCTTGTTGCCCTGTTCCCGCTCCGTGTTCCTCTGTTACCGCTCCGTGTTCCCCTGTACCCGATCCGTGTTCCCCTGTACCCGCTCCGTGTTCCACTGTACCCACTCCTTGTTGCCCTGTTCCCGCTCCGTGTTCCCCTGTACCCGCTCCGTGTTCCACTGTTCCCGCTCTGTGTTCCTCTGTACCCGCTCCGTGTTCCCCTGATTCCCTGTACCCGCTTCCTGATTCCCTGTACATGCTCCGTGTTCCACTGTACCCGCTCTGTGTTCTGCTGTACTCGTTCCCTGTACCCCTGTTTCCGCTCCGTTCCCCTGTTCCCGCTCCGTTTTCCCCTGTTCCCGCTCCGTGTTCCTCTGTTCCCGCTCCGTGTTCCCCTGTTCCCGCTCCGTGTTCCTCTGTTCCCGCTTCGTGTTCCCCTGTTCCCGCTCCGTGTTCCTCTGTTCCCGCTTCGTGTTCCCCTGTTCCCGCTCCGTGTTCCCCTGTTTCAGCTCCGTGTTCCGCTGTACCCGCTGCCTGTTCCCCTGTACACACTCCGTGTTCCCCTGTACCCGCTCCGTGTACCCCTGTACCCGCTCCGTGTTCCACTGTACCCGCTGCCTGATCCACTGTACCCGCTGCCTGTTCCCCTGTACCCACTCCGTGTACCCCTGTACCCGCTCCGTGTTCCTCTCTACCCGCTCCGTGTTCACCGGCACAGGCTCCCTGTTCCAGCTTCGTGTTCCCCTATTCCCGCTCCCTGTTCCCCTGTTCCCACTCCGTTTTCCCCTGTACCCGGTCCGTGTTCCCCTGTTCCCGCTCCCTGTTCCTCTGTTCCCGCTTCGTGTTCCCATGTTCCCACTCCGTTTTCCACTGTTCCCGCTCCGTGTTCCTCTGTTCCCGCTTCGTGTTCCACTGTTCCCGCTCCGTGTTCCTCTGTTCCCGCTTCGTGTTCCCCTGTTTCCGCTCCGTGTTCCCCTGTTTCCGCTCCGAGTTCCGCTGTACCCGCTGCCTGTTCCCCTGTACCCACTCCGTGTTCCCCTGTACCCGCACCGTGTTCCTCTGTACCCGCTCCATGTTCCCCTGTTCCCGCTCCGTGTTGCCCTGTTCCAGCTGCCTGTTCCCCTGTACCCGCTTCCTGTTCCCTTGTACCCGCTTCCTGTTCCCTTGTACCCGCTCCCTGTTCCCCTGTACATGCTACGTATTCCCCTATACACGCTCCCTGTTCTCCTGTTCCCGCTCCTTGTTGCCCTGTTCCCGCTCCTTGTTGCCCTGTTCCCGCTCCGTGTTCCTCTGTTCCCGCTCCGTGTTACCCTGTTCCCACTCCGTGTTCCCCTGTAACCGCTCCGTGTTCCACTGTACCTGCTCCATGTTACCCTGTACCCACTCCTTGTTGCCCTGTTCCCGCTCCGTGTTCCCCTGTACCCGCTCCGTGTTCCCCTGTTCCCGCTCCGTGTTCCTCTGTACCCGCTCCGTGTTCCCCTGATTCCCTGTACCCGCTTCCTGATTCCCTGTACCCGCTCTGTGTTCCGCTGTACTCGTTCCCTGTTCCCCTGTTTCCGCTCCGTTCCCCTGTTCCCGCTCCGTTTTCCCCTGTTCCCGCTCCGTGTTCCCCTGTTCCCGCTTCGTGTCCCCCTGTTCCCGCTCCGTGTTCCCCTGTTCCCGCTCCGTGTTCCCCTGTACCAGCTGCCTGTTCCCCTGTACACGCTTCCTGTTCCCCTGTACCCGCTCCCTGTTGCCCTGTACATGCTACGTATTCCCCTATAACAGCTCCCTGTTCTCCTGTTCCCGCTCCTTGTTGCCCTGTTCCCGCTCTGTGTTCCTCTGTTCCCGCTCCATGTTACCCTGTACCCGCTCCGTGTTCCCCTGTACCCGCTCTGTGTTCCCCTGTTCCCGCTCTGTGTTCCTCTGTACCCGCTCCGTGTTCCCCTGATTCCCTGTACCCGCTTCCTGATTCCCTGTACATGCTCCGTGTTCCCCTGTACCCGCTCTGTGTTCTGCTGTACTCGTTCCCTGTACCCCTGTTTCCGCTCCGTTCCCCTGTTCCCGCTCCTTTTTCCCCTGTTCCCGCTCCGTGTTCCTCTGTTCCCGCTCCGTGTTCCCCTGTTCCCGCTCCGTGTTCCCCTGTTTCCGCTCCGTGTTCCGCTGTACCCGCTGCCTGTTCCCCTGTACACACTCCGTGTTCCCCTGTACCCGCTCCGGGTACCCCTGTACCCGCTCCGTGTTCCACTGTACCCGCTGCCTGTTCCACTGTACCCGCTGCCTGTTCCCCTGTACCCACTCCGTGTACCCCTGTACCCGCTCCGTGTTCCTCTCTAACCGCTCCGTGTTCCCCGGCACAGGCTCCCTGTTCCAGCTTCGTGTTCCCCTATTCCCGCTCCCTGTTCCCCTGTTCCCACTCCGTTTTCCCCAGTACCCGGTCCGTGTTCCCCTGTTCCCGCTCCCTGTTCCTCTGTTCCCGCTTCGTGTTCCCATGTTCCCACTCCGTTTTCCACTGTTCCCGCTCCGTGTTCCTCTGTTCCCGCTTCGTGTTCCACTGTTCCCGCTCCGTGTTCCTCTGTTCCCGCTTCGTGTTTCCCTGTTCCCGCTCCGTGTTCCTCTGTACCCGCTCCGTGTTCCCCTGATTCCCTGTACCCGCTTCCTGATTCCCTGTACATGCTCCGTGTTCCCCTGTACCCGCTCTGTGTTCCGCTGTACTCGTTCCCTGTTCCTCTGTTCCCGCTCCTTGTTGCCCTGTTCCCGCTCCTTGTTGCCCTGTTCCCGCTCCGTGTTCCTCTGTTCCCGCTCCGTGTTACCCTGTTCCCGCTCCGTGTTTCCCTGTTCCCGCTCCGTGTTCCCCTGTTCCCGCTCCGTGTTCCGCTGTACCTGCTGCCTGTTCCCCTGTACCCACTCCGTGTTCCCCTGTACCCGCACCGTGTTCCTCTGTACCCACTCCGTGTTTCGCTGCACAGGCTCCCTGTTCCCCTGTTCCCGCACCGTGTTCCGCTATTCCCGCTCCGTGTTCCCCTGTTCCCGCTCCATTTTCACCTGTACCCGCTCCCTGTTTCCCTGTACCCACACCATGTTACCCTGTACCCACTCCTTGTTGCCTTGTTCCCGCTCCATGTTCCCCTGTTCCCGCTCTGTGTTCCTCTGTTCCCGCTCCGTGTTCCTCTGTTCCCGCTCCGTGTTATCCTGTTCCCGCTCCGTGTTCCCCTGTACCCGCTCCGTGTTCCCCTGTACCCGCTCCATGTTCCCCTGTTCCCGCTCCGTGTTGCCCTGTACCAGCTGCCTGTTCCCCTGTACCCGCTTCCTGTTCCCTTGTACCCGCTTCCTGTTCCCTTGTACCCGCTCCCTGTTCCCCTGTACATGCTACATATTCCCCTATACACGCTCCCTGTTCTCCTGTTCCCGCTCCTTGTTGCCCTGTTCCCGCTCCTTGTTGCCCTGCTCCCGCTCCTTGTTGCCCTGTTCCCGCTCCTTGTTGCCCTGTTCCCGCTCCGTGTTCCTCTGTTCCCGCTCCGTGTTACCCTGTTCCCGCTCCGTGTTCCCCTGTAACCGCTCCGTGTTCCACTGTACCTGCTCCATGTTACCCTGTACCCAATCCTTGTTGCCCTGTTCCCGCTCCGTGTTCCCCTGTACCCGCTCCGTGTTCCCCTGTTCCCGCTCCGTGTTCCTCTGTACCCGCTCCGTGTTCCCCTGATTCCCTGTACCCACTTCCTGATTCCCTGTACATGCTCCGTGTTCCCCTGTACCCGCTCTGTGTTCTGCTGTACTCGTTCCCTGTACCCCTGTTTCCGCTCCGTTCCCCTGTTCCCGCTCTGTTTTCCCCTGTTCCCGCTCCGTGTTCCTCTGTTCCCGCTCCGTGTTCCCCTGTTCCCGCTCCGTGTTCCTCTGTTCCCGCTCCGTGTTCCCCTGTTCCCGCTCCGTGTTCCTCTGTTCCCGCTTCGTGTTCCCCTGTTCCCGCTCCGTGTTCCCCTGTTTCCGCTCCGTGTTCCACTGTACCCGCTGCCTGTTCCCCTGTACACACTCCGTGTTACCCTGTACCCACTCCGTGTACCCCTGTACCCGCTCCGTGTTCCACTGTACCTGCTGCCTGTTCCACTGTACCCACTGCCTATTCCCCTGTACCCACTCCGTGTACCCCTGTACCCGCTCCGTGTTCCTCTCCACCCGCTCAGTGTTCCCCGGCACAGGCTCCCTGTTCCAGCTTCGTGTTCCCCTATTCCCGCTCCCTGTTCCCCTGTTCCCACTCCGTTTTCCCCTGTACGCGGTCCGTGTTCCCCTGTTCCCGCTCCCTGTTCCTCTGTTCCCGCTTCGTGTTCCCCTGTTCCCGCTCCGTGTTCCCCTGTTTCCGCTCCGTGTTCCGCTGTACCCGCTGCCTGTTCCCCTGTACACACTCCGTGTTCCCCTGTACCCGCTCCGTGTACCCCTGTACCCGCTCCGTGTTCCACTGTACCCGCTGCCTGTTCCACTGTACCCGCTGCCTGTTCCCCTGCACCCACTCCGTGTACCCCTTACCCGCTCCTTGTTCCTCTCTACCCGCTCCGTGTTCCCCGGCACAGGCTCCCTGTTCCAGCTTCGTGTTCCCCTATTCCCGCTCCCTGTTCCCCTGTTCCCACTCCGTTTTCCCCTGTACCCGGTCCGTGTTCCCCTGTTCCCGCTCCCTGTTCCTCTGTTCCCGCTTCGTGTTCCCATGTTCCCACTCCGTTTTCCACTGTTCCCGCTCCGTGTTCCTCTGTTCCCGCTTCGTGTTCCACTGTTCCCGCTCCGTGTTCCCCTGTTCCCGCTCCGTGTTCCTCTGTACCCGCTCCGTGTTCCCCTGATTCCCTGTACCCGCTTGCTGATTCCCTGTACATGCTCCGTGTTCCCCTGTACCCGCTCTGTGTTCCGCTGTACTCGTTCCCTGTTCCTCTGTTCCCGCTCCTTGTTGCCCTGTTCCCGCTCCTTGTTGCCCTGTTCCCGCTCCGTGTTCCTCTGTTCCCGCTCCGTGTTACCCTGTTCCCGCTCCGTGTTCCCCTGTTCCCGCTCCGTGTTCCCCTGTTCCCGCTCCGTGTTCCGCTGTACCTGCTGCCTGTTCCCCTGTACCCACTCCGTGTTCCCCTGTACCCGCACCGTGTTCCTCTGTACTCACTCCGTGTTCCGCTGCACAGGCTCCCTGTTCCCCTGTTCCCGCACCGTGTTCCGCTATTCCCGCTACGTGTTCCCCTGTTCCCGCTCCATTTTCACCTGTACCCGCTCCCTGTTCCCCTGTACCCACACCATGTTACCCTGTACCCACTCCTTGTTGCCTTGTTCCCGCTCCATGTTCCCCTGTTCCCGCTCCGTGTTCCTCTGTTCCCGCTCCCTGTTCCCCTGTACCCACTCCGTGTACCCCTTACCCGCTCCTTGTTCCTCTCTACCCGCTCCGTGTTCCCCGGCACAGGCTCCCTGTTCCAGCTTCGTGTTCCCCTATTCCCGCTCCCTGTTCCCCTGTTCCCACTCCGTTTTCCCCTGTACCCGGTCCGTGTTCCCCTGTTCCCGCTCCCTGTTCCTCTGTTCCCGCTTCGTGTTCCCATGTTCCCACTCCGTTTTCCACTGTTCCCGCTCCGTGTTCCTCTGTTCCCGCTTCGTGTTCCACTGTTCCCGCTCCGTGTTCCTCTGTTCCCGCTTCGTGTTCCCCTGTTTCCGCTCCGTGTTCCCCTGTTTCCGCTCCGAGTTCCGCTGTACCCGCTGCCTGTTCCCCTGTACCCACTCCGTGTTCCCCTGTACCCGCACCGTGTTCCTCTGTACCCGCTCCATGTTCCCCTGTTCCCGCTCCGTGTTGCCCTGTTCCAGCTGCCTGTTCCCCTGTACCCGCTTCCTGTTCCCTTGTACCCGCTTCCTGTTCCCTTGTACCCGCTCCCTGTTCCCCTGTACATGCTACGTATTCCCCTATACACGCTCCCTGTTCTCCTGTTCCCGCTCCCTGTTGCCCTGTTCCCGCTCCTTGTTGCCCTGTTCCCGCTCCGTGTTCCTCTGTTCCCGCTCCGTGTTACCCTGTTCCCACTCCGTGTTCCCCTGTAACCGCTCCGTGTTCCACTGTACCTGCTCCATGTTACCCTGTACCCACTCCTTGTTGCCCTGTTCCCGCTCCGTGTTCCCCTGTACCCGCTCCGTGTTCCCCTGTTCCCGCTCCGTGTTCCTCTGTACCCGCTCCGTGTTCCCCTGATTCCCTGTACCCGCTTCCTGATTCCCTGTACCCGCTCTGTGTTCCGCTGTACTCGTTCCCTGTTCCCCTGTTTCCGCTCCGTTCCCCTGTTCCCGCTCCGTTTTCCCCTGTTCCCGCTCCGTGTTCCCCTGTTCCCGCTTCGTGTCCCCCTGTTCCCGCTCCGTGTTCCCCTGTTCCCGCTCCGTGTTCCCCTGTACCAGCTGCCTGTTCCCCTGTACACGCTTCCTGTTCCCCTGTACCCGCTCCCTGTTGCCCTGTACATGCTACGTATTCCCCTATAACAGCTCCCTGTTCTCCTGTTCCCGCTCCTTGTTGCCCTGTTCCCGCTCCGTGTTCCTCTGTTCCCGCTCCATGTTACCCTGTACCCGCTCCGTGTTCCCCTGTACCCGCTCTGTGTTCCCCTGTTCCCGCTCTGTGTTCCTCTGTACCCGCTCCGTGTTCCCCTGATTCCCTGTACCCGCTTCCTGATTCCCTGTACATGCTCCGTGTTCCCCTGTACCCGCTCTGTGTTCTGCTGTACTCGTTCCCTGTACCCCTGTTTCCGCTCCGTTCCCCTGTTCCCGCTCCTTTTTCCCCTGTTCCCGCTCCGTGTTCCTCTGTTCCCGCTCCGTGTTCCCCTGTTCCCGCTCCGTGTTCCCCTGTTTCCGCTCCGTGTTCCGCTGTACCCGCTGCCTGTTCCCCTGTACACACTCCGTGTTCCCCTGTACCCGCTCCGGGTACCCCTGTACCCGCTCCGTGTTCCACTGTACCCGCTGCCTGTTCCACTGTACCCGCTGCCTGTTCCCCTGTACCCACTCCGTGTACCCCTGTACCCGCTCCGTGTTCCTCTCTAACCGCTCCGTGTTCCCCGGCACAGGCTCCCTGTTCCAGCTTCGTGTTCCCCTATTCCCGCTCCCTGTTCCCCTGTTCCCACTCCGTTTTCCCCAGTACCCGGTCCGTGTTCCCCTGTTCCCGCTCCCTGTTCCTCTGTTCCCGCTTCGTGTTCCCATGTTCCCACTCCGTTTTCCACTGTTCCCGCTCCGTGTTCCTCTGTTCCCGCTTCGTGTTCCACTGTTCCCGCTCCGTGTTCCTCTGTTCCCGCTTCGTGTTCCCCTGTTCCCGCTCCGTGTTCCTCTGTACCCGCTCCGTGTTCCCGTGATTCCCTGTACCCGCTTCCTGATTCCCTGTACATGCTCCGTGTTCCCCTGTACCCGCTCTGTGTTCCGCTGTACTCGTTCCCTGTTCCTCTGTTCCCGCTCCTTGTTGCCCTGTTCCCGCTCCTTGTTGCCCTGTTCCCGCTCCGTGTTCCTCTGTTCCCGCTCCGTGTTACCCTGTTCCCGCTCCGTGTTTCCCTGTTCCCGCTCCGTGTTCCCCTGTTCCCGCTCCGTGTTCCGCTGTACCTGCTGCCTGTTCCCCTGTACCCACTCCGTGTTCCCCTGTACCCGCACCGTGTTCCTCTGTACCCACTCCGTGTTTCGCTGCACAGGCTCCCTGTTCCCCTGTTCCCGCACCGTGTTCCGCTATTCCCGCTCCGTGTTCCCCTGTTCCCGCTCCATTTTCACCTGTACCCGCTCCCTGTTTCCCTGTACCCACACCATGTTACCCTGTACCCACTCCTTGTTGCCTTGTTCCCGCTCCATGTTCCCCTGTTCCCGCTCTGTGTTCCTCTGTTCCCGCTCCGTGTTCCTCTGTTCCCGCTCCGTGTTATCCTGTTCCCGCTCCGTGTTCCCCTGTACCCGCTCCGTGTTCCCCTGTACCCGCTCCATGTTCCTCTGTTCCCGCTCCGTGTTGCCCTGTACCAGCTGCCTGTTCCCCTGTACCCGCTTCCTGTTCCCTTGTACCCGCTTCCTGTTCCCTTGTACCCGCTCCCTGTTCCCCTGTACATGCTACATATTCCCCTATACACGCTCCCTGTTCTCCTGTTCCCGCTCCTTGTTGCCCTGTTCCCGCTCCTTGTTGCCCTGTTCCCGCTCCTTGTTGCCCTGTTCCCGCTCCGTGTTCCTCTGTTCCCGCTCCGTGTTACCCTGTTCCCGCTCCGTGTTCCCCTGTAACCGCTCCGTGTTCCACTGTACCTGCTCCATGTTACCCTGTACCCACTCCTTGTTGCCCTGTTCCCGCTCCGTGTTCCCCTGTACCCGCTCCGTGTTCCCCTGTTCCCGCTCCGTGTTCCTCTGTACCCGCTCCGTGTTCCCCTGATTCCCTGTACCCACTTCCTGATTCCCTGTACATGCTCCGTGTTCCCCTGTACCCGCTCTGTGTTCTGCTGTACTCGTTCCCTGTACCCCTGTTTCCGCTCCGTTCCCCTGTTCCCGCTCCGTTTTCCCCTGTTCCCGCTCCGTGTTCCTCTGTTCCCGCTCCGTGTTCCCCTGTTCCCGCTCCGTGTTCCTCTGTTCCCGCTCCGTGTTCCCCTGTTCCCGCTCCGTGTTCCTCTGTTCCCGCTTCGTGTTCCCCTGTTCCCGCTCCGTGTTCCCCTGTTTCCGCTCCGTGTTCCACTGTACCCGCTGCCTGTTCCCCTGTACACACTCCGTGTTACCCTGTACCCACTCCGTGTACCCCTGTACCCGCTCCGTGTTCCACTGTACCCGCTGCCTGTTCCACTGTACCCACTGCCTATTCCCCTGTACCCACTCCGTGTACCCCTGTAACCGCTCCGTGTTCCTCTCCACCCGCTCAGTGTTCCCCGGCACAGGCTCCCTGTTCCAGCTTCGTGTTCCCCTATTCCCGCTCCCTGTTCCCCTGTTCCCACTCCGTTTTCCCCTGTACGCGGTCCGTGTTCCCCTGTTCCCGCTCCCTGTTCCTCTGTTCCCGCTTCGTGTTCCCCTGTTCCCGCTCCGTGTTCCCCTGTTTCCGCTCCGTGTTCCGCTGTACCCGCTGCCTGTTCCCCTGTACACACTCCGTGTTCCCCTGTACCCGCTCCGTGTACCCTGTACCCGCTCCGTGTTCCACTGTACCCGCTGCCTGTTCCACTGTACCCGCTGCCTGTTCCCCTGCACCCACTCCGTGTACCCCTTACCCGCTCCTTGTTCCTCTCTACCCGCTCCGTGTTCCCCGGCACAGGCTCCCTGTTCCAGCTTCGTGTTCCCCTATTCCCGCTCCCTGTTCCCCTGTTCCCACTCCGTTTTCCCCTGTACCCGGTCCGTGTTCCCCTGTTCCCGCTCCCTGTTCCTCTGTTCCCGCTTCGTGTTCCCATGTTCCCACTCCGTTTTCCACTGTTCCCGCTCCGTGTTCCTCTGTTCCCGCTTCGTGTTCCACTGTTCCCGCTCCGTGTTCCCCTGTTCCCGCTCCGTGTTCCTCTGTACCCGCTCCGTGTTCCCCTGATTCCCTGTACCCGCTTGCTGATTCCCTGTACATGCTCCGTGTTCCCCTGTACCCGCTCTGTGTTCCGCTGTACTCGTTCCCTGTTCCTCTGTTCCCGCTCCTTGTTGCCCTGTTCCCGCTCCTTGTTGCCCTGTTCCCGCTCCGTGTTCCTCTGTTCCCGCTCCGTGTTACCCTGTTCCCGCTCCGTGTTTCCCTGTTCCCGCTCCGTGTTCCCCTGTTCCCGCTCCGTGTTCCCCTGTTCCCGCTCCGTGTTCCGCTGTACCTGCTGCCTGTTCCCCTGTACCCACTCCGTGTTCCCCTGTACCCGCACCGTGTTCCTCTGTACTCACTCCGTGTTCCGCTGCACAGGCTCCCTGTTCCCCTGTTCCCGCACCGTGTTCCGCTATTCCCGCTACGTGTTCCCCTGTTCCCGCTCCATTTTCACCTGTACCCGCTCCCTGTTCCCCTGTACCCACACCATGTTACCCTGTACCCACTCCTTGTTGCCTTGTTCCCGCTCCATGTTCCCCTGTTCCCGCTCCGTGTTCCTCTGTTCCCGCTCCCTGTTCCCCTGTACCCACTCCGTGTACCCCTTACCCGCTCCTTGTTCCTCTCTACCCGCTCCGTGTTCCCCGGCACAGGCTCCCTGTTCCAGCTTCGTGTTCCCCTATTCCCGCTCCCTGTTCCCCTGTTCCCACTCCGTTTTCCCCTGTACCCGGTCCGTGTTCCCCTGTTCCCGCTCCCTGTTCCTCTGTTCCCGCTTCGTGTTCCCATGTTCCCACTCCGTTTTCCACTGTTCCCGCTCCGTGTTCCTCTGTTCCCGCTTCGTGTTCCACTGTTCCCGCTCCGTGTTCCTCTGTTCCCGCTTCGTGTTCCCCTGTTCCCGCTCCGTGTTCCTCTGTACCCGCTCCGTGTTCCCCTGATTCCCTGTACCCGCTTGCTGATTCCCTGTACATGCTCCGTGTTCCCCTGTACCCGCTCTGTGTTCCGCTGTACTCGTTCCCTGTTCCTCTGTTCCCGCTCCTTGTTGCCCTGTTCCCGCTCCTTGTTGCCCTGTTCCCGCTCCGTGTTCCTCTGTTCCCGCTCCGTGTTACCCTGTTCCCGCTCCGTGTTTCCCTGTTCCCGCTCCGTGTTCCCCTGTTCCCGCTCCGTGTTCCGCTGTACCTGCTGCCTGTTCCCCTGTACCCACTCCGTGTTCCCCTGTACCCGCACCGTGTTCCTCTGTACCCACTCCGTGTTCCGCTGCACAGGCTCCCTGTTCCCCTGTTCCCGCACCGTGTTCCGCTATTCCCGCTACGTGTTCCCCTGTTCCCGCTCCATTTTCACCTGTACCCGCTCCCTGTTCCCCTGTACCCACACCATGTTACCCTGTACCCACTCCTTGTTGCCTTGTTCCCGCTCCATGTTCCCCTGTTCCCGCTCCGTGTTCCTCTGTTCCCGCTCCGTGTTCCTCTGTTCCCGCTCCGTGTTCCTCTGTTCCCGCTCCGTGTTCCCCTGTACCCGCTCCGTGTTCCCCTGTACCCGCACCATGTTCCCCTGTTCCCGCTCCGTGTTGCCCTGTACCAGCTGCCTGTTCCCCTGTACCCGTTTCCTGTTCCCTTGTACCCGCTTCCTGTTCCCTTGTACCCGCTCCCTGTTCCCCTGTACATGCTACGTATTCCCCTATACACGCTCCCTGTTCTCCTGTTCCCGCTCCTTGTTGCCCTGTTCCCGCTCCTTGTTGCCCTGTTCCCGCTCCGTGTTCCTCTGTTCCCGCTCCGTGTTACCCTGTTCCCGCTCCGTGTTCCCCTGTAACCGCTCCGTGTTCCACTGTACCTGCTCCATGTTACCCTGTACCCACTCCTTGTTGCCCTGTACCCGCTCCGTGTTCCCCTGTACCCGCTCCGTGTTCCCCTGATTCCCTGTACCCGCTTCCTGATTCCCTGTACATGCTCCGTGTTCCCCTGTACCCGCTCTGTGTTCCGCTGTACTCGTTCCCTGTTCCCCTGTTTCTGCTCCGTTCCCCTGTTCCCGCTCCATTTTCCCCTGTTCCCGCTCCGTGTTCCTCTGTTCCCGCTCCGTGTTCCCCTGTTCCCGCTCCGTTCCTCTGTTCCCGCTTCGTGTTCCACTGTTCCCGCTCCGTGTTCCTCTGCTCCCGCTTCGTGTTCCCCTGTTTCCGCTCCGTGTTCCCCTGTTTCCGCTCCGAGTTCCGCTGTACCCGCTGCCTGTTCCCCTGTACCCACTCCGTGTTCCCCTGTACCCGCTCCGTGTTCCTCTGTACCCGCTCCGTGTTCCCCTATTCCCGCTCCATGTTACCCTGTTCCCGCTCTGTGTTCCCCTGTACCCGCTCCGTGTTCCCCTGTTCCCGCTCCGTGTTGCCCTGTACCAGCTGCCTGTTCCCTTGTACCTGCTTCCTGTTCCCCTGTACCCGCTCCCTGTTCCCGTGCACATGCTCCGTATTCCCCTGTACCCGCTCCGTGTTCCCCTGTTCCCGCTCCGTGTTCCTCTGTACCCGCTCCGTGTTCCCCTGATTCCCTGTACCCACTTCCTGATTCCCTGTACATGCTCCGTGTTCCCCTGTACCCGCTCTGTGTTCTGCTGTACTCGTTCCCTGTACCCCTGTTTCCGCTCCGTTCCCCTGTTCCCGCTCCGTTTTCCCCTGTTCCCGCTCCGTGTTCCTCTGTTCCCGCTCCGTGTTCCCCTGTTCCCGCTCCGTGTTCCTCTGTTCCCGCTCCGTGTTCCCCTGTTCCCGCTCCGTGTTCCTCTGTTCCCGCTTCGTGTTCCCCTGTTCCCGCTCCGTGTTCCCCATTTCCGCTCCGTGTTCCACTGTACCCGCTGCCTGTTCCCCTGTACACACTCCGTGTTACCCTGTACCCACTCCGTGTACCCCTGTACCCGCTCCGTGTTCCACTGTACCCGCTGCCTGTTCCACTGTACCCACTGCGTATTCCCCTGTACCCACTCCGTGTACCCCTGTACCCGCTCCGTGTTCCTCTCCACCCGCTCAGTGTTCCCCGGCACAGGCTCCCTGTTCCAGCTTCGTGTTCCCCTATTCCCGCTCCCTGTTCCCCTGTTCCCACTCCGTTTTCCCCTGTACGCGGTCCGTGTTCCCCTGTTCCCGCTCCCTGTTCCTCTGTTCCCGCTTCGTGTTCCCCTGTTCCCGCTCCGTGTTCCCCTGTTTCCGCTCCGTGTTCCGCTGTACCCGCTGCCTGTTCCCCTGTACACACTCCGTGTTCCCCTGTACCCGCTCCGTGTACCCCTGTACCCGCTCCGTGTTCCACTGTACCCGCTGCCTGTTCCACTGTACCCGCTGCCTGTTCCCCTGCACCCACTCCGTGTACCCCTTACCCGCTCCTTGTTCCTCTCTACCCGCTCCGTGTTCCCCGGCACAGGCTCCCTGTTCCAGCTTCGTGTTCCCCTATTCCCGCTCCCTGTTCCCCTGTTCCCACTCCGTTTTCCCCTGTACCCGGTCCGTGTTCCCCTGTTCCCGCTCCCTGTTCCTCTGTTCCCGCTTCGTGTTCCCATGTTCCCACTCCGTTTTCCACTGTTCCCGCTCCGTGTTCCTCTGTTCCCGCTTCGTGTTCCACTGTTCCCGCTCCGTGTTCCCCTGTTCCCGCTCCGTGTTCCTCTGTACCCGCTCCGTGTTCCCCTGATTCCCTGTACCCGCTTGCTGATTCCCTGTACATGCTCCGTGTTCCCCTGTACCCGCTCTGTGTTCCGCTGTACTCGTTCCCTGTTCCTCTGTTCCCGCTCCTTGTTGCCCTGTTCCCGCTCCTTGTTGCCCTGTTCCCGCTCCGTGTTCCTCTGTTCCCGCTCCGTGTTACCCTGTTCCCGCTCCGTGTTTCCCTGTTCCCGCTCCGTGTTCCCCTGTTCCCGCTCCGTGTTCCCCTGTTCCCGCTCCGTGTTCCGCTGTACCTGCTGCCTGTTCCCCTGTACCCACTCCGTGTTCCCCTGTACCCGCACCGTGTTCCTCTGTACTCACTCCGTGTTCCGCTGCACAGGCTCCCTGTTCCCCTGTTCCCGCACCGTGTTCCGCTATTCCCGCTACGTGTTCCCCTGTTCCCGCTCCATTTTCACCTGTACCCGCTCCCTGTTCCCCTGTACCCACACCATGTTACCCTGTACCCACTCCTTGTTGCCTTGTTCCCGCTCCATGTTCCCCTGTTCCCGCTCCGTGTTCCTCTGTTCCCGCTCCCTGTTCCCCTGTACCCACTCCGTGTACCCCTTACCCGCTCCTTGTTCCTCTCTACCCGCTCCGTGTTCCCCGGCACAGGCTCCCTGTTCCAGCTTCGTGTTCCCCTATTCCCGCTCCCTGTTCCCCTGTTCCCACTCCGTTTTCCCCTGTACCCGGTCCGTGTTCCCCTGTTCCCGCTCCCTGTTCCTCTGTTCCCGCTTCGTGTTCCCATGTTCCCACTCCGTTTTCCACTGTTCCCGCTCCGTGTTCCTCTGTTCCCGCTTCGTGTTCCACTGTTCCCGCTCCATGTTCCTCTGTTCCCGCTTCGTGTTCCCCTGTTCCCGCTCCGTGTTCCTCTGTACCCGCTCCGTGTTCCCCTGATTCCCTGTACCCGCTTGCTGATTCCCTGTACATGCTCCGTGTTCCCCTGTACCCGCTCTGTGTTCCGCTGTACTCGTTCCCTGTTCCTCTGTTCCCGCTCCTTGTTGCCCTGTTCCCGCTCCTTGTTGCCCTGTTCCCGCTCCGTGTTCCTCTGTTCCCGCTCCGTGTTACCCTGTTCCCGCTCCGTGTTTCCCTGTTCCCGCTCCGTGTTCCCCTGTTCCCGCTCCGTGTTCCCCTGTTCCCGCTCCGTGTTCCGCTGTACCTGCTGCCTGTTCCCCTGTACCCACTCCGTGTTCCCCTGTACCCGCACCGTGTTCCTCTGTACCCACTCCGTGTTCCGCTGCACAGGCTCCCTGTTCCCCTGTTCCCGCACCGTGTTCCGCTATTCCCGCTACGTGTTCCCCTGTTCCCGCTCCATTTTCACCTGTACCCGCTCCCTGTTCCCCTGTACCCACACCATGTTACCCTGTACCCACTCCTTGTTGCCTTGTTCCCGCTCCATGTTCCCCTGTTCCCGCTCCGTGTTCCTCTGTTCCCGCTCCGTGTTCCTCTGTTCCCGCTCCGTGTTCCCCTGTACCCGCTCCGTGTTCCCCTGTACCCGCACCATGTTCCCCTGTTCCCGCTCCGTGTTGCCCTGTACCAGCTGCCTGTTCCCCTGTACCCATTTCCTGTTCCCTTGTACCCGCTTCCTGTTCCCTTGTACCCGCTCCCTGTTCCCCTGTACATGCTACGTATTCCCCTATACACGCTCCCTGTTCTCCTGTTCCCGCTCCTTGTTGCCCTGTTCCCGCTCCTTGTTGCCCTGTTCCCGCTCCGTGTTCCTCTGTTCCCGCTCCGTGTTACCCTGTTCCCGCTCCGTGTTCCCCTGTAACCGCTCCGTGTTCCACTGTACCTGCTCCATGTTACCCTGTACCCACTCCTTGTTGCCCTGTACCCGCTCCGTGTTCCCCTGTACCCGCTCCGTGTTCCCCTGATTCCCTGTACCCGCTTCCTGATTCCCTGTACATGCTCCGTGTTCCCCTGTACCCGCTCTGTGTTCCGCTGTACTCGTTCCCTGTTCCCCTGTTTCTGCTCCGTTCCCCTGTTCCCGCTCCATTTTCCCCTGTTCCCGCTCCGTGTTCCTCTGTTCCCGCTCCGTGTTCCCCTGTTCCCGCTCCGTTCCTCTGTTCCCGCTTCGTGTTCCACTGTTCCCGCTCCGTGTTCCTCTGCTCCCGCTTCGTGTTCCCCTGTTTCCGCTCCGTGTTCCCCTGTTTCCGCTCCGAGTTCCGCTGTACCCGCTGCCTGTTCCCCTGTACCCACTCCGTGTTCCCCTGTACCCGCTCCGTGTTCCTCTGTACCCGCTCCGTGTTCCCCTATTCCCGCTCCATGTTACCCTGTTCCCGCTCTGTGTTCCCCTGTACCCGCTCCGTGTTCCCCTGTTCCCGCTCCGTGTTGCCCTGTACCTGTTCCGTGTTCCTCTGTTCCCGCTCCGTGTTCCCCTGTTCCCACTCCGTGTTCCTCTGTACCCGTTCCGTGTTGCCCTATACCAGCTCCCTGTTCCCCTGTACCCGCTCCCTGTTCCCCTGTTCCCGCTCCCTCTTCCCCTGTACATGCTCCGTATTCCCCTATACCCGTTTCCTGTTCCCCTGTACCCGCTCCCTGTTCCCCTGTACCCGCTCCCTGTTCCCCAGTACCTGATCCCTGTTCTCCTGTACCCGCTCCCTGATCCCCATTCCCCTGTACTCGCTCCCTGATCCCCTGTTCGCTCCGTGTTCCCCAGTCCCCGCTCCGTGTTCCCCTGAAACCGTTCCGTGTTCCTCTGTACCCGCTCCGTGTTGCCCTGTACCAGCTCCCTGTTCCCCTGTACCCGCTCCCTGTTCCCCTGTACCCGCTTCCTGTTCCCCTGTACATGCTCCGTGTTACCCTGTACCCTCTCCGTGATATCCCGTACCCGCTCCGTGCACCCCCGTACCCGTTCTGTGTTCCCCCTATCCGCTTCGTGTTCCTGCTCCCTTTTCCACTGTATTCGCTGCCTGTTCCCCTGCACCCGCTCCCTGTTCCCTCTTCCCGCTCCGTGTTCCCCTGTACCCGCTCCGTGTTCCACTGTACCCGCTGCCTGTTCCGCTGTACCCGCTGCCTGTTCCCCTGTGCCCACTCCGTGTACCCCTGTACCCGCTCCGTGTTCCTCTCTACCCGCTCCGTGTTCCCCGGCACAGGCTCCCTGTTCCAGCTTTGTGTTCCCCTACTCCCGCTCCCTGTTCCCCTGTTCCCACTCCGTTTTCCCCTGTACCCGGTCCGTGTTCCCCGTTCCCGCTCCCTGTTCCTCAGTTCCCGCTTCGTGTTCCCATGTTCCCACTCCGTTTTCCACTGTTCCCGCTCCGTGTTCCTCTGTACCCGCTCCGTGTTGCCCTGTACCCGCTCCCTGTTCCTCTGTTCCCGCTCCGTGTTCCTCTGTTCCCGCTCCGTGTTCCCCTGTACCCGCTCCGTGTTCCCCTGTACCCGCTCCGTGTTCCACTGTACCCACTCCTTGTTGCCCTGTTCCCGCTCCGTGTTCCCCTGTACCCGCTCCGTGTTCCCCTGTTCCCGCTCTGTGTTCCTCTGTACCCGCTCCGTGTTCCCTGTACCCGCTTCCTGATTCCCTGTACATGCTCCGTGTTCCCCTGTACCCGCTCTGTGTTCCGCTGTACCCGTTCCCTGTACCCCTGTTTCCGCTCCGTTCCCCTGTTCCCGCTCCGTTTTCCTCTGTTCCCGCTCCCTGTTCCCCTGTACCCGCTCCCTGTTCCCCAGTACCTGATCCCTGTTCTCCTGTACCCGCTCCCTGATCCCCATTCCCCTGTACTCGCTCCCTGATCCCCTGTTCGCTCCGTGTTCCCCAGTCCCCGCTCCGTGTTCCCCTGAAACCGTTCCGTGTTCCTCTGTACCCGCTCCGTGTTGCCCTGTACCAGCTCCCTGTTCCCCTGTACCCGCTCCCTGTTCCCCTGTACCCGCTTCCTGTTCCCCTGTACATGCTCCGTGTTACCCTGTACCCTCTCCGTGATATCCCGTACCCGCTCCGTGCACCCCCGTACCCGTTCTGTGTTCGCCCTATCCGCTTCGTGTTCCTGCTCCCTTTTCCACTGTATTCGCTGCCTGTTCCCCTGCACCCGCTCCCTGTTCCCTCTTCCCGCTCCGTGTTCCCCTGTACCCGCTCCGTGTTCCACTGTACCCGCTGCCTGTTCCGCTGTACCCGCTGCCTGTTCCCCTGTGCCCACTCCGTGTACCCCTGTACCCGCTCCGTGTTCCTCTCTACCCGCTCCGTGTTCCCCGGCACAGGCTCCCTGTTCCAGCTTCGTGTTCCCCTACTCCCGCTCCCTGTTCCCCTGTTCCCACTCCGTTTTCCCCTGTACCCGGTCCGTGTTCCCCGTTCCCGCTCCCTGTTCCTCTGTTCCCGCTTCGTGTTCCCATGTTCCCACTCCGTTTTCCACTGTTCCCGCTCCGTGTTCCTCTGCACCCGCTCCGTGTTGCCCTGTACCCGCTCCCTGTTCCTCTGTTCCCGCTCCGTGTTCCTCTGTTCCCGCTCCGTGTTCCCCTGTACCCGCTCCGTGTTCCCCTGTACCCGCTCCGTGTTCCACTGTACCCACTCCTTGTTGCCCTGTTCCCGCTCCGTGTTCCCCTGTACCCGCTCCGTGTTCCCCTGTTCCCGCTCTGTGTTCCTCTGTACCCGCTCCGTGTTCCCTGTACCCGCTTCCTGATTCCCTGTACATGCTCCGTGTTCCCCTGTACCCGCTCTGTGTTCCGCTGTACTCGTTCCCTGTACCCCTGTTTCCGCTCCGTTCCCCTGTTCCCGCTCCGTTTTCCTCTGTTCCCGCTCCGTGTTCCCCTGTTCCCGCTCCGTGTTCCTCTGTTCCCGCTCCGTGTTCCCCTGTTCCCGCTCCGTGTTCCTCTGTTCCCGCTTCGTGTTCCCCTGTTCCCGCTCCGTGTTCCCCTGTTTCCGCTCCGTGTTCCGCTGTACCCGCTGCCTGTTCCCCTGTACACACTCCGTGTTCCCCTGTACCCGCTCCGTGTTCCTCTGTACCTGCTCCGTGTTCGGCTGCACAGGCTCCCTGTTCCCCTGTTCCCGCTCAGTGTTCCCCTGTTTCCGCTCCGTGTTCCGCTGTACCCGCTGCCTGTTCCCCTGTACACACTCCGTGTTCCCCTGTACCCGCTCCGTGTACCCCTGTACCCGCTCCGTGTTCCACTGTACCCGCTGCCTGTTCCACTGTACCCGCTGCCTGTTCCCCTGTACCCACTCCGTGTACCCCTTACCCGCTCCTTGTTCCTCTCTACCCGCTCCGTGTTCCCCGGCACAGGCTCCCTGTTCCAGCTTCGTGTTCCCCTATTCCCGCTCCCTGTTCCCCTGTTCCCACTCCGTTTTCCCCTTTACCCGGTCCGTGTTCCCCTGTTCCCGCTCCCTGTTCCTCTGTTCCCGCTTCGTGTTCCCATGTTCCCACTCCGTTTTCCACTGTTCCCGCTCCGTGTTCCTCTGTTCCCGCTTCGTGTTCCACTGTTCAAGCTCCGTGTTCCTCTGTTCCCGCTTCGTGTTCCCCTGTTCCCGCTCCGTGTTCCTCTGTACCCGCTCCGTGTTCCCCTGATTCCCTGTACCCGCTTGCTGATTCCCTGTACATGCTCCGTGTTCCCCTGTACCCGCTCTGTGTTCCGCTGTACTCGTTCCCTGTTCCTCTGTTCCCGCTCCTTGTTGCCCTGTTCCCGCTCCTTGTTGCCCTGTTCCCGCTCCGTGTTCCTCTGTTCCCGCTCCGTGTTCCTCTGTTCCCGCTCCGTGTTTCCCTGTTCCCGCTCCGTGTTTCCCTGTTCCCGCTCCGTGTTCCCCTGTTCCCGCTCCGTGTTCCCCTGTTCCCGCTCCGTGTTCCGCTGTACCTGCTGCCTTTTCCCCTGTACCCACTCCGTGTTCCCCTGTACCCGCACCGTGTTCCTCTGTACCCACTCCGTGTTCCGCTGCACAGGCTCCCTGTTCCCCTGTTCCCGCACCGTGTTCCGCTATTCCCGCTACGTGTTCCCCTGTTCCCGCTCCATTTTCACCTGTACCCGCTCCCTGTTCCCCTGTACCCACACCATGTTACCCTGTACCCACTCCTTGTTGCCTTGTTCCCGCTCCATGTTCCCCTGTTCCCGCTCCGTGTTCCTCTGTTCCCGCTCCGTATTCCTCTGTTCCCGCTCCGTGTTCCCCTGTACCCGCTCCGTGTTCCCCTGTTCCCGCTCCGTGTTGCCCTGTACCAGCTGCCTGTTCCCCTGTACCCGCTTCCTGTTCCCTTGTACCCGCTTCCTGTTCCCTTGTACCCGCTCCCTGTTCCCCTGTACATGCTACGTATTCCCCTATACACGCTCCCTGTTCTCCTGTTCCCGCTCCTTGTTGCCCTGTTCCCGCTCCTTGTTGCCCTGTTCCCGCTCCGTGTTCCTCTGTTCCCGCTCCGTGTTACCCTGTTCCCGCTCCGTGTTCCCCTGTAACCGCTCCGTGTTCCACTGTACCTGCTCCATGTTACCCTGTACCCACTCTTTGTTGCCCTGTACCCGCTCCGTGTTCCCCTGTACCCGCTCCGTGTTCCCCTGTTCCCGCTCCGTGTTCCTCTGTACCCGCTCCGTGTTCCCCTGATTCCCTGTACCCGCTTCCTGATTCCCTGTACATGCTCCGTGTTCCCCTGTACCCGCTCTGTGTTCCGCTGTACTCGTTCCCTGTTCCCCTGTTTCTGCTCCGTTCCCCTGTTCCCGCTCCATTTTCCCCTGTTCCCGCTCCGTGTTCCCCTGTTCCCGCTCCGTGTTCCTCTGTTCCCGCTTTTTGTTCCACTGTTCCCGCTCCGTGTTCCTCTGCTCCCGCTTCGTGTTCCCCTGTTTCCGCTCCGTGTTCCCCTGTTTCCGCTCCGAGTTCCGCTGTACCCGCTGCCTGTTCCCCTGTACCCACTCCGTGTTCCCCTGTACCCGCTCCGTGTTCCTCTGTACCCGCTCCGTGTTCCCCTATTCCCGCTCCATGTTACCCTGTTCCCGCTCTGTGTTCCCCTGTACCCGCTCCGTGTTCCCCTGTTCCCGCTCCGTGTTGCCCTGTACCAGCTGCCTGTTCCCTTGTACCTGCTTCCTGTTCCCCTGTACCCGCTCCCTGTTCCCGTGCACATGCTCCGTATTCCCCTTAACACGCTCCCTGTTCTCCTGTTCCCGCTCCTTGTTGCCCTGTTCCTGTTCCGTGTTCCCCTCTTCCCACTCCGTGTTCCTCTGTACCCATTCCGTGTTGCCCTATACCAGCTCCCTGTTCCCCTGTACCCGCTCCCTGTTCCCCTGTACCCGCTCCCTCTTCCCCTGTACATGCTCCGTATTCCCCTATACCCGCTCCCTGTTCCCCTGTACCCGCTCCCTGTTCCCCTGTACCCGCTCCCTGTTCCCCTGTACCCGCTCCCTGTTCCCCAGTACCTGATCCCTGTTCTCCTGTACCCGCTCCCTGATCCCCATTCCCCTGTACTCGCTCCCTGATCCCCTGTTCGCTCCGTGTTCCCCAGTCCCCGCTCCGTGTTCCCCTGAAACCGTTCCGTGTTCCTCTGTACCCGCTCCGTGTTGCCCTGTACCAGCTCCCTGTTCCCCTGTACCCGCTCCCTGTTCCCCTGTACCCGCTTCCTGTTCCCCTGTACATGCTCCGTGTTACCCTGTACCCTCTCCGTGATATCCCGTACCCGCTCCGTGCACCCCCGTACCCGTTCTGTGTTCCCCCTATCCGCTTCGTGTTCCTGCTCCCTTTTCCACTGTATTCGCTGCCTGTTCCCCTGCACCCGCTCCCTGTTCCCTCTTCCCGCTCCGTGTTCCCCTGTACCCGCTCCGTGTTCCACTGTACCCGCTGCCTGTTCCGCTGTACCCGCTGCCTGTTCCCCTGTGCCCACTCCGTGTACCCCTGTACCCGCTCCGTGTTCCTCTCTACCCGCTCCGTGTTCCCCGGCACAGGCTCCCTGTTCCAGCTTCGTGTTCCCCTACTCCCGCTCCCTGTTCCCCTGTTCCCACTCCGTTTTCCCCTGTACCCGGTCCGTGTTCCCCGTTCCCGCTCCCTGTTCCTCTGTTCCCGCTTCGTGTTCCCATGTTCCCACTCCGTTTTCCACTGTTCCCGCTCCGTGTTCCTCTGTACCCGCTCCGTGTTGCCCTGTACCCGCTCCCTGTTCCTCTGTTCCCGCTCCGTGTTCCTCTGTACCCGCTCCGTGTTGCCCTGTACCCGCTCCGTGTTCCCCTGTACCCGCTCCGTGTTCCACTGTACCCACTCCTTGTTGCCCTGTTCCCGCTCCGTGTTCCCCTGTACCCGCTCCGTGTTCCCCTGTTCCCGCTCTGTGTTCCTCTGTACCCGCTCCGTGTTCCCTGTACCCGCTTCCTGATTCCCTGTACATGCTCCGTGTTCCCCTGTACGCGCTCTGTGTTCCGCTGTACTCGTTCCCTGTACCCCTGTTTCCGCTCCGTTCCCCTGTTCCCGCTCCGTTTTCCTCTGTTCCCGCTCCATGTTCCCCTGTTCCCGCTCCGTGTTCCTCTGTTCCCGCTCCGTGTTCCCCTGTTCCCGCTCCGTGTTCCTCTGTTCCCGCTTCGTGTTCCCCTGTTCCCGCTCCGTGTTCCCCTGTTTCCGCTCCGTGTTCCGCTGTACCCGCTGCCTGTTCCCCTGTACACACTCCGTGTTCCCCTGTACCCGCTCCGTGTTCCTCTGTACCTGCTCCGTGTTCGGCTGCACAGGCTCCCTGTTCCCCTGTTCCCGCTCCATGTTCCCCTGTTCGCGCTCCATTTTCACCTGTACCCGCTCCCTGTTCCCCTGTACCCGCACCATGTTACCCTGTACCCACTCCTTGTTGCCTTGTTCCGGCTCCATGTTCCCCTGTTCCCGCTCTGTGTTCCTCTGTTCCCGCTCCATGTTACCCTGTTCCTGCTCCGTGTTCCCCTGTACCCGCTCCGTGTTCCCCTGTTCCCGCTCCGTGTTGCCCTGTACCAGCTGCCTGTTCCCTTGTACCCGCTACCTGTTCCCCTGTACCCGCTCCCTGTTCCCGTGTACATGCTCCGTATTCCGCTGTACACGCTCCCTGTTCTCCTGTTCCCGCTCCTTGTTGCCCTGTTCCTGCTCCGTGTTCCTCTGTTCCCGCTCCGTGTTACCCTGTTCCCGCTCCGTGTTCCCCTGTTCCCGCTCCGTGTTCCTCTGTACCCGCTCCCTCTTCCCCTGTACATGCTCCGTATTCCCCTAAACCCGTTTCCTGTTCCCCTGTACCCGCTCCCTGTTCCCCTGTACACGCTCCCTGTTCCCCAGTACCTGATCCCTGTTCCCCTGTACCCGCTCCCTGATCCCCATTCCCCTGCACCCGCTCCCTGATCCCCTGTTCGCTCCGTGTTCCCCTGTTCCCGCTCCGTGTTCCCCTGTTCCCGCTCCGTGTTCCCCTGAAACCGTTCCGTGTTCCTCTGTACCCGCTCCGTGTTGCCCTGTACCAGCTCCCTGTTCCGCTGTACCTGCTCCCTGTTCCCCTGTACCCGCTTCCTGTTCCCCTGTACATGCTCCGTGTTACTCTGTACCCTCTCCGTGATATCCCGTACCCGCTCCGCGCTCCCCCGTACCCGTTCTGTGTTCCCCCTATCCGCTTCGTGTTCCTGCTCCCTTTTCCACTGTATTCGGTGCCTGTTCCCCTGCACCCGCTCCCTGTTCCTTCTTCCCGCTCCGTGTTCCCCTGTACCCGCTCCGTGTTCCACTGTACCCGCTGCCTGTTCCGTTGTACCCGCTGCCTGTTCCCCTGTACCCACTCCGTGTTCCCCTGTACCCGCTCCGTGTTCCTATCTACCCGCTCCGTGTTCAACGGCACTGGCTCCCTGTTCCCGCTTCGTGTTCCCCTATTCCCGCTCCGTGTTCCCCTGTACCCGCTCCGTGTTCCCCTGTTCCCGCTCCCTGTTCCTATGTTCCCACTTCGTGTTCCCATGTTCCCACTCCGTTTTCCACTGTTCCCGCTCCGTGTTCCTCTGTACCCGCTCCGTGTTGCCCTGTACCTGCTCCGTTTACCCTGTACCCACTCCGTGTTCCTCTGTTCCCGCTCCGTGTTCCCCTGTTCCTGCTCCGCGTTCGCCTGTTCCCGCTCCGTGTTCGCCTGTTCCCGCTCCGTGTTCCTCTGTACCCGCTCCGTGTTCCCCTGATTCCCTGTACCCGCTTCCTAATTCCCTGTACCCGCTCTGTGTTCCGCTGTACTCGTTCCCTGTTCCCCTGTTTCCGCTCCGTTCCCCTGTTCCCGCTCCGTTTTCCCCTGTTCCCGCTCCGTGTTCCCCTGTTCCCGCTTCGTGTCCCCCTGTTCCCGCTCCGTGTTCCCCTGTTCCCGCTCCGTGTTCCCCTGTACCAGCTGCCTGTTCCCCTGTACACGCTTCCTGTTCCCCTGTACCCGCTCCCTGTTCCCCTGTACATGCTACGTATTCCCCTATACACGCTCCCTGTTCTCCTGTTCCCGCTCCTTGTTGCCCTGTTCCCGCTCCTTGTTGCCCTGTTCCCGCTCCGTGTTCCTCTGTTCCCGCTCCGTGTTCCCCTGTACCCGCTCCTTGTTCCCCTGTACCCACTCCTTGTTGCCCTGTTCCCGCTCCGTGTTCCCCTGTACCCGCTCCGTGTTCCCCTGTTCCCGCTCTGTATTCCTCTGTACCCGCTCCGTGTTCCCCTGATTCCCTGTACCCGCTTCCTGATTCCCTGTACATGCTCCGTGTTCCCCTGTACCTGCTCTGTGTTCTGCTGTACTCGTTCCCTGTACCCCTGTTTCCGCTCCGTTCCCCTATTCCCGCTCCGTTTTCCTCTGTTCCCGCTCCGTGTTCCTCTGTTCCCGCTCCCTGTTCCCCTGTTCTCACTCCGTGTTCCTCTGTTCCCGCTTCGTGTTCCCCTGTTCCCGCTCCGTGTTCCCCTGTTTCCGCTCCGTGTTCCGCTGTACCCGCTGCCTGTTCCCTGTACACACTCCGTGTTCCCCTGTACCCGCTCCGTGTACCCCTGTACCCGCTCCGTGTTCCACTGTACCCGCTGCCTGTTCCACTGTACCCGCTGCCTGTTCCCCTGTACCCACTCCGTGTACCCCTGTACCTGCTCCGTGTTCCTCTCTACCCGCTCCGTGTTCCCCGGCACAGGCTCCCTGTTCCAGCTTCGTGTTCCCCTATTCCCGCTCCCTGTTCCCCTGTTCCCACTCCGTTTTCCCCTGTACCCGGTTCGTGTTCCCCTGTTCCCGCTCCCTGTTCCTCTGTTCCCGCTTCGTGTTCCCATGTTCCCACTCCGTTTTCCACTGTTCCCACTCCATGTTCCTCTGTACCCGCTCCGTGTTGCCCTGTACCTGCTCCGTTTACCCTGTACCCACTCCGTGTTCCTCTGTTCCCGCTCCGTGTTCCCCTGTTCCTGCTCCGCGTTCGCCTGTTTCCGCTCCGTGTTCCTCTGTACCTGCTCCGTGTTCCCCTGATTCCCTGTTCCCGCTTCCTGATTCCCTGTACCCGCTTTGTGTTCCGCTGTACTCGTTCCCTGTTCCCCTGTTTCCGCTCCGTTCCCCTGTTCCCGCTCCGTTTTCCCCTGTTCCCGCTCCGTGTTCCCCTGTTCCCGCTTCGTGTCCCCCTGTTCCCGCTCCGTGTTCCCCTGTTCCCGCTCCGTGTTCCCCTGTACCAGCTGCCTGTTCCCCTGTACACGCTTCCTGTTCCCCTGTACCCGCTCCCTGTTCCCCTGTACATGCTACGTATTCCCCTATACACGCTCCCTGTTCTCCTGTTCCCGCTCCTTGTTGCCCTGTTCCCGCTCCTTGTTGCCCTGTTCCCGCTCCGTCTTCCTCTGTTCCCGCTCCGTGTTCCCCTGTACCCGCTCCGTGTTCTACTGTACCCACTCCTTGTTGCCCTGTTCCCGCTCCGTGTTCCCCTGTTCCCGCTCCGTGTTCCCCTGTTCCCGCTCCGTGTTCCTCTGTACCCGCTCCGTGTTCCCCTGATTCCCTGTACCCGCTTCCTGATTCCCTGTACATGCTCCGTGTTCCACTGTACCCGCTCTGTGTTCTGCTGTACTCGTTCCGTGTTATCCTGTTCCCGCTCTGTGTTCCACTGTACTCGTTCCCTGTTCCCCTGTTTCCGCTCCGTTCCCCTGTTCCCGCTCCGTTTTCCCCTGTTCCCGCTCCGTGTTCCCCTGTTCCCGCTTCGTGTCCCCCTGTTCCCGCTCCGTGTTCCCCTGTTCCCGCTCCGTGTTCCCCTGTACCAGCTGCCTGTTCCCCTGTACACGCTTCCTGTTCCCCTGTACCCGCTCCCTGTTCCCCTGTACATGCTACGTATTCCCCTATACACGCTCCCTGTTCTCCTGTTCCCGCTCCTTGTTGCCCTGTTCCCGCTCCTTGTTGCCCTGTTCCCGCTCCGTGTTCCTCTGTTCCCGCTCCGTGTTCCCCTGTACCCGCTCCGTGTTCCCCTGTACCCGCTCCGTGTTCCACTGTACCCACTCCTTGTTGCCCTGTTCCCGCTCCGTGTTCCCCTGTTCCCGCTCCGTGTTCCTCTGTACCCGCTTCCTGATTCCCTGTACATGCTCCGTGTTCCCCTGTACCCGCTCTGTGTTCTGCTGTACTCGTTCCCTGTACCCCTGTTTCCGCTCCGGTCCCCTGTTCCCGCTCCGTTTTCCCCTGTTCCCGCTCCGTGTTCCTCTGTACCTGCTCCGTGTTGCCCTGTACCTGCTCCGTTTACCCTGTACCCACTCCGTGTTCCTCTGTTCCCACTCCGCGTTCCCCTGTTCCTGCTCCGCGTTCGCCTGTTCCCGCTCCGTGTTCCTCTGTACCCGCTCCGTGTTCCCCTGATTCCCTGTACCCGCTTCCTGATTCCCTGTACCCGCTCTGTGTTCCGCTGTACTCGTTCCCTGTTCCCCTGTTTCCGCTCTGTTCCCCTGTTCCCGCTCCGTTTTCCCCTGTTCCCGCTCCGTTTTCCCCTGTTCCCGCTCCGTTTTCCCCTGTTCCCGCTCCGTGTTACCCTGTTCCCGCTTCGTGTCCCCCTATTCCCGCTCCGTGTTCCCCTGTTCCCGCTCCGTATTCCGCTGTACCTGCTGCCTGTTCCCCTGTACCCACTCCGTGTTCCCCTGTACCCACTCCGTGTTCCCCTGTACCCGCACCGTGTTCCTCTGTACCCGCTCCATGTTCCGCTGCACTGGCTCCCTGTTCCCCTGTTCCCGCTCCGTGTTCCGCTATTCCCGCTCCGTGTTCCCCTGTTCCCGCTCCATTTTCACCTGTACACGCTCCCTGTTACCCTGCACCCACACCATGTTACCCTGTACCCACTCCTTGTTGCCCTGTTCCCGCTCCGTGTTCCCCTGTACCCGCTCCGTGTTCCCCTGTTCCCGCTCCGTGTTCCTCTGTACCCGCTCCGAGTTCCCCTGATTCCCTGTACCCGCTTCCTGATTCCCTGTACATGCTCCGTGTTCCCCTGTACCCGCTCTGTGTTCCGCTGTACTCGTTCCCTGTTCCCCTGTTTCTGCTCCGTTCCCCTGTTCCCGCTCCGTGTTCCTCTGTTCCCGCTCCGTGTTCCCCTGTTCCCGCTCCGTGTTCCTCTGTTCCCGCTTCGTGTTCCACTGTTCCCGCTCCGTGTTCCTCTGTTCCCGCTTCGTGTTCCCCTGTTTCCGCTCCGTGTTCCCCTGTTTCCGCTCCGAGTTCCGCTGTACCCGCTGCCTGTTCCCCTGTACCCACTCCGTGTTCCCCTGTACCCGCTCCGTGTTCCCCTATTCCCGCTCCATGTTACCCTGTTCCCGCTCTGTGTTCCCCTGTACCCGCTCCGTGTTGCCCTGTACCAGCTGCCTGTTCCCTTGTACCTGCTTCCTGTTCCCCTGTACCCGCTCCCTGTTCCCGTGCACATGCTCCGTATTCCCCTGTACACGCTCCCTGTTCTTCTGTTCCCGCTCCTTGTTGCCCTGTTCCTGTTCCGTGTTCCTCTGTTCCCGCTCCGTGTTACCCTGTTCCCGCTCCGTGTTCCCCTGTTCCCACTCCGTGTTCCTCTGTACCCGTTCCGTGTTGCCCTATACCAGCTCCCTGTTCCCCTGTACCCGCTCCCTGTTCCCCTGTACCCGCTCCCTCTTCCCCTGTACATGCTCCGTATTCCCCTATACCCGCTCCCTGTTCCCCTGTACCCGCTCCCTGTTCCCCTGTACCCGCTTCCTGTTCCCCTGTACATGCTCCGTGTTACCCTGTACCCTCTCCGTGATATCCCGTACCCGCTCCGTGCACCCCCGTACCCGTTCTGTGTTCCCCCTATCCGCTTCGTGTTCCTGCTCCCTTTTCCACTGTATTCGCTGCCTGTTCCCCTGCACCCGCTCCCTGTTCCCTCTTCCCGCTCCGTGTTCCCCTGTACCCGCTCCGTGTTCCACTGTACCCGCTGCCTGTTCCGCTGTACCCGCTGCCTGTTCCCCTGTACCCACTCCGTGTACCCCTGTACCCGCTCCGTGTTCCCCGGCACAGGCTCCCTGTTCCAGCTTCGTGTTCCCCTACTCCCGCTCCCTGTTCCCCTGTTCCCACTCCGTTTTCCCCTGTACCCGGTCCGTGTTCCCCGTTCCCGCTCCCTGTTCCTCTGTTCCCGCTTCGTGTTCCCATGTTCCCACTCCGTTTTCCACTGTTCCCGCTCCGTGTTCCTCTGTACCCGCTCCGTGTTGCCCTGTACCCGCTCCGTGTTCCTCTGTTCCCGCTCCGTGTTCCTCTGTTCCCGCTCCGTGTTCCCCTGTACCCGCTCCGTGTTCCCCTGTACCCGCTCCGTGTTCCACTGTACCCACTCCTTGTTGCCCTGTTCCCGCTCCGTGTTCCCCTGTACCCGCTCCGTGTTCCCCTGTTCCCGCTCTGTGTTCCTCTGTACCCGCTCCGTGTTCCCTGTACCCGCTTCCTGATTCCCTGTACATGCTCCGTGTTCCCCTGTACCCGCTCTGTGTTCCGCTGTACTCGTTCCCTGTACCCCTGTTTCCGCTCAGTTCCCCTGTTCCCGCTCCGTTTTCCTCTGTTCCCGCTCCGTGTTCCCCTGTTCCCGCTCCGTGTTCCCCTGTTCCCGCTCCGTGTTCCTCTGTTCCCGCTTCGTGTTCCCCTGTTCCCGCTCCGTGTTCCCCTGTTTCCGCTCCGTGTTCCGCTGCACCCGCTGCCTGTTCCCCTGTACACACTCCGTGTTCCCCTGTACCCGCTCCGTGTACCCCTGTACCCGCTCCGTGTTCCACTGTACCCGCTGCCTGTTCCACTGTACCTGCTGCCTGTTCCCCTGTACCCACTCCGAGTACCCCTGTACCTGCTCCGTGTTCCTCTCTACCCGCTCCGTGTTCCCCGGCACAGGCTCCCTGTTCCAGCTTCATGTTCCCCTATTCCCGCTCCCTGTTCCCCTGTTCCCACTCCGTTTTCCCCTGTACCCGGTCCGTGTTCCCCTGTTCCCGCTCCCTGTTCCTCTGTTCCCGCTTCGTGTTCCCATGTTCCCACTCCGTTTTCCACTGTTCCCGCTCCGTGTTCCTCTGTACCCGCTCCGTGTTGCCCTGTACCTGCTCCGTTTACCCTGTACCCACTCCGTGTTCCTCTGTTCCCGCTCCGTGTTCCCCTGTTCCTGCTCCGCGTTCGCCTGTTTCCGCTCCGTGTTCCTCTGTACCTGCTCCGTGTTCCCCTGATTCCCTGTTCCCGCTTCCTGATTCCCTGTACCCGCTTTGTGTTCCGCTGTACTCGTTCCCTGTTCCCCTGTTTCCGCTCCGTTCCCCTGTTCCCGCTCCGTTTTCCCCTGTTCCCGCTCCGTGTTCCCCTGTTCCCGCTTCGTGTCCCCCTGTTCCCGCTCCGTGTTCCCCTGTTCCCGCTCCGTGTTCCCCTGTACCAGCTGCCTGTTCCCCTGTACACGCTTCCTGTTCCCCTGTACCCGCTCCCTGTTCCCCTGTACATGCTACGTATTCCCCTATACACGCTCCCTGTTCTCCTGTTCCCGCTCCTTGTTGCCCTGTTCCCGCTCCTTGTTGCCCTGTTCCCGCTCCGTCTTCCTCTGTTCCCGCTCCGTGTTCCCCTGTACCCGCTCCGTGTTCTACTGTACCCACTCCTTGTTGCCCTGTTCCCGCTCCGTGTTCCCCTGTTCCCGCTCCGTGTTCCCCTGTTCCCGCTCCGTGTTCCTCTGTACCCGCTCCGTGTTCCCCTGATTCCCTGTACCCGCTTCCTGATTCCCTGTACATGCTCCGTGTTCCACTGTACCCGCTCTGTGTTCTGCTGTACTCGTTCCGTGTTATCCTGTTCCCGCTCTGTGTTCCACTGTACTCGTTCCCTGTTCCCCTGTTTCCGCTCCGTTCCCCTGTTCCCGCTCCGTTTTCCCCTGTTCCCGCTCCGTGTTCCCCTGTTCCCGCTTCGTGTCCCCCTGTTCCCGCTCCGTGTTCCCCTGTTCCCGCTCCGTGTTCCCCTGTACCAGCTGCCTGTTCCCCTGTACACGCTTCCTGTTCCCCTGTACCCGCTCCCTGTTCCCCTGTACATGCTACGTATTCCCCTATACACGCTCCCTGTTCTCCTGTTCCCGCTCCTTGTTGCCCTGTTCCCGCTCCTTGTTGCCCTGTTCCCGCTCCGTGTTCCTCTGTTCCCGCTCCGTGTTCCCCTGTACCCGCTCCGTGTTCCCCTGTACCCGCTCCGTGTTCCACTGTACCCACTCCTTGTTGCCCTGTTCCCGCTCCGTGTTCCCCTGTTCCCGCTCCGTGTTCCTCTGTACCCGCTTCCTGATTCCCTGTACATGCTCCGTGTTCCCCTGTACCCGCTCTGTGTTCTGCTGTACTCGTTCCCTGTACCCCTGTTTCCGCTCCGGTCCCCTGTTCCCGCTCCGTTTTCCCCTGTTCCCGCTCCGTGTTCCTCTGTACCTGCTCCGTGTTGCCCTGTACCTGCTCCGTTTACCCTGTACCCACTCCGTGTTCCTCTGTTCCCACTCCGCGTTCCCCTGTTCCTGCTCCGCGTTCGCCTGTTCCCGCTCCGTGTTCCTCTGTACCCGCTCCGTGTTCCCCTGATTCCCTGTACCCGCTTCCTGATTCCCTGTACCCGCTCTGTGTTCCGCTGTACTCGTTCCCTGTTCCCCTGTTTCCGCTCTGTTCCCCTGTTCCCGCTCCGTTTTCCCCTGTTCCCGCTCCGTTTTCCCCTGTTCCCGCTCCGTTTTCCCCTGTTCCCGCTCCGTGTTACCCTGTTCCCGCTTCGTGTCCCCCTATTCCCGCTCCGTGTTCCCCTGTTCCCGCTCCGTATTCCGCTGTACCTGCTGCCTGTTCCCCTGTACCCACTCCGTGTTCCCCTGTACCCACTCCGTGTTCCCCTGTACCCGCACCGTGTTCCTCTGTACCCGCTCCATGTTCCGCTGCACTGGCTCCCTGTTCCCCTGTTCCCGCTCCGTGTTCCGCTATTCCCGCTCCGTGTTCCCCTGTTCCCGCTCCATTTTCACCTGTACACGCTCCCTGTTACCCTGCACCCACACCATGTTACCCTGTACCCACTCCTTGTTGCCCTGTTCCCGCTCCGTGTTCCCCTGTACCCGCTCCGTGTTCCCCTGTTCCCGCTCCGTGTTCCTCTGTACCCGCTCCGAGTTCCCCTGATTCCCTGTACCCGCTTCCTGATTCCCTGTACATGCTCCGTGTTCCCCTGTACCCGCTCTGTGTTCCGCTGTACTCGTTCCCTGTTCCCCTGTTTCTGCTCCGTTCCCCTGTTCCCGCTCCGTGTTCCTCTGTTCCCGCTCCGTGTTCCCCTGTTCCCGCTCCGTGTTCCTCTGTTCCCGCTTCGTGTTCCACTGTTCCCGCTCCGTGTTCCTCTGTTCCCGCTTCGTGTTCCCCTGTTTCCGCTCCGTGTTCCCCTGTTTCCGCTCCGAGTTCCGCTGTACCCGCTGCCTGTTCCCCTGTACCCACTCCGTGTTCCCCTGTACCCGCTCCGTGTTCCCCTATTCCCGCTCCATGTTACCCTGTTCCCGCTCTGTGTTCCCCTGTACCCGCTCCGTGTTGCCCTGTACCAGCTGCCTGTTCCCTTGTACCTGCTTCCTGTTCCCCTGTACCCGCTCCCTGTTCCCGTGCACATGCTCCGTATTCCCCTGTACACGCTCCCTGTTCTTCTGTTCCCGCTCCTTGTTGCCCTGTTCCTGTTCCGTGTTCCTCTGTTCCCGCTCCGTGTTACCCTGTTCCCGCTCCGTGTTCCCCTGTTCCCACTCCGTGTTCCTCTGTACCCGTTCCGTGTTGCCCTATACCAGCTCCCTGTTCCCCTGTACCCGCTCCCTGTTCCCCTGTACCCGCTCCCTCTTCCCCTGTACATGCTCCGTATTCCCCTATACCCGCTCCCTGTTCCCCTGTACCCGCTCCCTGTTCCCCTGTACCCGCTTCCTGTTCCCCTGTACATGCTCCGTGTTACCCTGTACCCTCTCCGTGATATCCCGTACCCGCTCCGTGCACCCCCGTACCCGTTCTGTGTTCCCCCTATCCGCTTCGTGTTCCTGCTCCCTTTTCCACTGTATTCGCTGCCTGTTCCCCTGCACCCGCTCCCTGTTCCCTCTTCCCGCTCCGTGTTCCCCTGTACCCGCTCCGTGTTCCACTGTACCCGCTGCCTGTTCCGCTGTACCCGCTGCCTGTTCCCCTGTACCCACTCCGTGTACCCCTGTACCCGCTCCGTGTTCCCCGGCACAGGCTCCCTGTTCCAGCTTCGTGTTCCCCTACTCCCGCTCCCTGTTCCCCTGTTCCCACTCCGTTTTCCCCTGTACCCGGTCCGTGTTCCCCGTTCCCGCTCCCTGTTCCTCTGTTCCCGCTTCGTGTTCCCATGTTCCCACTCCGTTTTCCACTGTTCCCGCTCCGTGTTCCTCTGTACCCGCTCCGTGTTGCCCTGTACCCGCTCCGTGTTCCTCTGTTCCCGCTCCGTGTTCCTCTGTTCCCGCTCCGTGTTCCCCTGTACCCGCTCCGTGTTCCCCTGTACCCGCTCCGTGTTCCACTGTACCCACTCCTTGTTGCCCTGTTCCCGCTCCGTGTTCCCCTGTACCCGCTCCGTGTTCCCCTGTTCCCGCTCTGTGTTCCTCTGTACCCGCTCCGTGTTCCCTGTACCCGCTTCCTGATTCCCTGTACATGCTCCGTGTTCCCCTGTACCCGCTCTGTGTTCCGCTGTACTCGTTCCCTGTACCCCTGTTTCCGCTCAGTTCCCCTGTTCCCGCTCCGTTTTCCTCTGTTCCCGCTCCGTGTTCCCCTGTTCCCGCTCCGTGTTCCCCTGTTCCCGCTCCGTGTTCCTCTGTTCCCGCTTCGTGTTCCCCTGTTCCCGCTCCGTGTTCCCCTGTTTCCGCTCCGTGTTCCGCTGCACCCGCTGCCTGTTCCCCTGTACACACTCCGTGTTCCCCTGTACCCGCTCCGTGTACCCCTGTACCCGCTCCGTGTTCCACTGTACCCGCTGCCTGTTCCACTGTACCTGCTGCCTGTTCCCCTGTACCCACTCCGAGTACCCCTGTACCTGCTCCGTGTTCCTCTCTACCCGCTCCGTGTTCCCCGGCACAGGCTCCCTGTTCCAGCTTCATGTTCCCCTATTCCCGCTCCCTGTTCCCCTGTTCCCACTCCGTTTTCCCCTGTACCCGGTCCGTGTTCCCCTGTTCCCGCTCCCTGTTCCTCTGTTCCCGCTTCGTGTTCCCATGTTCCCACTCCGTTTTCCACTGTTCCCGCTCCGTGTTCCTCTGTACCCGCTCCGTGTTGCCCTGTACCTGCTCCGTTTACCCTGTACCCACTCCGTGTTCCTCTGTTCCCGCTCCGTGTTCCCCTGTTCCTGCTCCGCGTTCGCCTGTTCCCGCTCCGTGTTCCTCTGTACCCGCTCCGTGTTCCCCTGATTCCCTGTTCCCGCTTCCTGATTCCCTGTACCCGCTCTGTGTTCCACTGTACTCGTTCCCTGTTCCCCTGTTTCCGCTCCGTTCCCCTGTTCCCGCTCCGTTTTCCCCTGTTCCCGCTCCGTGTTCCCATGTTCCCGCTTCGTGTCCCCCTGTTCCCGCTCCGTGTTCCCCTGTTCCCGCTCCGTGTTCCCCTGTACCAGCTGCCTGTTCCCCTGTACACGCTTCCTGTTCCCCTGTACCCGCTCCCTGTTCCCCTGTACATGCTACGTATTCCCCTATACACGCTCCCTGTTCTCCTGTTCCCGCTCCTTGTTGCCCTGTTCCCGCTCCTTGTTGCCCTGTTCCCGCTCCGTGTTCCTCTGTTCCCACTCCGTGTTCCCCTGTACCCGCTCCGTGTTCCCCTGTACCCGCTCCGTGTTCCACTGTACCCACTCCTTGTTGCCCTGTTCCCGCTCCGTGTTCCCCTGTTCCCGCTCCGTGTTCCTCTGTACCCGCTTCCTGATTCCCTGTACATGCTCCGTGTTCCCCTGTACCCGCTCTGTGTTCTGCTGTACTCGTTCCCTGTACCCCTGTTTCCGCTCCGGTCCCCTGTTCCCGCTCCGTTTTCCCCTGTTCCCGCTCCGTGTTCCTCTGTACCTGCTCCGTGTTGCCCTGTACCTGCTCCGTTTACCCTGTACCCACTCCGTGTTCCTCTGTTCCCGCTCCGCGTTCCCCTGTTCCTGCTCCGCGTTCGCCTGTTCCCGCTCCGTGTTCCTCTGTACCCGCTCCGTGTTCCCCTGATTCCCTGTACCCGCTTCCTGATTCCCTGTACCCGCTCTGTGTTCCGCTGTACTCGTTCCCTGTTCCCCTGTTTCCGCTCTGTTCCCCTGTTCCCGCTCCGTTTTCCCCTGTTCCCGCTCCGTTTTCCCCTGTTCCCGCTCCGTGTTACCCTGTTCCCGCTTCGTGTCCCCCTATTCCCGCTCCGTGTTCCCCTGTTCCCGCTCCGTATTCCGCTGTACCTGCTGCCTGTTCCCCTGTACCCACTCCGTGTTCCCCTGTACCCACTCCGTGTTCCCCTGTACCCGCACCGTGTTCCTCTGTACCCGCTCCATGTTCCGCTGCACTGGCTCCCTGTTCCCCTGTTCCCGCTCCGTGTTCCGCTATTCCCGCTCCGTGTTCCCCTGTTCCCGCTCCATTTTCACCTGTACCCGCTCCCTGTTACCCTGCACCCACACCATGTTACCCTGTACCCACTCCTTGTTGCCCTGTTCCCGCTCCGTGTTCCCCTGTACCCGCTCCGTGTTCCCCTGTTCCCGCTCCGTGTTCCTCTGTACCCGCTCCGTGTTCCCCTGATTCCCTGTACCCGCTTCCTGATTCCCTGTACATGCTCCGTGTTCCCCTGTAGCCGCTCTGTGTTCCGCTGTACTCGTTCCCTGTTCCCCTGTTTCTGCTCCGTTCCCCTGTTCCCGCTCCGTGTTCCTCTGTTCCCGCTCCGTGTTAACCTGTTCCCGCTCCGTGTTCCTCTGTTCCCGCTTCGTGTTCCACTGTTCCCGCTCCGTGTTCCTCTGTTCCCGCTTCGTGTTCCCCTGTTTCCGCTCCGTGTTCCCCTGTTTCCGCTCCGAGTTCCGCTGTACCCGCTGCCTGTTCCCCTGTACCCACTCCGTGTTCCCCTGTACCCGCTCCGTGTTCCCCTATTCCCGCTCCATGTTACCCTGTTCCCGCTCCGTGTTCCTCTGTTCCCGCTCCGTGTTCCCCTGTTCCTGCTCCGTGTTCCTCTGTTCCCGCTTCGTGTTCCACTGTTCCCGCTCCGTGTTCCTCTGTTCCCGCTTCGTGTTCCCCTGTTTCCGCTCCGTGTTCCCCTGTGTCCGCTCCGAGTTCCGCTGTACCCGCTGCCTGTTCCCCTGTACCCACTCCGTGTTCCCCTGTACCCGCTCCGTGTTCCCCTATTCCCGCTCCATGTTACCCTGTTCCCGCTCCGTGTTGCCCTGTTCCCGCTCCGTGTTGCCCTGTACCAGCTGCCTGTTCCCTTGTACCTGCTTCCTGTTCCCCTGTACCCGCTCCCTGTTCCCGTGCACATGCTCCGTATTCCCCTGTACACGCTCCCTGTTCTCCTGTTCCCGCTCCTTGTTGCCCTGTTCCTGTTCCGTGTTGCCCTCTACCAGCTCCGTGTTCCCCTGTTCCCGCTCCGTGTTCCCCTGTACCCGCTCCCTCTTCCCCTGTACATGCTCCGTATTCCCCTATACCCGTTTCCTGTTCCCCTGTACCCGCTCCCTGTTCCCCTGTACCCGCTCCCTGTTCCCCAGTACCTGATCCCTGTTCTCCTGTACCCGCTCCCTGATCCCCATTCCCCTGCACTCGCTCCCTGATCCCCTGTTCGCTCCCTGTTCCCCTGTACCCGCTCCCTGTTCCCCTGTACCCGCTTCCTGTTCCCCTGTACATGCTCCGTGTTACCCTGTACCCTCTCCGTGATATCCCGTACCCGCTCCGTGCACCCCCGTACCCGTTCTGTGTTCCCCCTATCCGCTTCGTGTTCCTGCTCCCTTTTCCACTGTATTCGCTGCCTGTTCCCCTGCACCCGCTCCCTGTTCCCTCTTCCCGCTCCGTGTTCCCCTGTACCCGCTCCGTGTTCCACTGTACCCGCTGCCTGTTCCGCTGTACCCGCTGCCTGTTCCCCTGTACCCACTCCGTGTACCCCTGTACCCGCTCCGTGTTCCTCTCTACCCGCTCCGTGTTCCCCGGCACAGGCTCCCTGTTCCAGCTTCGTGTTCCCCTACTCCCGCTCCCTGTTCCCCTGTTCCCACTCCGTTTTCCCCTGTACCCGGTCCGTGTTCCCCGTTCCCGCTCCCTGTTCCTCTGTTCCCGCTTCGTGTTCCCATGTTCCCACTCCGTTTTCCACTGTTCCCGCTCCGTGTTCCTCTGTACCCGCTCCGTGTTGCCCTGTACCCGCTCCGTGTTCCTCTGTTCCCGCTCCGTGTTCCTCTGTTCCCGCTCCGTGTTCCCCTGTACCCACTCCTTGTTGCCCTGTTCCCGCTCTGTGTTCCTCTGTACCCCCTCCGTGTTCCCTGTACCCGCTTCCTGATTCCCTGTACATGCTCCGTGTTCCCCTGTACCCGCTCTGTGTTCCGCTGTACTCGTTCCCTGTACCCCTGTTTCCGCTCAGTTCCCCTGTTCCCGCTCCGTTTTCCTCTGTTCCCGCTCCGTGTTCCCCTGTTCCCGCTCCGTGTTCCTCTGTTCCCGCTCCGTGTTCCCCTGTTCCCGCTCCGTGTTCCTCTGTTCCCGCTTCGTGTTCCCCTGTTCCCGCTCCGTGATCCCCTGTTTCCGCTCCGTGTTCCGCTGTACCCGCTGCCTGTTCCCCTGTACACACTCCGTGTTCCCCTGTACCCGCTCCGTGTTCCTCTGTACCCGCTCCGTGTTCGGCTGCAAGGGTCCCTGTTCCCCTGTTCCCGCTCCATGTTCCCCTGTTCTCGCTCCATTTTCACCTGTACCCGCTCCCTGTTCCCCTGTACCCGCACCATGTTAACCTGTACCCACTCCTTGTTGCCTTGTTCCCGCTCCATGTTCCCCTGTTCCCGCTCTGTGTTCCTCTGTTCCCGCTCCATGTTACCCTGTTCCCGCTCCGTGTTCCCCTGTACCCGCTCCGTGTTCCCCTGTACCCGCTCCGTGTTCCCCTGTACCCGCTCCGTGTTCCCCTGTTCCCGCTCCGTGTTGCCCTGTACCAGCTGCCTGTTCCCTTGTACCCGCTACCTGTTCCCCTGTACCCGCTCCCTGTTCCCGTGTACATGCTCCGTATTCCGCTGTACACGCTCCCTGTTCTCCTGTTCCCGCTCCTTGTTACCCTGTTCCTGCTCCGTGTTCCTCTGTTCCCGCTCCGTGTTACCCTGTTCCCGCTCCGTGTTCCCCTGTTCCCGCTCCGTGTTCCTCTGTACCCGCTCCCTCTTCCCCTGTACATGCTCCGTATTCCCCTATACCCGTTTCCTGTTCCCCTGTACCCGCTCCCTGTTCCCCTGTACCCGCTCCCTGTTCCCCTGTACACGCTCCCTGTTCCCCAGTACCTGATCCCTGTTCCCCTGTACCCACTCCCTGATCCCCATTCCCCTGCACCCGCTCCCTGATCCCCTGTTCGCTCCGTGTTCCCCTGTTCCCGCTCCGTGTTCCCCTGTTCCCGCTCCGTGTTCCCCTGAAACCGTTCCGTGTTCCTCTGTACCCGCTCCGTGTTGCCCTGCACCAGCTCCCTGTTCCGCTGTACCCGCTCCCTGTTCCCCTGTACCCGCTTCCTGTTCCCCTGTACATGCTCCGTGTTACTCTGTACCCTCTCCCTGATACCCCATACCCGCTCCGTGCTCCCCCGTACCCGTTCTCTGTTCCCCCTATCCGCTTCGTGTTCCTGCTCCCTTTTCCACTGTATTCGGTGCCTGTTCCCCTGCACCCGCTCCCTGTTCCTTCTTCCCGCTCCGTGTTCCCCTGTACCCGCTCCGTGTTCCACTGTACCCGCTGCCTGTTCCGTTGTACACGCATGCCTGTTCCCCTGTACCCACTCCGTGTTCCCCTGTACCCGCTCCGTGTTCCTCTCTACCCGCTCCGTGTTCAACGGCACAGGCTCCCTGTTCCCGCTTCGTGTTCCCCTATTCCCGCTCCGTGTTCTCCTGTACCCGCTCTGTGTTCCCCTGTTCCCGCTCCCTGTTCCTCTGTTCCCGCTTCGTGTTCCCATGTTCCCACTCCGTTTTCCACTGTACCCACTCCGTGTTCCCCTGTATCCGTTTCATGTTACCCTGTACCCACTCCTTGTTCCCCTGTTCCCGCTCCGTGTTCCCCTGTATCCGCTCCGTGTTCCCCTGTTCCCGCTCCGTGTTCTTCTCTACCCGCTCTGTGTTGCCCTGTACCCGCTCTGTTTACCCTGTACCCGCTCCGTGTTCCTCTGTTCCCGCTCCGTGTTCCCCTGTTCCCACTCCGTGTTCCCCTGTACCAGCTGCCTGTTCCCCTGTACCCGCTTCCTGTTCCCTTGTACCCGCTCCCTGTTCCCCTGTACATGCTACGTATTCCTGTATACACGCTCCCTGTTCTCCTGTTCCCGCTCCTTGTTGCCCTGTTCCCGCTCCTTGTTGCCCTGTTACCGCTCCGTGTTCCTCTGTTCCCGTTCCGTGTTCCCCTGTACCCGCTCCGTGTTCCCCTGTACCCGCTCCGTGTTCCCCTGTTCCCGCTCCGTGTTCCTCTGTACCCGCTCCGTGTTCCCCTGATTCCCTGTACCCGCTTCCTGATTCCCTGTACATGCTCCGTGTTCCCCTGTACCCGCTCTGTGTTCCGCTGTACTCGTTCCCTGTTCCTCTGTTCCCGCTCCTTGTTGCCCTGTTCCCGCTCCTTGTTGCCCTGTTCCCGCTCCTTGTTCCTCTGTTCCCGCTCCGTGTTCCTCTGTTCCCGCTCCGTGTTACCCTGTTCCCGCTCCGTGTTCGCCTGTTCCCGCTCCGTGTTCCGCTGTACCTGCTGCCTGTTCCCCTGTACCCACTCCGTGTTCCCCTGTACCCGCACCGTGTTCCTATGTACCCACTCCGTGTTCCGCTGCACAGGCTCCCTGTTCCCCTGTTCCCGCTCCGTGTTCCGCTATTCCCGCTCCGTGTTCCGCTATTCCCGCTCCGTGTTCCCCTCTTCCCGCTCCATTTTCACCTGTACCCGCTCCATGTTCCCCTGTACCCACACCATGTTACCCTGTACCCACTCCTTGTTGCCTTGTTCCCGCTCCATGTTCCCCTGTTCCCGCTCTGTGTTCCTCTGTTCCCGCTCCGTGTTCCTCTGTTCCCGCTCCGTGTTATCCTGTTCCCGCTCCGTGTTCCCCTGTACCCGCTCCGTGTTCCCCTGTACCCGCTCCATGTTCCCCTGTTCCCGCTCTGTGTTGCCCTGTACCAGCTGCCTGTTCCCCTGTACCCGCTTCCTGTTCCCTTGTACCCGCTTCCTGTTCCATTGTACCCGCTCCCTGTTCCCCTGTACATGCTACGTATTCCCCTATACACGCTCCCTGTTCTCCTGTTCCCGCTCCTTGTTGCCCTGTTCCCGCTCCTTGTTGCCCTGTTCCCGCTCCGTGTTCCTCTGTTCCCGCTCCGTGTTACCCTGTTCCCGCTCCGTGTTCCCCTGTAACCGCTCCGTGTTCCACTGTACCTGCTCCATGTTACCCTGTACCCACTCCTTGTTGCTCTGTTCCCGCTCCGTGTTCCCCTGTACCCGTTCCGTGTTCCCCTGTTCCCGCTCCGTGTTCCTCTGTACCCGCTCCGTGTTACCCTGATTCCCTGTACCCGCTTCCTGATTCCCTGTACATGCTCCGTGTTCCCCTGTACCCGCTCTGTGTTCCGCTGTACTTGTTCCCTGTTCCCCTGTTTCTGCTCCGTTCCCCTGTTCCCGCTCCATTTTCCCCTGTTCCCGCTCCGTGTTCCTCTGTTCCCGCTCCCTGTTCCCCTGTACCCGCACCGTGTTCCCCTGTTCCCGCTCCATGTTCCCCTGTAACCGCGCCGTGTTCCCCTGTACCCTCTCCGTGATACCCCGTACCCGCTCCGTGCTCCCCCGTACCCGTTCTGTAACCGCGCCGTGTTCCCCTGTACCAGCTCCCTGTTCCCCTGTACCCGCTCCCTGTTCCCCTGTACCCGCTCCCTGTTCCCCTGTACATGTTCCGTGTTCCCCTGTACCCGCTCCGTTTACCCTGTACCCGCTCCGTATTACCCTGTACCCTCTCCGTAATACCCCGTACCCGCTCCGTGCTCCCCCGTACCCGTTCCGTGTTCCCCCTATCCGCTTCGTGTTCCTGCTCCCTTTTCCACTGTATCCGCTCCCTGTTCCCCTGTACCCGCTCCCTGTTCCCCTGTACCCGCTCCCTGATCCCCTGTACATGCTCCACGTTCCCCTGTTCCCACTCCGTGTTCCCCAGTTCCGTCTTCCCTCTGCTCTGTGTTCCCCTCCACACGCTCCCTGTACCCCTTTGCTCACTCCCTATTGCCAGTACATGCTGCTTGTTCCCCTGTACCCTGTTGCACGTGCCATGTTCCCCTCTACCCGCTCCGTGTTCCCCTGTACCCGCTTCCTGTTTCCCTGTTCCCGCTCCGTGTTCCCCTGTTCCCGCTCCGTGTTCCCCTGTACCCGCTTCCTGTTTCCCTGTTCCCGCTCCGTGTTCCCCTGTTCCCGCTCCGTGTTCCCCTGTACCCGCTGCCTGTTCGCCTGTACCCGCTGCCTGTTCCCCTTTACCAGCTCCCTGTTCCCTAGTACACGCTCCGTGTTACCCTATACCCATCCCGTGTTCACCTGAACCCGCCCCGTGCTCGTTCTGTGCTCCCGCGTGCCCGTTCTGTGTTTCCCTGTACCCACTCCCTGTTACCCTGTACCCGCTCCCTGTTCCCCAGTACATGCTCCGTGTTCCCCTGTTCCCGCTCCCTGTTCTCCTGTACCTGCTCCCTGTTCCCCTGTACCCGCTGCCTGTTCCCCTGTACCCGCTGCCTGTTCCCCTGTACGTGCTCCATGTTCCCCTGTACCCGCTTCCTGTTCCCCCGTTCCCGCTCCGTGTTCCCCTATTCCCGCTCCGTGTTCCCTTGTACCCGCTCCGTGTTCCCTTGTACCCGCTGCCTGTTCCCCTGTACCCACTGCCTGTTCCCCTGTTCCTGCTCCGTGTTACCCTGTTCCCGCTCCGTGTTCCCCTGTTCCCGCTCCGTGTTCCTCTGCACCCGTTCCGTGTTGCCCTGTACCAGCTCCCTGTTCCCCTGTACCTGCTCCCTGTTCCCCTGTACCCGCTCCCTGTTCCCCAGTACCTGCTCCCTGTTCCCCTGTACTCGCTCGCTGATCCCATGTACATGCTCCGTGTTCCCCTGTACGCGCTCCGTGTTGCCCTGTACCAGCTGCCTGTTCCCCTGTAACTGCTTCCTGTTCCCCTGTACCTGCTCCCTGTTCCCCTGTACATGCTCCGTATTCCCCTATACACGCTCCCTGTTCTCCTGTTCCCCCTCCGTGTTACCCTGTTCCCGCTCCGTGTTCCCCTGTACCCGCTCCGTGTTCCACTGTACCTGCTCCATGTTACCCTGTACCCACTACTTGTTGCCCTGTTCCCGCTCCGTGTTCCCCTGTACCCGCTCCGTGTTCCCCTGTTCCCGCTCCGTGTTCTTCTCTACCCGCTCTGTGTTGCCCTGTACCTGCTCCGTTTACCCTGTACCCGCTCCGTGTTCCTCTGTTCCCGCTCCGTGTTCCCCTGTTCCCGCTCCGTGTTCCCCTGTTCCCACTCCGTGTTCCCCTGTACCAGCTGCCTGTTCCCCTGTACCCGCTTCCTGTTCCCCTGTACCCGCTCCCTGTTCCCCTGTACATGCTACGTATTCCTGTATACACGCTCCCTGTTCTCCTGTTCCCGCTCCTTGTTGCCCTGTTCCCGCTCCTTGTTGCCCTGTTACCGCTCCGTGTTCCTCTGTTCCCGTTCCGTGTTCCCCTGTACCCGCTCCGTGTTCCCCTGTTCCCGCTCCGTGTTCCCCTGTTCCCGCTCCGTGTTTCCCTGTTCCCGCTCCGTGTTCCTCTGTTCCCGTTCCGTGTTCCCCTGTACCCGCTCCGTGTTCCCCTGTACCAGCTGCCTGTTCCCCTGTACCCGCTTCCTGTTCCCCTGTACCCGCTCCCTGTTCCCCTGTACGTGCTACGTATTCCTGTATACACGCTCCCTGTTCTCCTGTTCCCGCTCCTTGTTGCCCTGTTCCCGCTCCTTGTTGCCCTGTTACCGCTCCGTGTTCCTCTGTTCCCGTTCCGTGTTCCCCTGTACCCGCTCCGTGTTCCTCTGTTCCCGCTCCGTGTTCCCCTGTTCCCGCTCCGTGTTCCTCTGTACCCGCTCCATGTTCCCCTGATTCCCTGTACCCGCTTCCTGATTCCCTGTACATGCTCCGTGTTCCCCTGTACCCACTCTGTGTTCCGCTGTACTCGTTCCCTGTTCCTCTGTTCCCGCTCCTTGTTGCCCTGTTCCCGCTCCTTGTTGCCCTGTTCCCGCTCCTTGTTCCTCTGTTCCCGCTCCGTGTTCCTCTGTTCCCGCTCCGTGTTACCCTGCTCCCGCTCCGTGTTTCCCTGTTCCCGCTCCGTGTTCCCCTGTTCCCGCTCCGTGTTCCGCTGTACCTGCTGCCTGTTCACCTGTACCCACTCCGTGTTCCCCTGTACCCGCACCGTGTTCCTATGTACCCACTCCGTGTTCCGCTGCACAGGCTCCCTGTTCCCCTGTTCCCGCTCCGTGTTCCGCTATTCCCGCTCCGTGTTCCGCTATTCCCGCTCCGTGTTCCCCTCTTCCCGCTCCATTTTCACCTGTACCCGCTCACTGTTCCCCTGTACCCACACCATGTTACCCTGTACCCACTCCTTGTTGCCTTGTTCCCGCTCCATGTTCCCCTGTTCCCGCTCTGTGTTCCTCTGTTCCCGCTCCGTGTTCCTCTGTTCCCGCTCCGTGTTATCCTGTTCCCGCTCCGTGTTCCCCTGTACCCGCACCGTGTTCCCCTGTACCCGCTCCGTGTTGCCCTGTACCAGCTGCCTGTTCCCCTGTACCCGTTTCCTGTTCCCTTGTACCCGCTTCCTGTTCCATTGTACCCGCTCCCTGTTCCCCTGTACATGCTACGTATTCTCCTATACACGCTCCCTGTTCTCCTGTTCCCGCTCCTTGTTGCCCTGTTCCCGCTCCTTGTTGCCCTGTTCCCGCTCCGTGTTCCTCTGTTCCCGCTCCGTGTTACCCTGTTCCCGCTCCGTGTTCCCCTGTAACCGCTCCGTGTTCCACTGTACCTGCTCCATGTTACCCTGTACCCACTCCTTGTTGCTCTGTTCCCGCTCCGTGTTCCCCTGTACCCGCTCCGTGTTCCCCTGTTCCCGCTCCATGTTCCTCTGTACCCGCTCCGTGTTACCCTGATTCCCTGTACCCGCTTCCTGATTCCCTGTACATGCTCCGTGTTCCCCTGTACCCGCTCTGTGTTCCGCTGTACTTGTTCCCTGTTCCCCTGTTTCTGCTCCGTTCCCCTGTTCCCGCTCCATTTTCCCCTGTTCCCGCTCCGTGTTCCTCTGTTCCCGCTCCCTGTTCCCCTGTACCCGCACCGTGTTCCCCTGTTCCCACTCCATGTTCCCCTGTAACCGCGCCGTGTTCCCCTGTACCAGCTCCCTGTTCCCCTGTACCTGCTCCCTGTTCCCCTGTACCCGCTCCCTGTTCCCCTGTACATGTTCCGTGTTCCCCTGTACCCGCTCCGTATTACCCTGTACCCTCTCCGTGATACCCCGTACCTGCTCCGTGCTCCCCCGTACCCGTTCCGTGTTCCCCCTATCCGCTTCGTGTTCCTGCTCCCTTTTCCACTGTATCCGCTCCCTGTTCCCCTGTACCCGCTCCCTGATCCCCTGTACATGCTCCACGTTCCCCTGTTCCCACTCCGTGTTCCCCAGTTCCGTCTACCCTCTGCTCTGTGTTCCCCTCTACACGCTCCCTGTACCCCTTTGCTCACTCCCTATTGCCAGTACATGCTGCTTGTTGCCCTGTACCCTGTTGCACGTGCCATGTTCCCTTCTACCCGCTCCGTGTTCCCCTGTACCCGCTCCCTGTTTCCCTGTTCCCGCTCCGTGTTCCCCTGTTCCCGCTCCGTGTTCCCCTGTACCCGCTGCCTGTTCGCCTGTACCCGCTGCCTGTTCCCCTGTACCAGCTCCCTGTTCCCTAGTACACGCTCCGTGTTACCCTATACCCATCCCGTGTTCACCTGAACCCGCCCCGTGCTCGTTCTGTGCTCCCGCGTGCCCGTTCTGTGTTTCCCTGTACCCGTCCCCTGTTCCCTGTACCCACTCCCTGTTACCCCGTACCCGCTCCCTATTCCCCAGTACATGCTCCGTGTTCCCCTGTTCCCGCTCCCTGTTTTCCTGTACCTACTCCCTGTTCCCCTGTACCTGCTGCCTGTTCCCCTGTACCCGCTCCCTGTTCCCCTGTACGTGCTCCATGTTCCCCTGTACCCGCTTCCTGTTCCCCCGTTCCCGCTCCGTGTTCCCCTATTCCCCCTCCGTGTTCCCCTATTCCCCCTCCGTGTTCCCCTGTACCCGCTCCGTGTTCCCTTGTACCCGCTGCCTGTTCCCCTGTACCCACTGCCTGTTCCCCTGTTCCTGCTCCGTGTTACCCTGTTCCCGCTCCGTGTTCCCCTGTTCCCGCTCCGTGTTCCTCTGCACCCGTTCCGTGTTGCCCTGTACCAGCTCCCTGTTCCCCTGTACCTGCTCCCTGTTCCCCTGTACCCGCTCCCTGTTCCCCAGTACCTGCTCCCTGTTCCCCTGTACCCGCTCGCTGATCCCATGTACATGCTCCGTGTTCCCCTGTACGCGCTCCGTGTTGCCCTGTACCAGCTGCCTGTTCCCCTGTAACTGCTTCCTGTTCCCCTGTACCCGCTCCCTGTTCCCCTGTACATGCTCCGTATTCCCCTATACACGCTCCCTGTTCTCCTGTTCCCCCTCCGTGTTACCCTGTTCCCGCTCCGTGTTCCCCTGTACCCGCTCCGTGTTCCACTGTACCCGCTCCGTGTTGCCCGCTCCCTGTTCCCCTGTACCCGCTTCGTGTTCCCCTGTTCCCATTCCGAGTTCCGCTGTACTCGCTGCCTGTTCCCCTGTACCCACTCCGTGTTCCCCTGTACCCGCTCCGTGTTCCACTGTACCTGCTCCGTGTTACCCTGTACCCACTACTTGTTGCCCTGTTCCCGCTCCGTGTTCCCCTGTACCCGCTCCGTGTTCCCCTGTTCCCGCTCCGTGTTCCTCTGTACCCGCTCCGTGTTGCCCTGTACCTGCTCCGTTTACCCTGTACCCACTCCGTGTTCCTCTGTTCCCGCTCCGTGTTCCCCTGATTCTCTGTACCCGCTTCCTGATTCCCTGTACATGCTCCGTGTTCCCCTGTACCCACTCTGTGTTCCGCTGTACCCGTTCCCTGTTTCCCTGTTTCCGCTCCGTTCCTCTGTTCCCGTTCTGTTTTCCCCTGTTCCCGCTCCGTGTTCCCCTGTTCCCGCTCCGTGTTCCCCTGATCCTGCTCCGTGTTCCTCTGTTCCCCTGTTCCCGCACCGTGTTCCTCTGTTCCCGCTTCGTGTTCCCCTGTACCCGCTCCGTGTTCCCCTGTACCCGCTCCGTGTTCCTCTGTACCCGCTCCGTGTTCCGCTGCACAGGCTCCCTGTTCCCCTGTTCCCGCTCCGTGTTCCGCTATTCCCGCTCCGTTTTCCCCTGTTCCCGCTCCATTTTCACTTGTACCCGCTCCCTGTTCCCCTGTACCCACACCATGTTACCCTGTACCCACTCCTTGTTGCCTTGTTCCCGCTCCATGTTCCCCTGTTCCCGCTCTGTGTTCCTCTGTTCCCGCTCCGTGTTCCTCTGTTCCCGCTCCGTGTTATCCTATTCCCGCTCCGTGTTCCCCTGTACCCGCTCGCTGTTCCCCTGTACATGCTACGTATTCCCCATACACGCTCACTGTTCTCCTGTTCCCGCTCCTTGTTGCCCTGTTCCCGCTCATTGTTGCCCTGTTCCTGCTCCGTATTCCTCTGTTCCCGCTCCGTGTTACCCTGTTCCCGCTCCGTGTTCCCCTGCACCCGCTCCGTGTTCCCCTGTTCCCGCTCCGTGTTCCTCTGTACCCGCTCCGTGTTTCCCTGATTCCCTGTACCCGCTTCCTGATTCCCTGTACATGCTCCGTGTTCCCCTGTACCCGCTCTGTGTTCCGCTGTACTCGTTCCCTGTTCCCCTGTTTCCGCTCCGTTCCCCTGTTCCCGCTCCGTTTTCCCCTGTTCCCGCTCCGTGTTCCTCTGTTCCCGCTTCGTGTTCCCCTGTTCCCGCTCCGTGTTCCCCTGTTTCCGCTCCGTGTTCCGCTGTACCCGCTGCCTGTTCCCCTGTACCCACTCCGTGATACCCCGTACCCGTTCTGTGTTCCCCCTATCCGCTTCGTGTTCCTGCTCAGTTTTCCACTGTATTCGCTGCCTGTTCCCCTGCACCCGCTCCCTTTTCCCTCTTCCCGCTCCGTGTTCCCCTGTACCCGCTCCGTGTTCCACTGTACCCGCTGCCTGTTCCGTTGTACCCACTGCCTGTTCCCCTGTACCCACTCCGTGTTCCCCGGCACAGGCTCCCTGTTCCCGCTCCGTGTTCCCCTGTTTCCGCTCCGTGTTCCGCTGTACCCGCTGCCTGTTCCCCTGTACCCACTCCGTGATACCCCGTACCCGTTCTGTGTTCCCCCTATCCGCTTCGTGTTCCTGCTCAGTTTTCCACTGTATTCGCTGCCTGTTCCCCTGCACCCGCTCCCTTTTCCCTCTTCCCGCTCCGTGTTCCCCTGTACCCGCTCCGTGTTCCACTGTACCCGCTGCCTGTTCCGTTGTACCCACTGCCTGTTCCCCTGTACCCACTCAGTGTTCCCCGGCACAGGCTCCCTGTTCCCGCTTCGTGTTCCCCTATTCCCGCTCCCTGTTCCCCTGTTCCCACTCCGTTTTCCCCTGTACCCGCTCCGTGTTCCCCTGTTCCCGTTCCCTGTTCCTCTGTTCCCGCTTCGTGTTCCCATGTTCCCACTCCGTTTTCCACTGTACCCGCTCCATGTTCCCCTGTATCCGCTCCATGTTACCCTGTACCCACTCCTTGTTGCCCTGTTCCCGCTCCGTGTTCCCCTGTATCCACTCCGTGTTCCCCTGTTCCCGCTCCGTGTTCCCCTGTTCCTGCTCCGTGTTCTCGCTCCGTGTTCCTCTGTACCCGCTCCGTGTTCCCCTGATTCCCTGTACCCGCTCCCTGATTCCCTATACATGCTTCGTGTTCCCCTGTACCCGCTCTGTGTTCCCCTGTACTCGCTCCGTGTTCCCCTGTTTTCGCTCCGTTCCCCTGTTCCCGCTCCGTTTTCCCCTGTTCCCGCGCCGCGTTCCTCTGTTCCCACTCCGTGTTCCACTGTTCCCGCTTCGTGTTCCCCTGTTACCGCTCCTTGTTCCTCTGTTCCCGCTTCGTGTTCCCCTGCTCCCGCTCCGTGTTCCCCTGTTCCCGCTCCGTGTTCCTCTGTACCCGCTCTCTGTTGCCCTGTACCCGCTCCGTGTTCCCCTGTTCCTGCTCCGTGTTCCCCTGTACATGCTCCGTATTCCCCTATACACGCTCCCTGTTCTCCTGTTCCCGCTCCTTGTTGCCCTGTTTCCGCTCCGTGTTCCTCTGTTCCCGCTCCGTGTTCCTCTGTACCCACTCCGTGTTGCCCTGTACCAGCTCCCTCTTCCCCTGTACATGCTCCATATTCCCCTATACCCGTTCCCTGTTCCCCTGTTCCCGCTCTCTGTTCCCCTGTACCCGCTCCCTGTTCCCCAGTACCTGCTCCCTGTTCCCCTGTACCCGCACCGTGTTCCCCTGATCACGCTCCATGTTCTCCTGTAACCGCGCCGTGTTCCCCTGTACCAGCTCCCTGTTCCCCTGTACCCGCTCCCTGTTCCCCTGTACCCGCTCCCTGTTCCCCTGTACATGTTCCGTGTTCCCCTGTACCCGCTCCGTTTACCCTGTACCCGCTCCGTATTACCCTGTACCCTCTCCGTAATACCCCGTACCCGCTCCGTGCTCCCCCGTACCCGTTCCGTGTTCCCCCTATCCGCTTCGTGTTCCTGCTCCCTTTTCCACTGTATCCGCTCCCTGTTCCCCTGTACCCGCTCCCTGTTCCCCTGTACCCGCTCCCTGATCCCCTGTACATGCTCCACGTTCCCCTGTTCCCACTCCGTGTTCCCCAGTTCCGTCTTCCCTCTGCTCTGTGTTCCCCTCTACACGCTCCCTGTACCCCTTTGCTCACTCCCTATTGCCAGTACATGCTGCTTGTTCCCCTGTACCCTATTGCACGTGCCATGTTCCCCTGTACCCGCTCCGTGTTCCCCTGTACCCGCTTCCTGTTTCCCTGTTCCCGCTCCGTGTTCCCCTGTTCCCGCTCCGCGTTCCCCTGTACCCGCTGCCTGTTCGCCTGTACCCGCTGCCTGTTCCCCTGTACCAGCTCCCTGTTCCCTAGTACACGCTCCGTGTTACCCTATACCCATCCCGTGTTCACCTGAACCCGCCCCGTGCTCGTTCCGTGCTCCCGCGTGCCCGTTCTGTGTTTCCCTGTACCCGTCCCCTGTTCCCTGTACCCACTCCCTGTTACCCTGTACCCGCTCCCTGTTCCCCAGTACATGCTCCGTGTTCCCCTGTACCCGCTCCCTGTTCTCCTGTACCTGCTCCCTGTTCCCCTGTACCCGCTGCCTGTTCCCCTGTACCCACTCCGTGTTCCCCTGTATCCGTTCCCTGTTCCCCTGTACCCGCTCCCTGTTCCCCTGTACGTGCTCCATGTTCCCCTGCACCCGCTTCCTGTTCCCCCGTTCCCGCTCCGTGTTTCCCTATTCCCGCTCCGTGTTCCCCTGTACCCGCTCCGTGTTCCCCCGTTCCCGCTCCGTGTTCCTCTGTTCCCGCTTCGTGTTCCCCTGTTCCCGCTCCGTGTTCCTCTGTTCCCGCTTCGTGTTCCCCTGTTTCCGCTCCGTGTTCCCCTGTTTCCGCTCCGTGTTCCGCTGTACCCGCTCCGTGTTCCCCTGTACCCGCTCCGTGTTCCCCTGTACCCGCTCCGTGTTCCTTTGTACCCGCTCCGTGTTCCGCTGCACAGGCTCCCTGTTCCCCTGTTCCCGCTCCGTGTTCCGCTATTCCCGCTCCGTGTTCCCCTGTTCCCGCTCCATTTTCACTTGTACCCGCTCCCTGTTCCCCTGTACCCACACCATGTTACCCTGTACCAACTCCTTGTTGCCTTGTTCCCGCTCCATGTTCCCCTGTTTCCGCCCTGTGTTCCCCTGTCCTGCTCCGTGTTCCTCTGTTCCCGCTCCGTGTTATCCTATTCCCGCTCCGTGTTCCCCTGTACCCGCTCCGTGTTCTCCTGTACCTGCTCCGTGTTCCCCTGTTTCCGCTCCGTGTTGCCCTGTACCAGCTGCCTGTTCCCCTGTACCCGCTTCCTGTTCCCCTGTACCCATTCCCTGTTCCCGTGTACATGCTACGTATTCCCCTATACACGCTCCCTGTTCTCCTGTTCCCGCTCCTTGTTGCTCTGTTCCCGCTCCTTGTTGCCCTGTTCCCGCTCATTGTTGCCCTGTTCCTGCTCCGTATTCCTCTGTTCCCGCTCCGTGTTCCCCTGTACCCGCTCCGTTTTCCCCTGTACCCGCTCCGTGTTCCCCTGTTCCCGCTCCCTGTTGCTCTGTTCCTGCTTCGTGCTCCCATGTTCCCACTCCGTTTTTCACTGTACCCGCTCCGTGTTCCCCTGTATCTGCTCCATGTTACCCTGTACCCACTCCTTGTTGTCCTGTTCCCGCTCCGTGTTCCCCTGTATCCGCTCCGTGTTCCCCTGTTCCCACTCCGTGTTCTTCTCTACCCGCTCTGTGTTGCCCTGTACCCGCTCCGTTTACCCTGTACCCGCTCCGTGTTCCTCTGTTTCCGCTCCGTGTTCCCCTGTTCCTGCTCCGTGTTCTCGCTCCGTGTTCCTCTGTACCCGCTCCGTGTTCCCCTGATTCCCTGTACCCGCTCCCTGATTCCCTGTACATGCTTCGTGTTCCCCTGTACCCGCTCTGTGTTCCCCTGTACCCGCTCTGTGTTCCCCTGTACTTGCTCCGTGTTCCCCTGTTTCCGCTCCGTTCCCCTGTTCCCGCTCCGTTTTCCCCTGTTCCCGTGCCGTGTTCCTCTGTTCCCACTCCGTGTTCCACTGTTCCCGCTTCGTGTTCCCCTGTTACCGCTCCTTGTTCATCGCTTCCCGCTTCGTGTTCCCCTGCTCCCGCTCCGTGTTCCCCTGTTCTCGCTCCGTGTTCCTCTGTACCCGCTCTCTGTTGCCCTGTACCCGCTCCGTGTTCCCCTGTTCCTGCTCCGTGTTCCCCTGTACATGCTCCGTATTCCCCTATACACGCTCCCTGTTCTCCTGTTCCCGCTCCTTGTTGCCCTGTTTCCGCTCCGTGTTCCTCTGTTCCCGCTCCGTGTTCCTCTGTACCCACTCCGTGTTGCCCTGTACCAGCTCCCTCTTCCCCTGTACATGCTCCATATTCCCCTGTTCCCGCTCTCTGTTCCCCTGTACCCGCTCCCTGTTCCCCAGTACCTGCTCCCTGTTCCCCTGTACCCGCACCGTGTTCCCCTGTTCCCGCTCCATGTTCCCCTTTAACCGCGCCGTGTTCCCCTGTACCAGCTCCCTGTTCCCCTGTACCCGCTCCCTGTTCCCCTGTACCCGCTCCCTGTTCCCCTGTACATGTTCCGTGTTCCCCTGTACCCGCTCCGTTTACCCTGTACCCGCTCCGTGTTACCCTGTACCCTCTCCGTGATACCCCGTACCCGCTCCGTGCTCCCCCGTACCCGTTCCGTGTTCCCCCTATCCGCTTCGTGTTCCTGCTCCCTTTTCCACTGTATCCGCTCCCTGTTCCCCTGTACCCGCTCCCTGTTCCCCTGTACCCGCTCCCTGATCCCCTGTACATGCTCCACGTTCCCCTGTTCCCACTCCGTGTTCCCCAGTTCCGTCTTCCCTTTGCTCTGTGTTCCCCTCTACACGCTCCCTGTACCCCTTTGCTCACTCCCTATTGCCAGTACATGCTGCTTGTTCCCCTGTACCCTGTTGCACGTGCCATGTTCCCCTCTACCCGCCCCGTGTTCCCCTGTACCCGCCCCGTGTTCCCCTGTACCCGCTTCCTGTTTCCCTGTTCCCGCTCCGTGTTCCCCTGTTCCCGCCCCGTGTTCCCCTGTACCCGCTGCCTGTTCGCCTGTACCTGCTGCCTGTTCCCCTGTACCAGCTCCCTGTTCCCTAGTACACGCTCCGTGTTACCCTATACCATCCCGTGTTCACCTGAACCCGCCCCGTGCTCGTTCCGTGCTCCCGCGTGCCCGTTCTGTGTTTCCCTGTACCTGTTCCCTGTACCCACTCCCTGTTACCCTGTACCCGCTCCCTGTTCCCCAGTACATGCTCCGTGTTCCCCTGTTCCCGCTCCCTGTTCCCCTGTACCCGCTCCCTGTTCCCCTGTACGTGCTCCATGTTCCCCTGTACCTGCTGCCTGTTCCCCTGTACCCGCTGCCTGTTCCCCTGTACCCATTGCCTGTTCCCCTATTCCTGTTCCGTGTTACCCTTTTCCCACTCCGTGTTCCCCCGTACCCGCTCCGTGTTACCCTGTAGCCACTCCGTGTTCCCCTGTTCCCGCTCCGTGTTCCCCTGTACCAGCAACGTGTTCCCCTTTATCCGCTCCCTGTTCCCCTTTATCCGCTCCATGTTCCCCTGTACCCGCTCCCTGTTCCCCTGTACCCGCTCCCTGTTCCCCTGTACGTGCTCCATGTTCCCCTGTACCCGCTGCCTGTTCCCCTGTACCCGCTGCCTGTTCCCCTGTACCCACTGCCTGTTCCCCTATTCCTGTTCCGTGTTACCCTTTTCCCACTCCGTGTTCCCCCGTACCCGCTCCGTGTTACCCTGTAGCCACTCCGTGTTCCCCTGTTCCCGCTCCGTGTTCCCGTGTACCTGCTCCCTGTTCCCCGTACCTCCGCTCGTTTTCCTCTGTACCCGCCCCATGTTCCCCTGTATGCACCCAATGTTCCCCTGAACCCGCTCCGTGCTCCCACGTGCCCGTTCCGTGTTTCCTTGTACCCGCTCCCTGCTCCCCTGTACCCACTCCAGTTCCCCTGTACCCGCTCCCTGTTCACCTGTACCCGATCACTGTTCCCCTGTGCCCGCTTCCTGTTCCCCTGTACCAGCTCCCTGTTCCCCTGTACCCGCTACCTGTTCCCCTGTACGAGCTCCGTGTTCCCCCGTGCCCACTCCGTGTTCCCCCGTACCCGCTCCGGGTTCTGCTCTAGCCACTCCGTGCACCCCTGTACCCCCACCCTGTTCCCCTGTACCGGCTCCCTGTTCCCCTGTACCCGCTCCCTGTACCCCTGTACCCGCTCCCTGTTCCCCTGTTCCCGCTCCATGTTCCCCTGTACCCGCTGCCTGTTCCCCTGCACCTGCTCCGTGTTCCCCTGTACCAGCTTCCTATTCCCCTGTACCCGCTCCCTGTTCCTCTCTATCCGCTCCGTGTTAGCCTGTACCCGCTCCGTCTTCCCCTGTTCCTGCTCCTTGCTCCCTTGCTCCAGCTCCCTGATCCCCAGTTCCGTGTTCCCCAGTTCCGTGTTCCCCAGTTCCGTGTTCCCCAGTTCTGTGTTCCCCAGTTCCGTGTTCCTCCTGCTCCGTGTTCCCCTGTACACGCTCCCTATACACATTTGCACGCTCCCTGTTGCCAGTACATGCTGCTTGTTCGCCTGTTCCGTGTTCCCAGCACCGTGTTCCCCTGTACCCGCTTCGTGTTCCCCTGTACCCGCTCCGTGTTCCCCTGTACCCGCGCCGTGTTCCCCTGTACCCGCTCCCTGTTGCCCTGGACCCACTCCCTCTTCTCCTGTACACACTCCGTGTTCACTTGCACCCGCTTCGTGTTCACCTGTACCCGCTCCATATTCCCCTGTACGCGCTCTGTGTTCCCGCCGCAACCTGTTCCCTGTACACGCTCCCTGTTCCCCTGTACCCGCTTCCTGTTCCACGGTTCCCGCACCGTGTTCCCCTATTCCCGCTCCGTTTTACTCTGTACCCTCTCCCTGTTCCACTGTATTCGCTCCCTGTTCCCGCTCCGTTTTACCCTGTACCCGCTCCGTGTTCCCCTGTACCCGCTCCGTGTTCCCCCGTATCCGCTCCGTGTTACCCTGTAGCCACTCCGTGTTCCCTTTTTCCCGCATCGTGTTCCCCTGTACCAGCTACGTGTTCCCCTTTACCCGCTCCCTGTTTCCCTGTACCCACTCCCTGTTACCCTGTACCCGCTCCCTGTTCCCCTGTACATGCTCCGTGTTCCCCTGTTCCCGCTCCCTGTTCCCCTGTACCCGCTCCGTGTTCCCCTGTACCCGCTGCCTGTTCCCCTGTACCCACTCCATGTTCCCCGGTACCCGTTCCCTGTTCCCCTGTACCCGCTCGCTGTTCCCCTGTACCCGCTCCCTGTTCCCCTGTACCCGCTCCCTGTTCCCCTGTACATGTTCCGTGTTCCCCTGTACCCGCTCCGTTTACCCTGTACCCGCTCCGTGTTACCCTGTACCCTCTCCGTGATACCCCGTACCCGCTCCGTGCTCCCCCGTACCCGTTCCGTGTTCCCCCTATCCGCTTCGTGTTCCTGCTCCCTTTTCCACTGTATCCGCTCCCTGTTCCCCTGTACCCGCTCCCTGTTCCCCTGTACCCGCTCCCTGATCCCCTGTACATGCTCCACGTTCCCCTGTTCCCACTCCGTGTTCCCCAGTTCCGTCTTCCCTTTGCTCTGTGTTCCCCTCTACACGCTCCCTGTACCCCTTTGCTCACTCCCTATTGCCAGTACATGCTGCTTGTTCCCCTGTACCCTGTTGCACGTGCCATGTTCCCCTCTACCCGCCCCGTGTTCCCCTGTACCCGCCCCGTGTTCCCCTGTACCCGCTTCCTGTTTCCCTGTTCCCGCTCCGTGTTCCCCTGTTCCCGCCCCGTGTTCCCCTGTACCCGCTGCCTGTTCGCCTGTACCTGCTGCCTGTTCCCCTGTACCAGCTCCCTGTTCCCTAGTACACGCTCCGTGTTACCCTATACCCATCCCGTGTTCACCTGAACCCGCCCCGTGCTCGTTCCGTGCTCCCGCGTGCCCGTTCTGTGTTTCCCTGTACCTGTTCCCTGTACCCACTCCCTGTTACCCTGTACCCGCTCCCTGTTCCCCAGTACATGCTCCGTGTTCCCCTGTTCCCGCTCCCTGTTCTCCTGTACCTGCTCCCTGTTCCCCTGTACCCGCTGCCTGTTCCCCTGTACCCACTCCGTGTTTCCCGGTACCCGTTCCCTGTTGCCCTGTACCCGCTCCCTGTTCCCCTGTACGTGCTCCATGTTCCCCTGTACGTGCTCCATGTTCCCCTGTACCCGCTTCCTGTTCCCCCGTTCCCGCTCCGTGTTCCCCTATTCCCGCTCCGTGTTCCCCTGTACCCGCTCCGTGTTCCCTTGTACCCGCTGCCTGTTCCCCTGTACCCACTGCCTGTTCCCCTGTTCCTGCTCCGTGTTACCCTGTTCCCGCTCCGTGTTCCCCTGTTCCCGCTCCGTGTTCCTCTGCACCCGTTCCGTGTTGCCCTGTACCAGCTCCCTGTTCCCCTGTACCCGCTCCCTGTTCCCCTGTACCCGCTCCCTGTTCCCCAGTACCTGCTCCCTGTTCCCCTGTACCCGCTCGCTGATCCCATGTACATGCTCCGTGTTCCCCTGTACGCGCTCCGTGTTGCCCTGTACCAGCTGCCTGTTCCCCTGTAACTGCTTCCTGTTTCCCTGTACCCGCTCCCTGTTCCCCTGTACATGCTCCGTATTCCCCTATACATGCTCCCTGTTCTCCTGTTCCCCCTCCGTGTTACCCTGTTCCTGCTCCGTGTTCCCCTGTACCCGCTCCATGTTCCACTGTACCTGCTCCATGTTACCCTGTACCCACTACTTGTTGCCCTGTTCCCGCTCCGTGTTCCCCTGTACCCGCTCCGTGTTCCCCTGTTCCCGCTCCGTGTTCCTCTGTACCCGCTCCGTGTTGCCCTGTACCTGCTCCGTTTACCCTGTACCCACTCCGTGTTCCTCTGTTCCCGCTCCGTGTTCCCCTGATTCTCTGTACCCGCTTCCTGATTACCTGTACATGCTCCGTGTTCCCCTGTACCCACTCTGTGTTCCGCTGTACCCGTTCCCTGTTCCCCTGTTTCCGCTCCGTTCCTCTGTTCCCGTTCTGTTTTCCCCTGTTCCCGCCCCGTGTTCCCCTGATCCCGCTCCGTGTTCCTCTGTACCCGCTCCGTGTTCCGCTGCACAGGCTCCCTGTTCCCCTGTTCCCGCTCCGTGTTCCACTATTCCCGCTCCGTGTTCCCCTGTTCCCGCTCCATTTTCACTTGTAGCCGCTCCCTGTTCCCCTGTACCCACACCATGTTACCCTGTACCCACTCCTTGTTGCCTTGTTCCCGCTCCATGTTCCTCTGTTCCCGCTCTGTGTTCCCCTGTCCCGCTCCGTGTTCCTCTGTTCCCGCTCTCTGTTATCCTATTCCCGCTCCGTGTTCCCCTGTACCCGCTCCGTGTTCTCCTGTACCTGCTCCGTGTTCCCCTGTTTCCGCTCCGTGTTGCCCTGTACCAGCTGCCTGCTCCCCTGTACCCGCTTCCTGTTCCCCTGTACCCGCTCGCTGTTCCCCTGTACATGCTACGTATTCCCCATACACGCTCACTGTTCTCCTGTTCCCGCTCCTTGTTGCCCTGTTCCCGCTCATTGTTGCCCTGTTCCTGCTCCGTATTCCTCTGTTCCCGCTCCGTGTTACCCTGTTCCCGCTCCGTGTTCCTCTGTACCCGCTCCGTGTTTCCCTGATTCCCTGTACCCGCTTCCTGATTCCCTGTACATGCTCCGTGTTCCCCAATACCCGCTCTGTGTTCCGCTGTATTCGTTCCCTGTTCCCCTGTTTCCGCTCCGTTCCCTTGTTCCCGCTCCGTTTTCCCCTGTTCCCGCTCCATGTTCCTCTGTTCCCGCTTCGTGTTCCCCTGTTCCCGCTCCGTGTTCCCCTGTTTCCGCTCCGTGTTCCGCTGTACCCGCTGCCTGTTCCCCTGTACCCACTCCGTGATACCCCGTACCCGCTCCGTGCTCCCCCGTACCTGTTCTGTGTTCCCCCTATCCGCTTACTGTTCCTGCTCCCTTTTCCACTGTATTCACTGCCTGTTCCCCTGCACCCACTCCCTTTTCCCTCTTCCCGCTCCGTGTTCCCCTGTACCCGCTCCGTGTTCCACTGTACCTGTTCCGTTGTACCCACTGCCTGTTCCCCTGTACCCACTCCGTGTTCCCCTGTACCCGCTGCCTGTTCCGTTGTACCCACTGCCTGTTCCCCTGTACCCACTCCGTGTTCCCCTGTTCCCGTTCCCTGTTCCCCTGTTCCCGCTGCCTGTTCGCCTGTACCCGCTGCCTGTTCGCCTGTAACCGCTGCCTGTTCCCCTGTACCAGCTCCCTGTTCACTAGTACACGCTCCGTGTTACCCTGTACCTGCTCCGGACTCCCCTGTTCCCGCTCCGTGTTCCCCTGTACCGGCTCGGTGTTCCCCTGTACCCCCCCCGTTTTTCTCTGTACCCACTCCCTGTTCCACTGTACATGTTCCCTGTTCCCCTGTACCCGCTCCCTGTTCCCCTGTACGTGCTCCATGTTCCCCTGTACCCGCTGCCTGTTCCCCTGTACCCGCTGCCTGTTCCCCTGTACCCACTGCCTGTTCCCCTATTCCTGTTCCGTGTTACCCTTTTCCCACTCCGTGTTCCCCCGTACCCGCTCCGTGTTATCCTGTAGCCACTCCATGTTCCCCTGTTCCAGCAACGTGTTTCCCTTTATCCGCTCCCTGTTCCCCTGTACCCACTCCCTGTTCCCCTGTACCCGCTCCCTTTTCCCCCGTACCCGCTCCGTGTTACCCTGTAGCCACTCCGTGTTCCCCTGTTCCCGCTCCGTGTTCCCGTGTACCTGCTCCCTGTTCCCCGTACCTCCGCTCGTTTTCCTCTGTACCCGCCCCATGTTCCCTGTACGCACCCAATGTTCCCCTGAACCCGCTCCGTGCTCCCACGTGCCTGTTCCGTGTTTCCTTGTACCCGCTCGCTGCTCCCCTGTACCCACTCCAGTTCCCCTGTACCCGCTCACTGTTCACCTGTACCCGATCACTGTTCCCCTGTGCCCGCTTCCTGTTCCCCTGTACCAGCTCCCTGTTCCCCTGTACCCGCTACCTGTTCCCCTGTACGAGCTCCGTGTTCCCCCGTGCCCACTCCGTGTTCCCCCGTACCCGCTCCGGGTTCTGCTCTAGCCACTCCGTGCACCCCTGTACCCCCACCCTGTTCCCCTGTACCGGCTCCCTGTTCCCCTGTACCCGCTCCCTGTACCCCTGTACCTGCTCCCTGTTCCCCTGTTCCCGCTCCATGTTCCCCTGTACCCGCTGCCTGTTCCCCTGTACCTGCTCCGTGTTCCCCTGTACCCGCTCCGTGTTCCCCTGTACCAGCTCCCTGTTCCCCTGTACCCGCTCCCTGTTCCTCTCTATCCGCTCCGTGTTAGCCTGTACCCGCTCCGTCTTCCCCTGTTCCTGCTCCTTGCTCCCGTGCTCCAGCTCCGTGTTCACCTGTACCCGCTCCATATTCCCCTGTACCCGCTCTGTGTTCCCGCCGCAACCTGTTCCCTGTACACGCTCCCTGTTCCCCTGTACCCGCTTCCTGTTCCATGGTTCCCGCACCGTGTTCCCCTATTCCCGCTCCGTTTTACCCTGTACCCTCTCCCTGTTCCATTGTATTCGCTCCCTGTTCCCCTGTTCCCGCTCCGTTTTACCCTGTACCCGCTCCGTGTTCCCCTGTACCCGCTCCGTGTTCCCCCGTATCCGCTCCGTGTTACCCTGTAGCCACTCCGTGTTCCCTTTTTCCCGCATCGTGTTCCCCTGTACCAGCTACGTGTTCCCCTTTACCCACTCCCTGTTTCCCTGTACCCACTCCCTCTTACCCTGTACCCGCTCCCTGTTCCCCTGTACATGCTCCGTGTTCCCCTGTTCCCGAACCCTGTTCCCCTCTACCCGATCCGTGTTCCCCTGTGCCCGCTCGCTGTTCCCCTGTACGTGCTCCATGTTCCCCTGTACCCGCTTCCTGTTCCACGGTTCCCGCACCGTGTTCCCCTATTCCCGCTCCGTGTTACCCTGTACCCGCTCCGTGTTCCCCGGTTCCCGCTCCGTGTTCCCCTGTTCCCGCTCCGTACTCCCCTGTTCCCGCTCCGTGTTCCCCTGTACCGGCTCGGTGTTCCCCTGTACCCCCCCCCCGTTTTTCTCTGTACCCACTCCCTGTTCCACTGTACCTGTTCCCTGTTCCCCTGTACCCGCTCCCTGTTCCCCTGTACGTGCTCCATGTTCCCCTGTACCCGCTGCCTGTTCCCCAGTACCCGCTCCCTGTTCACCTGTACCCGCTCCCTGTTCCCCTGTACCTGCTCCATGTTCCCCTGTACCCGCTCCGTGTTCCCCTGTACATGCTCCGTGTTCCCCTGTACCTGCTCCGTGTTCCCCTGTACATGCTCCGTGTTCCCCTGTACCCGCTCCGTTTACTCTGTACCCGCTCCGTGTTCCCCTGTACCCGCTCCCTCTTCACCTGTACCCGCTCCCTGTTCCCCTGTACCTACTCCATGTTCCCTTGTACCCGCTCTGTGTTACCCTGTACCCTCTCCGTGTTACCCCGTACCCGCTCCGTGCTGCCCCGTACCCGTTCCGTGTTCCCCCTATCCGCTTCGTGTTCCAGCTCCCTTTTCCACTGTATCCGCTCCCTGTTCCCCTGTACCCACTCCCTGTTCTCCTGTACCCGCTCCCTGATCCCCTGTACATGCTCCGTGTTCCCCTGTTGCCACTCCGTGTTCCCCAGTTCCGTGTTCCCTCTGCTCCATGTTCCCCTCTACACGCTCCCTGTACCCCTTTGCACACTCCCTGTTGCCAGTACATGCTGCTTGTTCCCCTGTTCCCTGTTGCACGTGCCATGTTCCCCTCTACCCGCTCCGTGTTCCCCTGTTCCCGCTCCATGTTCCCCTGTTCCCGCTGCCTGTTCGCCTGTTCCCACTGCCTGTTCGCCTGTACCCGTTCCGTGTTCCCCCTATCCGCTTCGTGTTCCAGCTCCCTTTTCCACTGTACCTGCTCCGTGTTCCCCCGTACCCGCTCCGTGTTACCCTGTAGCCACTCCGTGTTCCCCTGTTCCCGCTCCGTGTTCCCCTGTACCAGCAACGTGTTCCCCTTTATCCGCTCCCTGTTCCCCTTTATCCGCTCCATGTTCCCCTGTACCCGCTCCCTGTTCCCCTGTACCCGCTCCCTGTTCCCCTGTACGTGCTCCATGTTCCCCTGTACCCGCTGCCTGTTCCCCTGTACCCGCTGCCTGTTCCCCTGTACCCACTGCCTGTTCCCCTATTCCTGTTCCGTGTTACCCTTTTCCCACTCCGTGTTCCCCCGTACCCGCTCCGTGTTACCCTGTAGCCACTCCGTGTTCCCCTGTTCCCGCTCCGTGTTCCCGTGTACCTGCTCCCTGTTCCCCGTACCTCCGCTCGTTTTCCTCTGTACCCGCCCCATGTTCCCCTGTATGCACCCAATGTTCCCCTGAACCCGCTCCGTGCTCCCACGTGCCCGTTCCGTGTTTCCTTGTACCCGCTCCCTGCTCCCCTGTACCCACTCCAGTTCCCCTGTACCCGCTCCCTGTTCACCTGTACCCGATCACTGTTCCCCTGTGCCCGCTTCCTGTTCCCCTGTACCAGCTCCCTGTTCCCCTGTACCCGCTACCTGTTCCCCTGTACGAGCTCCGTGTTCCCCCGTGCCCACTCCGTGTTCCCCCGTACCCGCTCCGGGTTCTGCTCTAGCCACTCCGTGCACCCCTGTACCCCCACCCTGTTCCCCTGTACCGGCTCCCTGTTCCCCTGTACCCGCTCCCTGTACCCCTGTACCCGCTCCCTGTTCCCCTGTTCCCGCTCCATGTTCCCCTGTACCCGCTGCCTGTTCCCCTGCACCTGCTCCGTGTTCCCCTGTACCAGCTTCCTATTCCCCTGTACCCGCTCCCTGTTCCTCTCTATCCGCTCCGTGTTAGCCTGTACCCGCTCCGTCTTCCCCTGTTCCTGCTCCTTGCTCCCGTGCTCCAGCTCCCTGATCCCCAGTTCCGTGTTCCCCAGTTCCGTGTTCCCCAGTTCCGTGTTCCCCAGTTCTGTGTTCCCCAGTTCCGTGTTCCTCCTGCTCCGTGTTCCCCTGTACACGCTCCCTATACACATTTGCACGCTCCCTGTTGCCAGTACATGCTGCTTGTTCGCCTGTTCCGTGTTCCCAGCACCGTGTTCCCCTGTACCCGCTTCGTGTTCCCCTGTACCCGCTCCGTGTTCCCCTGTACCCGCGCCGTGTTCCCCTGTACCCGCTCCCTGTTGCCCTGGACCCACTCCCTCTTCTCCTGTACACACTCCGTGTTCACTTGCACCCGCTTCGTGTTCACCTGTACCCGCTCCATATTCCCCTGTACGCGCTCTGTGTTCCCGCCGCAACCTGTTCCCTGTACACGCTCCCTGTTCCCCTGTACCCGCTTTCTGTTCCACGGTTCCCGCACCGTGTTCCCCTATTCCCGCTCCGTTTTACTCTGTACCCTCTCCCTGTTCCACTGTATTCGCTCCCTGTTCCCCTGTTCCCGCTCCGTTTTACCCTGTACCCGCTCCGTGTTCCCCTGTACCCGCTCCGTGTTCCCCCGTATCCGCTCCGTGTTACCCTGTAGCCACTCCGTGTTCCCTTTTTCCCGCATCGTGTTCCCCTGTACCAGCTACGTGTTCCCCTTTACCCGCTCCCTGTTTCCCTGTACCCACTCCCTGTTACCCTGTACCCGCTCCCTGTTCCCCTGTACATGCTCCGTGTTCCCCTGTTCCCGCTCCCTGTTCCCCTGTACCCGCTCCGTGTTCCCCTGTACCCGCTGCCTGTTCCCCTGTACCCACTCCATGTTCCCCGGTACCCGTTCCCTGTTCCCCTGTACCCGCTCGCTGTTCCCCTGTACCCGCTCCCTGTTCCCCTGTACCCGCTCCCTGTTCCCCTGTACATGTTCCGTGTTCCCCTGTACCCGCTCCGTTTACCCTGTACCCGCTCCGTGTTACCCTGTACCCTCTCCGTGATACCCCGTACCCGCTCCGTGCTCCCCCGTACCCGTTCCGTGTTCCCCCTATCCGCTTCGTGTTCCTGCTCCCTTTTCCACTGTATCCGCTCCCTGTTCCCCTGTACCCGCTCCCTGTTCCCCTGTACCCGCTCCCTGATCCCCTGTACATGCTCCACGTTCCCCTGTTCCCACTCCGTGTTCCCCAGTTCCGTCTTCCCTTTGCTCTGTGTTCCCCTCTACACGCTCCCTGTACCCCTTTGCTCACTCCCTATTGCCAGTACATGCTGCTTGTTCCCCTGTACCCTGTTGCACGTGCCATGTTCCCCTCTACCCGCCCCGTGTTCCCCTGTACCCGCCCCGTGTTCCCCTGTACCCGCTTCCTGTTTCCCTGTTCCCGCTCCGTGTTCCCCTGTTCCCGCCCCGTGTTCCCCTGTACCCGCTGCCTGTTCGCCTGTACCTGCTGCCTGTTCCCCTGTACCAGCTCCCTGTTCCCTAGTACACGCTCCGTGTTACCCTATACCCATCCCGTGTTCACCTGAACCCGCCCCGTGCTCGTTCCGTGCTCCCGCGTGCCCGTTCTGTGTTTCCCTGTACCTGTTCCCTGTACCCACTCCCTGTTACCCTGTACCCGCTCCCTGTTCCCCAGTACATGCTCCGTGTTCCCCTGTTCCCGCTCCCTGTTCTCCTGTACCTGCTCCCTGTTCCCCTGTACCCGCTGCCTGTTCCCCTGTACCCACTCCGTGTTTCCCGGTACCCGTTCCCTGTTGCCCTGTACCCGCTCCCTGTTCCCCTGTACGTGCTCCATGTTCCCCTGTACCCGCTTCCTGTTCCCCCGTTCCCGCTCCGTGTTCCCCTATTCCCGCTCCGTGTTCCCCTGTACCCGCTCCGTGTTCCCTTGTACCCGCTGCCTGTTCCCCTGTACCCACTGCCTGTTCCCCTGTTCCTGCTCCGTGTTACCCTGTTCCCGCTCCGTGTTCCCCTGTTCCCGCTCCGTGTTCCTCTGCACCCGTTCCGTGTTGCCCTGTACCAGCTCCCTGTTCCCCTGTACCCGCTCCCTGTTCCCCTGTACCCGCTCCCTGTTCCCCAGTACCTGCTCCCTGTTCCCCTGTACCCGCTCGCTGATCCCATGTACATGCTCCGTGTTCCCCTGTACGCGCTCCGTGTTGCCCTGTACCAGCTGCCTGTTCCCCTGTAACTGCTTCCTGTTTCCCTGTACCCGCTCCCTGTTCCCCTGTACATGCTCCGTATTCCCCTATACATGCTCCCTGTTCTCCTGTTCCCCCTCCGTGTTACCCTGTTCCTGCTCCGTGTTCCCCTGTACCCGCTCCATGTTCCACTGTACCTGCTCCATGTTACCCTGTACCCACTACTTGTTGCCCTGTTCCCGCTCCGTGTTCCCCTGTACCCGCTCCGTGTTCCCCTGTTCCCGCTCCGTGTTCCTCTGTACCCGCTCCGTGTTGCCCTGTACCTGCTCCGTTTACCCTGTACCCACTCCGTGTTCCTCTGTTCCCGCTCCGTGTTCCCCTGATTCTCTGTACCCGCTTCCTGATTACCTGTACATGCTCCGTGTTCCCCTGTACCCACTCTGTGTTCCGCTGTACCCGTTCCCTGTTCCCCTGTTTCCGCTCCGTTCCTCTGTTCCCGTTCTGTTTTCCCCTGTTCCCGCCCCGTGTTCCCCTGATCCCGCTCCGTGTTCCTCTGTACCCGCTCCGTGTTCCGCTGCACAGGCTCCCTGTTCCCCTGTTCCCGCTCCGTGTTCCACTATTCCCGCTCCGTGTTCCCCTGTTCCCGCTCCATTTTCACTTGTAGCCGCTCCCTGTTCCCCTGTACCCACACCATGTTACCCTGTACCCACTCCTTGTTGCCTTGTTCCCGCTCCATGTTCCTCTGTTCCCGCTCTGTGTTCCCCTGTCCCGCTCCGTGTTCCTCTGTTCCCGCTCTCTGTTATCCTATTCCCGCTCCGTGTTCCCCTGTACCCGCTCCGTGTTCTCCTGTACCTGCTCCGTGTTCCCCTGTTTCCGCTCCGTGTTGCCCTGTACCAGCTGCCTGCTCCCCTGTACCCGCTTCCTGTTCCCCTGTACCCGCTCGCTGTTCCCCTGTACATGCTACGTATTCCCCATACACGCTCACTGTTCTCCTGTTCCCGCTCCTTGTTGCCCTGTTCCCGCTCATTGTTGCCCTGTTCCTGCTCCGTATTCCTCTGTTCCCGCTCCGTGTTACCCTGTTCCCGCTCCGTGTTCCTCTGTACCCGCTCCGTGTTTCCCTGATTCCCTGTACCCGCTTCCTGATTCCCTGTACATGCTCCGTGTTCCCCAATACCCGCTCTGTGTTCCGCTGTACTCGTTCCCTGTTCCCCTGTTTCCGCTCCGTTCCCTTGTTCCCGCTCCGTTTTCCCCTGTTCCCGCTCCATGTTCCTCTGTTCCCGCTTCGTGTTCCCCTGTTCCCGCTCCGTGTTCCCCTGTTTCCGCTCCGTGTTCCGCTGTACCCGCTGCCTGTTCCCCTGTACCCACTCCGTGATACCCCGTACCCGCTCCGTGCTCCCCCGTACCTGTTCTGTGTTCCCCCTATCCGCTTACTGTTCCTGCTCCCTTTTCCACTGTATTCACTGCCTGTTCCCCTGCACCCGCTCCCTTTTCCCTCTTCCCGCTCCGTGTTCCCCTGTACCCGCTCCGTGTTCCACTGTACCTGTTCCGTTGTACCCACTGCCTGTTCCCCTGTACCCACTCCGTGTTCCCCTGTACCCGCTCCGTGTTCCTCTCTACCCGCTCCGTGTTCCCCGGCACAGGCTCCCTGTTCCCGCTTCGTGTTCCCCTATTCCCGCTCCCTGTTCCCCTGTTCCCGCTCCGTGTTCCCCTGTTCCCGTTCCCTGTTCCCCTGTTCCCGCTGCCTGTTCGCCTGTACCCGCTGCCTGTTCGCCTGTAACCGCTGCCTGTTCCCCTGTACCAGCTCCCTGTTCACTAGTACACGCTCCGTGTTACCCTGTACCTGCTCCGTGTTCCCCGGTTCCCGCTCCGTGTTCCCCTGTACCGGCTCGGTGTTCCCCTGTACCCCCCCCGTTTTTCTCTGTACCCACTCCCTGTTCCACTGTACATGTTCCCTGTTCCCCTGTACCCGCTCCCTGTTCCCCTGTACGTGCTCCATGTTCCCCTGTACCCGCTGCCTGTTCCCCTGTACCCGCTGCCTGTTCCCCTGTACGCACTGCCTGTTCCCCTATTCCTGTTCCGTGTTACCCTTTTCCCACTCCGTGTTCCCCCGTACCCGCTCCATGTTATCCTGTAGCCACTCCATGTTCCCCTGTTCCAGCAACGTGTTTCCCTTTATCCGCTCCCTGTTCCCCTGTACCCACTCCCTGTTCCCCTGTACCCGCTCCCTTTTCCCCCGTACCCGCTCCGTGTTACCCTGTAGCCACTCCGTGTTCCCCTGTTCCCGCTCCGTGTTCCCGTGTACCTGCTCCCTGTTCCCCGTACCTCCGCTCGTTTTCCTCTGTACCCGCCCCATGTTCCCTGTACGCACCCAATGTTCCCCTGAACCCGCTCCGTGCTCCCACGTGCCCGTTCCGTGTTTCCTTGTACCCGCTCGCTGCTCCCCTGTACCCACTCCAGTTCCCCTGTACCCGCTCACTGTTCACCTGTACCCGATCACTGTTCCCCTGTGCCCGCTTCCTGTTCCCCTGTACCAGCTCCCTGTTCCCCTGTACCCGCTACCTGTTCCCCTGTACGAGCTCCGTGTTCCCCCGTGCCCACTCCGTGTTCCCCCGTACCCGCTCCGGGTTCTGCTCTAGCCACTCCGTGCACCCCTGTACCCCCACCCTGTTCCCCTGTACCGGCTCCCTGTTCCCCTGTACCCGCTCCCTGTACCCCTGTACCTGCTCCCTGTTCCCCTGTTCCCGCTCCATGTTCCCCTGTACCCGCTGCCTGTTCCCCTGTACCTGCTCCGTGTTCCCCTGTACCCGCTCCGTGTTCCCCTGTACCAGCTCCCTGTTCCCCTGTACCCGCTCCCTGTTCCTCTCTATCCGCTCCGTGTTAGCCTGTACCCGCTCCGTCTTCCCCTGTTCCTGCTCCTTGCTCCCGTGCTCCAGCTCCGTGTTCACCTGTACCCGCTCCATATTCCCCTGTACCCGCTCTGTGTTCCCGCCGCAACCTGTTCCCTGTACACGCTCCCTGTTCCCCTGTACCCGCTTCCTGTTCCATGGTTCCCGCACCGTGTTCCCCTATTCCCGCTCCGTTTTACCCTGTACCCTCTCCCTGTTCCATTGTATTCGCTCCCTGTTCCCCTGTTCCCGCTCCGTTTTACCCTGTACCCGCTCCGTGTTCCCCTGTACCCGCTCCGTGTTCCCCCGTATCCGCTCCGTGTTACCCTGTAGCCACTCCGTGTTCCCTTTTTCCCGCATCGTGTTCCCCTGTACCAGCTACGTGTTCCCCTTTACCCACTCCCTGTTTCCCTGTACCCACTCCCTCTTACCCTGTACCCGCTCCCTGTTCCCCTGTACATGCTCCGTGTTCCCCTGTTCCCGAACCCTGTTCCCCTCTACCCGATCCGTGTTCCCCTGTGCCCGCTCGCTGTTCCCCTGTACGTGCTCCATGTTCCCCTGTACCCGCTTCCTGTTCCACGGTTCCCGCACCGTGTTCCCCTATTCCCGCTCCGTGTTACCCTGTACCCGCTCCGTGTTCCCCGGTTCCCGCTCCGTGTTCCCCTGTTCCCGCTCCGTACTCCCCTGTTCCCGCTCCGTGTTCCCCTGTACCGGCTCGGTGTTCCCCTGTACCCCCCCCCGTTTTTCTCTGTACCCACTCCCTGTTCCACTGTACCTGTTCCCTGTTCCCCTGTACCCGCTCCCTGTTCCCCTGTACGTGCTCCATGTTCCCCTGTACCCGCTGCCTGTTCCCCAGTACCCGCTCCCTGTTCACCTGTACCCGCTCCCTGTTCCCCTGTACCTGCTCCATGTTCCCCTGTACCCGCTCCGTGTTCCCCTGTACATGCTCCGTGTTCCCCTGTACCTGCTCCGTGTTCCCCTGTACATGCTCCGTGTTCCCCTGTACCCGCTCCGTTTACTCTGTACCCGCTCCGTGTTCCCCTGTACCCGCTCCCTCTTCACCTGTACCCGCTCCCTGTTCCCCTGTACCTACTCCATGTTCCCTTGTACCCGCTCTGTGTTACCCTGTACCCTCTCCGTGTTACCCCGTACCCGCTCCGTGCTGCCCCGTACCCGTTCCGTGTTCCCCCTATCCGCTTCGTGTTCCAGCTCCCTTTTCCACTGTATCCGCTCCCTGTTCCCCTGTACCCACTCCCTGTTCTCCTGTACCCGCTCCCTGATCCCCTGTACATGCTCCGTGTTCCCCTGTTGCCACTCCGTGTTCCCCAGTTCCGTGTTCCCTCTGCTCCATGTTCCCCTCTACACGCTCCCTGTACCCCTTTGCACACTCCCTGTTGCCAGTACATGCTGCTTGTTCCCCTGTTCCCTGTTGCACGTGCCATGTTCCCCTCTACCCGCTCCGTGTTCCCCTGTTCCCGCTCCATGTTCCCCTGTTCCCGCTGCCTGTTCCCACTGCCTGTTCGCCTGTACCCGTTCCGTGTTCCCCCTATCCGCTTCGTGTTCCAGCTCCCTTTTCCACTGTACCTGCTCCGTGTTCCCCTGTACATGCTCCGTGTTCCCCTGTACCTGCTCCCTGTTCCCCTGTACGTGCTCCATGTTCCCCTGTACCCGCTCCGTGTTACCCTGTACCATCTCCCTGTTCCCTAGTACATGCTCCGTGTTCCCCTGTACCTGCTCCATGTTCCCCTGTACCCGCTCCGTGTTCCCCTGTACATGCTCCGTGTTCCCCTGTACCTGCTCCGTGTTCCCCTGTACATGCTCCGTGTTCCCCTGTACCCGCTCCGTTTACTCTGTACCCGCTCCGTGTTCCCCTGTACCCGCTCCCTGTTCACCTGTACCCGCTCCCTGTTCCCCTGTACCTGCTCCATGTTCCCCTGTACCCGCTCTGTGTTACCCTGTACCCTCTCCGTGTTACCCCGTACCCGCTCCGTGCTGCCCCGTACCCGTTCCGTGTTCCCCCTATCCGCTTCATGTTCCAGCTCCCTTTTCCACTGTACCCGCTCCGTGTTCCCCTGTACATGCTCCGTGTTCCCCTGTACCCACTCCGTGTTCCCCTGTACATGCTCCGTGTTCCCCTGTACCTGCTCCCTGTTCCCCTGTACGTGCTCCATGTTCCCCTGTACCCGCTCCGTGTTACCCTGTACCAGCTCCCTGTTCCCTAGTACATGCTCCGTGTTCCCCTGTACCCGCTCCGTGTTCCCCTGTACCCGCTCCGTGCTCCCCTGTTCCCGCTCCGTGTTCCCCTGTACCCGCTCCCTGTTCCCCTGTACCCGCTCCGTGTTCCCCTGTACATGCTCCGTGTTCCCCTGTACCTGCTCCGTGTTCCCCTGTACATGCTCCGTGTTCCCCTGTACCCGCTCCGTTTACTCTGTACCCGCTCCGTGTTCCCCTGTACCCGCTCCCTGTTCCCCTGTACCCGCTCCCTGTTCCCCTGTACCCGCTCCGTGTTACCCTGTACCCTATCCGTGTTACCCCGTACCCGCTCCGTGCTGCCCCGTACCCGTTCCGTGTTCCCCCTATCCGCTTCGTGTTCCAGCTCCCTTTTCCACTGTATCCGCTCCCTGTTCCCCTGTACCCGCTCCCTGATCCCCTGTACATGCTCCGTGTTCCCCTGTTGCCACTCCGTGTTCCCCAGTTCCGTGTTCCCTCTGCTCCATGTTCCCCTGTACACGCTCCCTGCACCCCTTTGCACACTCCCTGTTGCCAGTACATGCTGCTTGTTCCCCTGTTCCCTGTTGCACGTGCCATGTTCCCCTCTACCCGCTCCGTGTTCCCCTGTTCCCGCTGCCTGTTCGCCTGTACCCGCTGCCTGTTCGCCTGTACCCGCTGCCTGTTCCCCTGTACCAGCTCCCTGTTCCCTAGTACACGCTCCGTGTTACCCTGTACCCGCTCCGTGTTCCCCGGTTCCCGCTCCGTGTTCCCCTGTTCCCGCTCCGGACTCCCCTGTTCCCGCTCCGTGTTCCCCTGTACCGGCTCGGTGTTCCCCTGTACCCCCCCCCGTTTTTCTCTGTACCCACTCCCTGTTCCACTGTACATGTTCCCTGTTCCCCTGTACCCGCTCCCTGTTCCCCTGTACGTGCTCCATGTTCCCCTGTACCTGCTGCCTGTTCCCCTGTACCCGCTGCCTGTTCCCCTGTACCCATTGCCTGTTCCCCTATTCCTGTTCCGTGTTACCCTTTTCCCACTCCGTGTTCCCCCGTACCCGCTCCGTGTTACCCTGTAGCCACTCCGTGTTCCCCTGTTCCCGCTCCGTGTTCCCCTGTACCAGCAACGTGTTCCCCTTTATCCGCTCCCTGTTCCCCTTTATCCGCTCCATGTTCCCCTGTACCCGCTCCCTGTTCCCCTGTACCCGCTCCCTGTTCCCCTGTACGTGCTCCATGTTCCCCTGTACCCGCTGCCTGTTCCCCTGTACCCGCTGCCTGTTCCCCTGTACCCACTGCCTGTTCCCCTATTCCTGTTCCGTGTTACCCTTTTCCCACTCCGTGTTCCCCCGTACCCGCTCCGTGTTACCCTGTAGCCACTCCGTGTTCCCCTGTTCCCGCTCCGTGTTCCCGTGTACCTGCTCCCTGTTCCCCGTACCTCCGCTCGTTTTCCTCTGTACCCGCCCCATGTTCCCCTGTATGCACCCAATGTTCCCCTGAACCCGCTCCGTGCTCCCACGTGCCCGTTCCGTGTTTCCTTGTACCCGCTCCCTGCTCCCCTGTACCCACTCCAGTTCCCCTGTACCCGCTCCCTGTTCACCTGTACCCGATCACTGTTCCCCTGTGCCCGCTTCCTGTTCCCCTGTACCAGCTCCCTGTTCCCCTGTACCCGCTACCTGTTCCCCTGTACGAGCTCCGTGTTCCCCCGTGCCCACTCCGTGTTCCCCCGTACCCGCTCCGGGTTCTGCTCTAGCCACTCCGTGCACCCCTGTACCCCCACCCTGTTCCCCTGTACCGGCTCCCTGTTCCCCTGTACCCGCTCCCTGTACCCCTGTACCCGCTCCCTGTTCCCCTGTTCCCGCTCCATGTTCCCCTGTACCCGCTGCCTGTTCCCCTGCACCTGCTCCGTGTTCCCCTGTACCAGCTTCCTATTCCCCTGTACCCGCTCCCTGTTCCTCTCTATCCGCTCCGTGTTAGCCTGTACCCGCTCCGTCTTCCCCTGTTCCTGCTCCTTGCTCCCGTGCTCCAGCTCCCTGATCCCCAGTTCCGTGTTCCCCAGTTCCGTGTTCCCCAGTTCCGTGTTCCCCAGTTCTGTGTTCCCCAGTTCCGTGTTCCTCCTGCTCCGTGTTCCCCTGTACACGCTCCCTATACACATTTGCACGCTCCCTGTTGCCAGTACATGCTGCTTGTTCGCCTGTTCCGTGTTCCCAGCACCGTGTTCCCCTGTACCCGCTTCGTGTTCCCCTGTACCCGCTCCGTGTTCCCCTGTACCCGCGCCGTGTTCCCCTGTACCCGCTCCCTGTTGCCCTGGACCCACTCCCTCTTCTCCTGTACACACTCCGTGTTCACTTGCACCCGCTTCGTGTTCACCTGTACCCGCTCCATATTCCCCTGTACGCGCTCTGTGTTCCCGCCGCAACCTGTTCCCTGTACACGCTCCCTGTTCCCCTGTACCCGCTTCCTGTTCCACGGTTCCCGCACCGTGTTCCCCTATTCCCGCTCCGTTTTACTCTGTACCCTCTCCCTGTTCCACTGTATTCGCTCCCTGTTCCCCTGTTCCCGCTCCGTTTTACCCTGTACCCGCTCCGTGTTCCCCTGTACCCGCTCCGTGTTCCCCCGTATCCGCTCCGTGTTACCCTGTAGCCACTCCGTGTTCCCTTTTTCCCGCATCGTGTTCCCCTTTACCCGCTCCCTGTTCCCCTTTACCCGCTCCCTGTTTCCCTGTACCCACTCCCTGTTACCCTGTACCCGCTCCCTGTTCCCCTGTACATGCTCCGTGTTCCCCTGTTCCCGCTCCCTGTTCCCCTGTACCCGCTCCGTGTTCCCCTGTACCCGCTGCCTGTTCCCCTGTACCCACTCCATGTTCCCCGGTACCCGTTCCCTGTTCCCCTGTACCCGCTCGCTGTTCCCCTGTACGTGCTCCATGTTCCCCTGTACCCGCTTCCTGTTCCTCGGTTCCCGCTCCGTATTCCCCTGTTCCCGCTTCGTGTTCCCCTGTACCCGCTCCGTGTTCCCCTGTACCCGCTGCCTGTTCCACTGTACCCACTGCCTGTTCCCCTGTTCCCGCTCCGTGTTACCCTGTTCCCGCTCCGTGTTCCCCTGTTCCCGCTCCGTGTTCCTCTGTACCCGCTCCGTCTTGCCCTGTACCCGCTCCCTGTTCTACTGTACCCGCTCCCTGATCCCATGTACATGCTCCGTGTTCCCCGGTACCCGCTCCGTGTACCCCTGTACTCGCTCTCTGTTCCCCTGTTCCCGCTCCGTGTTACCCTGTAACCGCGCCGTGTTCCCCTGTACCTGCTCCGTTTACCCTGTACCCGCTCCGTGTTACCCTGTACCAGCTCCCTGTTCCCTAATACACGCTCCGTGTTCCCCTCTACCCGCTCCGTGTTCCCCTGTACCCGCTCGCTGTTCCCCTGTACGTGCTCCATGTTCCCCTGTACCCGCTTCCTGTTCCACGGTTCCCGCACCGTGTTCCCCTATTCCCGCTCCGTGTTCCCCTGTACCCGCTCCGTGTTTCCTTGTACCCGCTGCCTGTTCCGCTGTACCCAATGCCTGTTCCCCTGTTCCTGCTCCGTGTTACCCTGTTCCCGCTCCGTGTTCCCCTGTTCCCGCTCCCTGATCCCATGTACACGCTCCGTGTACCCCTGTACTCGCTCCCTGTTCCCCTGTACCAGCTCCCTGTTCCCCTGTACCCGCTACCTGTTCCCCTGTACGAGCTCCGTGTTCCCCCGTGCCCACTCCGTGTTCCCCCGTACCCGCTCCGGGTTCTGCTCTAGCCACTCCGTGCACCCCTGTACCCCCACCCTGTTCCCCTGTACCGGCTCCCTGTTCCCCTGTACCCGCTCCCTGTACCCCTGTACCCGCTCCCTGTTTCCCTGTACCCGCTGCCTGTTCCCCTGTACCAGCTCCCTATTCCCTAGTACACGCTTCGTGTTACCCTGTACCCCCCCCCCCCCGCCGTGTTCCCCTGAATCCGCCCCGTGCTCGTTCCGTGCTCCCGCGTGCCCGTTCTGTGTTTCCCTGTACCCGCCCCCTGTTCCCCTGTACCCACTCCCTGTTATCCTGTACCCGCTCCCTGTTCCCCTGTACATGCTCCGTGTTCCCCTGTTCCCGCTCCCTGTTCCCCTGTTCCCGCTGCCTGTTCGCCTGTACCCACTGTCTGTTCGCCTGTACCCGCTGCCTGTTCCCCTGTACCAGCTCCCTGTTCCCTAGTACACGCTCCGTGTTACCCTGTACCCGCTCCGTGTTCCCCGGTTCCCGCTCCGTGTTCCCCTGTTCCCGCTGCCTGTTCGCCTGTACCCACTGCCTGTTCGCCTGTACCCGCTGCCTGTTCCCCTGTACCAGCTACCTGTTCCCTAGTAAACGCTCCGTGTTCCCCTGTACCGGCTCCGTGTTCCCCTGTACCCACTCCATGTTACCCTGTACCCGCTCCCTGTTCCCCTGTACATGCTCCGTGTTCCCCTGTTCCCGCTCCCTGTTCCCCTCTACCCGCTCCGTGTTCCCCTGTACCCGCTGCCTGTTCCCCTGTACCCACTCCATGTTCCCCGGTACCCGTTCCCTGTTCCCCTGTACCCGCTCGCTGTTCCCCTGTACGTGCTCCATGTTCCCCTGTACCCGCTTCCTGTTCCCCGGTTCCCGCTCCGTGTTCCCCTATTCCCGCTCCGTGTTCCCCTGTACCCGCTCCGTGTTCCCTTGTACCCGCTGCCTGTTCCGCTGTATCCACTGCCTGTTCCCCTGTTCCTGCTCCGTGTTACCCTGTTCCCGCTCCGTGTTCCCCTGTTCCCGCTCCGTGTTCCTCTGTACCCGCTCCGTGTTCCTCTGTACCCGCTCCGTCTTGCTCTGTACCAGCTTCCTGTTCCCCTGTACCCGCTCCCTGTTCCCCTGTACCCGCTCCCTGTTTCCCAGTACCTGCTCCCTGTTCCCCTGTACCCGCTCCCTGATCCCATGGCATGCTCCGTGTACCCCTGTACTCGCTCCCTGTTCCCCATTTCCTGCTCTGTGTTCCCCTGTTCCCGCTCCGTGTTCCCCTGTTCCCGCTCCGTGTTCCCCTGTAACCGCGCCCTGTTCCCCTGTACCTGCTCCGTTTACCCTGTACCCGCTCCGTGTTACCCTGTACCAGCTCCCTGTTCCCTAATACACGCTCCGTGTTACCCTGTACCCGCTCCGTGTTCCCCGGTTCCCGCTCCGTGCTCCCCTGTTCCCGCTCCGTGTTCCCCTGTACCCGCTCTGTGTTCCCCTGTACCCGCTCCCTGTTCCCCTGTACATGCTCCGTGTTCCCCTGTACCCACTCCGTGTTCCCCTGTACGTGCTCCATGTTCCCCTGTACCCGCTCCGTGTTCCCCTGTACATGCTTCGTGTTCCCCTGTACCCACTCCCTGTTCCCCTGTACGTGCTCCATGTTCCCCTGTACCCGCTCCGTGTTACCCCGTACCAGCTCCCTGTTCCCTAGTACATGCTCCGTGTTCCCCTGTTCCCGCTCCGTGCTCCCCTGTACCGGCTCCGTGTTCCCCTGTACCCCCCCCCCCCGTTTTTCTCTGTACCCACCTGCTGTTCCCCTGTACATGTTCCCTGTTCCCCTGTATCCGCTCCCTGTTCCCCTGTACGTGCTCCATGTTCCCCTGTACCCGCTTCCTAGTCCCCCGTTCCCACTCCGTGTTCCCCTATTCCCGCTCCATGTTCCCCTGTACCCACTCCGTGTTCCCCTGTTCCCGCTCCGTGTTCCCCTGTACCAGCTACGTGTTCCCCTTTATCCGCTCCCTGTTCCCCTGTACCCGCTCCCTGTTCCCCCGTACCCTCTCCGTGTTACCCTGTAGCCACTCCGTGTTCCCCTGTTCCCGCTCCGTGTTCCCGTGTACCTGCTCCCTGTTCCCCGTACCTCCGCTCGTTTTCCTCTGTACCCGCCCCATGTTCCCCTGTACGCACCCAATGTTCCCCTGAACCTGCTCCGTGCTCCCACGTGCCCATTCCGTGTTTCCTTGTACCCGCTCCCTGCTCCCCTGTACCCACTCCAGTTCCCCTGTACCCGCTCCCTGTTCCCCTGTACCCGATCACTGTTCCCCTGTGCCCGCTTCCTGTTCCCCTGTACCCGCTACCTGTTCCCCTGTACGAGCTCCGTGTTCCCCCGTGCCCACTCCGTGTTCCCCCGTACCCGCTCCGGGTTTTGCTCTAGCCACTCCGTGCACCCCTGTACCCCCACCCTGTTCCCCTGTACCGGCACCCTGTTCCCCTGTACCCGCTCCCTGTACCCCTGTACCCGCTCCCTGTACCCCTGTACCCGCTCCCTGTTCCCCTGTTCCCGCTCCATGTTCACCTGTACCCGCTGCCTGTTCCCCTGTACCCGCTGCCTGTTCCTCTCTATCCGCTCCGTGTTAGCCTGTACCCGCTTCGTCTTCCCCTGTTCCTGCTCCTTGCTCCCGTGTTCCAGCTCCCTGTTCCCCATTTCCGTGTTCCCCAGTTCCGTGTTCCCCAGTTCTGTGTTCCCCAGTTCTGTGTTCCCCAGTTCCGTGTTCCTCCTGCTCCGTGTTCCCCTGCACACGCTCCCTATACACATTTGCACGCTCCTGTTGCCAGTACATGCTGCTTGTTCGCCTGTTCCGTGTTCCCAGCTCCGTGTTCCTCTGTACCCGCTTCGTGTTCCCCTGTACCCGCTCCGTGTTCCCCTGTACCCGCGCCGTGTTCCCCTGTACCCGCTCCCTGTTGCCCTGGACCCACTCCCTCTTCTCCTGTACACACTCCGTGTTCACCTGCTGCCGCTTCGTGTTCACCTGTACCCGCTCCATATTCCCCTGTACCCGCTCTGTGTTCCCGCCGCAACCTGTTCCCTGTACACGCTCCCTGTTCCCCTGTACCCGCTGCCAGTTTCTCTGTAGACTCTCCCTGTTCCACTGTACCAGATCCCTGTTCTCCTGTACCTGCTCCCTGTTCCTCTGTATCCGCTCCCTGTTCCTCGATTCCCGCTCCGTTTTACCCTGTACCCGCTCCGTTTTACCCTGTAACCTCTCCATGTTAACCCGTATCCGCTCCCTGCTCCCCCGTACCCGTTCCGAGTTCCCCCTATCCGCTTCGTCTTACTGCTCCCTGATCCACTCTATCCGCTCCCTGTTCTCCTGTACCCACTCCCTGTTCCCCTGTACCCGCTCCCTGTTCCCCTGTACCCGCTCCGTGTTCCACTGTACCCGCTCCGTGTTCCACTGTACCCGCTCCCTGCTCCCTGTTCCCCTGTACCCGCTCCCTGTTCCCCTGTTCCCGCTCCGTGTTCCCCTGTACCTGCTCCCCGTTCCTACGTACCCGCTCCCCGTTCCCCTGTACATGCTCCGTTTTACCCTGTACCCGCTCTGTTTTACCCTGTTCCCGCTCCGTGTTACCCCGTACCCGCTCCGTGTTCCCCTGTAACCGTGCCGTGTTCCCCTGTACCCGCTCCATGTTCCTCTGTACCCGCTCCGTGTTGCCCTGTACCAGCTCCCTGTTCCCCTGTACCCGCTCCCTGTTCTCCTGTACATGTTCCGTGTTCCCCTGTACCCGCTCCGTTTACCTTGTACCCACTCCGTATTACCCTGTACCAGCTCCCTGTTCCCTAGTACACGCTCCGTGTTACCCTGTACCCGCTCCCTGTTCCCCTGTACCCGCTCCCTGTTCTCCTGTACATGTTCCGTGTTCCCCTGTACCCGCTCCGTTTACCTTGTACCCACTCCGTGTTACCCTGTACCAGCTCCCTGTTCCCTAGTACACGCTCCGTGTTACCCTGTACCTGCTCCGTGTTCCCCTGTTCCCGCTCCGTGTTCCCCTGTAACCGCGCCGTGTTCCCCTGTACCTGCTCCGTTTACCCTGTACCCGCTCCGTGTTACCCTGTACCAGCTCCCTGTTCCCTAATACACGCTCCGTGTTACCCTGTACCCGCTCCGTGTTCCCCGGTTCCCGCTCCGTGCTCCCCTGTACCCGCTCTGTGTTCCCCTGTACCCGCTCTGTGTTCCCCTGTACCCGCTCCCTGTTCCCCTGTACATGCTCCGTGTTCCCCTGTACCCACTCCATGTTCCCCTGTACGTGCTCCATGTTCCCATTCCCGCTCCGTGTTCCCCTGTACATGCTCCGTATTCCCCTGTACCCACTCCGTGTTCCCCTGTACATGCTCCGTGTTCCCCTGTACCTGCTCCCTGTTCCCCTGTACGTGCTCCATGTTCCCCTGTACCCGCTCCGTGTTACCCCGCACCCGCTCCGTGCTGCCCCGTACCCGTTCCGTGTTCCCCCTATCCGCTTCTTGTTCTAGCTCCCTTTTCCACAGTATCCGCTCCCTGTTCCCTAGTACACACTTCGTGTTACCCTGTACCCGCTCCGTGTTCCCCTGTTCCCGCTGCCTGTTCGCCTGTACCCACTGCCTGTTCGCCTGTACCCGCTGCCTGTTCGCCTGTACCCGCTGCCTGTTCCCCTGTACCAGCTCCCAGTTCCCTAGTACACACTCCATGTTACCCTGTACCCGCTCCCTGTTCCCCTGTACATGCTCCGTGTTCCCCTGTTCCCGCTCCCTGTTCCCCTCTACCCGCTCCGTGTTCCCCTGTACCCGCTGCCTGTTCCCCTGTACCCACTCCATGTTCCCCTGTACCCGTTCCCTGTTCCCCTGTACCCGCTCGCTGTTCCCCTGTACGTGCTCCATGTTCCCCTGTACCCGCTTCCTGTTCCCCGGTTCCCGCTCCGTGTTCCCCTATTCCCGCTCCCTGTTCCCCTGTTCCTGCTCCGTGTTCCCCCGCACCCGCTCCGTGCTGCCCCGTACCCGTTCCGTGTTCCCCCTATCCGCTTCGTGTACCAGCTCCCTTTTCCACTGTATCCGCTCCCTGTTCCCCTGTACCCGCTCCCTGTTCCCCTGTACCCGCTCCCTGATCCCCTGCACATGCTCCGTGTTCCCCTGTTACCACTCCGTGTTCCCCAGTTCCGTGTTCCCTCTGCTTCATGTTCCCCTGTACACGCTCCCTGTACCCCTTTGCACACTCCCTGTTGCCAGTACATGCTGCTTGTTCCCCTGTTCCCTGTTGCACGTGCCATGTTCCCCTCTACCCGCTCCGTGTTCCCCTGTTCCCGCTCCGTGTTCCCCTGTTCCCGCCGCCTGTTCGCCTGTACCCACTGCCTGTTCGCCTGTACCCGCTGCCTGTTCCCCTGTACCAGCTCCCTGTTCCCTAGTACACGCTCCGTGTTACCCTGTACCCGCTCCGTGTTACCCGGTTCCCGCTCCGTTTTCCCCTGTTCCCGCTCCGTGCTCCTCTGTTCCCGCTCCGTGTTCCCCTGTACCGGCTCCGTGTTCCCCTGTACACCCCCCGTTTCTCTCTGTACCCACTCCCCGTTCCCCTGTACATGTTCCCTGTTCCCCTGTACCCGCTCCCTGTTCCCCTGTACGTGCTCCATGTTCCCCTGTACCTGCTTCCTGGTCCCCCGTTCCCACTCCGTGTTCCCCTATTCCCGCTCCATGTTCCCCTGTACCTACTCCGTGTTCCCCTGTACCCGCTGCCTGTTCCCCTGTACCCACTGCCTGTTCCCCTATTCCTGCTCCGTGTTACTATTTTCCCGCTCCGTGTTCCCCCATACCCGCTCCGTGTTACCCTGTAGCCAATCCGTGTTCCCCTTTTCCCGCATCGTGTTCCCCTGTACCAGCTACGTGTTCCCCTTTACCCGCTCCCTGTTCCCCTGTACATGCTCCGTGTTCCCCTGTTCCCGCTCCCTGTTCCCCTCTACCCGCTCCGTGTTCCCCTGTACCCGCTGCCTGTTCCCCTGTACCCACTCCATGTTCCCCGGTACCCGTTCCCTGTTCCCCTGTACCCACTCGCTGTTCCCCTGTACATGCTCCATGTTCCCCTGTACCCGCTTCCTGTTCCCCGGTTCCCGCTCCGTGCTCCCCTGTTCCCGCTCCGTGTTCCCCTGTACCCGCTCCGTGTTCCCTTGTACCCGCTGCCTGTTCCGCTGTACCCACTGCCTGTTCCCCTGTTCCTGCTCCGTGTTACCCTGTTCCCGCTCCGTGTTCCTCTGTTCCCGCTCCGTGTTCCTCTGTACCCGCTCCCTGTTCCCCTGTACCCGCTCCCTGTTCCCCATTACCTGCTCCCTGTTCCCCTGTACCCGCTCCCTGATCCCATGTACATGCTCCGTGCTCCCCTGTTCCCGCTCCGTGTTCCCCTGTACCCGCTCCCTGTTCCCCTGTACATGCTCCGTGTTCCCCTGTACCCACTCCGTGTTCCCCTGCACGTGCTCCATGTTCCCCTGCACGTGCTCCATGTTCCCCTGTACCCGCTCCGTGTTCTCCTGTACATGCTCCGTATTCACCTGTACCCACTCCGTGTTCCCCTGTACATGCTCCGTGTTCCCCTGTACCTGCTCCGTGTTCCCCTGTACGTGCTCCATGTTCCCCTGTACCCGCTCCGTGCTGCCCCGTACCCGTTCCGTGTTCCCCCTATCCGCTTCGTGTTCCAGCTCCCTTTTCCACTGTATCCGCTCCCTGTTCCCTAGTACACACTTCGTGTTACCCTGTACCCGCTCCGTGTTCCCCTGTTCCCGCTGCCTGTTCGCCTGTACCCACTGCCTGTTCGCCTGTACCCGCTGCCTGTTCCCCTGTACCAGCTCCCAGTTCCCTAGTACACGCTCCGTGTTCCCCTGTACCCGCTCCCTGTTCCCCTGTACATGCTCCGTGTTCCCCTGTTCCCGCTCCCTGTTCCCCTCTACCCGCTCCGTGTTCCCCTGTACCCGCTGCCTGTTCCCCTGTACCCACTCCATGTTCCCCGGTACCCGTTCCCTGTTCCCCTGTACCCGCTCGCTGTTCCCCTGTACGTGCTCCATGTTCCCCTGTACCCGCTTCCTGTTCCCCTATTCCCGCTCCGTGTTCCCCTGTTCCCGCTCCGTGTTCCTCTGTACCCGCTCCGTCTTGCCCTGTACCAGCTCGCTGTTCCCCTGTACCCGCTCCCTGTTCCCCTGTACCCGCTCCCTGTTCCCCAGTACCTGCTCCCTGTTCCCCTGTACCCGCTCCCTGTTCCCCTGTTCCTGCTCCGTGTTCCCCCGCACCCGCTCCGTGCTGCCCCGTACCCGTTCCGTGTTCCCCCTATCCGCTTCGTGTTCCAGCTCCCTTTTCCACTGTATCCGCTCCCTGTTCCCCTGTACCCGCTCCCTGTTCCCCTGTACCCGCTCCCTGATCCCCTGCACATGCTCCGTGTTCCCCTGTCACCACTCCGTGTTCCCCAGTTCCGTGTTCCCTCTGCTTCATGTTCCCCTGTACACGCTCCCTGAACCCCTTTGCACACTCCCTGTTGCCAGTACATGCTGCTTGTTCACCTGTTCCCTAGTACACGCTCCGTGTTACCCTGCACCCGCTCCGTGTTCCCCGGTTCCCGCTCCGTGTCCCCCTGTTCCCGCTGCCTGTTCGCCTGTACCCACTGCCTGTTCGCCTGTACCCGCTGCCTGTTCCCCTGTACACGCTCCCTGTTGCCAGTACATGCTGCTTGTTCCCCTGTTCCCTGTTGCACGTGCCATGTTCCCCTCTACCCGCTCCGTGTTCCCCTGTTCCCGCTCCGTGTTCCCCTGTTCCCGCTGCCTGTTCGCCTGTACCCACTGCCTGTTCGCCTGTACCCGCTGCCTGTTCCCCTGTACCAGCTCCCTGTTCCCTAGTACCCGCTCCGTGTTACCCTGTACCCGCTCCGTGTTCCCCGGTTCCCGCTCCGTGCTCCCCTGTTCCCGCTCCGTGCTCCCCTGTACCCGCTCTGTGTTCCCCTGTACCCGCTCCCTGTTCCCCTGTACATGCTCCGTGTTCCCCTGTACCCACTCCGTGTTCCCCTGTACGTGCTCCATGTACCCCTGTACCCGTTCCGTGTTCCCCTGTACATGCTCCGTGTTCCCCTGTACCCACTCCGTGTTCCCCTGTACATGCTTCGTGTTCCCCTGTACCTGCTCCCTGTTCCCCTGTACGTGCTCCATGTTCCCCTGTACCTGCTCCGTGTTACCCTGTACCAGCTCCCTGTTCCCTAGTACATGCTCCGTGTTCCCCTGTACCCGCTGCCTGTTCCCCTGTACCCACTGCCTGTTCCCCTATTCCTGCTCCGTGTTACCCTTTTGCCACTCCGTTTTCCCCTGTTCCCACTCCGTGTTCCCCTGTACCAGCAACGTGTTTCCCTTTATCCGCTCCCTGTTCCCCTGTACCCGCTCCCTGTTCCCCTGTACCCGCTCCCTGTTCCCCCGTACCCGCTCCGTGTTACCCTGTAGCCACTCCGTGTTCCCCTGTTCCCGCTCCGTGTTCCCGTGTACCTGCTCCCTGTTCCCCCGTACCCGCTCCGTGTTACCCTGTAGCCACTCCGTGTTCCCCTGTTCCCGCTCCGTGCTCCCCTGTACCGGCTCCGTGTTCCCCTGTACCCCCCCCCCCCCCGTTTTTCTCTGTACCCACTCCCTGTTCCCCTGTACATGTTCCCTGTTCCCCTGTACCCGCTCCCTGTTCCCCTGTACGTGCTCCATGTTCCCCTGTACCCGCTCCCTGTTCCCCTGTACGTGCTCCATGTTCCCCTGTACCCGCTGCCTGTTCCCCTGTACCCGCTGCCTGTTCCCCTGTACCCACTGCCTGTTCCCCTATTCCTGCTCCATGTTACCCTTTTGCCACTCCGTTTTCCCCTGTTCCCGCTCCCTGTTCCCCTGTACCTGCTCCCTGTTCCCCTGTACCCGCTCCCTGTTCCCCCGTACCCGCTCCGTGTTACCCTGTAGCCACTCCGTGTTCCCCAGTACTCGCTCCGTGTTCCCCTGTACATGATCCGTGTTCCTCTTTATCCACTCCCTGTTCCCCTGTACCCGCTCCATGTTCCCTTGTACCAGCTCCCTGTTCCCCTGTACTAGCTCCGTGTTCCCCCATGTCCAATCTGTGTTACCCCGTACCCGCTCCCTGTTCCACTGTACGTGCTCCGTGTTCCCCTGTACCCGCTCCCTGTTCCCCTGTACGTTCTCCGTGTTCCCCTGTACGTTCTCCGTGTTCCCCTGTACGTGCTCCGTGTTCCCCTGGACCCGCTCCGTGTTCCCCTGTACTCGCTGTGTGCTCCCCTGTACGTGCTCCGCGTTCCCCTGTACCCGCTCCGTGTTCCCCTGTACTCGCTCCGTGTTCCCCTGTACATGATCCGTATTCCCCTGTACCTTCTCCCTGTTCCCCTGTACCCGCTCCATGTTCCCTTGTACCAGCTCCCTGTTCCGCTGAACCCGCTTCCTGTTCCCCTGTTCCAGCTCCATGTTCCCCTGTTCCCGCTCCGTGTTCCCCTGTACCCACTACGTGTTCACCTGTACCCGCTGCCTGTTCCACTGTACCCCCTGCCTGTTCTCCTGTACCAGCTCCCTGTTCCCCAGTAAACGCTCCGTGTTCCCCTGTACCCGCTGCCTGTTCCCCTGTACCCGCTCCGTGTTCCCCTATACACCGCCCCCCCTTTTTTCTCTGGACCCACCGCGTGTTCCCCTGTACCCGCTCCCTGTTCCCCTGTACCCGCTCCATGTTCCCTTGTACCAGGTCCCTGTTCCCCTGTACCAGCTCCCTGTTCCCCCATATCCCCTCCGTGTTACCCTGTACATGCTCCGTGTTCCCCTGTACGTGCTCCGTGTACCCCTGTACGTGCTCCGTGTTCCCCTGTACATGCTTCGTGTTCCCCTGTACCCACTCCCTGTTCCCCTGTACATGCTCCGTGTTCCCCTGTACCCACTCCGTGTTCCCCTGTACATGCTTCGTGTTCCCCTGTACCCACTCCCTGTTCCCCTGTACATGCTCCGTGTTCCCCTGTACCCACTCCGTGTTCCCCTGTACGTGCTCCATGTTCCCCTGTACCCGCTCCGTGTTCCCCTGTACATGCTTCGTGTTCCCCTGTACCCACTCCCTGTTCCCCTGTACGTGCTCCACGTTCCCCTGTACCCGCTCCGTGTTACCCCGTACCAGCTCCCTGTTCCCTAGTACATGCTCCGTGTTCCCCTGTTCCCGCTCCGTGCTCCCCTGTACCGGCTCCGTGTTCCCCTGTACCCCCCCCCCCCCGTTTTTCTCTGTACCCACCTGCTGTTCCCCTGTACGTGCTCCATGTTCCCCTGTACCCGCTTCCTAGTCCCCCGTTCCCACTCCGTGTTCCCCTATTCCCGCTCCATGTTCCCCTGTACCCACTCCGTGTTCCCCTGTTCCCGCTCCGTGTTCCCCTGTACCAGCTACGTGTTCCCCTTTATCCGCTCCCTGTTCCCCTGTACCCGCTCCCTGTTCCCCTGTACCCGCTCCCTGTTCCCCCATACCCGCTCCGTGTTACCCTGTAGCCACTCCGTGTTCCCCTGTTCCCGCTCCGTATTCCCGTGTACCTGCTCCCTGTTCCCCGTACCTCCGCTCGTTTTCCTCTGTACCCACCCCATGTTCCCCTGTACGCACCCAATGTTCCCCTGAACCTGCTCCGTGCTCCCACGTGCCCATTCCGTGTTTCCTTGTACCCGCTCCCTGCTCCCCTGTACCCACTCCAGTTCCTCTGTACCCACTCCCTGTTCCCCTGTACCCGATCACTGTTCCCCTGTGCCCGCTTCCTGTTCCCCTGTACCCGCTACCTGTTCCCCTGTACGAGCTCCGTGTTCCCCCGTGCCCACTCCGTGTTCCCCCGTACCCGCTCCGGGTTCTGCTCTAGCCCTCCGTGCACCCCTGTACCCCCACCCTGTTCCCCTGTACCGGCACCCTGTTCCCCTGTACCCGCTCCCTGTACCCCTGTACCCGCTCCCTGTACCCCTGTACCCGCTCCCTGTTCCCCTGTTCCCGCTCCATGTTCACCTGTACCCGCTGCCTGTTCCCCTGTACCCGCTGCCTGTTCCTCTCTATCCGCTTCGTGTTAGCCTGTACCCGCTTCGTCTTCCCCTGTTCCTGCTCCTTGCTTCCATGTTCCAGCTCCCTGTTCCCCATTTCCGTGTTCCCCAGTTCCGTGTTCCCCAGTTCTGTGTTCCCCAGTTCTGTGTTCCCCAGTTCCGTGTTCCTCCTGCTCCGTGTTCCCCTGTACATGCTGCCTATACACATTTGCACGCTCCTGTTGCCAGTACATGCTGCTTGTTCGCCTGTTCCGTGTTCCCTCTGCTTCATGTTCCCCTGTACACGCTCCCTGAACCCCTTTGCACACTCCCTGTTGCCAGTACATGCTGCTTGTTCACCTGTTCCCTAGTACACGCTCCGTGTTACCCTGCACCCGCTCCGTGTTCCCCGGTTCCCGCTCCGTGTCCCCCTGTTCCCGCTGCCTGTTCGCCTGTACCCACTGCCTGTTCGCCTGTACCCGCTGCCTGTTCCCCTGTACACGCTCCCTGTTGCCAGTACATGCTGCTTGTTCCCCTGTTCCCTGTTGCACGTGCCATGTTCCCCTCTACCCGCTCCGTGTTCCCCTGTTCCCGCTCCGTGTTCCCCTGTTCCCGCTGCCTGTTCGCCTGTACCCACTGCCTGTTCGCCTGTACCCGCTGCCTGTTCCCCTGTACCAGCTCCCTGTTCCCTAGTACCCGCTCCGTGTTACCCTGTACCCGCTCCGTGTTCCCCGGTTCCCGCTCCGTGCTCCCCTGTTCCCGCTCCGTGCTCCCCTGTACCCGCTCTGTGTTCCCCTGTACCCGCTCCCTGTTCCCCTGTACATGCTCCGTGTTCCCCTGTACCCACTCCGTGTTCCCCTGTACGTGCTCCATGTACCCCTGTACCCGTTCCGTGTTCCCCTGTACATGCTCCGTGTTCCCCTGTACCCACTCCGTGTTCCCCTGTACATGCTTCGTGTTCCCCTGTACCTGCTCCCTGTTCCCCTGTACGTGCTCCATGTTCCCCTGTACCTGCTCCGTGTTACCCTGTACCAGCTCCCTGTTCCCTAGTACATGCTCCGTGTTCCCCTGTACCCGCTGCCTGTTCCCCTGTACCCACTGCCTGTTCCCCTATTCCTGCTCCGTGTTACCCTTTTGCCACTCCGTTTTCCCCTGTTCCCACTCCGTGTTCCCCTGTACCAGCAACGTGTTTCCCTTTATCCGCTCCCTGTTCCCCTGTACCCGCTCCCTGTTCCCCTGTACCCGCTCCCTGTTCCCCCGTACCCGCTCCGTGTTACCCTGTAGCCACTCCGTGTTCCCCTGTTCCCGCTCCGTGTTCCCGTGTACCTGCTCCCTGTTCCCCCGTACCCGCTCCGTGTTACCCTGTAGCCACTCCGTGTTCCCCTGTTCCCGCTCCGTGCTCCCCTGTACCGGCTCCGTGTTCCCCTGTACCCCCCCCCCCCCCCGTTTTTCTCTGTACCCACTCCCTGTTCCCCTGTACATGTTCCCTGTTCCCCTGTACCCGCTCCCTGTTCCCCTGTACGTGCTCCATGTTCCCCTGTACCCGCTCCCTGTTCCCCTGTACGTGCTCCATGTTCCCCTGTACCCGCTGCCTGTTCCCCTGTACCCGCTGCCTGTTCCCCTGTACCCACTGCCTGTTCCCCTATTCCTGCTCCATGTTACCCTTTTGCCACTCCGTTTTCCCCTGTTCCCGCTCCCTGTTCCCCTGTACCTGCTCCCTGTTCCCCTGTACCCGCTCCCTGTTCCCCCGTACCCGCTCCGTGTTACCCTGTAGCCACTCCGTGTTCCCCAGTACTCGCTCCGTGTTCCCCTGTACATGATCCGTGTTCCTCTTTATCCACTCCCTGTTCCCCTGTACCCGCTCCATGTTCCCTTGTACCAGCTCCCTGTTCCCCTGTACTAGCTCCGTGTTCCCCCATGTCCAATCTGTGTTACCCCGTACCCGCTCCCTGTTCCACTGTACGTGCTCCGTGTTCCCCTGTACCCGCTCCCTGTTCCCCTGTACGTTCTCCGTGTTCCCCTGTACGTTCTCCGTGTTCCCCTGTACGTGCTCCGTGTTCCCCTGGACCCGCTCCGTGTTCCCCTGTACTCGCTGTGTGCTCCCCTGTACGTGCTCCGCGTTCCCCTGTACCCGCTCCGTGTTCCCCTGTACTCGCTCCGTGTTCCCCTGTACATGATCCGTATTCCCCTGTACCTTCTCCCTGTTCCCCTGTACCCGCTCCATGTTCCCTTGTACCAGCTCCCTGTTCCGCTGAACCCGCTTCCTGTTCCCCTGTTCCAGCTCCATGTTCCCCTGTTCCCGCTCCGTGTTCCCCTGTACCCACTACGTGTTCACCTGTACCCGCTGCCTGTTCCACTGTACCCCCTGCCTGTTCTCCTGTACCAGCTCCCTGTTCCCCAGTAAACGCTCCGTGTTCCCCTGTACCCGCTGCCTGTTCCCCTGTACCCGCTCCGTGTTCCCCTATACACCGCCCCCCCTTTTTTCTCTGGACCCACCGCGTGTTCCCCTGTACCCGCTCCCTGTTCCCCTGTACCCGCTCCATGTTCCCTTGTACCAGGTCCCTGTTCCCCTGTACCAGCTCCCTGTTCCCCCATATCCCCTCCGTGTTACCCTGTACATGCTCCGTGTTCCCCTGTACGTGCTCCGTGTACCCCTGTACGTGCTCCGTGTTCCCCTGTACATGCTTCGTGTTCCCCTGTACCCACTCCCTGTTCCCCTGTACATGCTCCGTGTTCCCCTGTACCCACTCCGTGTTCCCCTGTACATGCTTCGTGTTCCCCTGTACCCACTCCCTGTTCCCCTGTACATGCTCCGTGTTCCCCTGTACCCACTCCGTGTTCCCCTGTACGTGCTCCATGTTCCCCTGTACCCGCTCCGTGTTCCCCTGTACATGCTTCGTGTTCCCCTGTACCCACTCCCTGTTCCCCTGTACGTGCTCCACGTTCCCCTGTACCCGCTCCGTGTTACCCCGTACCAGCTCCCTGTTCCCTAGTACATGCTCCGTGTTCCCCTGTTCCCGCTCCGTGCTCCCCTGTACCGGCTCCGTGTTCCCCTGTACCCCCCCCCCCCCGTTTTTCTCTGTACCCACCTGCTGTTCCCCTGTACGTGCTCCATGTTCCCCTGTACCCGCTTCCTAGTCCCCCGTTCCCACTCCGTGTTCCCCTATTCCCGCTCCATGTTCCCCTGTACCCACTCCGTGTTCCCCTGTTCCCGCTCCGTGTTCCCCTGTACCAGCTACGTGTTCCCCTTTATCCGCTCCCTGTTCCCCTGTACCCGCTCCCTGTTCCCCTGTACCCGCTCCCTGTTCCCCCATACCCGCTCCGTGTTACCCTGTAGCCACTCCGTGTTCCCCTGTTCCCGCTCCGTATTCCCGTGTACCTGCTCCCTGTTCCCCGTACCTCCGCTCGTTTTCCTCTGTACCCACCCCATGTTCCCCTGTACGCACCCAATGTTCCCCTGAACCTGCTCCGTGCTCCCACGTGCCCATTCCGTGTTTCCTTGTACCCGCTCCCTGCTCCCCTGTACCCACTCCAGTTCCTCTGTACCCACTCCCTGTTCCCCTGTACCCGATCACTGTTCCCCTGTGCCCGCTTCCTGTTCCCCTGTACCCGCTACCTGTTCCCCTGTACGAGCTCCGTGTTCCCCCGTGCCCACTCCGTGTTCCCCCGTACCCGCTCCGGGTTCTGCTCTAGCCCTCCGTGCACCCCTGTACCCCCACCCTGTTCCCCTGTACCGGCACCCTGTTCCCCTGTACCCGCTCCCTGTACCCCTGTACCCGCTCCCTGTACCCCTGTACCCGCTCCCTGTTCCCCTGTTCCCGCTCCATGTTCACCTGTACCCGCTGCCTGTTCCCCTGTACCCGCTGCCTGTTCCTCTCTATCCGCTTCGTGTTAGCCTGTACCCGCTTCGTCTTCCCCTGTTCCTGCTCCTTGCTTCCATGTTCCAGCTCCCTGTTCCCCATTTCCGTGTTCCCCAGTTCCGTGTTCCCCAGTTCTGTGTTCCCCAGTTCTGTGTTCCCCAGTTCCGTGTTCCTCCTGCTCCGTGTTCCCCTGTACATGCTGCCTATACACATTTGCACGCTCCTGTTGCCAGTACATGCTGCTTGTTCGCCTGTTCCGTGTTCCCAGCTCCGTGTTCCTCTGTACCCGCTTCGTGTTCCCCTGTACCCGCTCCGTGTTCCCCTGTACCCGCGCCGTGTTCCCCTGTACCCGCTCCCTGTTGCCCTGGACCCACTCCCTCTTCTCCTGTACACACTCCGTGTTCACCTGCTGCCGCTTCGTGTTCACCTGTACCCGCTCCATATTCCCCTGTACCCGCTCTGTGTTCCCGCCGCAACCTGTTCCCTGTACACGCTCCCTGTTCCCCTGTACCCGCTGCCAGTTTCTCTGTAGACTCTCCCTGTTCCACTGTACCAGATCCCTGTTCTCCTGTACCTGCTCCCTGTTCCTCTGTATCCGCTCCCTGTTCCCCGATTCCCGCTCCGTTTTACCCTGTAACCTCTCCATGTTAACCCGTATCCGCTCCCTGCTCCCCCGTACCCGTTCCGAGTTCCCCCTATCCGCTTCGTCTTACTGCTCCCTGATCCACTCTATCCGCTCCCTGTTCTCCTGTACCCACTCCCTGTTCCCCTGTACCCGCTCCCTGTTCCCCTGTACCCGCTCCCTGTTCCCCTGTACCCGCTCCCTGTTCCACTGTACCCGCTCCGTGTTCCACTGTACCCGCTCCCTGTTCGCCTGTACCCGCTCCCTGTTCCCCTGTACCCGCTCCCTGTTCCACTGTACCCGCTCCCTGCTCCCTGTTCCCCTGTACCCGCTCCGTGTTCCACTGTACCCGCTCCCTGCTCCCTGTTCCCCTGTACCCGCTCCCTGTTCCCCTGTTCCCGCTCCGTGTTCCCCTGTACCCGCTCCCCGTTCCCCTGTACATGCTCCGTTTTACCCTGTACCCGCTCTGTTTTACCCTGTTCCCGCTCCGTGTTACCCCGTACCCGCTCCGTGTTCCCCTGTACTCGCTCCCTGTTCCCCTGTTCCCGCTCTGTGTTCCCCTGTTCCCGCTCCGTGTTCCCCTGTAACCGTGCCGTGTTCCCCTGTACCCGCTCCGTGTTCCTCTGTACCCGCTCCGTGTTGCCCTGTACCAGCTCCCTGTTCCCCTGTACCCGCTCCCTGTTCTCCTGTACATGTTCCGTGTTCCCCTGTACCCGCTCCGTTTACCTTGTACCCACTCCGTGTTACCCTGTACCAGCTCCCTGTTCCCTAGTACACGCTCCGTGTTACCCTGTACCCGCTCCGTGTACCCCTGTACTCGCTCCCTGTTCGCCTGTTCCTGCTCTGTATTCCCCTGTTCCTGCTCCGTGTTCCCCTGTACCCGCTCCGTGCTCCCCTGTTCACGCTCCGTGTTCCCCTGTACCGGCTCCGTGTTTCCCTGTACCCCCCCCGTTTTTCTCTGTACCCGCTTCCTGTTCCCCTGTACACGTTCCCTGTTCCCCTGTACCCGCTCCCTGTTCTCCTGTACGTGCTCCATGTTCCCCTGTACCCGCTTCCTGGTCCCCCGTTCCCACTCCGTGTTCCCCGATTCCCGCTCCGTGTTCCCCTGTACCCACTCCGTGTTCCCCTGTACCCGCTGCCTGTTCCCCTGTACCCACTGCCTGTTCCCCTATTCCTGCTCCGTGTTACCCTTTTCCCGCTCCGTGTTCCCCCGTACCCGCTCCGTGTTACCCTGTAGCCACTCCGTGTTCCCCTTTTCCCGCATCGTGTTCCCCTGTACCAGCTACTTGTTCCCCTTTACCCGCTCCCTGTTCCCCTGTACCCGCTCCCTGTTCCCCTGTACATGCTCCGTGTTCCCCTGTACCCGCTCCGTGTTCCCCTGTACATGCCCCGTGTTACCCCGCACCCGCTCCGTGCTGCCCCGTACTCGTTCCGTGTTCCCCCTATCCGCTTCGTGTTCCGGCACCCTTTTCCACTGTATCCGCTCCCTGTTCCCCTGTACCCGCTCCCTGTTCCCCTGTACCCGCTCCCTGATCCCCTGTACATGCTCCGTGTTCCCCTGTTGCCACTCCGTGTTCCCCAGTTCCGTGTTCCCTCTGCTCCATGTTCCCCTGTACACGCTCCCTGTACCCCTTTGCACACTCCCTGTTGCCAGTACATGCTGCTTGTTCCCCTGTTCCCTGTTGCACGTGCCATGTTCCCCTTTACCCGCTCCGTGTTCCCCTGTTCCCGCTCCATGTTCCCCTGTTCCCGCTGCCTGTTCGCCTGTACCTGCTGCCTGTTCGCCTGTACCCGCTGCCTGTTCCCCTGTACCAGCTCCCTGTTCCCGAGTACCCGCTCCGTGTTCCCCGGTTCCCGCTCAGTTTTCCCCTGTTCCCGCTCCGTGCTCCCCTGTTCCCGCTCCGTGTTCCCCTGTACCAGCTACGTGTTCCCCTTTATCCGCTCCCTGTTCCCCTGTACCCGCTCCCTGTTCCCCTGTACCCGCTCCCTGTTCCCCCATACCCGCTCCGTGTTACCCTGTAGCCACTCCGTGTTCCCCTGTTCCCGCTCCGTATTCCCGTGTACCTGCTCCCTGTTCCCCGTACCTCCGCTCGTTTTCCTCTGTACCCGCCCCATGTTCCCCTGTACGCACCCAATGTTCCCCTGAACCTGCTCCGTGCTCCCACGTGCCCATTCCGTGTTTCCTTGTACCCGCTCCCTGCTCCCCTGTACCCACTCCAGTTCCCCTGTACCCGCTCCCTGTTCCCCTGTACCCGATCACTGTTCCCCTGTGCCCGCTTCCTGTTCCCCTGTACCCGCTACCTGTTCCCCTGTACGAGCTCCGTGTTCCCCCGTGCCCACTCCGTGTTCCCCCGTACCCGCTCCGGGTTCTGCTCTAGCCCTCCGTGCACCCCTGTACCCCCACCCTGTTCCCCTGTACCGGCACCCTGTTCCCCTGTACCCGCTCCCTGTACCCCTGTACCCGCTCCCTGTACCCCTGTACCCGCTCCCTGTTCCCCTGTTCCCGCTCCATGTTCACCTGTACCCGCTGCCTGTTCCCCTGTACCCGCTGCCTGTTCCTCTCTATCCGCTTCGTGTTAGCCTGTACCCGCTTCGTCTTCCCCTGTTCCTGCTCCTTGCTCCCGTGTTCCAGCTCCCTGTTCCCCATTTCCGTGTTCCCCAGTTCCGTGTTCCCCAGTTCTGTGTTCCCCAGTTCTGTGTTCCCCAGTTCCGTGTTCCTCCTGCTCCGTGTTCCCCTGTACATGCTGCCTATACACATTTGCACGCTCCTGTTGCCAGTACATGCTGCTTGTTCGCCTGTTCCGTGTTCCCAGCTCCGTGTTCCTCTGTACCCGCTCCGTGTTCCCCTGTACCCGCTCCGTGTTCCCCTGTACCCGCGCCGTGTTCCCCTGTACCCGCTCCCTGTTGCCCTGGACCCACTCCCTCTTCTCCTGTACACACTCCGTGTTCACCTGCTGCCGCTTCGTGTTCACCTGTACCCGCTCCATATTCCCCTGTACCCGCTCTGTGTTCCCGCCGCAACCTGTTCCCTGTACACGCTCCCTGTTCCCCTGTACCCGCTGCCAGTTTCTCTGTAGACTCTCCCTGTTCCACTGTACCAGATCCCTGTTCTCCTGTACCTGCTCCCTGTTCCTCTGTATCCGCTCCCTGTTCCCCGATTCCCGCTCCGTTTTACCCTGTACCCGCTCCGTTTTACCCTGTAACCTCTCCATGTTAACCCGTATCCGCTCCCTGCTCCCCCGTACCCGTTCCGAGTTCCCCCTATCCGCTTCGTCTTACTGCTCCCTGATCCACTCTATCCGCTCCCTGTTCTCCTGTACCCACTCCCTGTTCCCCTGTACCCGCTCCCTGTTCCCCTGTACCCGCTCCCTGTTCCCCTGTACCCGCTCCCTGTTCCACTGTACCCGCTCCGTGTTCCACTGTACCCGCTCCCTGTTCGCCTGTACCCGCTCCCTGTTCCCCTGTACCCGCTCCCTGTTCCACTGTACCCGCTCCCTGCTCCCTGTTCCCCTGTACCCGCTCCGTGTTCCACTGTACCCGCTCCCTGCTCCCTGTTCCCCTGTACCCGCTCCCTGTTCCCCTGTTCCCGCTCCGTGTTCCCCTGTACCCGCTCCCCGTTCCCCTGTACATGCTCCGTTTTACCCTGTACCCGCTCTGTTTTACCCTGTTCCCGCTCCGTGTTACCCCGTACCCGCTCCGTGTTCCCCTGTACTCGCTCCCTGTTCCCCTGTTCCCGCTCTGTGTTCCCCTGTTCCCGCTCCGTGTTCCCCTGTAACCGTGCCGTGTTCCCCTGTACCCGCTCCGTGTTCCTCTGTACCCGCTCCGTGTTGCCCTGTACCAGCTCCCTGTTCCCCTGTACCCGCTCCCTGTTCTCCTGTACATGTTCCGTGTTCCCCTGTACCCGCTCCGTTTACCTTGTACCCACTCCGTGTTACCCTGTACCAGCTCCCTGTTCCCTAGTACACGCTCCGTGTTACCCTGTACCCGCTCCGTGTACCCCTGTACTCGCTCCCTGTTCGCCTGTTCCTGCTCTGTATTCCCCTGTTCCTGCTCCGTGTTCCCCTGTACCCGCTCCGTGCTCCCCTGTTCACGCTCCGTGTTCCCCTGTACCGGCTCCGTGTTTCCCTGTACCCCCCCCGTTTTTCTCTGTACCCGCTTCCTGTTCCCCTGTACACGTTCCCTGTTCCCCTGTACCCGCTCCCTGTTCTCCTGTACGTGCTCCATGTTCCCCTGTACCCGCTTCCTGGTCCCCCGTTCCCACTCCGTGTTCCCCGATTCCCGCTCCGTGTTCCCCTGTACCCACTCCGTGTTCCCCTGTACCCGCTGCCTGTTCCCCTGTACCCACTGCCTGTTCCCCTATTCCTGCTCCGTGTTACCCTTTTCCCGCTCCGTGTTCCCCCGTACCCGCTCCGTGTTACCCTGTAGCCACTCCGTGTTCCCCTTTTCCCGCATCGTGTTCCCCTGTACCAGCTACTTGTTCCCCTTTACCCGCTCCCTGTTCCCCTGTACCCGCTCCCTGTTCCCCTGTACATGCTCCGTGTTCCCCTGTACCCGCTCCGTGTTCCCCTGTACATGCCCCGTGTTACCCCGCACCCGCTCCGTGCTGCCCCGTACTCGTTCCGTGTTCCCCCTATCCGCTTCGTGTTCCGGCACCCTTTTCCACTGTATCCGCTCCCTGTTCCCCTGTACCCGCTCCCTGTTCCCCTGTACCCGCTCCCTGATCCCCTGTACATGCTCCGTGTTCCCCTGTTGCCACTCCGTGTTCCCCAGTTCCGTGTTCCCTCTGCTCCATGTTCCCCTGTACACGCTCCCTGTACCCCTTTGCACACTCCCTGTTGCCAGTACATGCTGCTTGTTCCCCTGTTCCCTGTTGCACGTGCCATGTTCCCCTTTACCCGCTCCGTGTTCCCCTGTTCCCGCTCCATGTTCCCCTGTTCCCGCTGCCTGTTCGCCTGTACCTGCTGCCTGTTCGCCTGTACCCGCTGCCTGTTCCCCTGTACCAGCTCCCTGTTCCCGAGTACCCGCTCCGTGTTCCCCGGTTCCCGCTCAGTTTTCCCCTGTTCCCGCTCCGTGCTCCCCTGTTCCCGCTCCGTGTTCCCCTGTACCGGCTCCGTGTTCCCCTGTACCCCCCCCGTTTTTCTCTGTACCCACTCCCTGTTCCCCTGTACCCGCTCCCTGTTCCCCTGTACGTGCTCCATGTTCCCCTGTACCTGCTTCCTGGTCCCCCGTTCCCACTGCCTGTTCCCCTATTCCTGCTCCGTGTTACCATTTTCCCGCTCCGTGTTCCCCCATACCCGCTCCGTGTTACCTTGTAGCCACTCCGTGTTCCCCTTTTCCCGCATCGTGTTCCCCTGTACCAGCTACGTGTTCCCCTTTACCCGCTCCCTGTTCCCCTGTACCCGCTCCCTGTTCCCCTGTACCCGCTCCATGTTCCCCTGTTCCCGCTCCATGTTCCCATGTACCTGCTCCCTGTTCCCCGTACCCCCGCTCGTTTTCCTCTGTACCCGTCCCATGTTCCCCTGTATGCACCCAATATTCCCCTGAACCCGCTCCGTGCTCCCACATGCCCGTTCCGTGTTTCCTTGTATCCGCTTCCTGCTCCCCTGTACCCACTCCAGTTCCCCTGTACCAGTTGCCTGTTCGCCTGTACCCGCTGCCTGTTCCCCTGTACCAGCTCCCAATTCCCTAGTACACGCTTCGTGTTACCCTGTACCCGCCCCCCCCCCGTGTTCCCCTGAATCAGCCCCGTGCTCGTTCCGTGCTCCCGCGTGCCCGTTCTGTGTTTCCCTGTACCCGCCCCCTGTTTCCCTGTACCCACTCCCTGTTACCCTGTACCCGCTCCCTGTTCCCCTGTACATGCTCCGTGTTCCCCTGTTCCCGCTCCCTGTTCCCCTCTACCCGCTCCGTGTTCCCCTGTACCCGCTGCCTGTTCCCCTGTACCCATTCCATGTTCCCCGGTACCCGTTCCCTGTTCCCCTGTACCCGCTCGCTGTTCCCCTGTACGTGCTCCATGTTCCCCTGTACCCGCTTCCTGTTCCTCGGTTCCCGCTCCGTGTTCCCCTGTTCCCGCTCCGTGTTCCCCTGTACCCGCTCCGTGTTCCCCTGTACCCGCTGCCTGTTCTGCTGTACCCACTGCCTGTTCCCCTGTTCCTGCTCCGTGTTACCCTGTTCCCGCTCCGTGTTCCCCTGTTCCCGCTCCGTGTTCCTCTGTACCCGCTCCGTCTTGCCCTGTACCAGCTCCCTGTTCCCCTGTACCCGCTCCCTGTTCCCCTGTACCCGCTCCCTGTTCTCCTGTACCCGCTCCCTGTTCCCCATTACCTGCTCCCTGTTCCCCTGTACCCGCTCCCTGATCCCATGTACATGCTCCGTGTTCCCCGGTACCCGCTCCGTGTTCCCCGGTACCCGCTCCGTGTACCCCTGTACTCGCTCTCTGTTCCCCTGTTCCCGCTCCGTGTTACCCTGTTCCCGCTCCGTGTTCCCCTGTTCCCGCTCCGTGTTCCTCTGTACCCGCTCCGTCTTGCCCTGTACCAGCTCCCTGTTCCCCTGTACCCGCTCCCTGTTCCCCTGTACCCGCTCCCTGTTCCCCAGTACCTGCTCCCTGTTCCCCTGTACCCGCACCCTGATCCCATGTACATGCTCCGTGTTCCCCGGTACCCGCTCCGTGTACCCCTGTACTCGCTCCCTGTTCCCCTGTTCCTGCTCTGTGTTCCCCTGTTCCCGCTCCGTGTTCCCCTGTTCCCGCTCCGTGTTCCCCTGTAACCGCGCCGTGTTCCCCTGTACCTGCTCCGTTTACCCTGTACCCGCTCCGTGTTACCCTGTACCAGCTCCCTGTTCCCTAATACACGCTCCGTGTTACCCTGTACCCGCTCCGTGTTCCCCGGTTCCCGCTCCGTGCTCCCCTGTACCCGCTCTGTGTTCCCCGGTTCCCGCTCCGTGCTCCCCTGTACCCGCTCTGTGTTCCCCTGTACCCGCTCTGTGTTCCCCTGTACCCACTCCGTGTTCCCCTGTACATGCTCCGTGTTCCGCTGTACCTGCTCCCTGTTCCCCTGTACGTGCTCCATGTTCCCCTGTACCCGCTCCGTGTTACCCCGCACCCGCTCCGTGCTGCCCCGTACCCGTTCCGAGTTCCCCCTATCCGCTTCGTGTTCCAGCTCCCTTTTCCACAGTATCCGCTCCCTGTTCCCTAGTACACACTTCGTGTTACCCTGTACCCGCTCCGTGTTCCCCTGTTCCCGCTGCCTGTTCGCCTGTACCCACTGCCTGTTCGCCTGTACCCGCTGCCTGTTCCCCTGTACCAGCTCCCAGTTCCCTAGTACACGCTCCGTGTTCCCCTGTACCGGCTCCGTGTTCCCCTGTACCCACTCCATGTTACCCTGTACCCGCTCCCTGTTCCCCTGTACATGCTCCGTGTTCCCCTGTACCCCCCCGTTTTTCTCTGTACCCACTCCCTGTTCCCCTGTACCCGCTCCCTGTTCCCCTGTACGTGCTCCATGTTCCCCTGTACCCGCTTCCTGGTCCCCCGTTCCCACTGCCTGTTCCCCTATTCCTGCTCCGTGTTACCATTTTCCCGCTCCGTGTTCCCCCATACCCGCTCCGTGTTACCTTGTAGCCACTCCGTGTTCCCCTTTTCCCGCATCGTGTTCCCCTGTACCAGCTACGTGTTCCCCTTTACCCGCTCCCTGTTCCCCTGTACCCGCTCCCTGTTCCCATGTACCTACTCCCAGTTCCCCGTACCCCCGCTCGTTTTCCTCTGTACCCGCCCCATGTTCCCCTGTATGCACCCAATATTCCCCTGAACCCGGTCCGTGCTCCCACATGCCCGTTCCGTGTTTCCTTGTATCCGCTTCCTGCTCCCCTGTACCCACTCCAGTTCGCCTGTACCAGCTGCCTGTTCGCCTGTACCCGCTGCCTGTTCCCCTGTACCAGCTCCCAATTCACTAGTACACGCTTCGTGTTACCCTGTACCCGCCCCCCCCCGTGTTCCCCTGAATCAGCCCCGTGCTCGTTCCGTGCTCCCGCGTGCCCGTTCTGTGTTTCCCTGTACCCGCCCCCTGTTTCCCTGTACCCACTCCCTGTTACCCTGTACCCGCTCCCTGTTCCCCTGTACATGCTCCGTGTTCCCCTGTTCCCGCTCCCTGTTCCCCTCTACCCGCTCCGTGTTCCCCTGTACCCGCTGCCTGTTCCCCTGTACCCATTCCATGTTCCCCGGTACCCGTTCCCTGTTCCCCTGTACCCGCTCGCTGTTCCCCTGTACGTGCTCCATGTTCCCCTGTACCCGCTTCCTGTTCCTCGGTTCCGACTCCGTGTTCCCCTGTTCCCGCTCCGTGTTCCCCTGTATCCGCTCCGTGTTCCCCTGTACCCGCTGCCTGTTCCGCTGTACCCACTGCCTGTTCCCCTGTTCCTGCTCCGTGTTACCCTGTTCCCGCTCCGTGTTCCCCTGTTCCTGCTCCGTGTTACCCTGTTCCCGCTCCCTGTTCCCCTGTAACCGCTCCCTGTTCTCCTGTACCCGCTCCCTGTTCCCCATTACCTGCTCCCTGTTCCCCTGTACCCGCTCCCTGATCCCATGTACATGCTCCGTGTTCCCCGGTACCCGCTCCGTGTACCCCTGTACTCGCTCCCTGTTCCCCTGTTCCTGCTCCGTGTTACCCTGTTCCCGCTCCGTGTTACCCTGTTCCCGCTCCGTGTTCCCCTGTTCCCGCTCCGTGTTCCTCTGTACCCGCTCCGTCTTGCCCTGTACCAGCTCCCTGTTCCCCTGTACCCGCTCCCTGTTCCCCTGTACCCGCTCCCTGTTCCCCAGTACCTGCTCCCTGTTCCCCTGTACCCGCACCCTGATCCCATGTACATGCTCCGTGTTCCCCGGTACCCGCTCCGTGTACCCCTGTACTCGCTCCCTGTTCCCCTGTTCCTGCTCTGTGTTCCCCTGTTCCCGCTCCGTGTTCCCCTGTTCCCGCTCCGTGTTCCCCTGTAACCGCGCCATGTTCCCCTGTACCTGCTCCGTTTACCCTGTACCCGCTCCGTGTTACCCTGTACCCGCTCCGTGTTCCCCGGTTCCCGCTCCGTGCTCCCCTGTACCCGCTCTGTGTTCCCCTGTACCCGCTCTGTGTTCCCCTGTACCCGCTCCCTGTTCCCCTGTACATGCTCCGTGTTCCCCTGTACCCACTCCATGTTCCCCTGTACGTGCTCCATGTTCCCATTCCCGCTCCGTGTTCCCCTGTACAAGCTCTGTATTCCCCTGTACATGCTCCGTATTCCCCTGTACCCACTCCGTGTTCCCCTGTACATGCTCCGTGTTCCCCTGTACCTGCTCCCTGTTCCCCTGTACGTGCTCCATGTTCCCCTGTACCCGCTCCGTGTTACCCCGCACCCGCTCCGTGTTACCCCGCACCCGCTCCGTGCTGCCCCGTACCCGTTCCGAGTTCCCCCTATCCGCTTCGTGTTCCAGCTCCCTTTTCCACAGTATCCGCTCCCTGTTCCCTAGTACACACTTCGTGTTACCCTGTACCCGCTCCGTGTTCCCCTGTTCCCGCTGCCTGTTCGCCTGTACCCACTGCCTGTTCGCCTGTACCCGCTGCCTGTTCCCCTGTACCAGCTCCCAGTTCCGTAGTACACGCTCCGTGTTCCCCTGTACCGGCTCCGTGTTCCCCTGTACCCACTCCATGTTACCCTGTACCCGCTCCCTGTTCCCCTGTACATGCTCCGTGTTCCCCTGTTCCCGCTCCCTGTTCCCCTCTACCCGCTCCGTGTTCCCCTGTACCCGCTGCCTGTTCCCCTGTACCCACTCCATGTTCCCCGGTACCCGTTCCCTGTTCCCCTGTACCCGCTCGCTGTTCCCCTGTACGTGCTCCATGTTCCCCTGTTCCCGCTCCCTGTTCCCCTCTACCCGCTCCGTGTTCCCCTGTACCCGCTGCCTGTTCCCCTGTACCCACTCCATGTTCCCCGGTACCCGTTCCCTGTTCCCCTGTACCTGCTCCCTGTTCCCCTGTACGTGCTCCATGTTCCCCTGTACCCGCTCCGTGTTACCCCGCACCCGCTCCGTGCTGCCCCGTACCCGTTCCGAGTTCCCCCTATCCGCTTCGTGTTCCAGCTCCCTTTTCCACAGTATCCGCTCCCTGTTCCCTAGTACACACTTCGTGTTACCCTGTACCCGCTCCGTGTTCCCCTGTTCCCGCTGCCTGTTCGCCTGTACCCACTGCCTGTTCGCCTGTACCCGCTGCCTGTTCCCCTGTACCAGCTCCCAGTTCCGTAGTACACGCTCCGTGTTCCCCTGTACCGGCTCCGTGTTCCCCTGTACCCACTCCATGTTACCCTGTACCCGCTCCCTGTTCCCCTGTACATGCTCCGTGTTCCCCTGTACCCCCCCGTTTTTCTCTGTACCCACTCCCTGTTCCCCTGTACCCGCTCCCTGTTCCCCTGTACGTGCTCCATGTTCCCCTGTACCCGCTTCCTGGTCCCCCGTTCCCACTGCCTGTTCCCCTATTCCTGCTCCGTGTTACCATTTTCCCGCTCCGTGTTCCCCCATACCCGCTCCGTGTTACCTTGTAGCCACTCCGTGTTCCCCTTTTCCCGCATCGTGTTCCCCTGTACCAGCTACGTGTTCCCCTTTACCCGCTCCCTGTTCCCCTGTACCCGCTCCCTGTTCCCATGTACCTACTCCCTGTTCCCCGTACCCCCGCTCGTTTTCCTCTGTACCCGCCCCATGTTCCCCTGTATGCACCCAATATTCCCCTGAACCCGGTCCGTGCTCCCACATGCCCGTTCCGTGTTTCCTTGTATCCGCTTCCTGCTCCCCTGTACCCACTCCAGTTCGCCTGTACCAGCTGCCTGTTCGCCTGTACCCGCTGCCTGTTCCCCTGTACCAGCTCCCAATTCACTAGTACACGCTTCGTGTTACCCTGTACCCGCCCCCCCCGTGTTCCCCTGAATCAGCCCCGTGCTCGTTCCGTGCTCCCGCGTGCCCGTTCTGTGTTTCCCTGTACCCGCCCCCTGTTTCCCTGTACCCACTCCCTGTTACCCTGTACCCGCTCCCTGTTCCCCTGTACATGCTCCGTGTTCCCCTGTTCCCGCTCCCTGTTCCCCTCTACCCGCTCCGTGTTCCCCTGTACCCGCTGCCTGTTCCCCTGTACCCATTCCATGTTCCCCGGTACCCGTTCCCTGTTCCCCTGTACCCGCTCGCTGTTCCCCTGTACGTGCTCCATGTTCCCCTGTACCCGCTTCCTGTTCCTCGGTTCCCGCTCCGTGTTCCCCTGTTCCCGCTCCGTGTTCCCCTGTACCCGCTCCGTGTTCCCCTGTACCCGCTGCCTGTTCCGCTGTACCCACTGCCTGTTCCCCTGTTCCTGCTCCGTGTTACCCTGTTCCCGCTCCGTGTTCCCCTGTTCCCGCTCCGTGTTCCTCTGTACCCGCTCCGTCTTGCCCTGTACCAGCTCCCTATTCCCCTGTACCCGCTCCCTGTTCTCCTGTACCCGCTCCCTGTTCCCCATTACCTGCTCCCTGTTCCCCTGTACCCGCTCCCTGATCCCATGTACATGCTCCGTGTTCCCCGGTACCCGCTCCGTGTACCCCTGTACTCGCTCCCTGTTCCCCTGTTCCTGCTCCGTGTTACCCTGTTCCCGCTCCGTGTTACCCTGTTCCCGCTCCGTGTTCCCCTGTTCCCGCTCCGTGTTCCTCTGTACCCGCTCCGTCTTGCCCTGTACCAGCTCCCTGTTCCCCTGTACCCGCTCCCTGTTCCCCTGTACCCGCTCCCTGTTCCCCAGTACCTGCTCCCTGTTCCCCTGTACCCGCACCCTGATCCCATGTACATGCTCCGTGTTCCCCGGTACCCGCTCCGTGTACCCCTGTACTCGCTCCCTGTTCCCCTGTTCCTGCTCTGTGTTCCCCTGTTCCCGCTCCGTGTTCCCCTGTTCCCGCTCCGTGTTCCCCTGTTCCCGCTCCGTGTTCCCCTGTAACCGCGCCGTGTTCCCCTGTACCTGCTCCGTTTACCCTGTACCCGCTCCGTGTTACCCTGTACCCGCTCCGTGTTCCCCGGTTCCCGCTCCGTGCTCCCCTGTACCCGCTCTGTGTTCCCCTGTACCCGCTCTGTGTTCCCCTGTACCCGCTCCCTGTTCCCCTGTACATGCTCCGTGTTCCCCTGTACCCACTCCATGTTCCCCTGTACGTGCTCCATGTTCCCATTCCCGCTCCGTGTTCCCCTGTACATGCTCCGTATTCCCCTGTACATGCTCCGTATTCCCCTGTACCCACTCCGTGTTCCCCTGTACATGCTCCGTGTTCCCCTGTACCTGCTCCCTGTTCCCCTGTACGTGCTCCATGTTCCCCTGTACCCGCTCCGTGTTACCCCGCACCCGCTCCGTGTTACCCCGCACCCGCTCCGTGCTGCCCCGTACCCGTTCCGAGTTCCCCCTATCCGCTTCGTGTTCCAGCTCCCTTTTCCACAGTATCCGCTCCCTGTTCCCTAGTACACACTTCGTGTTACCCTGTACCCGCTCCGTGTTCCCCTGTTCCCGCTGCCTGTTCGCCTGTACCCACTGCCTGTTCGCCTGTACCCGCTGCCTGTTCCCCTGTACCAGCTCCCAGTTCCGTAGTACACGCTCCGTGTTCCCCTGTACCGGCTCCGTGTTCCCCTGTACCCACTCCATGTTACCCTGTACCCGCTCCCTGTTCCCCTGTACATGCTCCGTGTTCCCCTGTTCCCGCTCCCTGTTCCCCTCTACCCGCTCCGTGTTCCCCTGTACCCGCTGCCTGTTCCCCTGTACCCACTCCATGTTCCCTGGTACCCGTTCCCTGTTCCCCTGTACCCACTCGCTGTTCCCCTGTACATGCTCCATGTTCCCCTGTACCCGCTTCCTGTTCCCCTGTTCCCGCTCCGTGTTCCCCTGTTCCCGCTCCGTGTTCCTCTGTACCCGCTCCGTCTTGCCCTGTACCAGCTCCCTGTTCCCCTGTACCTGCTCCCTGTTCCCCTGTACCCGCTCCCTGATCCCATGTACATGCTCCGTGCTCCCCTGTTCCCGCTCCGTGTTCCCCTGTACCCGCTCCCTGTTCCCCTGTACATGCTCCGTGTTCCCCTGTACCCACTCCGTGTTCCCCTGCACGTGCTCCATGTTCCCCTGCACGTGCTCCATGTTCCCCTGTACCCGCTCCGTGTTCTCCTGTACATGCTCCGTATTCCCCTGCACCCACTCCGTGTTCCCCTGTACATGCTCCGTGTTCCCCTGTACCTGCTCCCTGTTCCCCTGTACGTGCTCCATGTTCCCCTGTACCCGCTCCGTGTTACCCCGCACCCGCTCCGTGCTGCCCCGTACCCGTTCCGTGTTCCCCCTATCCGCTTCGTGTTCCAGCTCCCTTTTCCACTGTATCCGCTCCCTGTTCCCTAGTACACACTTCGTGTTACCCTGTACCCGCTCCGTGTTCCCCTGTTCCCGCTGCCTGTTCGCCTGTACCCACTGCCTGTTCGCCTGTACCCGTTGCCTATTCCCCTGTACCAGCTCCCAGTTCCCTAGTACACGCTCCGTGTTCCCCTGTACCGGCTCCGTGTTCCCCTGTACCCACTCCATGTTACCCTGTACCCGCTCCCTGTTCCCCTGTACATGCTCCGTGTTCCCCTGTTCCCGCTCCCTGTTCCCCTCTACCCGCTCCGTGTTCCCCTGTACCCGCTGCCTGTTCCCCTGTACCCACTCCATGTTCCCCGGTACCCGTTCCCTGTTCCCCTGTACCCGCTCGCTGTTCCCCTGTACGTGCTCCATGTTCCCCTGTACCCGCTTCCTGTTCCCCTATTCCCGCTCCGTGTTCCCCTGTTCCCGCTCCGTGTTCCTCTGTACCCGCTCCGTCTTGCCCTGTACCAGCTCGCTGTTCCCCTGTACCCGCTCCCTGTTCCCCTGTACCCGCTCCCTGTTCCCCAGTACCTGCTCCCTGTTCCCCTGTACCCGCTCCCTGTTCCCCTGTTCCTGCTCCGTGTTCCCCCGCACCCGCTCCGTGCTGCCCCGTACCCGTTCCGTGTTCCCCCTAGCCGCTTCGTGTTCCAGCTCCCTTTTCCACTGTATCCGCTCCCTGTTCCCCTGTACCCGCTCCCTGTTCCCCTGTACCCGCTCCCTGATCCCCTGCACATGCTCCGTGTTCCCCTGTCACCACTCCGTGTTCCCCAGTTCCGTGTTCCCTCTGCTTCATGTTCCCCTGTACACGCTCCCTGAACCCCTTTGCACACTCCCTGTTGCCAGTACATGCTGCTTGTTCACCTGTTCCCTAGTACACGCTCCGTGTTACCCTGCACCCGCTCCGTGTTCCCCGGTTCCCGCTCCGTGTTCCCCTGTTCCCGCTGCCTGTTCGCCTGTACCCACTGCCTGTTCGCCTGTACCCGCTGCCTGTTCCCCTGTACCAGCTCCCTGTTCCCTAGTAAACGCTCCGGGTTCCCCTGTACCGGCTCCGTGTTCCCCTGTACCCACTCCATGTTACCCTGTACCCGCTCCCTGTTCCCCTGTACATGCTCCGTGTTCCCCTGTTCCCGCTCCCTGTTCCCCTCTACCCGCTCCGTGTTCCCCTGTACCCGCTGCCTGTTCCCCTGTACCCACTCCATGTTCCCCTGTACCCGCTCGCTGTTCCCCTGTACGTGCTCCATGTTCCCCTGTACCCGCTTCCTGTTCCCCGGTTCCCGCTTCCTGTTCCCCGGTTCCCGCTCCGTGTTCCCCTATTCCCGCTCCGTGTTCCCTTGTACCCGCTGCCTGTTCCGCTGTATCCACTGCCTGTTCCCCTGTTCCTGCTCCGTGTTCCCCTGTTCCCGCTCCGTGTTCCCCTGTTCCCGCTCCGTGTTCCTCTGTACCCGCTCCGTCTTGCCCTGTACCAGCTTCCTGTTCCCCTGTACCCGCTCCCTGTTCCCCTGTACCCGCTCCCTGTTCCCCAGTACCTGCTCCCTGATCCCATGTACATGCTCCGTGTTCCCCTGTACCCGCTCCGTGTACCCCTGTACTCGCTCCCTGTTCCCATGTTCCGCTCCGTGTTCCCCCGCAACCGCTCCGTGCTGCCCCGTACCCATTCCGTGTTCCCCCTATCCGCTTCGTGTTCCAGCTCCCTTTTCCACTGTATCCGCTCCCTGTTCCCCTGTACCAGCTCCCTGTTCCCCTGTACCCGCTCCCTGATCCCCTGCACATGCTCCGTGTTCCCCTGTCACCACTCCGTGTTCCCCAGTTCCGTGTTCCCTCTGCTTCATGTTCCCCTGTACACGCTCCATGAACCCCTTTGCACACTCCCTGTTGCCAGTACATGCTGCTTGTTCCCCTGTTCCCTGTTGCACGTGCCATGTTCCCCTCTACCCGCTCCGTGTTCCCCTGTTCCTGCTCCGTGTTCCCCTGTTCCCGCTGCATGTTCGCCTGTACCCACTGCCTGTTCGCCTGTACCCGCTGCCTGTTCCCCTGTACCAGCTCCCTGTTCCCTAGTACACGCTCCGTGTTACCCTGTACCCGCTCCGTGTTCCCCGGTTCCCGCTCCGTGTTCCCCTGTTCCCGCTGCCTGTTCGCCTGTACCCACTGCCTGTTCTCCTGTACCCGCTGCCTGTTCCCCTGTACCAGCTCCCTGTTCCCTAGTAAACGCTTCGTGTTCCCCTGTACCGGCTCCGTGTTCCCCTGTACCCACTCCATGTTACCCTGTACCCGCTCCCTGTTCCCCTGTACATGCTCCGTGTTCCCCTGTACACGCTGCCTGTTCCCCTGTACCCACTCCATGTTCCCCTGTACCCGCTCGCTGTTCCCCTGTACCCGCTCCATGTTCCCCTGTACCCGCTTCCTGTTCCCCGGTTCCCGCTTCCTGTTCCCCGGTTCCCGCTCCGTGTTCCCCTATTCCCGCTCCGTGTTCCCCTGTACCCGCTCCGTGTTCCCTTGTACCCGCTGCCTGTTCCGCTGTATCCACTGCCTGTTCCCCTGTTCCTGCTCAGTGTTACCCTGTTCCCGCTCCGTGTTCCCCTGTTCCCGCTCCGTGTTCCTCTGTACCCGCTCCGTCTTGCCCTGTACCAGCTTCCTGTTCCCCTGTACCCGCTCCCTGTTCCCCTGTATCTGCTCCCTGTTCCCCAGTACCTGCTCCCTGTTCCCCTGTACCCGCTCCCTGATCCCATGGACATGCTCCGTGTTCCCCTGTACCCGCTCCGTGTACCCCTGTACTCGCTCCCTGTTTCCCTGTTCCTGCTCTGTGTTCCCCTGTTCCCGCTCCGTGTTCCCCTGTTCCCGCTCCGTGTTCCCCTGTAACCGCGCCGTGTTCCCCTGTACCTGCTCCGTTTACCCTGTACCCGCTCCGTGTTACCCTGTACCAGCTCCCTGTTCCCTAATACACGCTCCGTGTTACCCTGTAACCGCTCCGTGTTCCCCGGTTCCCGCTCCGTGCTCCCCTGTTCCCGCTCCGTGTTCCCCTGTACCCGCTCTGTGTTCCCCTGTACCCGCTCCCTGTTCCCCTGTACGTGCTCCATGTTCCCCTGTACCCGCTCCGTGTTCCCCTGTACATGCTCCGTGTTCCCCTGTACCCACTCCGTGTTCCCCTGTACATGCTTCGTGTTCCCCTGTACCCGCTTCCTGTTCCCCGGTTCCCGCTCCGTGCTCCCCTGTTCCCGCTCCGTGTTCCCCTATACCCGCTCCGTGTTCCCTTGTACCCGCTGCCTGTTCCGCTGTACCCACTGCCTGTTCCCCTGTTCCTGCTCCGTGTTACCCTGTTCCCACTCCGTGTTCCCCTGTTCCCGCTCTGTGTTCCTCTGGACCCACTCCGTGTTCCCCTGTACCAGCTCCCTGTTCCCCTGTACCCGCTCCCTGTTCCCCTGTACCCGCTCCCTGTTCCCCATTACCTGCTCCCTGTTCCCCTGTACCCGCTCCCTGATCCCATGTACATGCTCCGTGTTCCCCGGTACCCGCTCCGTGTACCCCTGTACTCGCTCCCTGTTCCCCTGTTCCTGCTCTGTGTTCCCCTGTTCCCGCTCCGTGTTCCCCTGTAACCGCGCCGTGTTCCCCTGTACCTGCTCCGTTTACCCTGTACCCGCTCCGTGTTACCCTGTACCAGCTCCCTGTTCCCTAATACACGCTCCGTGTTACCCTGTACCCGCTCCGTGTTCCCCGGTTCCCGCTCCGTGCTCCCCTGTTCCCGCTCCATGTTCCCCTGTACCCGCTCCCTGTTCCCCTGTACATGCTCCGTGTTCCCCTGTACCCACTCCGTGTTCCCCTGCACGTGCTCCATGTTCCCCTGTACCTGCTCCCTGTTCCCCTGTACGTGCTCCATGTTCCCCTGTACCCGGTCCGTGTTACACCGCACCCGCTCCGTGCTGCCCCGTACCCGTTCCGTGTTTCCCCTATCCGCTTCGTGTTCCAGCTCCCTTTTCCACTGTATCCGCTCCCTGTTCCCCTGTACCCGCTCCCTGTTCCCCTGTACCCGCTCCCTGATCCCCTGCACATGCTCCGTGTTCCCCTGTTACCACTCCGTGTTCCCCAGTTCCGTGTTCCCTCTGCTTCATGTTCCCCTGTACACGCTCCCTGTACCCCTTTGCACACTCCCTGTTGCCAGTACATGCTGCCTGTTCCCCTGTACCCACTCCATGTTCCCCGGTACCCGTTCCCTGTTCCCCTGTACCCGCTCGCTGTTCCCCTGTACGTGCTCCATGTTCCCCTGTACCCACTTCCTGTTCCCCGGTTCCCGCTCCGTGTTCCCCTGTTCCCGCTCCGTGTTCCCCTGTTCCCGCTCCGTGTTCCCCTGTACCCGCTCCGTGTTCCCTTGTACCCGCTGCCTGTTCCGCTGTACCCACTGCCTGTTCCCCTGTTCCTGCTCCGTGTTACCCTGTTCCCGCTCTGTGTTCCTCTGTACCAGCTCCGTCTTGCCCTGTACCAGCTCCCTGTTCCCCTGTACCCGCTCCCTGTTCCCCTGTACCCGCTCCCTGTTCCCCATTACCTGCTCCATGATCCCCTGTACCCGCTCCCTGATCCCATGTACATGCTCCGTGTTCCCCGGTACCCGCTCCGTGTACCCCTGTACTCGCTCCCTGTTCCCCTGTTCCTGCTCTGTGTTCCCCTGTTCCCGCTCCGTGTTCCCCTGTTCCCGCTCCGTGTTCCCCTGTAACCGCGCCGTGTTCCCCTGTACCTGCTCCGTTTAGCCTGTACCCGCTCCGTGTTACCCTGTACCAGCTCCCTGTTCCCTAATACACGCTCCGTGTTACCCTGTACCCGCTCCGTGTTCCCCGGTTCCCGCTCCGTGCTCCCCTGTTCCCGCTCCATGTTCCCCTGTACCCGCTCTGTGTTCCCCTGTACCGCTCCCTGTTCCCCTGTACATGCTCCGTGTTCCCCTGTACCCACTCCGTGTTCCCCTGCACGTGCTCCATGTTCCCCTGTACCCGCTCCGTGTTCTCCTGTACGTGCTCCATGTTCCCCTGTACCCGCTCCGTGTTACCCCGCACCCGCTCCGTGCTGCCCCGTACCCGTTCCGTGTTCCCCCTATCCGCTTCGTGTTCCAGCTCCCTTTTCCACTGTATCCGCTCCCTGTTCCCCTGTACCCGCTCCCTGTTCCCCTGTACCCGCTCCCTGATCCCCTGCACATGCTCCGTGTTCCCCTGTTACCACTCCGTGTTCCCCAGTTCCGTGTTCCCTCGACTTCATGTTCCCCTGTACACGCTCCCTGTACCCCTTTTCACACTCCCTGTTGCCAGTACATGCTGCTTGTTCCCCTGTTCCCTGTTGCACGTGCCATGTTCCCCTCTACCCGCTCCGTGTTCCCCTGTTCCCGCTCCGTGTTCCCCTGTTCCCGCTGCCTGTTCGCCTGTACCCACTGCCTGTTTGCCTGTACCCGCTGCCTGTTCCCCTGTACCAGCTCCCTGTTCCCTAGTACACGCTCCGTGTTACCCTGTACCCGCTCCGTGTTACCCGGTTCCCGCTCCGTTTTCCCCTGTTCCCGCTCCGTGCTCCTCTGTTCGCGCTCCGTGTTCCCCTGTACCGGCTCCGTGTTCCCCTGTACACCCCCCGTTTCTCTCTGTACCCACTCCCCGTTCCCCTGTACATGTTCCCTGTTCCCCTGTACCCGCTCCCTGTTCCCCTGTACGTGCTCCATGTTCCCCTGTACCTGCTTCCTGGTCCCCCGTTCCCACTCCGTGTTCCCCTATTCCCGCTCCATGTTCCCCTGTACCTACTCCGTGTTCCACTGTACCCGCTGCCTGTTCCCCTGTACCCACTGCCTGTTCCCCTATTCCTGCTCCGTGTTACCATTTTCCCGCTCCGTGTTCCCCCATACCCGCTCCGTGTTACCCTGTAGCCAATCCGTGTTCCCCTTTTCCCGCATCGTGTTCCCCTGTACCAGCTACGTGTTCCCCTTTACCCGCTCCCTGTTCCCCTGTACCCGCTCCCTGTTCTGCTGTACCCGCTCCCTGTTCCCCCGTACCCGCTCCGTGTTACCCTGTAGCCACTCCGTGTTCCCCTGTTCCCGCTCCATGTTCCCATGTACCTGCTCCCTGTTCCCCGTACCCCCACTCGTTTTCCTCTGTACCCGCCCCATGTTCCCCTGTATGCACCCAATATTCCCCTGAACCCGCTCCGTGCTCCCACATGCCCGTTCCGTGTTTCCTTGTATCCGCTTCCTGCTCCCCTGTACCCACTCCAGTTCCCCTGTACCCGCTGCCTGTTCGCCTGTACCCGCTGCCTGTTCCCCTGTACCAGCTCCCAATTCCCCAGTACCTGCTCCCTGTTCCCCTGTACCCGCTCCCTGATCCCATGTACATGCTCCGTGTTCCCCGGTACCCGCTCCGTGTACACCTGTACTCGCTCCCTGTTCCCCTGTTCCTGCTCTGTGTTCCCCTGTTCCCGCTCCGTGTTCCCCTGTTCCCGCTCCGTGTTCCCCTGTAACCGCGCCGTGTTCCCCTGTACCTGCTCCGTTTACCCTGTACCCGCTCCGTGTTACCCTGTACCAGCTCCCTGTTCCCTAATACACGCTCCGTGTTACCCTGTACCCGCTCCGTGTTCCCCGGTTCCCGCTCCGTGCTCCCCTGTTCCCGCTCTGTGTTCCCCTGTACCCGCTCCCTGTTCCCCTGTACCCGCTCCCTGTTCCCCCGTACCCGCTCCGTGTTACCCTGTAGCCACTCCGTGTTCCCCTGTTCCCGCTCCGTGTTCCCGTGTACCTGCTCCCTGTTCCCCCGTACCCGCTCCGTGTTACCCTGTAGCCACTCCGTGTTCCCCTGTTCCCGCTCCGTGCTCCCCTGTACCGGCTCCGTGTTCCCCTGTACCCCCCCCCCCGTTTTTCTCTGTACCCACTCCCTGTTCCCCTGTACATGTTCCCTGTTCCCCTGTACCCGCTCCCTGTTCCCCTGTACGTGCTCCATGTTCCCCTGTACCCGCTCCCTGTTCCCCTGTACGTTCTCCGTGTTCCCCTGTACGTTCTCCGTGTTCCCCTGTACGTTCTCCGTGTTCCCCTGTACGTGCTCCGTGTTCCCCTGTACCCGCTCCGTGTTCCCCTGTACTCGCTGTGTGCTCCCCTGTACGTGCTCCGCGTTCCCCTGTACCCGCTCCGTGTTCCCCTGTACTCGCTCCGTGTTCCCCTGTACATGATCCGTATTCCCCTGTACCTTCTCCCTGTTCCCCTGTACCCGCTCCATGTTCCCTTGTACCAGCTCCCTGTTCCGCTGAACCCGCTTCCTGTTCCCCTGTTCCTGCTCCATGTATCTCCTGTTCCCGCTCCGTGTTCCCCTGTACCCACTACGTGTTCACCTGTACCCGCTGCCTGTTCCACTGTACCCCCTGCCTGTTCTCCTGTACCAGCTCCCTGTTCCCCAGTAAACGCTCCGTGTTCCCCTGTACCCGCTGCCTGTTCCACTGTACCCTCTGCCTGTTCTCCTGTACCAGCTCCCAGTTCCCCAGTAAACGCTCCGTGTTACCCTGTACCCGCTCCGTGTTCCCCTGTACCCGCTCCGTGTTCCCCTATACACCGCCCCCCCTTTTTTCTCTGGACCCACCGCGTGTTCCCCTGTACCAGGTCCCTGTTCCCCTGTACCAGCTCCCTGTTCCCCCATATCCCCTCCGTGTTACCCTGTACATGCTCCGTGTTCCCCTGTACGTGCTCCGTGTACCCCTGTACCCGCTCCCTTTTCCCCTGTACGTGCTCAGTGTTCTCCTGTACGTGCTCAGTGTTACCCTATACCCGTGCTCGTTCTGTGCTCCCGTGTGCCCGTTCCGTGTTACCCTATACCCGCTCCCTGTTCCCCTGTACATGCTCCGCGTGCCCGTTCCGTGTTACCCTATACCCGCTCCCTGTTCCTCTGTACATGCTCCGTGTTCCCCCGTTCCCGCTCCCTGTTCCCCTCTACACGCTCCGTGTTCCCCTGTACCCGCTCCATGTTCCCCTGTACCAGTTTCCTATTCCCCTGTACCCGCTCCCTGTTCCCCTGTACTAGCTCCGTGTTCCCCCATGTCCACTCCATGTTACCCTGTACCCGCTCCCTGTTCCACTGTATGTGCTCCGCGTTCCCCTGTACGTGCTCCGTGTTCCCCTGTACGTGCTCCGTGTTCCCCTGTACCCACTCCCTGTTCCCCTGTACGTGCTCTGTGTTCCCCTGTACGTGCTCCGTGTTCCCCTTTACGTGCTCCGTGTTCCCTTGTACCCGCTCCGTGTTCCCCTGTACTCGCTCCGTGTTCCCCTGTACGTGCTCCGTGTTCCCCTGTACCCGCTCCGTGTTCCCCTGTACTCGCTCCGTGTTCCCCTGTACGTGCTCCGTGTACCCCTGTACCCGCTCCCTTTTCCCCTGTACGTGCTCAGTGTTCTCCTGTACGTGCTCCGTGTTACCCTATACCCGTGCTCGTTCTGTGCTCCCGTGTGCCCGTTCCGTGTTACCCTATACCCGCTCCCTGTTCCCCTGTACATGCTCCGCGTGCCCGTTCCGTGTTACCCTATACCCGCTCCCTGTTACCCTATACCCGCTCCCTGTTCCTCTGTACATGCTCCGTGTTCCCCCGTTCCCGCTCCCTGTTCCCCTCTACACGCTCCGTGTTCCCCTGTACCCGCTCCATGTTCCCCTGTACCAGTTTCCTATTCCCCTGTACCCGCTCCCTGTTCCCCTGTACTAGCTCCGTGTTCCCCCATGTCCACTCCATGTTACCCTGTACCCGCTCCCTGTTCCACTGTATGTGCTCCGCGTTCCCCTGTACGTGCTCCGTGTTCCCCTGTACGTGCTCCGTGTTCCCCTGTACCCGCTCCCTGTTCCCCTGTACGTGCTCTGTGTTCCCCTGTACGTGCTCCGTGTTCCCCTTTACGTGCTCCGTGTTCCCTTGTACCCGCTCCGTGTTCCCCTGTACTCGCTCCGTGTTCCCCTGTACGTGCTCCGTGTTCCCCTGTACGTGCTCCGTGTTCCCCTGTACCCGCTCCGTGTTCCCCTGTACTCGCTCCGTGTTTCCCTGTACTCGCTCCGTGTTCCCCTGTACCCGCTCCGTGTTCCCCTGTACCCGCTCCGTGTTCCCCGTACCAGTTTCCTATTCCCCTGTACCCGCTCCCTGTTCCCCTGTACCCGCTCCATGTTCCCTTGTCCCAGCTCCCTGTTCCCCTGTACTAGCTCCGTGTTCCCCCATGTCCACTCCATGTTACCCTGTACCCGCTCCCTGTTCCCCTGTACGTGCTCCGTGTTCCCCTGTACGTGCTCCGTGTTCCCCTGTACCCACTCCCTGTTCCCCTGTACGTGCTCTGTGTTCCCCTGTACGTGCTCCGTGTTCCCCTTTACGTGCTCCGTGTTCCCTTGTACCCGCTCCGTGTTCCCCTGTACTCGCTCCGTGTTCCCCTGTATGTGCTCCGTGTTCCCCTGTATGTGCTCCGTGTTCCCCTGTATGTGCTCCGTGTTCCCCTGTACTCGCTCCCTGTTCCCCTGTACGTGCTCTGTGTTCCCCTGTACGTGCTCCGTGTTCCCCTGTACGTGCTCCGTGTTCCCCTGTACTCGCTGTGTGTTCCCCTGTACGTGCTCCGTGTTCCCCTGTACCCGCTCCATGTTCCCCTCTACCCGCTCCGTGTTCCGCTGAACCCGCTTCCTGTTCCCCTGTTCCTGCTGCATGTTCCCCTGTTCCCGCTTCGTGTTCCCCTGTACCCACTACGTGTTCCCCTGTACCCGTTGCCTGTTCCACTGTACCCTCTGCCCGTTCTCCTGTACCAGCTCCCAGATCCCCAGTAAACGCTCCGTGTTACCCTGTACCCGCTCCGTGTTCCCCTGTACCCGCTCCGTGTTCCCCTATACACCCCCCCCTTTTTTCTCTGGACCCACCGCGTGTTCCCCTGTACCCGCTCTCTGTTCCCCTGTACCCGCTCCATATTCCCTTGTACCAGGTCCCTGTTCCCCTGTACCAGCTCCCTGTTCCCCCATATCCCCTCCGTGTTACCCTGTACATGCTCCGTGTTCCCCTGTACATGCTCCGTGTACCCCTGTACGTGCTCCGTGTTCCCCTGTACCCGCTCCCTTTTCCCCTGTACGTGCTCAGTGTTCTCCTGTACGTGCTCCGTGTTACCCTATACCCGTGCTCGTTCTGTGCTCCCGTGTGCCCGTTCCGTGTTACCCTATACCCGCTCCCTGTTCCCCTGTACATGCTCCGCGTGCCCGTTCCGTGTTACCCTATACCCGCTCCCTGTTCCTCTGTACATGCTCCGTGTTCCCCCGTTCCCGCTCCCTGTTCCCCTCTACACGCTCCCTGTTCCCCTGTACCCGCTCCGTGTTCCCCTGTACCAGTTTCCTATTCCCCTGTACTCGCTCCCTGTTCCCCTGTACTAGCTCCGTGTTCCCTTGTCCCAGCTCCCTGTTCCCCTGTACTAGCTCCGTATTCCCCCATGTCCACTCCATGTTACCCTGTACCCGCTCCCTGTTCCACTGTATGTGCTCCGTGTTCCCCTGTACGTGCTCCGTGTTCCCCTGTACCCGCTCCCTGTTCCCCTGTACGTGCTCTGTGTTCCCCTGTACGTGCTCCGTGTTCCCCTTTACGTGCTCCATGTTCCCTTGTACCCGCTCCGTGTTCCCCTGTACTCGCTCCGTGTTCCCCTGTACGTGCTCCGTGTTCCCATGTACGTGCTCCGTGTTCCCCTGTACCCGCTCCGTGTTCCCCTGTACCCGCTCCGTGTTCCCCTGTACCCGCTCCGTGTTCCCCTGTACCAGTTTCCTATTCCCCTGTACCCGCTCCCTGTTCCCCTGTACCCGCTCCCTGTTCCCCTGTTCCCGCACCGTGTTCCCCTCTACCTGCTCCGTGTTCCCCTGTACCCGCTGCCTGTTCCCTTCTTCCCATTCCGTGTTCCCCTGTACCCGCTCCCTGTTTCTCCGTACCCGCTCCCTGTTTGCCTGTATCCGCTCCCTGTTCCCCTGTACGTGCTCCGTGTTCACCTGTACCCGCTCCGTTTTACCCTGTAACCGCTCCGTTTTACCCTGTACCCGCTCCGTGTTACCCCGTATCCGCTCCGTGCTCGCCTGTACCCGTTCCGTGTTTGTCCCTATCCGCTTCGTGTTCCCGCTCCCTGGTCCACTGTGTGCGCTCATTGTTCCACTGTACCCGCTTCCTGTTCCGATGCAGCCGCTCCCTGTTCCCCTGTACCCGCTCCCTGTTCCCCTGTACGTGCTCTGTGTTCCCCTGTACGTGCTCCGTGTTCCCCTTTACGTGCTCCGTGTTCCCCTTTACGTGCTCCGTGTTCCCCTGTACCCGCTCCGTGTTCCCCTGTACTCGCTCCGTGTTCCCCTGTACTCGCTCCGTGTTCCCCTGTACGTGCTCCGTGTTCCCCTGTACGTGCTCCGTGTTCCCCTGTACCCGCTCCGTGTTCCCCTGTACTCGCTGTGTGCTCCCCTGTACGTGCTCCGCATTCCCCTGTACCCGCTCCGTGTTCCCCTGTACTCGCTCCGTGTTCCCCTGTACATGATCCGTATTCCCCTGTACCTGCTCCCTGTTCCCCTGTACCCGCTCCATGTTCCCTTGTACCAGCTCCCTGTTCCCCTGTACTAGCTCCGTGTTCCCCCATGTCCAATCCGTGTTACTCCGTCCCCGCTCCCTGTTCCACTGTATGTGCTCCGTGTTCCCCTGTACGTGCTCCGTGTTCCCCTGTACTCGCTCCCTGTTCCCCTGTACTGCTCTGTGTTCCCCTGTACGTGCTCCGTGTTCCCCTGTACGTGCTCCGTGTTCCCCTGTACTCGCTGTGTGTTCCCCTGTACGTGCTCCGTGTTCCGCTGAACCCGCTTCCTGTTCCCCTGTTCCTGCTCCATGTTCCCCTGTTCCCGCTCCGTGTTCCCCTGTACCCACTACGTGTTCACCTGTACCCGCTGCCTGTTCCACTGTACCCCCTGCCTGTTCTCCTGTACCAGCTCCCTGTTCCCCAGTAAACGCTCCGTGTTCCCCTGTACCCGCTGCCTGTTCCACTGTACCCTCTGCCTGTTCTCCTGTACCAGCTCCCAGTTCCCCAGTAAACGCTCCGTGTTACCCTGTACCCGCTCCGTGTTCCCCTGTACCCGCTCCGTGTTCCCCTATACAACCCCCCCCCTTTTTTCTCTGGACCCACCACGTGTTCCCCTGTACCCGCTCCCTGTTCCCCTGTACCCGCTCCATGTTCCCTTGTACCAGGTCCCTGTTCCCCTGTACCAGCTCCCTGTTCCCCCATATCCCCTCCGTGTTACCCTGTACATGCTCCGTGTTCCCCTGTACATGCTCCGTGTACCCCTGTACGTGCTTCGTGTTCCCCTGTACCCGCTCCCTTTTCCCCTGTACGTGCTCAGTGTTCTCCTGTACGTGCTCCGTGTTACCCTATACCCGTGCTCGTTCTGTGCTCCCGTGTGCCCGTTCCGTGTTACCCTATACCCGCTCCCTGTTCCCCTGTACATGCTCCGCGTGCCCGTTCCGTGTTACCCTATACCCACTCCCTGTTCCTCTGTACATGCTCCGTGTTCCCCCGTTCCCGCTCACTGTTCCCCTCTACATGCTCCGTGTTCCCCTGTACCCGCTCCGTGTTCCCCTGTACCAGTTTCCTATTCCCCTGTACCCGCTCCCTGTTCCCCTGTACCCGTTCCATGTTCCCTTGTCCCAGCTCCCTGTTCCCCTGTACTAGCTCCGTGTTCCCCCATGTCCACTCCATGTTACCCTGTACCCGCTCCCTGTTCCACTGTATGTGCTCCGTGTTCCCCTGTACGTGCTCCGTGTTCCCCTGTACCCGCTCCCTGTTCCCCTGTACGTGCTCTGTGTTCCCCTGTACGTGCTCCGTGTTCCCCTTTACGTGCTCCGTGTTCCCTTGTACCCGCTCCGTGTTCCCCTGTACTCGCTCCGTGTTCCCCTGTACGTGCTCCGTGTTCCCCTGTACGTGCTCCGTGTTCCCCTGTACCCGCTCCGTGTTCCCCTGTACTCGCTCCGTGTTCCCCTGTACTCGCTCCGTGTTCCCTTGTCCCAGCTCCCTGTTCCCCTGTACTAGCTCCGTATTCCCCCATGTCCACTCCATGTTACCCTGTACCCGCTCCCTGTTCCACTGTACGTACTCCGTGTTCCCCTGTACGTGCTCCGTGTTCCCCTGTACCCGCTCCATGTTCCCCTGTACGTGCTCTGTGTTCCCCTGTACGTGCTCCGTGTTCCCCTTTACGTGCTCCGTGTTCCCTTGTACCCGCTCCGTGTTCCCCTGTACTCGCTCCGTGTTCCCCTGTACGTGCTCCGTGTTCCCCTGTACCCGCTCCGTGTTCCTCTGTACTCGCTCCGTGTTCCCCAGTACTCGCTCCGTGTTCCCCTGTACTCGCTCCGTGTTCCCCTGTACATGATCCGTATTCCCCTGTACCTGCTCCCTGTTCCCCTGTACCCGCTCCATGTTCCCTTGTACCAGCTCCCTGTTCCCCTGTACTAGCTCCGTGTTCCCCCATGTCCACTCCGTGTTACCCCGTACCCGCTCCCTGTTCCACTGTACGTGCTCCGTGTTCCCCTGTACGTGCTCCGTGTTCCCCTGTACCCACTCCCTGTTCCCCTGTACGTGCTCTGTTCCCCTGTACATGCTCCGTGTTCCCCTGTACGTGCTCCGTGTTCCGCTGTACCCGCTCCGTGTTCCCCTGTACTCGCTCCGTGTTCCCCTGTACGTGCTCCGTGTTCCCCTGTACCCACTCCGTGTTCCCCAGTTCTCGCTCCGTGTTCCCCAGTACTCGCTCCGTGTTCCCCTGTACATGATCCGTATTCCCCTGTACCTGCTCCCTGTTCCCCTGTACCCGCTCCATGTTCCCTTGTACCAGCTCCCTGTTCCACTGTACGTGCTCCGTGTTCCCCTGTACCCGCTGCCTGTTCTCCTGTACCCGCTCCCTGTTCCCCTGAACATGCTCCGTATTCCCCTATACCCGCTCCCTGCTCCCCTGTACCCGCTCCCTGTTCCCCTGTACCCGCTCCCTGTTCCCCTGTTCCCGCACCGTGTTTCCCTCTACCTGCTCCGTGTTCCCCTGTACCCGCTGCCTGTTCCCTTCTACCCATTCCGTGTTCCCCTGTACCCGCTCCCTGTTTCTCCGTACCTGCTCCCTGTTTGCCTGTACCCGCTCCCTGTTCCCCTGTACGTGCTCCGTGTTCACCTGTACCCGCTCCGTTTTACCCTGTAATCGCTCCGTTTTACCCTGTACCCGCTCCGTGTTACCCCGTATCCGCTCCGTGCTCGCCTGTACCCGTTCCGTGTTTGCCCCTATCCGCGTCGTGTTCCCGCTCCCTGTTCCACTGTGTGCGCTCATTGTTCCACTGTACCCGCTTCCTGTTTACCTGTACCCGCTCCCTGTTCCCCTGCACATGCTCCGTATTCCCCTATACCCGCTCCCTGTTCCCCTGTACCCGCTCCCTGTTCCCCTGTACGTGCTCTGTGTTCCCCTTTACGTGCTCCGTGTTCCCCTGTACCCGCTCCGTGTTCCCCTGTACTCGCTCCGTGTTCCCCTGTACTCGCTCCGTGTTCCCCTGTACCCGCTCCGTGTTCCCCTGTACTCGCTCCGTGTTCCCCAGTACTCGCTCCGTGTTCCCCTGTACATGATCCGTATTCCCCTGTACCTGCTCCCTGTTCCCCTGTACCCGCTCCATGTTCCCTTGTACCAGCTCCCTGTTCCCCTGTACTAGCTCCGTGTTCCCCCATGTCCAATCCGTGTTACCCCGTACCCGCTCCCTGTTCCACTGTACGTGCTCCGTGTTCTCCTGTACGTGCTCCGTGTTCCCCTGTACCCGCTCCCTGTTCCCCTGTACGTGCTCCGTGTTCCCCTGTACGTTCTCCGTGTTCCCCTGTACGTTCTCCGTGTTCCCCTGTGCGTGGTCCGTGTTCCCCTGTACCCGCTCCGTGTTCCCCTGTACTCGCTGTGTGTTCCCCTGTACGTGCTCCGCGTTCCCCTGTACCTGCTCCGTGTTCCCCTGCACTCGCTCCGTGTTCCCCTGTACTCGCTCCGTGTTCCCCTGTACATGATCCGTATTCCCCTGTACCTGCTCCCTGTTCCCCTGTACCCGCTCCATGTTCCCTTGTACCAGCTCCCTGTTCCCCTGTACTAGCTCCGTGTTCCCCCATGTCCAATCCGTGTTACCCCGTACCCGCTCCCTGTTCCACTGTATGTGCTCCGTGTTCCCCTGTACGTGCTCCGTGTTCCCCTGTACGTGCTCCATGTTCCCCTGTACTCGCTCCCTGTTCCCCTGTACGTGCTCCGTGTTCCCCTGTGCGTGCTCCGTGTTCCCCTGTACCCGCTCCCTGTTCCCCTGTACGTGCTCTGTGTTCCCCTGTACGTGCTCCGTGTTCCCCTTTACGTGCTCCGTGTTCCCTTGTACCCGCTCCGTGTTCCCCTGTACTCGCTCCGTGTTCCCCTGTACGTGCTCCGTGTTCCCCTGTACGTGCTCCGTGTTCCCCTGTACTCGCTCCGTGTTCCCCTGTACTCGCTCCGTGTTCCCCTGTACCCGCTCTGTGTTCCCCTGTACCAGTTTCCTATTCCCCTGTACCCGCTCCCTGTTCCCCTGTACCCGCTCCATGTTCCCTTGTCCCAGCTCCCTGTTCCCCTGTACTAGCTCCGTATTCCCCCATGTCCACTCCATGTTACCCTGTACCCGCTCCCTGTTCCACTGTACGTACTCCGTGTTCCCCTGTACTTGCTCCGTGTTCCCCTGTACCCGCTCCCTGTTCCCCTGTACGTGCTCTGTGTTCCCCTGTACGTGCTCCGTGTTCCCCTTTACGTGCTCCGTGTTCCCTTGTACCCGCTCCGTGTTCCCCTGTACTCGCTCCGTGTTCCCCTGTACGTGCTCCGTGTTCCCCTGTACCCGCTCCGTGTTCCTCTGTACTCGCTCCGTGTTCCCCAGTACTGGCTCCGTGTTCCCCTGTACTCGCTCCGTGTTCCCCTGTACATGATCCGTATTCCCCTGTACCTGCTCCCTGTTCCCCTGTACCCGCTCCATGTTCCCTTGTACCAGCTCCCTGTTCCCCTGTACTAGCTCCGTGTTCCCCCATGTCCACTACGTGTTACCCCGTACCCGCTCCCTTTTCCACTGTACGTGCTCCGTGTTCCCCTGTACGTGCTCCGTGTTCCCCTGTACCCACTCCCTGTTCCCCTGTACGTGCTCTGTTCCCCTGTACATGCTCCGTGTTCCCCTGTACGTGCTCCGTGTTCCGCTGTACCCGCTCCGTGTTCCCCTGTACTCGCTCCGTGTTCCCCTGTACGTGCTCCGTGTTCCCCTGTACCCGCTCCGTGTTCCCCAGTTCTCGCTCCGTGTTCCCCAGTACTCGCTCCGTGTTCCCCTGTACATGATCCGTATTCCCCTGTACCTGCTCCCTGTTCCCCTGTACCCGCTCCATGTTCCCTTGTACCAGCTCCCTGTTCCACTGTACGTGCTCCGTGTTCCCCTGTACCCGCTGCCTGTTCTCCTGTACCCGCTCCCTGTTCCCCTGAACATGCTCCGTATTCCCCTATACCCGCTCCCTGCTCCCCTGTACCCGCTCCCTGTTCCCCTGTACCCGCTCCCTGTTCCCCTGTTCCTGCACCGTGTTTCCCTCTACCTGCTCCGTGTTCCCCTGTACCCGCTGCCTGTTCCCTTCTACCCATTCCGTGTTCCCCTGTACCCGCTCCCTGTTTCTCCGTACCTGCTCCCTGTTTGCCTGTACCCGCTCCCTGTTCCCCTGTACGTGCTCCGTGTTCACCTGTACCCGCTCCGTTTTACCCTGTAATCGCTCCGTTTTACCCTGTACCCGCTCCGTGTTACCCCGTATCCGCTCCGTGCTCGCCTGTACCCGTTCCGTGTTTGCCCCTATCCGCTTCGTGTTCCCGCTCCCTGTTCCACTGTGTGCGCTCATTGTTCCACTGTACCCGCTTCCTGTTTACCTGTACCCGCTCCCTGTTCCCCTGCACATGCTCCGTATTCCCCTATACCCGCTCCCTGTTCCCCTGTACCCGCTCCCTGTTCCCCTGTACGTGCTCTGTACGTGCTCTGTGTTCCCCTTTACGTGCTCCGTGTTCCCCTGTACCCGCTCCGTGTTCCCCTGTACTCGCTCCGTGTTCCCCTGTACTCGCTCCGTGTTCCCCTGTACTCGCTCCGTGTTCCCCTGTACCCGCTCCGTGTTCCCCTGTACTCGCTCCGTGTTCCCCAGTACTCGCTCCGTGTTCCCCTGTACATGATCCGTATTCCCCTGTACCTGCTCCCTGTTCCCCTGTACCCGCTCCATGTTCCCTTGTACCAGCTCCCTGTTCCCCTGTACTAGCTCCGTGTTCCCCCATGTCCAATCCGTGTTACCCCGTACCCGCTCCCTGTTCCACTGTACGTGCTCCGTGTTCCCCTGTACGTGCTCCGTGTTCCCCTGTACCCGCTCCCTGTTCCCCTGTACGTGCTCCGTGTTCCCCTGTACGTTCTCCGTGTTCCCCTGTACGTTCTCCGTGTTCCCCTGTGCGTGGTCCGTGTTCCCCTGTACCTGCTCCGTGTTCCCCTGTACTCGCTGTGTGTTCCCCTGTTCGTGCTCCGCGTTCCCCTGTACCTGCTCCGTGTTCCCCTGCACTCGCTCCGTGTTCCCCTGTACTCGCTCCGTGTTCCCCTGTACTCGCTCCGTGTTCCCCTGTACCCGCTCCGTGTTCCCCTGTACTCGCTCCGTGTTCCCCAGTACTCGCTCCGTGTTCCCCTGTACATGATCCGTATTCCCCTGTACCTGCTCCCTGTTCCCCTGTACCCGCTCCATGTTCCCTTGTACCAGCTCCCTGTTCCCCTGTACTAGCTCCGTGTTCCCCCATGTCCAATCCGTGTTACCCCGTACCCGCTCCCTGTTCCACTGTACGTGCTCCGTGTTCCCCTGTACGTGCTCCGTGTTCCCCTGTACCCGCTCCCTGTTCCCCTGTACGTGCTCCGTGTTCCCCTGTACGTTCTCCGTGTTCCCCTGTACGTTCTCCGTGTTCCCCTGTGCGTGGTCCGTGTTCCCCTGTACCCGCTCCGTGTTCCCCTGTACTCGCTGTGTGTTCCCCTGTACGTGCTCCGCGTTCCCCTGTACCTGCTCCGTGTTCCCCTGCACTCGCTCCGTGTTCCCCTGTACTCGCTCCGTGTTCCCCTGTACATGATCCGTATTCCCCTGTACCTGCTCCCTGTTCCCCTGTACCCGCTCCATGTTCCCTTGTACCAGCTCCCTGTTCCCCTGTACCCGCTCCATGTTCCCTTGTACCAGCTCCCTGTTCCCCTGTACTAGCTCCGTGTTCCCCCATGTCCAATCCGTGTTACCCCGTACCCGCTCCCTGTTTATTTGTACGTGCTCCGTGTTCCCCTGTACATGCTCCGTGTTCCCCTGTACCCGCTCCCTGTTCCCCTGTACGTTCTCCGTGTTCCCCTGTACGTTCTCCGTGTTCCCCTGTACCCGCTCCGTGTTCCCCTGTACCCGCTCCGTGTACCCTTTACTCGCTGTGTGTTCCCCTGTACGTGCTCCGCGTTACCCTGTACCCGCTCCGTGTTCCCCTGTACTCGCTCCGTGTTCCCCTGTACTCGCTCCGTGTTCCCCTGTACATGATCCGTATTCCCCTGTACCTGCTCCCTGTTCCCCTGTACCCGCTCCATGTTCCCTTGCACCAGCTCCCTGTTCCCCTGTACTAGCTCCGTGTTCCCCCATGTCCAATCCGTGTTACCCCGTACCCGCTCCCTGTTCCACTGTATGTGCTCCGTGTTCCCCTGTACGTGTTCCATGTTCCCCTGTACTCGCTCCCTGTTCCCCTGTACGTGCTCTGTGTTCCCCTGTATGTGCTCCGTGTTCCCCTGTACGTGCTCCGTGTTCCCCTGTACTCGCTGTGTGTTCCCCTGTACGTGCTCCGTGTTCCCCTGTACCAGCTCCATGTTCCCCTCTACCCGCTCCGTGTTCCGCTGAACCCGCTTCCTGTTCCCCTGTTCCTGCTCCATGTTCCCCTGTTCCCGCTCCGTGTTCCCCTGTACCCACTCCGTGTTCCCCTGTACCCGCTGCCTGTTCCCCTGTACCCCCTGCCTGTTCTCATGTACCAGCTCCCTGTTCCCCAGTAAACGCTCCGTGTTCCCCTGTACCCGCTCCGTGTTCCCCTGTACCCACTCCGTGTTCCCCTGTACCCGCTGCCTGTTCCACTGTACCCCCTGCCTGTTCTCCTGTACCAGCTCCCTGTTCCCCAGTAAACGCTCCGTGTTCCCCTGTACCCGCTCCGTGTTCCCCTGTACCCGCTCCGTGTTCCCCTATACAGCCCCCCCGTTTTTCTCTCTACCCACCGTGTGTTCCCCTGTACCCGCTCCCTGTTCCCCTGTACCCGCTCCATATTCCCTTGTACCAGGTCCCTGTTCCCCTGTACCAGCTCCTTGTTCCCCCATATCCCCTCCGTGTTACCCTGTACATGCTCCGTGTTCCCCTGTACGTGCTCCGTGTTCCCCTGTTCCCGCTCCGTGTTCCCCTGTTCCCACTCCGTGTACCCCTGTACGTGCTCCGTGTTCCCCTGTACCCGCTCCGCGTTCCCCTGTACTCGCTCCGTGCTCCCCAGTACCCGCTCCGTGTTCCCCTGTACGTGCTCAGTGTTCTCCTGTACGTGCTCCGCGTTACCCTATAACCGTGCTCGTTCTGTGCTCCCGTGTGCCCGTTCCGTGTTACCCTATACCCGCTCCCTGTTCCTCTGTACATGCTCCGTGTTCCCCCGTTCCCGCTCCCTGTTCCCCTCTACACGCTCCGTGTTCCCCTGTACCCGCTCCGTGTTCCCCTGTACCAGTTTCCTATTCCCCTGTACCCGCTCCCTGTTCCCCTGTACCCGCTCCATGTTCCCTTGTCCCAGCTCCCTGTTCCACTGTACGTGCTCCGTGTTTCCCTGTACGTGCTCCGTGTTTCCCTGTACGTGCTCCGTGTTCCCCTGTACGTGCTCTCTGTTCCCCTGTACGTGCTCCGTGTTCCCCTTTACGTGCTCCGTGTTCCCTTGTACCCGCTCCGTGTTCCCCTGTACGTGCTCCGTGTTCCCCTGTACCCGCTCCGTGTTCCCCTGTACTCGCTCCGTGTTCCCCAGTACTTGCTCCGTGTTCGCCTGTACTTGCTCCATGTTCCCCTGTACATGATCCGTATTCCCCTGTACCTGCTCCCTGTTCCCCTGTACCCGCTCCATGTTCCCTTCTACCAGCTCCCTGTTCCCCTGTACTAGCTCCGTGTTCCCCCATGTCCACTCCGTGTTACCCCGTACCCGCTCCCTGTCCCACTGTACGTGCTCCGTGTTCCCCTGTACGTGCTCCGTATTCCCCTGTACCCGCTCCCTGTTCCCCTGTAAGTGCTCTGTTCCCCTGTACATGCTCCGTGTTCCCCTGTACGTGCTCCATGTTCCCCTGTACCCGCTCCGTGTTCCCCTGTACTCGCTCTGTGTTCCCCTGTACGTGCTCCGTGTTCCCCTGTACCCGCTCCGCGTTCCCCTGTACTCGCTCCGTGCTCCCCAGTACCCGCTCCGTGTTCCCCTGTACTCGCTCTGTGTTCCCCTGTACGTGCTCCGTGTTCCCCTGTACCCGCTCCGCGTTCCCCTGTACTCGCTCCGTGCTCCCCAGTACCCGCTCCGTGTTCCCCTGTACGTGCTCAGTGTTCTCCTGTACGTGCTCAGCGTTACCCTATACCCGTGCTCGTTCTGTGCTCCCGTGTGCCCGTTCCGTGTTACCCTATACCCGCTCCCTGTTCCTCTGTACATGCTCCGTGTTCCCCCGTTCCCGCTCCCTGTTCCCCTCTACACGCTCCGTGTTCCCCTGTACCCGCTCCGTGTTCCCCTGTACCAGTTTCCTATTCCCCTGTACCCGCTCCCTGTTCCCCTGTACCCGCTCCATGTTCCCTTGTCCCAGCTCCCTGTTCCACTGTACGTGCTCCGTGTTTCCCTGTACGTGCTCCGTGTTCCCCTGTACCCGCTCCCTGTTCCCCTGTACGTGCTCTGTGTTCCCCTGTACGTGCTCCGTGTTCCCCTTTACGTGCTCCGTGTTCCCTTGTACCCGCTCCGTGTTCCCCTGTACTCGCTCCGTGTTCCCCTGTACGTGCTCCGTGTTCCCCTGTACCCGCTCCGTGTTCCCCTGTACTCGCTCCGTGTTCCCCAGTACTTGCTCCGTGTTCGCCTGTACTTGCTCCATGTTCCCCTGTACCCGCTCCGTGTTCCCCTGTACTCGCTCTGTGTTCCCCTGTACGTGCTCCGTGTTCCCCTGTACCCGCTCCGTGTTCCCCTGTACATGTTCCGTATTCCCCTGTACCCGCTCCCTGTTCCCCTGTATACGCTTTCTGTTCCCCTGTACCCGCTCCGTGTTACTCTGTACCCGCTCCGTGTTAGCCTGTACCCGCTCCGTGTTCCCCTGTTCCCACTCCTTGCTCCCGTGTTCCCGCTCCGTGTTCCTCAGTTCCGTGTTCCCCAGTCCTGTGTTCGCCAGTTCCCTGTTCCTCCTGCTCCGTGTTCCCCTGTACATGCTCCCTATACACATTTACACGCTCCCTGTTGCCATACATGCTGCTTGTTCGCCTGTTCCATGTTCCCCGCTCCGTGTTCCCCTGCACCCCGCTCCATGTTCCCCTGTACCCGCTGCTTGTTCTCCTGTACCCGCTCCCTGTTCCCCTGAACATGCTCCGTATTCCCCTATACCCGCTCCCTGCTCCCCTGTACCCACTCCCTGTTCCCCTGGACCCGCTCCCTGTTCCCCTGTTCCCGCACCGTGTTCCCCTCTACCTGCTCCGTGTTCCCCTGTACCCGCTGCCTATTTCTTTCTACCCATTCCGTGTTCTCCTGTACCCGCTCCCTGTTTCTCCGTACCCGCTCCCTGTTTGCCTGTACCCGCTCCCTGTTTCCCTGCACGTGCTCCGTGTTCACCTGTACCCGCTCCGTTTTACCCTGTAACCGCTCCGTTTTACCCTGTACCCGCTCCGTGTTACCCCGTATCCACTCCGTGCTCGCCTGTACCCGTTCCGTGTTTGCCCCTATCCGCTTCGTGTTCCCGCTCCCTGTTCCACTGTGTGCGCTCATTGTTCCACTGTACCCGCTTCCTGTTCACCTGTACCCGCTTCCTGTTCCCCTGTACATGCTCCGTATTCCCCTATACCCGCTCCCTGTTCCGATGCACCCGCTCCCTGTTCCCCTGTTCCTGCTCCATGTTCCCCTGTTCCCGCTCCGTGTTCCCCTGTACCCGCTCCGTGTTCCCCTGTACCCGCTGCCTGTTCCACTGTACCCCCTGCCTGTTCTCCTGTACCAGCTTCCTGTTCCACTGTACGTGCTCCGTGTTCCCCTGTACGTGCTCCGTGTTCCCCTGTACCCACTCCGTGTTCCCCTGTACCCGCTGCCTGTTCCACTGTACCCCCTGCCTGTTCTCCTGTACCAGCTCCCTGTTCCCCAGTAAACGCTCCGTGTTACCCTGTACCCGCTCCGTGTTCCCCTGTACCCGCTCCGTGTTCCCCTATACAGCCCCCCCGTTTTTATCTGTACCCACCGCGTGTTCCCCTGTACCCGCTCCCTGTTCCCCTGTACCCGCTCCATGTTCCCTTGTACCAGGTCCCTGTTCCCCTGTACCAGCTCCCTGTTCCCCCATATCCCCTCCGTGTTACCCTGTACATGCTCCGTGTTCCCCTGTACGTGCTCCGTGTTCCCCTGTACCCGCTCCGTGTTCCCCTGTTCCCGCTCTGTGTTCCCCTGTTCCCACTCCGTGTATCCCTGTACGTGCTCCGTGTTCCCATGTACCCGCTCCGTGTTCCCCTGTACCTGCTCCCTGTTCCCCTGTACGTGCTCAGTGTTCTCCTGTACGTGCTCCGCGTTACCCTATACCCGTGCTCGTTCTGTGCTCCTGTGTGCCCGTTCCGTGTTACCCTATACCCGCTCCCTGTTCCCCTGTACATGCTCCGCCTGCCCGTTCCGTGTTACCCTATGCCCGCTCCCTGTTCCTCTGTACATGCTCCGTGTTCCCCCGTTCCCGCTCCCTGTTCCCCTCTACACGCTCCCTGTTCCCCTGTACTAGCTCCGTGTTCCCCCATGTCCACTCCGTGTTACCGTGTACCCGCTCCCTGTTCCACTGTACGTGCTCCGTGTTCCCCTGTACGTGCTCCGTGTTCCCCTGTACCCGCTCCCTGTTCCCCTGTACTCGCTCCGTGTTCCCCTGTCCGTGCTCCGTGTTCCCCTGTACCCGCTCCGTGTTCCCCTGTACCCGCTCCGTGTTCCCCTGTACCCGCTCCGGGTTCCCCTGCACTCGCTCCGTGTTCCCCAGTACCCGCTCCGTGTTCCCCTGTACCTACTCCCTGTTCCCCTGTACGTGCTCCGTGTTCTCCTGTACGTGCTCCGTGTTACCCTCTACCCGTGCTCGTTCTGTGCTCCCGTGTGCCCGTTCCGTGTTACCCTATACCCGCTCCCTGTTCCTCTGTACATGCTCCGTGTTCCCCCGTTCCCGCTCCCTGTTCCCCTCTACACGCTCCCTGTTCCCCTGTACTAGCTCCGTGTTCCCCCATGTCCACTCCGTGTTACCGTGTACCCGCTCCCTGTTCCACTGTACGTGCTCCGTGTTCCCCTGTACGTGCTCCGTGTTCCCCTGTACCCGCTCCCTGTTCCCCTGTACGTGCTCTGTGTTCCCCTGTACGTGCTCCGTGTTCCCCTTTACGTGCTCCGTGTTCCCCTGTATCCGCTCCGTGTTCCCCTGTACTCGCTCCGTGTTCCCCTGTTCGTGCTCCCTGTTCCCCTCTACCCGCTCCGTGTTCCCCTGTACCGGTTTCCTATTCCCCTGTACCCACTCCCTGTTCCACTGTACCCGCTCCATGTTCCCTTGTCCCAGCTCCCTGTTCCCCTGTACTAGCTCCGTGTTCCCCCATCTCCACTCCGTGTTACCGTGTACCCGCTCCCTGTTCCACTGTACGTGCTCCGTGTTCCCCTGTACGTGCTCCGTGTTCCACTGTACGTGCTCTGTGTTCCCCTGTACGTGCTCTGTGTTCCCCTGTACGTGCTCCGTGTTCCCCTGTACGTGCTCCGTGTTCCCCTTTACGTGCTCCGTGTTCCCCTGTACCCGCTCCATGTTCCCCTGTACTCGCTCCGTGTTCCCCTGTACGTGCTCCGTGTTCCCCTGTACCCGCTCCGTGTTCCCCTGTACGTGCTCCGTGTTCCCCTTTACGTGCTCCTTGTTCCCCAGTACTCGCTCCGTGTTCCCCTGTACATGATCCGTATTCCCCTGTACCTGCTCCCTGTTCCCCTGTACCCGCTCCATGTTCCCTTGTACCAGCTCCCTGTTCCACTGTACGTGCTCCGTGTTCCACTGTACCCGCTGCCTGTTCTCCTGTACCCGCTCCCTGTTCCCCTGAACATGCTCCGTATTCCCCTATACCCGCTCCCTGCTCCCCTGTACCCGCTCCCTGTTCCCCTGTACCCGCTCCCTGTTCCCCTGTTCCCGCACCGTGTTCCCCTCTACCTGCTCCGTGTTCCCCTGTACCCGCTGCCTGTTCCCTTCTACCCATTCCGTGTTCCCCTGTACCCGCTCCCTGTTTCTCCGTACTCGCTCCCTGTTTGCCTGTACCCGCTCCCTGTTCCCCTGTACGTGCTCCGTGTTCACCTGTACCCGCTCCGTTTTACCCTGTAACCGCTCCGTTTTACCCTGTACCCGCTCCGTGTTACCCCGTATCCGCTCCGTGCTCGCCTGTACCCGTTCCGTGTTTGCCCCTATCCGCTTCGTGTTCCCGCTCCCTGTTCCACTGTGTGCGCTCATTGTTCCACTGTACCCGCTTCCTGTTCACCTGTACCCGCTCCCTGTTCCCCTGCACATGCTCCGTATTCCCCTATACCCGCTCCCTGTTCCGATGCACCCGCTCCCTGTTCCCCTGTACCCGCTCCCTGTTCCCCTGTACGTGCTCTGTGTTCCCCTGTACGTGCTCCGTGTTCCCCTTTACGTGCTCCGTGTTCCCCTGTACTCGCTCCGTGTTCCCCTGTACTCGCTCCGTGTTCCCCTGTACTCGCTCCGTGTTCCTCTGTACTCGCTCCGTGTTCCCCTATATGTGCTCCGTGTTCCCCTGTACCCGCTCCGTGTTCCCCTGTACTCGCTCCGTGTTCCCCAGTATTCGCTCCGTGTTCCCCAGTACTCGCTCCGTGTTCCCCTGTACATGATCTGTATTCCCCTGTACCTGCTCCCTGTTCCCCTGTACCTGCTCCATGTTCCCTTGTACCAGCTCCCTGTTCCCCTGTACTTGCTCCGTGTTCCCCCATGTCCAATCCGTGTTATCCCGTACCCGCTCCCTGTTCCACTGTACGTGCTCCGTGTTCCCCTGTACGTGCTCCGTGTTCCCCTGTACCCGCTCCCTGTTCCCCTGTACGTTCTCCGTGTTCCCCTGTACGTTCTCCGTGTTACCCCGTACCCGCTCCCTGTTCCACTGTACGTGCTCCGTGTTCCCCTGTACCCGCTCCCTGTTCCCCTGTACGTGCTCTGTGTTCCCCTGTGCGTGCTCCGTGTTCCCCTGCACATGCTCCGTATTCCCCTATACCCGCTCCCTGTTCCGATGCACCCGCTCCCTGTTCCCCTGTACCCGCTCCCTGTTCCCCTGTACGTGCTCCGTGTTCCCCTGTACGTGCTCCGTGTTCCCCTTTACGTGCTCCGTGTTCCCCTGTACCCGCTCCGTGTTCCCCTGTACTCGCTCCGTGTTCCCCTGTACTCGCTCCGTGTTCCCCTGTACTCGCTCCGTGTTCCTCTGTACTCGCTCCGTGTTCCCCTATATGTGCTCCGTGTTCCCCTGTACCCGCTCCGTGTTCCCCTGTACTCGCTCCGTGTTCCCCAGTATTCGCTCCGTGTTCCCCAGTACTCGCTCCGTGTTCCCCTGTACATGATCTGTATTCCCCTGTACCTGCTCCCTGTTCCCCTGTACCTGCTCCATGTTCCCTTGTACCAGCTCCCTGTTCCCCTGTACTTGCTCCGTGTTCCCCCATGTCCAATCCGTGTTATCCCGTACCCGCTCCCTGTTCCACTGTACGTGCTCCGTGTTCCCCTGTACGTGCTCCGTGTTCCCCTGTACCCGCTCCCTGTTCCCCTGTACGTTCTCCGTGTTCCCCTGTACGTTCTCCGTGTTTCCCTGTACCCGCTCCGTGTTCCCCTGTACCCGCTCCGTGTTCCCCTGTACCCGCTCCGTGTTCCCCTGTACTCGCTCCGTGTTCCCCTGTACTCGCTCCGTGTTCCCCCGTTCCCGCTCCCTGTTCCCCTCTACACGCTCCCTGTTCCCCTGTACTAGCTCCGTGTTCCCCCATGTCCACTCCGTGTTACCGTGTACCCGCTCCCTGTTCCACTGTACGTGCTCCGTGTTCCCCTGTACGTGCTCCGTGTTCCCCTGTACCCGCTCCCTGTTCCCCTGTACGTGCTCTGTGTTCCCCTGTACGTGCTCCGTGTTCCCCTTTACGTGCTCCGTGTTCCCCTGTATCCGCTACGTGTTCCCCTGTACTCGCTCCGTGTTCCCCTGTCCGTGCTCCGTGTTCCCCTGTACCCGCTCCGTGTTCCCCTGTACCCGCTCCGTGTTCCCCTGTACCCGCTCCGGGTTCCCCTGCACTCGCTCCGTGTTCCCCAGTACCCGCTCCGTGTTCCCCTGTACCTACTCCCTGTTCCCCTGTACGTGCTCCGTGTTCTCCTGTACGTGCTCCGTGTTACCCTATACCCGTGCTCGTTCTGTGCTCCCGTGTGCCCGTTCCGTGTTACCCTATACCCGCTCCCTGTTCCCCTGTACATGCTCCGCGTGCCCGTTCTGTGTTACCCTATACCCGCTCCCTGTTACCCTGTACCTGCTCCGTGTTCCCCTGTACCCGCTCCGTGTTCCCCTATACAGCCCCCCCGTTTTTCTCTCTACCCACCGTGTGTTCCCCTGTACCCGCTCCCTGTTCCCCTGTACCCGCTCCATATTCCCTTGTACCAGGTCCCTGTTCCCCTGTACCAGCTCCTTGTTCCCCCATATCCCCTCCGTGTTACCCTGTACATGCTCCGTGTTCCCCTGTACGTGCTCCGTGTTCCCCTGTTCCCGCTCCGTGTTCCCCTGTTCCCACTCCGTGTACCCCTGTACGTGCTCCGTGTTCCCCTGTACCCGCTCCGCGTTCCCCTGTACTCGCTCCGTGCTCCCCAGTACCCGCTCCGTGTTCCCCTGTACGTGCTCAGTGTTCTCCTGTACGTGCTCCGCGTTACCCTATACCCGTGCTCGTTCTGTGCTCCCGTGTGCCCGTTCCGTGTTACCCTATACCCGCTCCCTGTTCCTCTGTACATGCTCCGTATTCCCCCGTTCCCGCTCCCTGTTCCCCTCTACACGCTCCGTGTTCCCCTGTACCCGCTCCGTGTTCCCCTGTACCAGTTTCCTATTCCCCTGTACCCGCTCCCTGTTCCCCTGTACCCGCTCCATGTTCCCTTGTCCCAGCTCCCTGTTCCACTGTACGTGCTCCGTGTTTCCCTGTACGTGCTCCGTGTTCCCCTGTACCCGCTCCCTGTTCCCCTGTACGTGCTCTGTGTTCCCCTGTACGTGCTCCGTGTTCCCCTTTACGTGCTCCGTGTTCCCTTGTACCCGCTCCGTGTTCCCCTGTACTCGCTCCGTGTTCCCCTGTACGTGCTCCGTGTTCCCCTGTACCCGCTCCGTGTTCCCCTGTACTCGCTCCGTGTTCCCCAGTACTTGCTCCGTGTTCGCCTGTACTTGCTCCATGTTCCCCTGTACATGATCCGTATTCCCCTGTACCTGCTCCCTGTTCCCCTGTACCCGCTCCATGTTCCCTTGTACCAGCTCCCTGTTCCCCTGTACTAGCTCCGTGTTCCCCCATGTCCACTCCGTGTTACCCCGTACCCGCTCCCTGTCCCACTGTACGTGCTCCGTGTTCCCCTGTACGTGCTCCGTATTCCCCTGTACCCGCTCCCTGTTCCCCTGTAAGTGCTCTGTTCCCCTGTACATGCTCCGTGTTCCCCTGTACGTGCTCCATGTTCCCCTGTACCCGCTCCGTGTTCCCCTGTACTCGCTCTGTGTTCCCCTGTACGTGCTCCGTGTTCCCCTGTACCCGCTCCGCGTTCCCCTGTACTCGCTCCGTGCTCCCCAGTACCCGCTCCGTGTTCCCCTGTACTCGCTCTGTGTTCCCCTGTACGTGCTCCGTGTTCCCCTGTACCCGCTCCGCGTTCCCCTGTACTCGCTCCGTGCTCCCCAGTACCCGCTCCGTGTTCCCCTATACGTGCTCAGTGTTCTCCTGTACGTGCTCCGCGTTACCCTATACCCGTGCTCGTTCTGTGCTCCCGTGTGCCCGTTCCGTGTTACCCTATACCCGCTCGCTGTTCCTCTGTACATGCTCCGTGTTCCCCCGTTCCCGCTCCCTGTTCCCCTCTACACGCTCCGTGTTCCCCTGTACCCGCTCCGTGTTCCCCTGTACCAGTTTCCTATTCCCCTGTACCCGCTCCCTGTTCCCCTGTACCCGCTCCATGTTCCCTTGTCCCAGCTCCCTGTTCCACTGTACGTGCTCCGTGTTTCCCTGTACGTGCTCCGTGTTCCCCTGTACCCGCTCCCTGTTCCCCTGTACGTGCTCTGTGTTCCCCTGTACGTGCTCCGTGTTCCCCTTTACGTGCTCCGTGTTCCCTTGTACCCGCTCCGTGTTCCCCTGTACTCGCTCCGTGTTCCCCTGTACGTGCTCCGTGTTCCCCTGTACCCGCTCCGTGTTCCCCTGTACTCGCTCCGTGTTCCCCAGTACTTGCTCCGTGTTCGCCTGTACTTGCTCCATGTTCCCCTGTACATGATCCGTATTCCCCTGTACCTGCTCCCTGTTCCCCTGTACCCGCTCCATGTTCCCTTGTACCAGCTCCCTGTTCCCCTGTACTAGCTCCGTGTTCCCCCATGTCCACTCCGTGTTACCCCGTACCCGCTCCCTGTCCCACTGTACGTGCTCCGTGTTCCCCTGTACGTGCTCCGTGTTCCCCTGTACCCGCTCCCTGTTCCCCTGTAAGTGCTCTGTTCCCCTGTACATGCTCCGTGTTCCCCTGTACGTGCTCCATGTTCCCCTGTACCCGCTCCGTGTTCCCCTGTACCCGCTCCGTGTTCCCCTGTACTCACTCTGTGTTCCCCTGTACGTGCTCCGTGTTCCCCTGTACCCGCTCCGTGTTCCCCTGTACATGTTCCGTATTCCCCTGTACCCGCTCCCTGTTCCCCTGTATACGCTTTCTGTTCCCCTGTACCCGCTCCGTGTTACTCTGTACCCGCTCCGTGTTAGCCTGTACCCGCTCCGTGTTCCCCTGTTCCCACTCCTTGCTCCCGTGTTCCCGCTCCGTGTTCCTCAGTTCCGTGTTCCCCAGTCCTGTGTTCGCCAGTTCCCTGTTCCTCCTGCTCCGTGTTCCCCTGTACATGCTCCCTATACACATTTACACGCTCCCTGTTGCCATACATGCTGCTTGTTCGCCTGTTCCATTTTCCCCGCTCCGTGTTCCCCTGCACCCCGCTCCATGTTCCCCTGTACCCGCTGCTTGTTCTCCTGTACCCGCTCCCTGTTCCCCTGAACATGCTCCGTATTCCCCTATACCCGCTCCCTGCTCCCCTGTACCCGCTCCCTGTTCCCCTGGACCCGCTCCCTGTTCCCCTGTTCCCGCACCGTGTTCCCCTCTACCTGCTCCGTGTTCCCCTGTACCCGCTGCCTATTTCTTTCTACCCATTCCGTGTTCTCCTGTACCCGCTCCCTGTTTCTCCGTACCCGCTCCCTGTTTGCCTGTACCCGCTCCCTGTTTCCCTGTACGTGCTCCGTGTTCACCTGTACCCGCTCCGTTTTACCCTGTAACCGCTCCGTTTTACCCTGTACCCGCTCCGTGTTACCCCGTATCCACTCCGTGCTCGCCTGTACCCGTTCCGTGTTTGCCCCTATCCGCTTCGTGTTCCCGCTCCCTGTTCCACTGTGTGCGCTCATTGTTCCACTGTACCCGCTTCCTGTTCACCTGTACCCGCTTCCTGTTCCCCTGTACATGCTCCGTATTCCCCTATACCCGCTCCCTGTTCCGATGCACCCGCTCCCTGTTCCCCTGTTCCTGCTCCATGTTCCCCTGTTCCCGCTCCGTGTTCCCCTGTACCCGCTCCGTGTTCCCCTGTACCCGCTGCCTGTTCCACTGTACCCCCTGCGTGTTCTCCTGTACCAGCTTCCTGTTCCACTGTACGTGCTCCGTGTTCCCCTGTACGTGCTCCGTGTTCCCCTGTACCCACTCCGTGTTCCCCTGTACCCGCTGCCTGTTCCACTGTACCCCCTGCCTGTTCTCCTGTACCAGCTCCCTGTTCCCCAGTAAACGCTCCGTGTTACCCTGTACCCGCTCCGTGTTCCCCTGTACCCGCTCCGTGTTCCCCTATACAGCCCCCCCGTTTTTATCTGTACCCACCGCGTGTTCCCCTGTACCCGCTCCCTGTTCCCCTGTACCCGCTCCATGTTCCCTTGTACCAGGTCCCTGTTCCCCTGTACCAGCTCCCTGTTCCCCCATATCCCCTCCGTGTTACCCTGTACATGCTCCGTGTTCCCCTGTACGTGCTCCGTGTTCCCCTGTACCCGCTCCGTGTTCCCCTGTTCCCGCTCTGTGTTCCCCTGTTCCCACTCCGTGTATCCCTGTACGTGCTCCGTGTTCCCATGTACCCGCTCCGTGTTCCCCTGTACCTGCTCCCTGTTCCCCTGTACGTGCTCAGTGTTCTCCTGTACATGCTCCGCGTTACCCTATACCCGTGCTCGTTCTGTGCTCCTGTGTGCCCGTTCCGTGTTACCCTATACCCGCTCCCTGTTCCCCTGTACATGCTCCGCCTGCCCGTTCCGTGTTACCCTATACCCGCTCCCTGTTCCTCTGTACATGCTCCGTGTTCCCCCGTTCCCGCTCCCTGTTCCCCTCTACACGCTCCCTGTTCCCCTGTACTAGCTCCGTGTTCCCCCATGTCCACTCCGTGTTACCGTGTACCCGCTCCCTGTTCCACTGTACGTGCTCCGTGTTCCCCTGTACGTGCTCCGTGTTCCCCTGTACCCGCTCCCTGTTCCCCTGTACGTGCTCTGTGTTCCCCTGTACGTGCTCCGTGTTCCCCTTTACGTGCTCCGTGTTCCCCTGTATCCGCTCCGTGTTCCCCTGTACTCGCTCCGTGTTCCCCTGTCCGTGCTCCCTGTTCCCCTCTACCCGCTCCGTGTTCCCCTGTACCGGTTTCCTATTCCCCTGTACCCACTCCCTGTTCCACTGTACCCACTCCATGTTCCCTTGTCCCAGCTCCCTGTTCCCCTGTACTAGCTCCGTGTTCCCCCATCTCCACTCCGTGTTACCGTGTACCCGCTCCCTGTTCCACTGTACGTGCTCCGTGTTCCCCTGTACGTGCTCCGTGTTCCCCTGTACGTGCTCTGTGTTCCCCTGTACGTGCTCTGTGTTCCCCTGTACGTGCTCCGTGTTCCCCTGTACGTGCTCCGTGTTCCCCTTTACGTGCTCCGTGTTCCCCTGTACCCGCTCCATGTTCCCCTGTACTCGCTCCGTGTTCCCCTGTACGTGCTCCGTGTTCCCCTGTACCCGCTCCGTGTTCCCCTGTACGTGCTCCGTGTTCCCCTTTACGTGCTCCTTGTTCCCCAGTACTCGCTCCGTGTTCCCCTGTACATGATCCGTATTCCCCTGTACCTGCTCCCTGTTCCCCTGTACCCGCTCCATGTTCCCTTGTACCAGCTCCCTGTTCCACTGTACGTGCTCCGTGTTCCCCTGTACCCGCTGCCTGTTCTCCTGTACCCGCTCCCTGTTCCCCTGAACATGCTCCGTATTCCCCTATACCCGCTCCCTGCTCCCCTGTACCCGCTCCCTGTTCCCCTGTACCCGCTCCCTGTTCCCCTGTTCCCGCACCGTGTTCCCCTCTACCTGCTCCGTGTTCCCCTGTACCTGCTGCCTGTTCCCTTCTACCCATTCCGTGTTCCCCTGTACCCACTCCCTGTTTCTCCGTACCCGCTCCCTGTTTGCCTGTACCCGCTCCCTGTTCCCCTGTACGTGCTCCGTGTTCACCTGTACCCGCTCCGTTTTACCCTGTAACCGCTCCGTTTTACCCTGTACCCGCTCCGTGTTACCCCGTATCCGCTCCGTGCTCGCCTGTACCCGTTCCGTGTTTGCCCCTATCCGCTTCGTGTTCCCGCTCCCTGTTCCACTGTGTGCGCTCATTGTTCCACTGTACCCGCTTCCTGTTCACCTGTACCCGCTCCCTGTTCCCCTGCACATGCTCCGTATTCCCCTATACCCGCTCCCTGTTCCGATGCACCCGCTCCCTGTTCCCCTGTACCCGCTCCCTGTTCCCCTGTACGTGCTCTGTGTTCCCCTGTACGTGCTCCGTGTTCCCCTTTACGTGCTCCGTGTTCCCCTGTACCCGCTCCGTGTTCCCCTGTACTCGCTCCGTGTTCCCCTGTACTCGCTCCGTGTTCCTCTGTACTCGCTCCGTGTTCCCCTATATGTGCTCCGTGTTCCCCTGTACCCGCTCCGTGTTCCCCTGTACTCGCTCCGTGTTCCCCAGTATTCGCTCCGTGTTCCCCAGTACTCGCTCCGTGTTCCCCTGTACATGATCTGTATTCCCCTGTACCTGCTCCCTGTTCCCCTGTACCTGCTCCATGTTCCCTTGTACCAGCTCCCTGTTCCCCTGTACTTGCTCCGTGTTCCCCCATGTCCAATCCGTGTTATCCCGTACCCGCTCCCTGTTCCACTGTACGTGCTCCGTGTTCCCCTGTACGTGCTCCGTGTTCCCCTGTACCCGCTGCCTGTTCCACTGTACCCCCTGCCTGTTCTCCTGTACCAGCTTCCTGTTCCACTGTACGTGCTCCGTGTTCCCCTGTACGTGCTCCGTGTTCCCCTGTACCCACTCCGTGTTCCCCTGTACCCGCTGCCTGTTCCACTGTACCCCCTGCCTGTTCTCCTGTACCAGCTCCCTGTTCCCCAGTAAACGCTCCGTGTTACCCTGTACCCGCTCCGTGTTCCCCTGTACCCGCTCCGTGTTCCCCTATACAGCCCCCCCGTTTTTATCTGTACCCACCGCGTGTTCCCCTGTACCCACTCCCTGTTCCCCTGTACCCGCTCCATGTTCCCTTGTACCAGGTCCCTGTTCCCCTGTACCAGCTCCCTGTTCCCCCATATCCCCTCCGTGTTACCCTGTACATGCTCCGTGTTCCCCTGTACGTGCTCCGTGTTCCCCTGTACCCGCTCCGTGTTCCCCTGTTCCCGCTCTGTGTTCCCCTGTTCCCACTCCGTGTATCCCCGTACGTGCTCCGTGTTCCCCTGTACCCGCTCCGTGTTCCCCTGTACCTGCTCCCTGTTCCCCTGTACGTGCTCAGTGTTCTCCTGTACGTGCTCCGCGTTACCCTATACCCGTGCTCGTTCTGTGCTCCTGTGTGCCCGTTCCGTGTTACCCTATACCCGCTCCCTGTTCCCCTGTACATGCTCCGCCTGCCCGTTCCGTGTTACCCTATACCCGCTCCCTGTTCCTCTGTACATGCTCCGTGTTCCCCCGTTCCCGCTCCCTGTTCCCCTCTACACGCTCCCTGTTCCCCTGTACTAGCTCCGTGTTCCCCCATGTCCACTCCGTGTTACCGTGTACCCGCTCCCTGTTCCACTGTACGTGCTCCGTGTTCCCCTGTACGTGCTCCGTGTTCCCCTATACCCGCTCCCTGTTCCCCTGTACGTGCTCTGTGTTCCCCTGTACGTGCTCCGTGTTCCCCTTTACGTGCTCCGTGTTCCCCTGTATCCGCTCCGTGTTCCCCTGTACTCGCTCCGTGTTCCCCTGTCCGTGCTCCCTGTTCCCCTCTACCCGCTCCGTGTTCCCCTGTACCGGTTTCCTATTCCCCTGTACCCACTCCCTGTTCCACTGTACCCGCTCCATGTTCCCTTGTCCCAGCTCCCTGTTCCCCTGTACTAGCTCCGTGTTCCCCCATCTCCACTCCGTGTTACCGTGTACCCGCTCCCTGTTCCACTGTACGTGCTCCGTGTTCGCCTGTACGTGCTCCGTGTTCCCCTGTACGTGCTCAGTGTTCCCCTGTACGTGCTCTGTGTTCCCCTGTACGTGCTCCGTGTTCCCCTGTACGTGCTCCGTGTTCCCCTTTACGTGCTCCGTGTTCCCCTGTACCCGCTCCATGTTCCCCTGTACTCGCTCCGTGTTCCCCTGTACGTGCTCCGTGTTCCCCTGTACCCGCTCCGTGTTCCCCTGTACGTGCTCCGTGTTCCCCTGAACATGCTCCGTATTCCCCTATACCCGCTCCCTGCTCCCCTGTACCCGCTCCCTGTTCCCCTGTACCCGCTCCCTGTTCCCCTGTTCCCGCACCGTGTTCCCCTCTACCTGCTCCGTGTTCCCCTGTACCCGCTGCCTGTTCCCTTCTACCCATTCCGTGTTCCCCTGTACCCGCTCCCTGTTTCTCCGTACCCGCTCCCTGTTTGCCTGTACCCGCTCCCTGTTCCCCTGTACGTGCTCCGTGTTCACCTGTACCCGCTCCGTTTTACCCTGTAACCGCTCCGTTTTACCCTGTACCCGCTCCGTGTTACCCCGTATCCGCTCCGTGCTCGCCTGTACCCGTTCCGTGTTTGCCCCTATCCGCTTCGTGTTCCCGCTCCCTGTTCCACTGTGTGCGCTCATTGTTCCACTGTACCCGCTTCCTGTTCACCTGTACCCGCTCCCTGTTCCCCTGCACATGCTCCGTATTCCCCTATACCCGCTCCCTGTTCCGATGCACCCGCTCCCTGTTCCCCTGTACCCGCTCCCTGTTCCCCTGTACGTGCTCTGTGTTCCCCTGTACGTGCTCCGTGTTCCCCTTTACGTGCTCCGTGTTCCCCTGTACCCGCTCCGTGTTCCCCTGTACTCGCTCCGTGTTCCCCTGTACTCGCTCCGTGTTCCTCTGTACTCGCTCCGTGTTCCCCTATATGTGCTCCGTGTTCCCCTGTACCCGCTCCGTGTTCCCCTGTACTCGCTCCGTGTTCCCCAGTATTCGCTCCGTGTTCCCCAGTACTCGCTCCGTGTTCCCCTGTACATGATCTGTATTCCCCTGTACCTGCTCCCTGTTCCCCTGTACCTGCTCCATGTTCCCTTGTACCAGCTCCCTGTTCCCCTGTACTTGCTCCGTGTTCCCCCATGTCCAATCCGTGTTATCCCGTACCCGCTCCCTGTTCCACTGTACGTGCTCCGTGTTCCCCTGTACGTGCTCCGTGTTCCCCTGTACCCGCTCCCTGTTCCCCTGTACGTTCTCCGTGTTCCCCTGTACGTTCTCCGTGTTTCCCTGTACCCGCTCCGTGTTCCCCTGTACCCGCTCCGTGTTCCCCTGTACCCGCTCCGTGTTCCCCTGTACTCGCTCCGTGTTCCCCTGTACTCGCTCCGTGTTCCCCCGTTCCCGCTCCCTGTTCCCCTCTACACGCTCCCTGTTCCCCTGTACTAGCTCCGTGTTCCCCTGTACGTGCTCCGTGTTCCCCTGTACCCGCTCCCTGTTCCCCTGTACGTGCTCTGTGTTCCCCTGTACGTGCTCCGTGTTCCCCTTTACGTGCTCCGTGTTCCCCTGTATCCGCTACGTGTTCCCCTGTACTCGCTCCGTGTTCCCCTGTCCGTGCTCCGTGTTCCCCTGTACCCGCTCCGTGTTCCCCTGTACCCGCTCCGTGTTCCCCTGTACCCGCTCCGGGTTCCCCTGCACTCGCTCCGTGTTCCCCAGTACCCGCTCCGTGTTCCCCTGTACCTACTCCCTGTTCCCCTGTACGTGCTCCGTGTTCTCCTGTACGTGCTCCGTGTTACCCTATACCCGTGCTCGTTCTGTGCTCCCGTGTGCCCGTTCCGTGTTACCCTATACCCGCTCCCTGTTCCCCTGTACATGCTCCGCGTGCCCGTTCTGTGTTACCCTATACCCGCTCCCTGTTCCTCTGTACATGCTCCGTGTTCCCCCATTCCCGCTCCCTGTTCCCGTCTACCCGCTCCCTGTTCCCCTGTACTAGCTCCATGTTCCCCCATGTCCACTCCGTGTTACCGTGTACCCGCTCCCTGTTCCACTGTACGTGCTCCGTGTTCCCCTGTACGTGCTCCGTGTTCCCCTGTACCCGCTCCCTGTTCCCCTGTACGTGCTCTGTGTTCCCCTGTACGTGCTCCGTGTTCCCCTTTACGTGCTCCGTGTTCCCCTGTATCCGCTACGTGTTCCCCTGTACTCGCTCCGTGTTCCCCTGTCCGTGCTCCGTGTTCCCCTGTCCGTGCTCCGTGTTCCCCTGTACCCGCTCCGTGTTCCCCTGTACCCGCTCCGGGTTCCCCTGCACTCGCTCCGTGTTCCCCAGTACCCGCTCCGTGTTCCCCTGTACCTACTCCCTGTTCCCCTGTACGTGCTCCGTGTTCTCCTGTACGTGCTCCGTGTTACCCTATACCCGTGCTCGTTCTGTGCTCCCGTGTGCCCGTTCCGTGTTACCCTATACCCGCTCCCTGTTCCCCTGTACATGCTCCGTGTTCCCCCGTTCCCGCTCCCTGTTCCCCTCTACCCGCTCCGTGTTCCCCTCTACCCGCTCCGTGTTCCCCTGTACCGGTTTCCTATTCCCCTGTACCCGCTCCCTGTTCCCCTGTACCCGCTCCATGTTCCCTTGTCCCAGCTCCCTGTTCCCCTGTACTAGCTCCGTGTTCCCCCATCTCCACTCCGTGTTACCGTGTACCCGCTCCCTGTTCCACTGTACGTGCTCCGTGTTCCCCTGTACGTGCTCTGTGTTCCCCTGTACGTGCTCTGTGTTCCCCTGTACGTGCTCTGTGTTCCCCTGTACGTGCTCCGTGTTCCCCTTTACGTGCTCCGTGTTCCCCTGTACCCGCTCCATGTTCCCCTGTACTCGCTCCGTGTTCCCCTGTACGTGCTCCGTGTTCCCCTGTACCCTCTCCCTGTTCCCCTGTACCCGCTCCCTGTTCCCCTGTTCCCGCACCGTGTTCCCCTCTACCTGCTCCGTGTTCCCCTGTACCCGCTGCCTGTTCCCTTCTACCCATTCCGTGTTCCCCTGTACCCGCTCCCTGTTTCTCCGTACCCGCTCCCTGTTTGCCTGTACCCGCTCCCTGTTCCCCTGTACGTGCTCCGTGTTCACCTGTACCCGCTCCGTTTTACCCTGTAACCGCTCCGTTTTACCCTGTACCCGCTCCGTGTTACCCCGTATCCGCTCCGTGCTCGCCTGTACCCGTTCCGTGTTTGCCCCTATCCGCTTCGTGTTCCCGCTCCCTGTTCCACTGTGTGCGCTCATTGTTCCACTGTACATGCTTCCTGTTCACCTGTACCCGCTCCCTGTTCCCCTGCACATGCTCCGTATTCCCCTATACCCGCTCCCTGTTCCGATGCACCCGCTCCCTGTTCCCCTGTACCCGCTCCCTGTTCCCCTGTACGTGCTCCGTGTTCCCCTGTACGTGCTCCGTGTTCCCCTTTACGTGCTCCGTGTTCCCCTGTACCCGCTCCGTGTTCCCCTGTACTCGCTCCGTGTTCCCCTGTACTCGCTCCGTGTTCCTCTGTACTCGCTCCGTGTTCCCCTATACGTGCTCCGTGTTCCGATGTACCCGCTCCGTGTTCCCCTGTACTCGCTCCGTGTTCCCCAGTATTCGCTCCGTGTTCCCCAGTACTCGCTCTGTGTTCCCCTGTGCATGATCTGTATTCCCCTGTACCTGCTCCCTGTTCCCCTGTACCTGCTCCATGTTCCCTTGTACCAGATCCCTGTTCCCCTGTACTAGCTCCGTGTTCCCCCATGTCCAATCCGTGTTACCCCGTACCCGCTCCCTGTTCCACTGTACGTGCTCCGTGTTCTCCTGTACGTGCTCCGTGTTCCCCTGTACCCACTCCGTGTTCCCCTGTACGTTCTCTGTGTTCCCCTGTACGTTCTCCGTGTTCCCCTGTACCCGCTCCGTGTTCCCCTGTACCCGCTCCGTGTTCCCCTGTACTCGCTGTGTGTTCCCCTGTACGTGCTCCGCGTTACCCTGTACCCGCTCCGTGTTCCCCTATACTCGCTCCGTGTTCCCCTGTACTCGCTCCGTGTTCCCCTGTACATGATCCGTATTCCCCTGTACCTGCTCCCTGTTCCCCTGTACCCGCTCCATGTTCCCTTGTACCAGCTCCCTGTTCCCCTGTACTAGCTCCGTGTTCCCCCATGTCCAATCCGTGTTACCCCGTACCCGCTCCCTGTTCCACTGTATGTGCTCCGTGTTCCCCTGTACGTGTTCCATGTTCCCCTGTACTCGATCCCTGTTCCCCTGTACGTGCTCTGTGTTCCCCTGTACGTGCTCCATGTTCCCCTGTACGTGCTCCGTGTTCCCCTGTACTCGCTGTGTGTTCCCCTGTACGTGCTCCGTGTTCCCCTGTACCAGCTCCATGTTCCCCTCTACCCGTTCCGTGTTCCGCTGAACCCGCTTCCTGTTCCCCTGTTCCTGCTCCATGTTCCCCTGTTCCCGCTCCGTGTTCCCCTGTACCCACTACGTGTTCCCCTGTACCCGCTGCCTGTTCCACTGTACCCCCTGCCTGTTCTCCTGTACCAGCTCCCTGTTCCCCAGTAAACGCTCCGTGTTACCCTGTACCCGCTCCGTGTTCCCCTGTACCCACTCCGTGTTCCCCTGTACCCACTGCCTGTTCCACTGTACCCCCTGCCTGTTCTCCTGTACCAGCTCCCTGTTCCCCAGTAAACGCTCCGTGTTCCCCTGTACCCGCTCCGTGTTCTCCTGTACCCGCTCCGTGTTCCCCTATACACCCCCCTCCGTTTTTCTCTGTACCCACCGCGTGTTCCCCTGTACCCGCTCCCTGTTCCTCTGTACCCGCTCCATGTTCCCTTGTACCAGGTCCCTGTTCCCCTGTACCAGCTCTCTGTTCCCCCATATCCCCTCCGTGTTACCCTGTACATGCTCCGTGTTCCCCTGTACGTGCTCCGTGTTCCCCTGTACCCGCTCCGTGTTCCCCTGTTCCCACTCTGTGTTCCCCTGTTCCCACTCCGTGTACCCCTGTACGTGCTCCGTGTTCCCCTGTACCCGCTCCGTGTTCCCCTGTACTCGCTCCGTGCTCCCCAGTACTCGCTCCGTGTTCCCCTGTACCTGCTCCCTGTTCCCCTGTACGTGCTCAGTCTTCTCCTGTACATGCTCCGTGTTACCCTATACCCGTGCTCGTTCTGTGCTCCCGTGTGCCCGTTCCGTGTTACCCTATACCCGCTCCCTGTTCCCCTGTACATGCTCCGCGTGCCCGTTCCGTGTTACCCTATACCCGCTCCCTGTTCCTCTGTAAATGCTCCGTGTTCCCCCGTTCCCGCTCCCTGTTCCCCTCTACATGCTCCGTGTTCCCCTGTACCCGCTCCGTGTTCCCCTGTACCAGTTTCCTATTCCCCTGTACTCGCTCCCTGTTCCCCTGTACCCGCTCCATGTTCCCTTGTCCCAGCTCCCTGTTCCACTGTACGTGCTCCGTGTTCCCCTGTACGTGCTCCGTGTTCCCCTGTACCCGCTCCCTGTTCCCCTGTACGTGCTCTGTGTTCCCCTGTACGTGCTCCGTGTTCCCCTTTACGTGCTCCGAGTTCCCTTGTACCCGCTCCGTGTCCCCCTGTACTCGCTCCGTGTTCACCTGTACGTGCTCCGTGTTCCCCTGTACCCGCTCCGTGTTCCCCTGTACCCGCTCCGTGTTCCCCTGTACTCGCTCCGTGTTCCCCAGTACTCGCTCCGTGTTCCCCTGTACATGATCCCTATTCCCCTGTACCTGCTCCCTGTTCCCCTGTACCCGCTCCATGTTCCTTTGTACCAGCTCCCTGTTCCCCTGTACTAGCTCCGTGTTCCCCCATGTCCACTCCGTGTTACCCCGTACCCGCTCCCTGTTCCACTGTACGTGCTCCGTGTTCCCCTGTACGTGCTCCGTGTTCCCCTGTACCCGCTCCCTGTTCCCCTGTAAGTGCTCTGTTCCCCTGTACGTGCTCCGTGTTCCCCTGTACGTGCTCCGTGTTCCCCTGTACTCGCTCTGTGTTCCCCTGTACGTGCTCCGTGTTCCCCTGTACCCGCTCCGTGTTCCCCTGTACTCGCTCCGTGTTCCCCTGTACCCGCTCCGCGTTCCCCTGTACATGTTCCGTATTCCCCTGTACCCGCTCCCTGTTCCCCTGTATACGCTTTCTGTTCCCCTGTTCCCACTCCTTGCTCCCGTGTTCCCGCTCAGTGTTCCTCAGTTCCGTGTTCCCCAGTCCTGTGTTCGCCAGTTCCCTTTTCCTCCTGCTCCGTGTTCCCCTGTACACGCTCCCTATACACATTTACACGCTCCCTGTTGCCATACATGCTGCTTGTTCGCCTGTTCCATGTTCCCCACTCCGTGTTCCCCTGCACCCCGCTCCATGTTCCCCTGTACCCGCTCCCTGTTCCCCTGAACATGCTCCGTATTCCCCTATACCCGCTCCCTGCTCCCCTGTACCCGCTCCCTGTTCCCCTGGACCCGCTCCCTGTTCCCCTGTTCCCGCACCGTGTTCCCCTCTACCTGCTCCGTGTTCCCCTGTACCCGCTGCCTATTTCTTTCTACCCATTCCGTGTTCTCCTGTACCCGCTCCCTGTTTCTCCGTACCCGCTCCCTGTTTGCCTGTACCCGCTCCCTGTTTCCCTGTACGTGCTCCGTGTTCACCTGTACCCGCTCCGTTTTACCCTGTAACCGCTCCGTTTTACCCTGTACCCGCTCCGTGTTACCCCGTATCCACTCCGTGCTCGCCTGTACCCGTTCCGTGTTTGCCCCGATCCGCTTCGTGTTCCCGCTCCCTGTTCCACTGTGTGCGCTCATTGTTCCACTGTACCCGCTTCCTGTTCACCTGTACCCGCTCCCTGTTCCCCTGTACATGCTCTGTATTCCCCTATACCCGCTCCCTGTTCCGATGCACCCACTCCCTGTTCCCCTGTTCCTGCTCCATGTTCCCCTGTTCCCACTCCGTGTTCCCCTGTACCCGCTCCGTGTTCCCCTGTACCCGCTCCGTGTTCCCCTGTACCCGCTGCCTGTTCCACTGTACCCCCTGCCTGTTCTCCTGTACCAGCTCCCTGTTCCACTGTACCCGCTCCGTGTTCCCCTGTACCCGCTCTGTGTTCCCCTATACAGCCCCCCCGTTTTTCTCTGTACCCACCGCGTGTTCCCCTGTACCCGCTCCCTGTTCCTCTGTACCCGCTCCATGTTCCCTTGTACCAGGTCCCTGTTCCCCTGTACCAGCTCCCTGTTCCCCCATATCCCCTCCGTGTTACCCTGTACATGCTCCGTGTTCCCCTGTACGTGCTCCGTGTTCCCCTGTACCCGCTCCGTGTTCCCCTGTTCCCGCTCTGTGTTCCCCTGTTCCCACTCCGTGTACCCCTGTACATGCTCCGTGTTCCCCTGTACCCGCTCCGTGTTCCCCTGTACTCGCTCCGTGCTCCCCAGTACCCGCTCCGTGTTCCCCTGTACCTGCTCCCTGTTCCCCTGTACGTGCTCAGTGTTCTCCTGTACGTGCTCCGCGTTACCCTATACCCGTGCTCGTCCTGTGCTCCCGTGTGCCCGTTCCGTGTTACCCTATACCCGCTCCCTGTTCCCCTGGACATGCTCCGCGTGCCCGTTCCGTGTTACCCTATAACCGCTCCCTGTTCCTCTGTACATGCTCCGTGTTCCCCCGTTCCCGCTCCCTGTTCCCCTCTACACGCTCCCTGTTCCCCTGTACTAGCTCCGTGTTCCCCCATGTCCACTCCGTGTTACCGTGTACACGCTCCCTGTTCCACTGTACATGCTCCGTGTTCCCCTGTTCGTGCTCCCTGTTCCCCTGTACCCGCTCCCTGTTCCCCTGTACGTGCTCTGTGTTCCCCTGTACGTGCTCCGTGTTCCCCTTTACGTGCTCCGTGTTCCCCTGTACTCGCTCCGTGTTCCCCTGTACTCGCTCCGTGTTCCCCTGTACGTGCTCCGTGTTCCCCTGTACCCGCTCCGTGTTCCCCTGTACCTGCTCCGGGTTCCCCTGTACTCGCTCCGTGTTCACCAGTACCCGCTCCGTGTTCCCCTGTACCTGCTCCCTGTTCCCCTGTACGTGCTCCGTGTTCTCCTGTACGTGCTCCGTGTTACCCTATACCCGTGCTCGTTCTGTGCTCCCGTGTGCCCGTTCCGTGTTACCCTATACCCGCTCCCTGTTCCCCTTTACATGCTCCGCAAAACCGTTCCGTGTTACCCTATACCCGCTCCCTGTTCCTCTGTACATGCTCCGTGTTCCCCTGTACCGGTTTCCTATACCCCTGTACCCACTCCCTGTTCCACTGTACCCGCTCCATGTTCCCTTGTACCAGCTCCCTGTTCCACTGTACGTGCTCCGTGTTCCCCTGTACCCGCTGCCTGTTCTCATGTACCCGCTCCCTGTTCCCCTGAACATGCTCCGTATTCCCCTATACCCGCTCCCTGCTCCCCTGTACCCGCTCCCTGTTCCCCTGTACCCGCTCCCTGTTCCCCTGTTCTCGCACCGTGTTCCCCTCTACCTGCTCCGTGTTCCCCTGTACCCGCTGCCTGTTCCCTTCTACCCATTCCGTGTTCCCCTGTACCCGCTCCCTGTTTCTCCGTACCCGCTCCCTGTTTGCCTGTACCCGCTCACTGTTCCCCTGTACGTGCTCCGTGTTCACCTGTACCCGCTCCGTTTTACCCTGTAACCGCTCCGTTTTACCCTGTACCCGCTCCGTGTTACCCCGTATCCACTCCGTGCTCGCCTGTACCCGTTCCGTGTTTGCCCCGATCCGCTTCGTGTTCCCGCTCCCTGTTCCACTGTGTGCGCTCATTGTTCCACTGTACCCGCTTCCTGTTCACCTGTACCCGCTCCCTGTTCCCCTGCACATGCTCCGTATTCCCCGATACCCGCTCCCTGTTCCGTTGCACCCGCTCCCTGTTCCCCTGTACCCGCTCCCTGTTCCCCTGTACGTGCTCTGTGTTCCCCTGTACGTGCTCCGTGTTCCCCTGTACCCGCTCCGTGTTCCCCTGTACCCGCTCCGTGTTCCCCTGTACTCGCTCCGTGTTCCCCTGTACTCGCTCCGTGTTCCCCTGTACTCGCTCCGTTTTCCCCTGTACGTGCTCCGTGTTCCCCTGTACCGCTCCGTGTTCCCCTGTACTCGCTCCGTGTTCCCCTGTACTCGCTCCGTGTTCCCCAGTATTCGCTCCATGTTCCCCAGTACTCGCTCCGTGTTCCCCTGTACATGTTCCGTATTCCCCTGTACCTGCTCCATGTTCCCTTGTACCAGCTCCCTGTTCCCCTGTACTAACTCCGTGTTCCCCCATGTCCAATCCGTGTTACCCCGTACCCGCTCCCTGTTCCATTGTACGTGCTCCGTGTTCCCCTGTACTTGCTCCGTGTTCCCCTGTACCCGCTCCCTGTTCCCCTGTACGTTCTCCGTGTTCCCCTGTACATTCTCCGTGTTCCCCTGTACGTTCTCCGTGTTCCCCTGTACGTTCTCCGTGTTCCCCTGTACGTGCTCCGTGTTCCCCTGTACCCGCTCCGTGTTCCCCTGTACTCGCTGTGTGTTCCCCTGTACGTGCTCTGCGTTCCCCTGTACCCGCTCCGTGTTCCCCTGTACTCGCTCCGTGTTCCCCTGTACTCGCTCCGTGTTCCCCTGTACATTATCCTTGTTCCCCTGCACCCCGCTCCATGTTCCCCTGTACCCGCTGCCTGTTCTCCTGTACCCGCTCCCTGTTCCCCTGAACATGCTCCGTATTCCCCTATACCCGCTCCCTGCTCCCCTGTCCATGCTCCCTGTTCCCCTGGACCCGCTCCCTGTTCCCCTGTTCCCGCACCGTGTTCCCCTCCACCTGCTCCGTGTTCCCCTGTACCCGCTGCCTGTTCCCTTCTACCCATTCCGTGTTCCCCTGTACCCGCTCCCTGTTTCTATGTACCCGCTCCCTGTTTGCCTGTACCCGCTCCCTGTTTCCCTGTACGTGCTCCGTGTTCACCTTTACCCGCTCCGTTTTACCCTGTAACCGCTCCGTTTTACCCTGTACCCGCTCAGTGTTACCCCGTATCCACTCCGTGCTCGCCTGTACCCGTTCCATGTTTGCCCCTATCCGCTTCGTGTTCCCGCTCCCTGTTCCACTGTGTGCGCTCATTGTTCCACTGTACCCGCTTCCTGTTCACCTGTACCCGCTCCCTGTTCCCCTGTACATGCTCCGTATCCTCTATACCCGCTCCCTGTTCCGATGCACCCGCTCCCTGTTCCCCTATACCCGCTCCCTGTTCCCCTGTTCCCGCTCTGTGTTCCCCTCTACATGCTCCGTGTTCCCCTGTACCCGCTGGCTGTTCCCCTGTACCCGTTCCGTGTTCCCCTGTACCCGTTCCCTGTTCCGCTGTACCCGCACCCTATTCTCCAGTAACCGCTCCGTGTTCCCCTGTACCCGCTCCCTATTCCCCTGTTCCCACTCCGTGTTCCCCTGTTTCCGCTCCATGTTCCCCCGTTCCTGCTCCGTGGTCCCCTGTACCCGCTCCGGGTTCCCCTGTACTCGCTCCGTGTTCCCCAGTACCCGCTCCGTGTTCCCCTGTACCTGCTCCCTGTTCCCCTGTACGTGCTCCGTGTTCTCCTGTACGTGCTCCGTGTTACCCTATACCCGTGCTTGTTCTGTGCTCCCGTGTGCCCGTTCCGTGTTACCCTATACCCGCTCCCTGTTCCCCTGTGCATGCTCTGTGTTCCCCCGTTCCCGCTCCCTGTTCCCCTCTACCCGCTCCGTGTTGCCCTGTACCGGTTTCCTATTCCCCTGTACCCACTCCCTGTTCCACTGTACCCGCTCCATGTTCCCTTGTCCCAGCTCCCTGTTCCCCTGTACTAGCTCCGTGTTCCCCCATGTCCACTCCGTGTTACCGTGTACCCGCTCCCTGTTCCACTGTACGTGCTCCGTGTTCCCCTGTACGTGCTCCGTGTTCCCCTGTACCCGCTCCCTGTTCCCCTGTACGTGCTCTGTGTTCCCCTGTACGTGCTCCGTGTTCCCCTTTACGTGCTCCGTGTTCCCCTGTACCCGCTCCGTGTTCCCCTGTACTCGCTCCGTGTTCCCCTGTACGTGCTCCGTGTTCCCCTGTACCCGCTCCTTGTTCCCCAGTACTCGCTCCGTGTTCCCCAGTACTCGCTCCGTGTTCCCCAGTACTCGCTCCGTGTTCCCCTGTACTTGATCCGTATTCCCCTGTACTTGCTCCCTGTTCCCCTGTACCCGCTCCATGTTCCCTTGTAGCAGCTCCCTGTTCCCCTGTACTAGCTCCGTGTTCCCCCATGTCCAATCCGTGTTACCCCGTACCCGCTCCCTGTTCCACTGTACGTGCTCCGTGTTCCCCTGTACCCGCTGCCTGTTCTCCTGTACCCGCTTCCTGTTCCCCTGAACATGCTCCGTATTCCTCTGTACCCGCTCCCTGTTCCCCTGTTCCCGCACCGTGTTCCCCTCTACCTGCTCCGTGTTCCCCTGTACCCGCTGCCTGTTCCCTTCTACCCATTCCGTGTTCCCTTGTACCCGCTCCCTGTTTCTCCGTACCCGCTCCCTGTTTGCCTGTACCCGCTCCCTGTTCCCCTGTACGTGCTCCGTGTTCACCTGTACCCGCTCCGTTTTACCCTGTAACCGCTCCGTTTTACCCTGTAACCGCTCCGTTTTACCCTGTACCCGCTCCGTGTTACCCCGTATCCGCTCCGTGCTCGCCTGTACCCGTTCCGTGTTTGCCCCTATCCGCTTCGTGTTCCCGCTCCCTGTTCCACTGTGTGCGCTCATTGTTCCACTGTACCTGCTTCCTGTTCACCTGTACGCGCTTCCTGTTCACCTGTACCCGCTCCGTGTTCCCCTATACACCCCCCCCCCTTTTTCTATGTACCCACCGCGTGTTCCCCTGTACCCGCTCCCTGTTCCCCTGTACCCGCTCCATGTTCCCTTGTACCAGGTCCCTGTTCCCCTGTACCAGCTCCCTGTTCCCCCATATCCCCTCCGTGTTACCCTGTACATGCTCCGTGTTCCCCTGTACGTGCGCCGTGTTCCCCTGTTCCCACTCCGTGTACCCCTGTACGTGCTCCGTGTTCCCCTGTACCCGCTCCGTGTTCCCCTGTACTCGCTCCGTGCTCCCCAGTACCCGCTCCGTGTTCCCCTGTACCTGCTCCCTGTTCCCCTGTACGTGCTCAGTGTTCTCCTGTATGTGCTCCGTGTTACCCTATACCCGTGCTCGTTCTGTGCTCCCGTGTGCCCGTTCCGTGTTACCCTATACCCGCTCCCTGTTCCCCTGTACATGCTCCGCGTGCCCGTTCCGTGTTACCCTATACCCGCTCCATGTTCCTCTGTACATGCTCCGTGTTCCCCCGTTCCCGCTCCCTGTTCCCCTCTACACGCTCCGTGTTCCCCTGTACCCGCTCCGTGTTCCCCTGTACCAGTTTCCTATTCCCCTGTACCCGCTCCCTGTTCCCCTGTACCCGCTCCATGTTCCCTTGTCCCAGCTCCCTGTTCCACTGTACGTGCTCTGTGTTCCCCTGTACGTGCTCCGTGTTCCCCTTTACGTGCTCCGAGTTCCTTTGTACCCGCTCCGTGTTCCCCTGTACGTGCTCCGTGTTCCCCTGTACGTGCTCCGTGTTCCCTGAACCCGCTTCCTGTTCCCCTGTTCCTGCTCCATGTTCCCCTGTTCCCGCTCCGTGTTCCCCTGTTCCCGCTCCGTGTTCCCCTGTACCCACTCCGTGTTCCCCTGTACCCGCTGCCTGTTCCACTGTACCCCCTGCCTGTTCTCCTGTACCAGCTCCCTGTTCCCCAGTAAACGCTCCGTGTTACCCTGTACCAGCTCCGTGTTCCCCTGTTCCCGCTCTGTGTTCCCCTGTCCCCGCTCCGTGTACCCCTGTACCCACTCCGTGTTCCCCTATACACCCCCCCCCGTTTTTCTCTGTACCCACCGCGTGTTCCCCTGTACCCGCTCCCTGTTCCCCTGTACCCGCTCCCTGTTCCCTTGTACCAGGTCCCTGTTCCCCTGTACCAGCTCCCTGTTCCCCCATGTCCCCTCCGTGTTACCCTGTACATGTTCCGTGTTCCCCTGTACGTGCTCCGTGTTCCCCTGTACCCGCTCCGTGTTCCCCTGTTCCCGCTCTGTGTTCCCCTGTTCCCACTCCGTGTTCCCCTGTACGTGCTCCGTGTTCCCCTGTACCCGCTCCGTGTTCCCCTGTACTCGCTCTGTCCTCCCCAGTACCCGCTCCGTGTTCCCCTGTACCCGTTCCCTGTTCCCCTATACAGGCTCCGCGTGCCCGTTCCATGTTACCCTATACCCGCTCCCTGTTCCCCTGTACCCGCTCCCTGTTCCCCTGTACCCGCTCCATGTTCCCTTGTCCCAGCTCCCTGTTCCCCTGTACTAGCTCCGTGTTCCCCCATGTCCACTCCGTGTTACACCGTACCCGCTCCCTGTTCCACTGTACGTGCTCCGTGTTCCCCTGTACGTGCTCCGTGTTCCCCTGTACCCGCTCCATGTTCCCTTGTCCCAGCTCCCTGTTCCCCTGTACTAGCTCCGTGGTCCCCCATGTCCACTCCGTGTTACACCGTACCCGCTCCCTGTTCCCCTGTACGTGCTCTGTGTTCCCCTGTACCCGCTCCCTGTTCCCCTGTACGTGCTCCGTGTTCCCCTGTACGTGCTCCGTGTTCCCCTGTACGTGCTCCGTGTTCCCCTGTACCCGCTCCCTGTTCCCCTGTACGTGCTCTGTGTTCCCCTGTACGTGCTCCGTGTTCCCCTTTACGTGCTCCGTGTTCCCCTGTACTCGCTCCGTGTTCCCCTGTACGTGCTCCGTGTTCCCCTGTACCTGCTCCGGGTTCCCCTGTACTCGGTCCGTGTTCCCCAGTACTCGCTCCGTGTTCCCCTGTACTCGCTCCGTGTTCCCCTGTACATGATCCGTATTCCCCTGTATCTGCTCCCTGTTCCCCTGTACCCGCTCCATGTTCCCTTGTACCAGCTCCCTGTTCCCCTGTACTAGCTCCGTGTTCCCCCATGTCCACTCCGTGTTACACCGTACCCGCTCCCTGTTCCACTGTACGTGCTCCGTGTTCCCCTGTACGTGCTCCGTGTTCCCCTGTACGTGCTCCGTGTTCCCCTGTACCCGCTCCCTGTTCCCCTGTACGTGCTCCGTGTTCCCCTGTACCCGCTCCGTGTTCCCCTGTACCCGCTCCGTGTTCCCATGTACCCGCTCCCTGTTCCCCTGTACATGCTCCGTATTGCCCTGTACCCGCTCCCTGTTCCCCTGTACTCGCTCCGTGTTCCCCTGTACGTGCTCCATGTTCACCTGTACCCGCTCCGTTTTACCCTGTAACCGCTCCGTTTTACCGTGTACCCGCTCCGTGTTACCCCGTATCCGCTCCGTGCTCGCCTGTACCGGTTCCGTGTTTGCCCCTATCCGCTTCGTGTTCCCGCTCCCTGTTCCACTGTGTGCGGTCATTGTTCCACTGTACCCGCTTCCTGTTCACCTGTACGCGCTTCCTGTTCACCTGTACCCGCTCCGTGTTCCCCTATACACCCCCCCCCGTTTTTCTGTGTACCCACCGCGTGTTCCCCTGTACCCGGTCCCTGTTCCCCTGTACCCGCTCCATGTTCCCTTGTACCAGGTCCCTGTTCCCCTGTACCAGCTCCCTGTTCCCCCATATCCCCTCCGTGTTACCCTGTACATGCTCCGTGTTCCCCTGTACGTGCTCCGTGTTCCCCTGTACCTGCTCCCTGTTCCCCTGTACGTGCTCAGTGTTCTCCTGTACGTGCTCCGTGTTACCCTATACCCGTGCTCGTTCTGTGCTCCCGTGTGCCCGTTCCGTGTTACCCTATACCCGCTCCCTGTTCCGTTGTACATGCTCCGCGTGCCCGTTCCGTGTTACCCTATACCCGCTCCATGTTCCTCTGTACATGCTCCGTGTTCCCCCGTTCCCGCTCCCTGTTCCCCTCTACACGCTCCGTGTTCCCCTGTACCCGCTCCGTGTTCCCCTGTACCAGTTTCCTATTCCCCTGTACCCGCTCCCTGTTCCCCTGTACCCGCTCCATGTTCCCTTGTCCCAGCTCCCTGTTCCACTGTACGTGCTCCGTGTTCCCCTGTACGTGCTCTGTTCCCCTGTACATGCTTCGTGTTCCCCTGTACCCGCTTCGTGTTCCCCTGTACTCGCTCTGTGTTCCCCTGTACGTGCTCCGTGTTCCCCTGTACCCGCTCCGTGTTCCCCTGTACTCGCTCCGCGTTCCCCTGTACATGTTCCGTATTCCCCTGTACCCGCTCCCTGTTCCCCTGTATACGCTTTCTGTTCCCCTGTACCCGCTCCGTGTTACTCTGTACCCGCTCCGTGTTAGCCTGTACCCGCTCCGTGTTCCCCTGTTCCCACTCCTTGCTCCCGTGTTCCCGCTCCGTGTTCCTCAGTTCCGTGTTCCCCAGTCCTGTGTTCCCCAGTTCCCTGTTCCTCCTGCTCCGTGTTCCCCTGTACACGCTCCCTATACACATTTACACGCTCCCTGTTGCCATACATGCTGCTTGTTCGCCTGTTCCATGTTCCCCGCTCCGTGTTCCCCTGCACCCCGCTCCATGTTCCCCTGTACCCGCTGCCTGTTCTCCTGTACCCGCTCCCTGTTCCCCTGGACCCGCTACCTGTTCCCCTGTTCCCGCACCGTGTTCCCCTCTACCTGCTCCGTGTTCCCCTGTACCCGCTGCCTATTTCCTTCTACCCATTCCGTGTTCCCCTGTACCCGCTCCCTGTTTCTCCGTACCCGCTCCCTGTTTGCCTGTAACCGCTCCCTGTTTCCCTGCACGTGCTCCGTGTTCACCTGTACCCGCTCCGTTTTACCCTGTACCCGCTCCGTTTTACCCTGTACCCGCTCCGTGTTACCCCGTATCCACTCCGTGCTCGCCTGTACCCGTTCCGTGTTTGCCCCTATCCGCTTCGTGTTCCCGCTCCATGTTCCACTGTGTGCGCTCATTGTTCCACTGTATCCGCTTCCTGTTCACCTGTACCCGCTCCCTGTTCCCCTGTACATGCTCCGTATTCCCCTATACCCGCTCCCTGTTCCGATGCACCCGCTCCCTGTTCCCCTGTACCCGCTCCCTGTTCCCCTGTTCCCGCTCTGTGTTCCCCTCTACATGCTCCGTGTTCCCCTCTACATGCTCCGTGTTCCCCTGTACCCGCTGGCTGTTCCCCTGTACCCGTTCCGTGTTCCCCTGTACCCGTTCCCTGTTCCGCTGTACCCGCACCCTATTCTCCAGTAACCGCTCCGTGTTCCCCTGTACCTGCTCCCTATTCCCCTGTTCCCACTCCGTGTTCCCCTGTTTCCGCTCCATGTTCCCCTGTTCCTGCTCCGTGGTCCCCTGTACATAGAAACATAGAAAATAGGTGCAGGAGCAGGCCATTCAGCCCTTCTAGCCTGCACCGCCATTCAATGAGTTCATGGCTGAACATGAAACTTCAGTACCCCCTTCCTGCTTTCTCGCCATACCCCTTGATCCCCCGAGTAGCAAGGACTTCATCTAAATCCCTTTTGAATATATTTAGTGAATTGGCCTCAACTACTTTCTGTGGTAGAGAATTCCACAGGTTCACCACTCTCTGGGTGAAGAAGTTTCTCCTCATCTCGGTCCTAAATGGCTTACCCCTTATCCTCAGACTGTGACCCCTGGTTCTGGACTTCCCCAACATTGGGAACATTCTTCCTGCATCTAACCTGTCTAAACCCGTCAGAATTTTAAACGTTTCTATGAGGTCCCCTCTCATTCTTCTGAACTCCAGTGAATACAAGCCCAGTTGATCCAGTCTTTCTTGATAGGTCAGTCCCGCCATCCCGGGAATCAGTCTGGTGAATCTTCGCTGCACTCCCTCAATAGCAAGAATGTCCTTCCTCAAGTTAGGAGACCAAAACTGTACACAATACTCCAGGTGTGGCCTCACCAAGGCCCTGTACAACTGTAGCAACACCTCCCTGCCCATGTCTTCAAATCCCCTCGCTATGAAGTCCAACATGCCATTTGCTTTCTTAACCGCCTGCTGTACCTGCATGCTAACCTTCAATGACTGATGTACCATGACACCCAGGTCTCGTTGCACCTTCCTAATCTGTCACCATTCAGATAATAGTCTGTCTCTCTGTTTTTACCACCAAAGTGGATAACCTCACATTTATCCACATTATACTTCATCTGCCATGCATTTGCCCACTCACCTAACCTATCCAAGTAACTCTGCAGCTTAATAGCATCCTCCTCGCAGCTCACACTGCCACCCAACTTAGTGTCATCCGCAAATTTGGAGATACGGCATTTAATCCCCTCGTCTAAATCATTAATGTACAATGTAAACAGCTGGGGCCCCAGCACAGAACCTTGCGGCACCCCACTAGTCACTGCCTGCCATTCTGAAAAGTACCCGTTTACTCCTACTCTTTGCTTCCTGTCTGACAACCAGTTCTCAATCCACGTCAGCACACTACCCCCAATCCCATGTGCTTTAACTTTGCACATTAATCTCTTGTGTGGGACCTTGTCGAAAGCCTTCTGAAAGTCCAAATATACCACATCAACTGGTTCTCCTTTGTCCACTTTACTGGAAACATCCTCAAAAAATTCCAGAAGATTTGTCAAGCATGATTTCCCTTTCACAAATCCATGCTGACTTGGACCTATCATGTCACCATTTTCCAGATGCACTGCTATGACATCCTTAATAATTGATTCCATCATTTTACCCACTACTGAGGACAGGCTGACCGGTCTATAATTCCCTGTTTTCTCTCTCCCTCCTTTTTTAAAAAGTGGGGTTACAATGGCTACCCTCCACTCCATAGGAACTGATCCAGAGTCAATGGAATACCCGCTCCGGGTTCCCCTGCACTCGCTCCGTGTTCCCCAGTACCCACTCCGTGTTCCCCTGTACCTGCTCCCTGTTCCCCTGTACGTGCTCCGTGTTCTCCTGTACGTGCTCCGTGTTACCCTATACCCGTGCTCATTCTGTGCTCCCGTGTGCCCGTTCCGTGTTACCCTATACCCGCTCCCTGTTCCCCTGGACATGCTCCGCGTACCCGTTCCGTGTTACCCAATACCTGCTCCCTGTTCCTCTGTACATGCTCCGTGTTCCCCCGTTCCCGCTCCCTGTTCCCCTCTACCCGCTCCGTGTTCCCCTGTACCGGTTTCCTATTCCCCTGTACCCACTCCCTGTTCCACTGTACCCGCTCCATGTTCCCTTGTCCCAGCTCCCTGTTCCCCTGTACTAGCTCCGTGTTCCCCCATGTCCACTCCGTGTGACCGTGTACCCGCTTCCTGTTCCACTGTACGTGCTCCGTGTTCCCCTGTACGTGCTCCGTGTTCCCCTGTACCCGCTCCCTGTTCCCCTGTACGTGCTCTGTGTTCCCCTGTACGTGCTCCGTGTTCCCCTTTACGTGCTCCGTGTTCCCCTGTACCCGCTCCGTGTTCCCCTGTACTCGCTCCGTGTTCCCCTGTACCCGCTCCGTGTTCCCCTGTACTCGCTCCGTGTTCCCAAGTACTCGCTCCGTGTTCCCCAGTACTCGCTCCGTGTTCCCCTGTACATGATCCGTATTCCCCTGTACCTGCTCCCTGTTCCCCTGTACCCGCTCCATGTTCCCTTGTACCAGCTCCCTGTTCCCCTGTACTTGCTCCGTGTTCCCCCATGTCCAATCCGTGTTACCCCGTACCCGCTCCCTGTTCCACTGTACGTGCTCCGTGTTCCCCTGTACCCGCTGCCTGTTCTCCTGTACCCGCTGCCTGTTCTCCTGTACCCGCTCCCTGTTCCCCTGAACATGCTCCGTATTCCCCTATGCCCGCTCCCTGCTCCCCTGTACCCGCTCCCTGTTCCCCTGTTCCCGCTCCCTGTTCCCCTGTTCCCGCACTGTGTTCCCCTCTACCTGCTCCGTGTTCCCCTGTACCCGCTGCCTTTTCCCTTCTACCCATTCCGTGTTCCCTTGTACCCGCTCCCTGTTTCTCCGTACCCGCTCCCTGTTTCTCCGTACCCGCTCCCTGTTTGCCTGTACCCGCTCCCTGTTCCCCTGTACGTGCTCCGTGTTCACCTGTACCCGCTCCGTTTTACTCTGTAACCGCTCCGTTTTACCCTGTACCCGCTCCGTGTTACCCCGTATCCGCTCCGTGCTCGCCTGTACCCGTTCCGTGTTTGCCCCTATCCGCTTCGTGTTCCCGCTCCCTGTTCCACTGTGTGCGCTCATTGTTCCACTGTACCCGCTTCCTGTTCACCTGTACCCGCTTCCTGTTCACCTGTACCCGCTCCCTGTTCCCCTGCACATGCTCCGTATTCCCCTATACCCGCTCCCTGTTCCGATGCACCTGCTCCCTGTTCCCCTGTACCCGCTCCCTGTTCCCCTGTACGTGCTCCGTGTTCCCCTGTACCCGCTCCGTGTTCCCCTGTACTCGCTCCGTGTTCCCCTGTACGTGCCCCGTGTTCCCCTGTACCCGCTCCGTGTTCCCCTGTACTCGCTCTGTGTTCCCCAGTACTCGCTCTGTGTTCCCCAGTACTCGCTCCGTGTTCCCCTGTACATGATCCGTATTGCCCTGTACCTGCTCCCTGTTCCCCTGTACCCGCTCCATGTTCCCTTGTACCAGCTCCCTGTTCCCCTGTACGAGCTCCGTGTTCCCCCATGTCCAATCCGTGTTACCCCGTACCCGCTCCCTGTTCCACTGTACGTGCTCCGTGTTCCCCTGTACGTGCTCCGTGTTCCCCTGTACCCGCTCCCTGTTCCCCTGTACGTTCTCCGTGTTCCCCTGTACGTTCTCCGTGTTCCCCTGTACGTGCTCTGTGTTCCCCTGTACCCGCTCCATGTTCCCCTGTACTCGCTCCGTGTTCCCCTGTACGTGCTCCGTGTTCCCCTGTACCCGCTCCGTGTTCCCCTCTACCCGCTCCGTGTTCCCTGAACCCGCTTCCTGTTCCCCTGTTCCTGCTCCATGTTCCCCTGTTCCCGCTCCGTGTTCCCCTGTACCCACTCCGTGTTCCCCTGTACCCGCTGCCTGTTCCACTGTACCCCCTGCCTGTTCTCCTGTACCAGCTCCCTGTTCCCCAGTAAACGCTCCGTGTTACCCTGTACCAGCTCCGTGTTCCCCTGTTCCCGCTCTGTGTTCCCCTGTCCCCGCTCCGTGTACCCCTGTACCCGCTCCGTGTTCCCCTGTACCCACTCCGTGTTCCCCTATACACCCCCCCCCCGTTTTTCTCTGTACCCACCGCGTGTTCCCCTGTACCCGCTCCCTGTTCCCCTGTACCCGCTCCCTGTTCCCTTGTACCAGGTCCCTGTTCCCCTGTACCAGCTCCCTGTTCCCCCATGTCCCCTCCGTGTTACCCTGTAAATGTTCCGTGTTCCCCTGTACGTGCTCCGTGTTCCCCTGTACCCGCTCCGTGTTCCCCTGTTCCCGCTCTGTGTTCCCCTGTTCCCGCTCTGTGTTCCCCTGTTCCCACTCCGTGTTCCCCTGTACGTGCTCCGTGTTCCCCTGTACCCGCTCTGTCCTCCCCAGTACCCGCTCCGTGTTCCCCTGTACCCGTTCCCTGTTCCCCTATACAGGCTCCGCGTGCCCGTTCCATGTTACCCTATACCCGCTCCCTGTTCCCCTGTACCCGCTCCCTGTTCCCCTGTACCCGCTCCATGTTCCCTTGTCCCAGCTCCCTGTTCCCCTGTACTAGCTCCGTGTTCCCCCATGTCCACTCCGTGTTACACCGTACCCGCTCCCTGTTCCACTGTACGTGCTCCGTGTTCCCCTGTACGTGCTCCGTGTTCCCCTGTACCCGCTCCCTGTTCCCCTGTACGTGCTCTGTGTTCCCCTGTACGTGCTCCGTGTTCCCCTTTACGTGCTCCGTGTTCCCCTGTACTCGCTCCGTGTTCCCCTGTACGTGCTCCGTGTTCCCCTGTACCTGCTCCGGGTTCCCCTGTACTCGGTCCGTGTTCCCCAGTACTCGCTCCGTGTTCCCCTGTACTCGCTCCGTGTTCCCCTGTACATGATCCGTATTCCCCTGTATCTGCTCCCTGTTCCCCTGTACCCGCTCCATGTTCCCTTGTACCAGCTCCCTGTTCCCCTGTACTAGCTCCGTGTTCCCCCATGTCCACTCCGTGTTACACCGTACCCGCTCCCTGTTCCACTGCACGTGCTCCGTGTTCCCCTGTACGTGCTCCGTGTTCCCCTGTACCCGCTCCCTGTTCCCCTGTACGTGCTCTGTGTTCCCCTGTACGTGCTCCGTGTTCCCCTGTACCCGCTCCGTGTTCCCCTGTACCCGCTCCGTGTTCCCCTGTATGTGCTCCGTGTTCCCCTGTACGTGCTCCGTGTTCCCCTGTACCCGCTCCGTGTTCCCCTGTACTCGCTCCGTGTTCCCCTGTACGTGCTCCATGTTCACCTGTACCCGCTCCGTTTTACCCTGTAACCGCTCCGTTTTACCCTGTACCCGCTCCGTGTTACCCCGTATCCGCTCCGTGCTCGCCTGTACCCGTTCCGTGTTTGCCCCTATCCGCTTCGTGTTCCCGCCCACTGTTCCACTGTGTGCGCTCATTGTTCCACTGTACCCGCTTCCTGTTCACCTGTACGCGCTTCCTGTTCACCTGTACCCGCTCCGTGTTCCCCTATACACCCCCCCCCGTTTTTCTGTGTACCCACCGCGTGTTCCCCTGTACCCGGTCCCTGTTCCCCTGTACCCGCTCCATGTTCCCTTGTACCAGGTCCCTGTTCCCCTGTACCAGCTCCCTGTTCCCCCATATCCCCTCCGTGTTACCCTGTACATGCTCCGTGTTCCCCTGTACGTGCTCCGTGTTCCCCTGTACCCGCTCCCTGTTCCCCTGTAAGTGCTCTGTTCCCCTGTACGTGCTCCGTGTTCCCCTGTACCTGCTCCCTGTTCCCCTGTACGTGCTCAGTGTTCTCCTGTACGTGCTCCGTGTTACCCTATACCCGTGCTCGTTCTGTGCTCCCGTGTGCCCGTTCCGTGTTACCCTATACCCGCTCCCTGTTCCGCTGTACATGCTCCGCGTGCCCGTTCCGTGTTACCCTATACCCGCTCCATGTTCCTCTGTACATGCTCCGTGTTCCCCCGTTCCCGCTCCCTGTTCCCCTCTACACGCTCCGTGTTCCCCTGTACCCGCTCCGTGTTCCCCTGTACCAGTTTCCTATTCCCCTGTACCCGCTCCCTGTTCCCCTGTACCCGCTCCATGTTCCCTTGTCCCAGCTCCCTGTTCCACTGTACGTGCTCCGTGTTCCCCTGTACCCGCTCCCTGTTCCCCTGTAAGTGCTCTGTTCCCCTGTACATGCTCCGTGTTCCCCTGTACGTGCTCCGTGTTCCCCTGTACCCGCTTCGTGTTCCCCTGTACTCGCTCTGTGTTCCCCTGTACGTGCTCCGTGTTCCCCTGTACCCGCTCCGTGTTCCCCTGTACTCGCTCCGCGTTCCCCTGTACATGTTCCGTATTCCCCTGTACCCGCTCCCTGTTCCCCTGTATACGCTTTCTGTTCCCCTGTACCCGCTCTGTGTTACTCTGTACCCGCTCCGTGTTAGCCTGTACCCGCTCCGTGTTCCCCTGTTCCCACTCCTTGCTCCCGTGTTCCCGCTCCGTGTTCCTCAGTTCCGTGTTCCCCAGTCCTGTGTTCCCCAGTTCCCTGTTCCTCCTGCTCCGTGTTCCCCTGTACACGCTCCCTATACACATTTACACGCTCCCTGTTGCCATACATGCTGCTTGTTCGCCTGTTCCATGTTCCCCGCTCCGTGTTCCCCTGCACCCCGCTCCATGTTCCCCTGTACCCGCTGCCTGTTCTCCTGTACCCGCTCCCTGTTCCCCTGAACATGCTCCGTATTCCCCTATACCCGCTCCCTGCTCCCCTGTACCCGCTCCCTGTTCCCCTGGACCCGCTACCTGTTCCCCTGTTCCCGCACCGTGTTCCCCTCTACCTGCTCCGTGTTCCCCTGTACCCGCTGCCTATTTCCTTCTACCCATTCCGTGTTCCCCTGTACCCGCTCCCTGTTTCTCCGTACCCGCTCCCTGTTTGCCTGTAACCGCTCCCTGTTTCCCTGCACGTGCTCCGTGTTCACCTGTACCCGCTCCGTTTTACCCTGTACCCGCTCCGTTTTACCCTGTACCCGCTCCGTGTTACCCCGTATCCACTCCGTGCTCGCCTGTACCCGTTCCGTGTTTGCCCCTATCCGCTTCGTGTTCCCGCTCCATGTTCCACTGTGTGCGCGCATTGTTCCACTGTATCCGCTTCCTGTTCACCTGTACCCGCTCCCTGTTCCCCTGTACATGCTCCGTATTCCCCTATACCCGCTCCCTGTTCCGATGCACCCGCTCCCTGTTCCCCTGTACCCGCTCCCTGTTCCCCTGTTCCCGCTCTGTGTTCCCCTCTACATGCTCCGTGTTCCCCTCTACATGCTCCGTGTTCCCCTGTACCCGCTGGCTGTTCCCCTGTACCCGTTCCGTGTTCCCCTGTACCCGTTCCCTGTTCCGCTGTACCCGCACCCTATTCTCCAGTAACCGCTCCGTGTTCCCCTGTACCTGCTCCCTATTCCCCTGTTCCCACTCCGTGTTCCCCTGTTTCCGCTCCATGTTCCCCTGTTCCTGCTCCGTGGTCCCCTGTACATAGAAACATAGAAAATAGGTGCAGGAGCAGGCCATTCAGCCCTTCTAGCCTGCACCGCCATTCAATGAGTTCATGGCTGAACATGAAACTTCAGTACCCCCTTCCTGCTTTCTCGCCATACCCCTTGATCCCCCGAGTAGCAAGGACTTCATCTAAATCCCTTTTGAATATATTTAGTGAATTGGCCTCAACTACTTTCTGTGGTAGAGAATTCCACAGGTTCACCACTCTCTGGGTGAAGAAGTTTCTCCTCATCTCGGTCCTAAATGGCTTACCCCTTATCCTCAGACTGTGACCCCTGGTTCTGGACTTCCCCAACATTGGGAACATTCTTCCTGCATCTAACCTGTCTAAACCCGTCAGAATTTTAAACGTTTCTATGAGGTCCCCTCTCATTCTTCTGAACTCCAGTGAATACAAGCCCAGTTGATCCAGTCTTTCTTGATAGGTCAGTCCCGCCATCCCGGGAATCAGTCTGGTGAATCTTCGCTGCACTCCCTCAATAGCAAGAATGTCCTTCCTCAAGTTAGGAGACCAAAACTGTACACAATACTCCAGGTGTGGCCTCACCAAGGCCCTGTACAACTGTAGCAACACCTCCCTGCCCATGTCTTCAAATCCCCTCGCTATGAAGTCCAACATGCCATTTGCTTTCTTAACCGCCTGCTGTACCTGCATGCTAACCTTCAATGACTGATGTACCATGACACCCAGGTCTCGTTGCACCTTCCTAATCTGTCACCATTCAGATAATAGTCTGTCTCTCTGTTTTTACCACCAAAGTGGATAACCTCACATTTATCCACATTATACTTCATCTGCCATGCATTTGCCCACTCACCTAACCTATCCAAGTCACTCTGCAGCTTAATAGCATCCTCCTCGCAGCTCACACTGCCACCCAACTTAGTGTCATCCGCAAATTTGGAGATACGGCATTTAATCCCCTCGTCTAAATCATTAATGTACAATGTAAACAGCTGGGGCCCCAGCACAGAACCTTGCGGCACCCCACTAGTCACTGCCTGCCATTCTGAAAAGTACCCGTTTACTCCTACTCTTTGCTTCCTGTCTGACAACCAGTTCTCAATCCACGTCAGCACACTACCCCCAATCCCATGTGCTTTAACTTTGCACATTAATCTCTTGTGTGGGACCTTGTCGAAAGCCTTCTGAAAGTCCAAATATACCACATCAACTGGTTCTCCTTTGTCCACTTTACTGGAAACATCCTCAAAAAATTCCAGAAGATTTGTCAAGCATGATTTCCCTTTCACAAATCCATGCTGACTTGGACCTATCATGTCACCATTTTCCAGATGCACTGCTATGACATCCTTAATAATTGATTCCATCATTTTACCCACTACTGAGGACAGGCTGACCGGTCTATAATTCCCTGTTTTCTCTCTCCCTCCTTTTTTAAAAAGTGGGGTTACAATGGCTACCCTCCACTCCATAGGAACTGATCCAGAGTCAATGGAATACCCGCTCCGGGTTCCCCTGCACTCGCTCCGTGTTCCCCAGTACCCACTCCGTGTTCCCCTGTACCTGCTCCCTGTTCCCCTGTACGTGCTCCGTGTTCTCCTGTACGTGCTCCGTGTTACCCTATACCCGTGCTCATTCTGTGCTCCCGTGTGCCCGTTCCGTGTTACCCTATACCCGCTCCCTGTTCCCCTGGACATGCTCCGCGTACCCGTTCCGTGTTACCCAATACCTGCTCCCTGTTCCTCTGTACATGCTCCGTGTTCCCCCGTTCCCGCTCCCTGTTCCCCTCTACCCGCTCCGTGTTCCCCTGTACCGGTTTCCTATTCCCCTGTACCCACTCCCTGTTCCACTGTACCCGCTCCATGTTCCCTTGTCCCAGCTCCCTGTTCCCCTGTACTAGCTCCGTGTTCCCCCATGTCCACTCCGTGTGACCGTGTACCCGCTTCCTGTTCCACTGTACGTGCTCCGTGTTCCCCTGTACGTGCTCCGTGTTCCCCTGTACCCGCTCCCTGTTCCCCTGTACGTGCTCTGTGTTCCCCTGTACGTGCTCCGTGTTCCCCTTTACGTGCTCCGTGTTCCCCTGTACCCGCTCCGTGTTCCCCTGTACTCGCTCCGTGTTCCCCTGTACCCGCTCCGTGTTCCCCTGTACTCGCTCCGTGTTCCCAAGTACTCGCTCCGTGTTCCCCAGTACTCGCTCCGTGTTCCCCTGTACATGATCCGTATTCCCCTGTACCTGCTCCCTGTTCCCCTGTACCCGCTCCATGTTCCCTTGTACCAGCTCCCTGTTCCCCTGTACTTGCTCCGTGTTCCCCCATGTCCAATCCGTGTTACCCCGTACCCGCTCCCTGTTCCACTGTACGTGCTCCGTGTTCCCCTGTACCCGCTGCCTGTTCTCCTGTACCCGCTGCCTGTTCTCCTGTACCCGCTCCCTGTTCCCCTGAACATGCTCCGTATTCCCCTATGCCCGCTCCCTGCTCCCCTGTACCCGCTCCCTGTTCCCCTGTTCCCGCTCCCTGTTCCCCTGTTCCCGCACTGTGTTCCCCTCTACCTGCTCCGTGTTCCCCTGTACCCGCTGCCTTTTCCCTTCTACCCATTCCGTGTTCCCTTGTACCCGCTCCCTGTTTCTCCGTACCCGCTCCCTGTTTCTCCGTACCCGCTCCCTGTTTGCCTGTACCCGCTCCCTGTTCCCCTGTACGTGCTCCGTGTTCACCTGTACCCGCTCCGTTTTACTCTGTAACCGCTCCGTTTTACCCTGTACCCGCTCCGTGTTACCCCGTATCCGCTCCGTGCTCGCCTGTACCCGTTCCGTGTTTGCCCCTATCCGCTTCGTGTTCCCGCTCCCTGTTCCACTGTGTGCGCTCATTGTTCCACTGTACCCGCTTCCTGTTCACCTGTACCCGCTTCCTGTTCACCTGTACCCGCTCCCTGTTCCCCTGCACATGCTCCGTATTCCCCTATACCCGCTCCCTGTTCCGATGCACCTGCTCCCTGTTCCCCTGTACCCGCTCCCTGTTCCCCTGTACGTGCTCCGTGTTCCCCTGTACCCGCTCCGTGTTCCCCTGTACTCGCTCCGTGTTCCCCTGTACGTGCCCCGTGTTCCCCTGTACCCGCTCCGTGTTCCCCTGTACTCGCTCTGTGTTCCCCAGTACTCGCTCTGTGTTCCCCAGTACTCGCTCCGTGTTCCCCTGTACATGATCCGTATTGCCCTGTACCTGCTCCCTGTTCCCCTGTACCCGCTCCATGTTCCCTTGTACCAGCTCCCTGTTCCCCTGTACGAGCTCCGTGTTCCCCCATGTCCAATCCGTGTTACCCCGTACCCGCTCCCTGTTCCACTGTACGTGCTCCGTGTTCCCCTGTACGTGCTCCGTGTTCCCCTGTACCCGCTCCCTGTTCCCCTGTACGTTCTCCGTGTTCCCCTGTACGTTCTCCGTGTTCCCCTGTACGTGCTCTGTGTTCCCCTGTACCCGCTCCATGTTCCCCTGTACTCGCTCCGTGTTCCCCTGTACGTGCTCCGTGTTCCCCTGTACCCGCTCCGTGTTCCCCTCTACCCGCTCCGTGTTCCCTGAACCCGCTTCCTGTTCCCCTGTTCCTGCTCCATGTTCCCCTGTTCCCGCTCCGTGTTCCCCTGTACCCACTCCGTGTTCCCCTGTACCCGCTGCCTGTTCCACTGTACCCCCTGCCTGTTCTCCTGTACCAGCTCCCTGTTCCCCAGTAAACGCTCCGTGTTACCCTGTACCAGCTCCGTGTTCCCCTGTTCCCGCTCTGTGTTCCCCTGTCCCCGCTCCGTGTACCCCTGTACCCGCTCCGTGTTCCCCTGTACCCACTCCGTGTTCCCCTATACACCCCCCCCCCCGTTTTTCTCTGTACCCACCGCGTGTTCCCCTGTACCCGCTCCCTGTTCCCCTGTACCCGCTCCCTGTTCCCTTGTACCAGGTCCCTGTTCCCCTGTACCAGCTCCCTGTTCCCCCATGTCCCCTCCGTGTTACCCTGTAAATGTTCCGTGTTCCCCTGTACGTGCTCCGTGTTCCCCTGTACCCGCTCCGTGTTCCCCTGTTCCCGCTCTGTGTTCCCCTGTTCCCACTCCGTGTTCCCCTGTACGTGCTCCGTGTTCCCCTGTACCCGCTCCGTGTTCCCCTGTACTCGCTCTGTCCTCCCCAGTACCCGCTCCGTGTTCCCCTGTACCCGTTCCCTGTTCCCCTATACAGGCTCCGCGTGCCCGTTCCATGTTACCCTATACCCGCTCCCTGTTCCCCTGTACCCGCTCCCTGTTCCCCTGTACCCGCTCCATGTTCCCTTGTCCCAGCTCCCTGTTCCCCTGTACTAGCTCCGTGTTCCCCCATGTCCACTCCGTGTTACACCGTACCCGCTCCCTGTTCCACTGTACGTGCTCCGTGTTCCCCTGTACGTGCTCCGTGTTCCCCTGTACCCGCTCCCTGTTCCCCTGTACGTGCTCTGTGTTCCCCTGTACGTGCTCCGTGTTCCCCTTTACGTGCTCCGTGTTCCCCTGTACTCGCTCCGTGTTCCCCTGTACGTGCTCCGTGTTCCCCTGTACCTGCTCCGGGTTCCCCTGTACTCGGTCCGTGTTCCCCAGTACTCGCTCCGTGTTCCCCTGTACTCGCTCCGTGTTCCCCTGTACATGATCCGTATTCCCCTGTATCTGCTCCCTGTTCCCCTGTACCCGCTCCATGTTCCCTTGTACCAGCTCCCTGTTCCCCTGTACTAGCTCCGTGTTCCCCCATGTCCACTCCGTGTTACACCGTACCCGCTCCCTGTTCCACTGCACGTGCTCCGTGTTCCCCTGTACGTGCTCCGTGTTCCCCTGTACCCGCTCCCTGTTCCCCTGTACGTGCTCTGTGTTCCCCTGTACGTGCTCCGTGTTCCCCTGTACCCGCTCCGTGTTCCCCTGTACCCGCTCCGTGTTCCCCTGTACGTGCTCCGTGTTCCCCTGTACGTGCTCCGTGTTCCCCTGTACCCGCTCCGTGTTCCCCTGTACTCGCTCCGTGTTCCCCTGTACGTGCTCCATGTTCACCTGTACCCGCTCCGTTTTACCCTGTAACCGCTCCGTTTTACCCTGTACCCGCTCCGTGTTACCCCGTATCCGCTCCGTGCTCGCCTGTACCCGTTCCGTGTTTGCCCCTATCCGCTTCGTGTTCCCGCCCACTGTTCCACTGTGTGCGCTCATTGTTCCACTGTACCCGCTTCCTGTTCACCTGTACGCGCTTCCTGTTCACCTGTACCCGCTCCGTGTTCCCCTATACACCCCCCCCCGTTTTTCTGTGTACCCACCGCGTGTTCCCCTGTACCCGGTCCCTGTTCCCCTGTACCCGCTCCATGTTCCCTTGTACCAGGTCCCTGTTCCCCTGTACCAGCTCCCTGTTCCCCCATATCCCCTCCGTGTTACCCTGTACATGCTCCGTGTTCCCCTGTACGTGCTCCGTGTTCCCCTGTACCCGCTCCCTGTTCCCCTGTAAGTGCTCTGTTCCCCTGTACGTGCTCCGTGTTCCCCTGTACCTGCTCCCTGTTCCCCTGTACGTGCTCAGTGTTCTCCTGTACGTGCTCCGTGTTACCCTATACCCGTGCTCGTTCTGTGCTCCTGTGTGCCCGTTCCGTGTTACCCTATACCCGCTCCCTGTTCCGCTGTACATGCTCCGCGTGCCCGTTCCGTGTTACCCTATACCCGCTCCATGTTCCTCTGTACATGCTCCGTGTTCCCCCGTTCCCGCTCCCTGTTCCCCTCTACACGCTCCGTGTTCCCCTGTACCCGCTCCGTGTTCCCCTGTACCAGTTTCCTATTCCCCTGTACCCGCTCCCTGTTCCCCTGTACCCGCTCCATGTTCCCTTGTCCCAGCTCCCTGTTCCACTGTACGTGCTCCGTGTTCCCCTGTACCCGCTCCCTGTTCCCCTGTAAGTGCTCTGTTCCCCTGTACATGCTCCGTGTTCCCCTGTACGTGCTCCGTGTTCCCCTGTACCCGCTTCGTGTTCCCCTGTACTCGCTCTGTGTTCCCCTGTACGTGCTCCGTGTTCCCCTGTACCCGCTCCGTGTTCCCCTGTACTCGCTCCGCGTTCCCCTGTACATGTTCCGTATTCCCCTGTACCCGCTCCCTGTTCCCCTGTATACGCTTTCTGTTCCCCTGTACCCGCTCCGTGTTACTCTGTACCCGCTCCGTGTTAGCCTGTACCCGCTCCGTGTTCCCCTGTTCCCACTCCTTGCTCCCGTGTTCCCGCTCCGTGTTCCTCAGTTCTGTGTTCCCCAGTCCTGTGTTCCCCAGTTCCCTGTTCCTCCTGCTCCGTGTTCCCCTGTACACGCTCCCTATACACATTTACACGCTCCCTGTTGCCATACATGCTGCTTGTTCGCCTGTTCCATGTTCCCCGCTTCGTGTTCCCCTGCACCCCGCTCCATGTTCCCCTGTACCCGCTGCCTGTTCTCCTGTACCCGCTCCCTGTTCCCCTGAACATGCTCCGTATTCCCCTATACCCGCTCCCTGCTCCCCTGTACCCGCTCCCTGTTCCCCTGGACCCGCTACCTGTTCCCCTGTTCCCGCACCGTGTTCCCCTCTACCTGCTCCGTGTTCCCCTGTACCCGCTGCCTGTTCCCTTCTACCCGTTCCGTGTTCCCCTGTACCCGCTCCCTGTTTCTCCGTACCCGCTCCCTGTTTGCCTGTAACCGCTCCCTGTTTCCCTGCACGTGCTCCGTGTTCACCTGTACCCGCTCCGTTTTACCCTGTACCCGCTCCGTTTTACCCTGTACCCGCTCCGTGTTACCCCGTATCCACTCCGTGCTCGCCTGTACCCGTTCCGTGTTTGCCCCTATCCGCTTCGTGTTCCCGCTCCATGTTCCACTGTGTGCGCTCATTGTTCCACTGTATCCGCTTCCTGTTCACCTGTACCCGCTCCCTGTTCCCCTGTACATGCTCCGTATTCCCCTATACCCGCTTCCTGTTCCGATGCACCCGCTCCCTGTTCCCCTGTACCCGCTCCCTGTTCCCCTGTTCCCGCTCTGTGTTCCCCTCTACATGCTCCGTGTTCCCCTCTACATGCTCCGTGTTCCCCTGTACCCGCTGGCTGTTCCCCTGTACCCGTTCCGTGTTCCCCTGTACCCGTTCCCTGTTCCGCTGTACCCGCACCCTATTCTCCAGTAACCGCTCCGTGTTCCCCTGTACCTGCTCCCTATTCCCCTGTTCCCACTCCGTGTTCCCCTGTTTCCGCTCCATGTTCCCCTGTTCCTGCTCCGTGGTCCCCTGTACATAGAAACATAGAAAATAGGTGCAGGAGCAGGCCATTCAGCCCTTCTAGCCTGCACCGCCATTCAATGAGTTCATGGCTGAACATGAAACTTCAGTACCCCATTCCTGCTTTCTCGCCATACCCCTTGATCCCCCGAGTAGCAAGGACTTCATCTAAATCCCTTTTGAATATATTTAGTGAATTGGCCTCAACTACTTTCTGTGGTAGAGAATTCCACAGGTTCACCACTCTCTGGGTGAAGAAGTTTCTCCTCATCTCGGTCCTAAATGGCTTACCCCTTATCCTCAGACTGTGACCCCTGGTTCTGGACTTCCCCAACATTGGGAACATTCTTCCTGCATCTAACCTGTCTAAACCCGTCAGAATTTTAAACGTTTCTATGAGGTCCCCTCTCATTCTTCTGAACTCCAGTGAATACAAGCCCAGTTGATCCAGTCTTTCTTGATAGGTCAGTCCCGCCATCCCGGGAATCAGTCTGGTGAATCTTCGCTGCACTCCCTCAATAGCAAGAATGTCCTTCCTCAAGTTAGGAGACCAAAACTGTACACAATACTCCAGGTGTGGCCTCACCAAGGCCCTGTACAACTGTAGCAACACCTCCCTGCCCATGTCTTCAAATCCCCTCGCTATGAAGGCCAACATGCCATTTGCTTTCTTAACCGCCTGCTGTACCTGCATGCTAACCTTCAATGACTGATGTACCATGACACCCAGGTCTCGTTGCACCTTCCCTTTTCCTAATCTGTCACCATTCAGATAATAGTCTGTCTCTCTGTTTTTACCACCAAAGTGGATAACCTCACATTTATCCACATTATACTTCATCTGCCATGCATTTGCCCACTCACCTAACCTATCCAAGTCACTCTGCAGCCTAATAGCATCCTCCTCGCAGCTCACACTGCCACCCAACTTAGTGTCATCCGCAAATTTGGAGATACTGCATTTAATCCCCTCGTCTAAATCATTAATGTACAATGTAAACAGCTGGGGCCCCAGCACAGAACCTTGCGGCACCCCACTAGTCACTGCCTGCCATTCTGAAAAGTACCCGTTTACTCCTACTCTTTGCTTCCTGTCTGACAACCAGTTCTCAATCCACGTCAGCACACTACCCCCAATCCCATGTGCTTTAACTTTGCACATTAATCTCTTGTGTGGGACCTTGTCGAAAGCCTTCTGAAAGTCCAAATATACCACATCAACTGGTTCTCCTTTGTCCACTTTACTGGAAACATCCTCAAAAAATTCCAGAAGATTTGTCAAGCATGATTTCCCTTTCACAAATCCATGCTGACTTGGACCTATCATGTCACCATTTTCCAGATGCACTGCTATGACATCCTTAAAAATTGATTCCATCATTTTACCCACTACTGAGGACAGGCTGACCGGTCTATAATTCCCTGTTTTCTCTCTCCCTTCTTTTTTAAAAAGTGGGGTTACAATGGCTACCCTCCACTCCATAGGAACTGATCCAGAGTCAATGGAATACCCGCTCCGGGTTCCCCTGTACTCGCTCCGTGTTCCCCAGTACCCACTCCGTGTTCCCCTGTACCTGCTCCCTGTTCCTCTGTACGTGCTCCGTGTTCTCCTGTACGTGCTCCGTGTTACCCTATACCCGTGCTCGTTCTGTGCTCCCGTGTGCCCGTTCCGTGTTACCCTATACCCGCTCCCTGTTCCCCTGGACATGCTCCGCGTACCCGTTCCGTGTTACCCTATACCCATGCTCGTTCTGTGCTCCCGTGTGCCCGTTCCGTGTTACCCTATACCCGCTCCCTGTTCCTCTGTACATGCTCCGTGTTCCCCCGTTCCCGCTCCCTCTTCCCCTCTACCCGCTCCGTGTTCCCCTGTACCGGTTTCCTATTCCCCTGTACCCACTCCCTGTTCCACTGTACCCGCTCCATGTTCCCTTGTCCCAGCTCCCTGTTCCCCTGTACTAGCTCCGTGTTCCCCCATGTCCACTCCGTGTTACCGTGTACCCGCTTCCTGTTCCACTGTACGTGCTCCGTGTTCCCCTGTACGTGCTCCGTGTTCCCCTGTACCCGCTCCCTGTTCCCCTGTACGTGCTCTGTGTTCCCCTGTACGTGCTCCGTGTTCCCCTTTACGTGCTCCGTGTTCCCCTGTACCCGCTCCGTGTTCCCCTGTACTCGCTCCGTGTTCCCCTGTACCCGCTCCGTGTTCCCCTGTACTCGCTCCGTGTTCCCCTGTACTCGCTCCGTGTTCCCCAGTACTCGCTCCGTGTTCCCCAGTACTCGCTCCGTGTTCCCCTGTACATGATCCGTATTCCCCTGTACCTGCTCCCTGTTCCCCTGTACCCGCTCCATGTTCCCTTGTACCAGCTCCCTGTTCCCCTGTACTTGCTCCGTGTTCCCCCATGTCCAATCCGTGTTACCCCGTACCCGCTCCCTGTTCCACTGTACGTGCTCCGTGTTCCCCTGTACCCGCTGCCTGTTCTCCTGTACCCGCTCCCTGTTCCCCTGAACATGCTCCGTATTCCCCTGTACCCGCTCCCTGCTCCCCTGTACCCGCTCCCTGTTCCCCTGTACCCGCTTCCTGTTCCCCTGTTCCCGCACCGTGTTCCCCTCCACCTGCTCCGTGTTCCCCTGTACCCGCTGCCTGTTCCCTTCTACCCATTCCGTGTTCCCCTGTACCCGCTCCCTGTTTCTCCGTACCCGCTCCCTGTTTGCCTGTACCCGCTCCCTGTTCCCCTGTACGTGCTCCGTGTTCACCTGTACCCGCTCCGTTTTACCCTGTAACCGCTCCGTTTTACCCTGTACCCGCTCCGTGTTACCCCGTATCCGCTCCGTGCTCGCCTGTACCCGTTCCGTGTTTGCCCTATCCACTTCGTGTTCCCGCTCCCTGTTCCACTGTGTGCGCTCATTGTTCCACTGTACCCGCTTCCTGTACACCTGTACCCGCTCCCTGTTCCCCTGTACATGCTCCGTATTCCCCTATACCCGCTCCCTGTTCCGATGCACCCGCTCCCTGTTCCCCTGTACCCGCTCCCTGTTCCCCTGTTCCCGCTCCGTGTTCCCCTCTACATGCTCTGTGTTCCCCTGCACCCGCTGCCTGTTCCCCTGTACCCATTCCGTGTTCCCCTGTACCCGTTCCCTGTTCCGCTGTACCCGCACCCTATTCTCCAGTAACCGCTCCGTGTTCCCCTGTAACCGCTCCATGTTCCCCTGTACCCGCTCCCTATTCCCCTGTACCAGCTCCCTGTTCCCCTGTACCAGCTCCCTGTTCCCCCATGTCCCCTCCGTGTTACGCTGTACATGCTCCGTGTTCCCCTGTACGTGCTCTGTGTTCCCCTGTATCCGCTCCCTGTTCCCCTGTACCCGCTCCATGTTCCCTTGTCCCAGGTCCCTGTTCCCCTGTACCAGCTCCCTGCACCCCCATGTCCCCTCCGTGTTACTCTGTACCCGCTCCGTGTTAGCCTGTACCCGCTCCGTGTTCCCCTGTTCCCGCTCCTTGCTCCCGTGTTCCCGCTCCGTGTTCCTCAGTTCCGTGTTCCCCAGTCCTGTGTTCCCCAGTTCCCTGTTCCTCCTGCTCCGTGTTCCCCTGTACACGCTCCCTATACACATTTACACGCATCCTGTTGCCAGTACATGCTGCTTGTTCACCTGTTCCCTGTTCCCCGCTCCCTGTTCCGATGCACCCGCTCCTTGTTCCCCTCTACCTGCTCCGTGTTCCCCTGTACCCGCTGCCTGTTCCCTTCTACCCGTTCCGTGTTCCCCTGTACCCGCTCCCTGTTTCTCCGTACCCGTTCCCTGTTTGCCTGTACCCGCTCCCTGTTCCCCTGTACGTGCTCCGTGTTCACCTGTACCCGCTCCGTCTTATTCTGTAACCGCTCCGTTTTACCCTGTACCCGCTCCGTGTTACCCCGTATCCGCTCCGTGCTCGCCTGTACCCATTCCGTGTTTGCCCCTATCCGCTTCGTGTTCCCGCTCCCTGTTCCACTGTGTGCGCTCATTGTTCCACTGTACCCGCTTCCTGTTCACCTGTACGCGCTCCCTGTTCCCCTGCACATGCTCCGTATTCCCCTATACCCGCTCCCTGTTCCGATGCACCCGCTCCCTGTTCCCCTGTACCCGCTCCCTGTTCCCCTGTACGTGCTCTGTGTTCCCCTGTACGTGCTCCGTGTTCCCCTTTACGTGCTCCGTGTTCCCCTGTACTCGCTCCGTGTTCCCCTGTACTCGCTCCGTGTTCCCCTGTACTCGCTCCGTGTTCCCCAGTACTCGCTCCGTGTTCCCCTGTACATGATCCGTATTCCCCTGTACCTGCTCCCTGTTCCCCTGTTCCCGCTCCATGTTCCCTTGTAGCAGCTCCCTGTTCCCCTGTACTAGCTCCGTGTTCCCCCATGTCCAATCCGTGTTACCCCGTACCCGCTCCCTGTTCCACTGTGCGTGCTCCGTGTTCCCCTGTACCCGCTCCCTGTTCCCCTGTACGTGCTCTGTGTTCCCCTGTACGTTCTCCGTGTTCCCCTGTACGTTCTCCGTGTTCCCCTGTACGTGCTCCGTGTTCCCCTGTACCCGCTCCGTGTTCCCCTGTACTTGCTGTGTGTTCCCCTGTACATGCTCCGTGTTCCCCTGTACCCGCTCCGTGTTCCCCTGTACCCGCTCCGTGTTCCCCTGTACCCGCTCCGTGTTCCCCTGTACCCGCTCCCTGTTCCCCTGTACCCGCTCCATGTTCCCTTGTACCAGGTCCCTGTTCCCCTGTAGAGCTCCCTGTACCCCCATGTCCCCTCCGTGTTACCCTGTACATGTTCTGTGTTCCCCTGTTCCCGCTCCGTGTTCCCCTGTTCCCGCTCCGTGTTCCCCTGTTCCCGCTCCGTGTTCCCCTGTTCCCACTCCATGTTCCCCTGTACGTGCTCCGTGTTCCCCTGTACCCGCTCCGTGTTCCCCTGTACTCGCTCCGTGTTACCCTGTACCCGCTCCGTGTTCCCCTGTTCCCGCTTAGTGTTCCCCTGTCCCCGCTCCGTGTACCCCTGTACCCGCTCCGTGTTCCCCTGTACCCGCTCCAGGTTCCCTTGTACCAGGTCCCTGTTCCCCTGTAGAGCTCCCTGTTCCCCCATGTCCCCTCCGTGTTACCCTGTACATGTTCCGTGTTCCCCTGTACATGCTCCGTGTTCCCCTGTACCCGCTCCGTGTTCCCCTGTTCCCGCTCTGTGTTCCCCTGTTCCCACTCCGTGTTCCCCTGTACGTGCTCCGTGTTCCCCTGTACCCGCTCTGTGTTCCCCTGTACTCGCTCCGTCCCCCCCAGTACCCGCTCCGTGTTCCCCTGTACCCGCTCCCTGTTCCCCTGTACAGGCTCCGCGTGCCCGTTCCGTGTTACCCTATACCCGCTCCCTGTTCCTTTGTACATGCTCCGTGTTCCCCCGTTCCCGCTCCCTGTTCCCCTCTACCCGCTCCGTGTTCCCCTGTACCCGCTCCGTGTTCCCCTGTACCAGTTTCCTGTTCCCCTGTACCCGCTCCCTGTTCCCCTGTACCCACTCCATGTTCCCTTGTCCCAGCTCCCTGTTCCCCTGTACTAGCTCCGTGTTTCCCCATGTCCACTCCGTGTTACCCTGTACCCATCCCTGTTCCACTGTACATGCTCTGTGTTCCCCTGTACGTGCTCCGTGTTCCCCTGTACCCGCTCCCTGTCCCCCTGTACGTGCTCCGTGTTCCCCTGTACATGCTCCGTGTTCCCCTTTACGTGCTCCGTGTTCCCCTGTACCCGCTCCGTGATCCCCTGTACTCGCTCCGTGTTCCCCTGTACGTGCTCCGTGTTCCCCTGTACCCGCTCCGTGTTCCCCTGTACTCGCTCCATGTTCCCCTGTACGTGCTCCGTGTTCCCCTGTACCCGCTCCGTGTTCCCCTGTACTCGCTCCGTCCTCCCCAGTACCCGCTCCGTGTTCCCCTGTACCCGCTTCCTGTTCCCCTATACAGGCTCCGCGTGCCCGTTCCGTGTTACCCTATACCCGCTCCCTGTTCCCCTGTACATGCTCCGTGTTCCCCCGTTCCCGCTCCCTGTTCCCCTCTACCCGCTCCATGTTCCCTTGTCCCAGCTCCCTGTTCCCCTGTACTAGCTCTGTGTTCCCCCATGTCCACTCCGTGTTACCCTGTACCCGCTCCCTGTTCCACTGTACGTGCTCCCTGTTCCCCTGTACGTGCTCTGTGTTCCCCTGTACCCGCTCCGCGTTCCCCTGTACTCGCTCCGTGTTCCCCTGTACATGCTCCGTGTTCCCCAGTACCCGCTCCGTGTTCCCCTGTACATGATCCGTATTCCCCTGTACCTGCTCCCTGTTCCCCTGTTCCCGCTCCATGTTCCCTTCTACCAGCTCCCTGTTCCCCTGTACTAGCTCCGTGTTCCCCCATGTCCAATCCGTGTTACCCCTACCCGCTCCCTGTTCCACTGTACGTGCTCCGTGTTCCCCTGTACGTGCTCCGTGTTCCCCTGTACCCGCTCCCTGTTCCCCTGTACGTGCTCCGTGTTCCCCTGTACGTTCTCCGTGTTCCCCTATACGTTCTCCGTGTTCCCCTGTACGTTCTCCGTGTTCCCCTGTACATGCTCCGTGTTCCCCTGTACCCGCTCCGTGTTCCCCTGTACTCGCTGTGTGTTCCCCTGTAAGTGCTTCGTGTTCCCCTGTACCCGCTCCGTGTTCCCCTCTACCCGCTCCGTGTTCCCTGAACCCGCTTCCTGTTCCCCTGTTCCTGCTCCATGTTCCCCTGTTCCCGCTCCGTGTTCCCCTGTGCCCACTCCGTGTTCCCCTGTACCCGCTGCCTGTTCCACTGTACCCGCTGCCTGTTCCACTGTACCCCCTGCCTGTTCTCCTGTACCAGCTCCCTGTTCCCCAGTAAACGCTCCGTGTTACCCTGTACCCGCTCCGTGTTCCCCTGTTCCCGCTCTGTGTTCCCCTGTCCCCGCTCCGTGTACCCCTGTACCCGCTCCGTGTTCCCCTGTACCCGCTCCGTGTTCCCCTGTACCCGCTCCATGTTCCCTTGTACCAGGTCCCTGTTCCCTTGTACCAGGTCCCTGTTCCCCTGTAGAGCTCCCTGTTCCCCCATGTCCCCTCCGTGTTACCCTGTACATGTTCCGTGTTCCCCTGTACGTGCTCCGTGTTCCCCTGTACCCGCTCCGTGTTCCCCTGTTCCCGCTCTGTGTTCCCCTGTTCCCACTCCGTGTTCCCCTGTACGTGCTCCGTGTTCCCCTGTACCCGCTCTGTGTTCCCCTGTACTCGCTCCGTCCCCCCAGTACCCGCTCCGTGTTCCCCTGTACCCGCTCCCTGTTCCCCTATACAGGCTCCGCGTGCCCGTTCCGTGTTACCCTATACCCGCTCCCTGTTCCTCTGTACATGCTCCGTGTTCCCCCGTTCCCGCTCCCTGTTCCCCTCTACCCGCTCCGTGTTCCCCTGTACCCGCTCCGTGTTCCCCTGTACCAGTTTCCTGTTCCCCTGTACCCGCTCCCTGTTCCCCTGTACCCGCTCCATGTTCCCTTGTCCCAGCTCCCTGTTCCCCTGTACTAGCTCCGTGTTCCCCCATGTCCACTCCGTGTTACCCTGTACCCATCCCTGTTCCACTGTACGTGCTCTGTGTTCCCCTGGATGTGGTCCGTGTTCCCCTGTACCCGCTCCCTGTCCCCCTGTACGTGCTCTGTGTTCCCCTGTACGTGCTCCGTGTTCCCCTTTACGTGCTCCGTGTTCCCCTGTACTCGCTCCGTGTTCCCCTGTACGTACTCCGTGTTCCCCTGTACCCGCTCCGTGTTCCCCTGTACTCGCTCCGTGTTCCCCAGTACTCGCTCCGTGTTCCCCTGTACTCGCTCCGTGTTCCCCTGTACATGATCCGTATTCCCCTGTACCTGCTGCCTGTTCCCCTGTACCCGCTCCATGTTCCCTTGTACCAGCTCCCTGTTCCCCTGTACTAGCTCCGTGTTCCCCCATGTCCACTCCGTGTTACCCCGTACCCGCTCCCTGTTCCACTGTACGTGCTCCGTGTTCCCCTGTACCCGCTCCCTGTTCCCCTGTACGTGCTCTGTGTTCCCCTGTGCGTGCTCCGTGTTCCCCTGTTCCCGCTCCGTGTTCCCCCATGTCCACTCCGTGTTACCCCGTACCCGCTCCCTGTTCCACTGTACGTGCTCCGTGTTCCCCTGTACCCGCTCCCTGTTCCCCTGTACGTGCTCTGTGTTCCCCTGTGCGTGCTCCGTGTTCCCCTGTTCCCGCTCCGTGTTCCCCTGTGCCCACTCCGTGTTCCCCTGAACCCGCTTCCTGTTCCCCTGTTCCTGCTCCATGTTCCCCTGTTCCCGCTCCGTGTTCCCCTGTGCCCACTCCGTGTTCCCCTGAACCCGCTTCCTGTTCCCCTGTTCCTGCTCCATGTTCCCCTGTTCCCGCTCCGTGTTCCCCTGTGCCCACTCCGTGTTCCCCTGTACCCGCTGCCTGTTCCACTGTACCCGCTGCCTGTTCCACTGTACCCCCTGCCTGTTCTCCTGTACCAGCTCCCTGTTCCCCAGTAAACGCTCCGTGTTACCCTGTACCCGCTCCGTGTTCCCCTGTTCCCGCTCTGTGTTCCCCTGTCCCCGCTCCGTGTACCCCTGTACCCGCTCCGTGTTCCCCTGTACCCGCTCCGTGTTCCCCTGTACCCGCTCCATGTTCCCTTGTACCAGGTCCCTGTTCCCTTGTACCAGGTCCCTGTTCCCCTGTAGAGCTCCCTGTTCCCCCATGTCCCCTCCGTGTTACCCTGTACATGTTCCGTGTTCCCCTGTACGTGCTCCGTGTTCCCCTGTACCCGCTCCGTGTTCCCCTGTTCCCGCTCTGTGTTCCCCTGTTCCCACTCCGTGTTCCCCTGTACGTGCTCCGTGTTCCCCTGTACCCGCTCTGTGTTCCCCTGTACTCGCTCCGTCCCCCCAGTACCCGCTCCGTGTTCCCCTGTACCCGCTCCCTGTTCCCCTATACAGGCTCCGCGTGCCCGTTCCGTGTTACCCTATACCCGCTCCCTGTTCCTCTGTACATGCTCCGTGTTCCCCCGTTCCCGCTCCCTGTTCCCCTCTACCCGCTCCGTGTTCCCCTGTACCCGCTCCGTGTTCCCCTGTACCAGTTTCCTGTTCCCCTGTACCCGCTCCCTGTTCCCCTGTACCCGCTCCATGTTCCCTTGTCCCAGCTCCCTGTTCCCCTGTACTAGCTCCGTGTTCCCCCATGTCCACTCCGTGTTACCCTGTACCCATCCCTGTTCCACTGTACGTGCTCTGTGTTCCCCTGGATGTGGTCCGTGTTCCCCTGTACCCGCTCCCTGTCCCCCTGTACGTGCTCTGTGTTCCCCTGTACGTGCTCCGTGTTCCCCTTTACGTGCTCCGTGTTCCCCTGTACTCGCTCCGTGTTCCCCTGTACGTACTCCGTGTTCCCCTGTACCCGCTCCGTGTTCCCCTGTACTCGCTCCGTGTTCCCCAGTACTCGCTCCGTGTTCCCCTGTACTCGCTCCGTGTTCCCCTGTACATGATCCGTATTCCCCTGTACCTGCTGCCTGTTCCCCTGTACCCGCTCCATGTTCCCTTGTACCAGCTCCCTGTTCCCCTGTACTAGCTCCGTGTTCCCCCATGTCCACTCCGTGTTACCCCGTACCCGCTCCCTGTTCCACTGTACGTGCTCCGTGTTCCCCTGTACCCGCTCCCTGTTCCCCTGTACGTGCTCTGTGTTCCCCTGTGCGTGCTCCGTGTTCCCCTGTACGTGCTTCGTGTTCCCCTGTACCCGCTCCATGTTCCCCTGTACTCGCTCCGTGTTCCCCTGTACGTGCTCCGTGTTCCCCTGTACCCGCTCCGTGTTCCCGTGTACTCGCTCCGTGTTCCCCTGTACATGTTCCGTATTCCCCTGTACCCGCTCCCTGTACCCCTGTATACGCTCCCTGTTCCCCTGTACCCGCTCCGTGTTACTCTGTACCCGCTCCGTGTTAGCCTGTACCCACTCCGTGTTCCCCTGTTCCCGCTCCTTGCTCCCATGTTCCCACTCCGTGTTCCTCAGTTCCGTGTTCTCCAGTCCTGTGTTCCCCAGTTCCCTGTTCCTCCTGCTCCGTGTTCCCCTGCACACGCTCCCTATACACATTTACACGCTCCCTGTTGCCAGTACATGCTGCTTGTTCGCCTGTTCCATGTTCCCCGCTCCGTGTTCCCCTGCACCCCGCTCCGTGTTCCCCTGTACCCGCTGCCTGTTCTCCTGTACCCGCTCCCTGTTCCCCTGAACATGCTCCGTATTCCCCTATACCCGCTCCCTGCTCCCCTGTACCCGCTCCCTGTTCCCCTGTACCCGCTTCCTGTTCCCCTGTTCCCGCACCGTGTTCCCCTCCACCTGCTCCGTGTTCCCCTGTACCCGCTGCCTGTTCCCTTCTACCCATTCCCTGTTTCTCCGTACCCGCTCCCTGTTTCTCCGTACCCGCTCCCTGTTTGCCTGTACCCGCTCCCTGTTCCCCTGTACGTGCTCCGTGTTCACCTGTACCCGCTCCGTTTTACCCTGTAACCGCTCCGTTTTACCCTGTACCCGCTCCGTGTTACCCCGTATCCGCTCTGTGCTCGCCTGTACCCTTTCCGTGTTTGCCCTATCCACTTCGTGTTCCCGCTCCCTGTTCCACTGTGTGCGCTCATTGTTCCACTGTACCCGCTTCCTATACACCTGCACCCGCTCCCTGTTCCCCTGTACATGCTCCGTATTCCCCTATACCCGCTCCCTGTTCCGATGCACCCGCTCCCTGTTCCCCTGTACCCGCTCCCTGTTCCCCTGTTCCCGCTCCGTGTTCCCCTCTACATGCTCTGTGTTCCCCTGCACCCGCTGCCTGTTCCCCTGTACCCGTTCCGTGTTCCCCTGTACCCGTTCCCTGTTCCGCTGTACCCGCACCCTATTCTCCAGTAACCGCTCCGTGTTCCCCTGTAACCGCTCCGTGTTCCCCTGTACCCGCTCCCTATTCCCCTGTACCAGCTCCCTGTTCCCCCATGTCCCCTCCGTGTTACGCTGTACATGCTCCGTGTTCCCCTGTACGTGCTCCGTGTTCCCCTGTACCCGCTCCGTGTTCCCCTATGCCCCCCACCCGCCGTTTTTCTCTGTACCCACCGCGTGTTTCCCTGTATATGCTCCCTGTTCTCCTGTACCCGCTCCGTGTTAGCCTGTACCCGCTCCGTGTTCCCCTGTTCCCGCTCCTTGCTCCCGTGTTCCCGCTCCGTGTTCCTCAGTTCTGTGTTCCCCAGTCCTGTGTTCCCCAGTTCCCTGTTCTTCCTGCTCCATGTTCCCCTGTACACGCTCCCTATACACATTTACACGCACCCTGTTGCCAGTACATGCTGCTTGTTCGCCTGTTCCATGTTCCCCGCTCCCTGTTCCGATGCACCCGCTCCTTGTTCCCCTGTACCCGCTCCCTGTTCCCCTGTTCCCGCTCCGTGTTCCCCTCTACATGCTCTGTGTTCCCCTGTACCCGCTGCCTGTTCCCCTGTACCTGTTCCGTGTTCCCCTGTACCCGTTCCCTGTTCCGCTGTACCCGCACCCTATTCTCCAGTAACCGCTCCGTGTTCCCCTGTACCCGCTCCCTATTCCCCTGTTCCCACTCCGTGTTCCCCTGTTTCCGCTCCATGTTCCCCTGTTCCTGCTCCATGTTCCCCTGTACCCGTTCCCTGTTCTCCTGTACACGCTCCCTGTTCCCCTCTACCCGCTCCGTGTTCCCCTGAACCCGCTCCATGTTCCCTTGTACCAGGTCCCTGTTCCCCTGTACCAGCTCCCTGTACCCCCATGTCCCCTCCGTGTTACCCTGCACATGCTCCGTGTTCCCCTGTATGTGCTCCGTGTTCCCCTGTACATGCTCCGTGTTCCCCTGTACGTGATCCGTGTTCCCATGTACCTGCTCCGTGTTCCCCTGTACTCGCTCCGTGCTCCCCAGTACCCGCTCCTTGTTCCCCTGTACCCGCTCCCTGTTCCCCTGTACGTGCTCCGTATTCTCCTGTACGTGCTCCGTGGTACCCTATACCTGTGCTCGTTCTGTGCTCCCGTGTGCCCGTTCCGTGTTACCCTATACCCGCTCCCTGTTCCCCTGTACATGCTCCGCGTGCCCGTTCCGTGTTACCTATACCCGCTCCATGTTCCTCTGTACATGCTCCGTGTTCCCCCGTTCCCGCTCCCTGTTCCCCTCTACCGGCTCCGTGTTCCCATGTACCCGCTCCGTGTTCCCCTGTACCAGTTTCCTATTCCCCTGTACTCGCTCCCTGTTCCCCTGTACCCGCTCCATGTTCCCTTGTCCCAGCTCCCTGTTCCCCTGTACTAGCTCCGTGTTCCCCCATGTCCACTCCGTGTTACCCTGTGTCCACTCCGTGTTACCCTGTACCCGCTCCCTGTTCCACTGTACGTGCTCCGTGTTCCCCTGTACGTGGTCCGTATTCCCCTGTACCCGCTCCCTGTTCCCCTGTACGTGCTCTGTGTTCCCCTGTACGTGCTCCGTGTTCCCCTTTATGTGCTCCGTGTTCCCCTTTATGTGCTCCGTGTTCCCCTTTATGTGCTCCGTGTTCCCCTTTATGTGCTCCGTGTTCCCCTGTACCCGCTCCGTGTTCCCCTGTACTCGCTCCGTGTTCCCCTGTACCCGCTCCGTGTTCCCCTGTACGTGCTCCGTGTTCCCCTGTACCTGCTCCGTGTTCCCCTGTACTCGCTCCGTGTTCCCCTGTACATGATCCGTATTCCCCTGTACCAGTTTCCTGTTCCCCTGTACCCGCTCCATGTTCCCCTGTACCCGCTCCATGTTCCCTTGTCCCAGCTCCCTGTTCCCCTGTACTAGCTCCGTGTTCCCCCGTGTCCACTCCGTGTTACCCTGTGTCCACTCCGTGTTACCCTGTACCCGCTCCCTGTTCCACTGTACGTGCTCCGTGTTCCCCTGTACGTGCTCTGTGTTCCCCTGTACATGCTCCGTGTTCCCCTTTACGTGCTCCGTGTTCCCCTTTACGTGCTCCGTGTTCCCCTGTACCCGCTTCGTGTTCCCCTGTACTCGTTCCATGTTCCCCTGTACGTGCTCTGTGTTCCCCTGTACCTGCTCCGTGTTCCCCTGTACCCGCTCCGTGTTCCCCTGTACATGATTCGTATTCCCCTGTACCTGCTCCCTGTTCCCCTGTACCCGCTCCATGTTCCCTTGTACCAGCTCCCTGTTCCCCTGTACTAGCTCCGTGTTCCCCCATGTCCACTCCGTGTTACCCCGTACCCGCTCCCTGTTCCACTGTACGTGCTCCGTGTTCCCCTGTACGTGCTCCGTGTTCCCCTGTACCCGCTCCCTGTTCCCCTGTATGTGCTCCGTGTTCCCCTGTACGTGCTCCGTGTTTCCCTGTACATGCTCCGTGTTCCCCTGTACCCGCTCCGTGTTCCCCTGTACTCGCTCCGTGTTCCCCTGTACGTGCTCCGTGTTCCCCTGTACCCGCTCCGTGTTCCCCTGTACTCGCTCCGTGTTCCCCAGTACTCGCTCCGTGTTCCCCTGTACATGTTCCGCATTCCCCTGTACCCGCTCCCTGTTCCCCTGTATACGCTCCCTGTTCCCCTGTACCCGCTCCGTGTTACTGTGTACCCGCTCCGTGTTAGCCTGTACCCGCTCCGTGTTCCCCTGTTCCCGCTCCTTGCTCCCGTGTTCCCGCTCCGTGTTCCTCAGTTCCGTGTTCCCCAGTCCTGTGTTCCCCAGTTCCCTGTTCCTCCTGCTCCGTGTTCCCCTGTACACGCTCCCTATACACATTTACACGCTCCCTGTTGCCAGTACATGCTGCTTGTTCGCCTGTTCCATGTTCCCCGCTCCGTGTTCCCCTGCACCCCGCTCCGTGTTCCCCTGTACCCGCTGCCTGTTCTCCTGTACCCGCTCCCTGTTCCCCTGAACATGCTCCGTATTCCCCTATACCCGCTCCCTGTTCCCCTGTACCCACTCCCTGTTCCCCTGTACCCGCTCCCTGTACCCCTGTTCCCGCACCGTGTTCCCCTCTACCTGCTCCGTGTTCCCCTGTACCCGCTGCCTGTCCCCTTCTACCCATTCCGTGTTCCCCTGTACCCGCTCCGTTTCTCCGTACCCGCTCCCTGTTTGCCTGTACCCGCTCCCTGTTCCCCTGTACGTGCTCCGTGTTCACCTGTACCCACTCCGTTTTACCCTGTAACCGCTCCATTTTACCCTGTACCCTCTCCGTGTTACCCCGTATCCGCTCCGTGCTCGCCTGTACCCGTTCCGTGTTTGCCCCTATCCGCTTCGTGTTCCCGCTCCCTGTACCACTGTGTGCGCTCATTGTTCCACTGTACCCGCTTCCTGTTCACCTGTACGCGCTCCCTGTTCCCCTGTACATGCTCCGTATTCCCCTATACCCGCTACCTGTTCCGATGCACCCGCTCCCTGTTCCCCTGTACCCGCTCCCTGTTCCCCTGTTCCCGCTCCATGTTCCCCTCTACATGCTCTGTGTTCCCCTGTACCCGCTGCCTGTTCCCCTGTACCCGTTCCGTGTTCCCCTGTACCCGTTCCCTGTTCCGCTGTACCCGCACCCTATTCTCCAGTAACCGCTCCGTGTTCCCCTGTACCCGCTCCCTGTTCCCCTGTCCCCACTCTGTGTTCCCCTGTTTCCTCTCCATGTTCCCCTGTTCCTGCTCCGTGTTCCCCTGTACCCGTTCCCTGTTCTCCTGTACACGCTCCCTGTTCCCCTCTACCCGCTCCGTGTTCCCCTGAACCCGCTTCCTGTTCCCCTGTTCCTGCTCCATGTTCCCCTGTTCCCGCTCCGTGTTCCCCTGTACCCACTCCGTGTTCCCCTGTACCCGCTGCCTGTTCCACTGTACCCCCTGCCTGTTCCCCTGTACCAGCTCCCTGTTCCCCAGTAAACGCTCCGTGTTCCCCTGTTCCCGCTCTGTGTTCCCCTGTTCCCGCTCCGTGTACCCCTGTACCCGCTCCGTGTTCCCCTGTACCCGCTCCCTGTTCCCCTGTACCCGCTCCATGTTCCCTTGTACCAGGTCCCTGTTCCCCTGTACCAGCTCCCTGTTCCCCCATGTCACCTCCGTGTTCCCCTGTACGTGCTCCGTGTTCCCCTGTACCCGCTCTGTCTTCCCCTGTACTCGCTCCGTATTACCCTGTACTCGCCCCGTGTTCCCCTGTACCCGCTCCGTGTTACCCTGTACCCGCTCCCTGTTCCCGTGCACGTGCTCCGTGTTACCCTATACCCGTGCTCGTTCCGTGCTCCCGCGTGCCCGTTCCGTGTTACCCTATACCCGCTCCCTGTTCCTCTGTACATGCTCCGTGTTCCCCTGTTCCCGCTCCCTGTTCCCCTCTATCCGCTCCGTGTTCCCCTGTTCCCGCTCCGTGTTCCCCTATACCAGTTTCCTATTCCCCTGTACCCGCTCCCTGTTCCCTTGTACCAGCTCCGTGTTCCCCCATGTCCACTCCGTGTTACCCTGTACCCGCTCCCTGTTCCCCTGTACTCGCTTCATGCTCCCCTGTACCAGCTCCGTGTTCCCGTGTACTCGCTCCGTGTTCCCCAGTACTCGTTCCGTGTTCCCCTGTACTCGCTCCGTGTTCCCCTGTACATGTTCAGTATTCCCCTGTACCCGCTCCCTGTTCCCCTGTATACGCTCCCTGTTCCCCTGTATACGCTCCCTGTTCCCCTGTACCCGCTCCGTGTTACTCTGTACCCGCTCCGTGTTAGCCTGTACCCGCTCCGTGTTCCCCTGTTCCCGCTCCTTGCTCCCATGTTCCCACTCCGTGTTCCTCAGTTCCGTGTTCCCCAGTCCTGTGTTCCCCAGTTCCCTGTTCCTCCTGCTTCGTGTTCCCCTGTACACGCTCCCTATACACATTTACACACTCCCTGTTGCCAGTACATGCTGCTTGTTCGCCTGTTCCATGTTCCCCGCTCCGTGTTCCCCTGCACCCCGCTCCGTGTTCCCCTGTACCCGCTGCCTGTTCTCCTGTACACGCTCCCTGTTCCCCTCTACCCGCTCCGTGTTCCCCTGAACCCGCTTCCTGTTCCCCTGTTCCATGTTCCCCTGTTCCCGCTCCGTGTTCCCCTGTACCCACTCCGTGTTCCCCTGTACCCGCTGCCTGTTCCACTGTACCCCTTGCCTGTTCCCCTGTACCAGCTCCCTGTTCCCCAGTAAACGCTCCGTGTTCCCCTGTTCCCGCTCTGTGTTCCCCTGTTCCCGCTCTGTGTTCCCCTATTCCCGCTCCGTGTACCCCTGTACCCGCTCCGTGTTCCTCTGTACCTGCTCCCTGTTCCCCTGTACCCGCTCCATGTTCCCTTGTACCAGGTCCCTGTTCCCCTGGACCAGCTCCCTGTTCCCCCATGTCACCTCCGTGTTCCCCTGTACGTGCTCCGTGTTCCCCTGTACCCGCTCCGTCTTCCCCTGTACTCGCTCCGTATTACCCTGTACTCGCCCCGTGTTCCCCTGTACCCGCTCCGTGTTACCCTGTATCCGCTCCCTGTTCCCGTGCACGTGCTCCGTGTTACCCTATACCCGTGCTCGTTCCGTGCTCCCGCGTGCCCGTTCCGTGTTACCCTATACCCGCTCCCTGTTCCTCTGTACATGCTCCGTGTTCCCCTGTTCCCGCTCCCTGTTCCCCTCTATCCGCTCCGTGTTCCCCTGTTCCCGCTCCGTGTTCCCCTATACCAGTTTCCTATTCCCCTGTACCCGCTCCCTGTTCCCTTGTACCAGCTCCGTGTTCCCCCATGTCCACTCCGTGTTACCCTGTACCCGCTCCCTGTTCCCCTGTACTCGCTTCGTGCTCCCCTGTACCAGCTCCGTGTTCCCGTGTACTCGCTCCGTGTTCCCCAGTTCTCGCTCCGTGTTCCCCTGTACTCGCTCCGTGTTCCCCTGTACATGTTCAGTATTCCCCTGTACCCGCTCCCTGTTCCCCTGTATACGCTCCCTGTTCCCCTGTATACGCTCCCTGTTCCCCTGTACCCGCTCCGTGTTACTCTGTACCCGCTCCGTGTTAGCCTGTACCCGCTCCGTGTTCCCCTGTTCCCGCTCCTTGCTCCCATGTTCCCACTCCGTGTTCCTCAGTTCCGTGTTCCCCAGTCCTGTGTTCCCCAGTTCCCTGTTCCTCCTGCTTCGTGTTCCCCTGTACACGCTCCCTATACACATTTACACGCTCCCTGTTGCCAGTACATGCTGCTTGTTCGCCTGTTCCATGTTCCCCGCTCCGTGTTCCCCTGCACCCCGCTCCGTGTTCCCCTGTACCCGCTGCCTGTTCTCCTGTACCCGCTCCCTGTTCCCCTGAACATGCTCCGTATTCCCCTGTACCCGCTCCCTGCTCCCCTGTACCCGCTCCCTGTTCCCCTGTACCCGCTTCCTGTTCCCCTGTTCCCGCACCGTGTTCCCCTCCACCTGCTCCGTGTTCCCCTGTACCCGCTACCTGTTCCCTTCTACCCATTCCGTGTTCCCCTGTACCCGCTCCCTGTTTCTCCGTACCCGCTCCCTGTTTGCCTGTACCCGCTCCCTGTTCCCCTGTACGTGCTCCGTGTTCACCTGTACCCGCTCCGTTTTACCCTGTAACCGCTCCGTTTTACCCTGTACCCGCTCCGTGTTACCCCGTATCCGCTCCGTGCTCGCCTGTACCCGTTCCGTGTTTGCCCTATCCACTTCGTGTTCCCGCTCCCTGTTCCACTGTGTGCGCTCATTGTTCCACTGTACCCGCTTCCTGTACACCTGTACCCGCTCCCTGTTCCCCTGTACATGCTCCGTATTCCCCTATACCCGCTCCCTGTTCCGATGCACCCGCTCCCTGTTCCCCTGTACCCGCTCCCTGTTCCCCTGTTCCCGCTCCGTGTTCCCCTCTACATGCTCTGTGTTCCCCTGCACCCGCTGCCTGTTCCCCTGTACCCATTCCGTGTTCCCCTGTACCCGTTCCCTGTTCCACTGTACCCGCACCCTATTCTCCAGTAACCGCTCCGTGTTCCCCTGTACCCGCTCCCTATTCCCCTGTTCCCACTCCATGTTCCCCTGTTTCCGCTCCATGTTCCCCTGTACCAGCTCCCTGTTCCCCCATGTCCCCTCCGTGTTACGCTGTACATGCTCCGTGTTCCCCTGTGCGTGCTCTGTGTTCCCCTGTACCCGCTCCCTGTTCCCCTGTACCCGCTCCATGTTCCCTTGTACCAGGTCCCTGTTCCCCTGTACCAGCTCCCTGTACCCCCATGTCCCCTCCGTGTTACTCTGTACCCGCTCCGTGTTAGCCTGTACCCGCTCCTTGTTCCCTTGTTCCCGCTCCTTGCTCCCGTGTTCCCGCTCCGTGTTCCTCAGTTCCGTGTTCCCCAGTCCTGTGTTCCCCAGTTCCCTGTTCCTCCTGCTCCGTGTTCCCCTGTACACGCTCCCTATACACATTTACACGCATCCTGTTGCCAGTACATGCTGCTTGTTCACCTGTTCCCTGTTCCCCGCTCCCTGTTCCGATGCACCCGCTCCTTGTTCCCCTCTACCTGCTCCGTGTTCCCCTGTACCCGCTGCCTGTTCCCTTCTACCCGTTCCGTGTTCCCCTGTACCCGCTCCCTGTTTCTCCGTACCCGCTCCCTGTTTGCCTGTACCCGCTCCCTGTTCCCCTGTACGTGCTCCGTGTTCACCTGTACCCGCTCCGTCTTATTCTGTAACCGCTCCGTTTTACCCTGTACCCGCTCCGTGTTACCCCGTATCCGCTCCGTGCTCGCCTGTACCCATTCCGTGTTTGCCCCTATCCGCTTCGTGTTCCCGCTCCCTGTTCCACTGTGTGCGCTCATTGTTCCACTGTACCCGCTTCCTGTTCACCTGTACGCGCTCCCTGTTCCCCTGCACATGCTCCGTATTCCCCTATACCCGCTCCCTGTTCCGATGCACCCGCTCCCTGTTCCCCTGTACCCGCTCCCTGTTCCCCTGTACGTGCTCTGTGTTCCCCTGTACGTGCTCCGTGTTCCCCTTTACGTGCTCCGTGTTCCCCTGTACTCGCTCCGTGTTCCCCTGTACGTGCTCCGTGTTCCCCTGTACGTGCTCCGTGTTCCCCTGTACCCGCTCCGTGTTCCCCTGTACTCGCTCCGTGTTCCCCAGTACTCGCTCCGTGTTCCCCTGTACATGTTCCGCATTCCCCTGTACCCGCTCCCTGTTCCCCTGTATACGCTCCCTGTTCCCCTGTACCCGCTCCGTGTTACTGTGTACCCGCTCCGTGTTAGCCTGTACCCGCTCCGTGTTCCCCTGTTCCCGCTCCTTGCTCCCGTGTTCCCGCTCCGTGTTCCTCAGTTCCGTGTTCCCCAGTCCTGTGTTCCCCAGTTCCCTGTTCCTCCTGCTCCGTGTTCCCCTGTACACGCTCCCTATACACATTTACACGCTCCCTGTTGCCAGTACATGCTGCTTGTTCGCCTGTTCCATGTTCCCCGCTCCGTGTTCCCCTGCACCCCGCTCCGTGTTCCCCTGTACCCGCTGCCTGTTCTCCTGTACCCGCTCCCTGTTCCCCTGAACATGCTCCGTATTCCCCTATACCCGCTCCCTGTTCCCCTGTACCCACTCCCTGTTCCCCTGTACCCGCTCCCTGTACCCCTGTTCCCGCACCGTGTTCCCCTCTACCTGCTCCGTGTTCCCCTGTACCCGCTGCCTGTCCCCTTCTACCCATTCCGTGTTCCCCTGTACCCGCTCCGTTTCTCCGTACCCGCTCCCTGTTTGCCTGTACCCGCTCCCTGTTCCCCTGTACGTGCTCCGTGTTCACCTGTACCCACTCCGTTTTACCCTGTAACCGCTCCATTTTACCCTGTACCCTCTCCGTGTTACCCCGTATCCGCTCCGTGCTCGCCTGTACCCGTTCCGTGTTTGCCCCTATCCGCTTCGTGTTCCCGCTCCCTGTACCACTGTGTGCGCTCATTGTTCCACTGTACCCGCTTCCTGTTCACCTGTACGCGCTCCCTGTTCCCCTGTACATGCTCCGTATTCCCCTATACCCGCTACCTGTTCCGATGCACCCGCTCCCTGTTCCCCTGTACCCGCTCCCTGTTCCCCTGTTCCCGCTCCATGTTCCCCTCTACATGCTCTGTGTTCCCCTGTACCCGCTGCCTGTTCCCCTGTACCCGTTCCGTGTTCCCCTGTACCCGTTCCCTGTTCCGCTGTACCCGCACCCTATTCTCCAGTAACCGCTCCGTGTTCCCCTGTACCCGCTCCCTGTTCCCCTGTCCCCACTCTGTGTTCCCCTGTTTCCTCTCCATGTTCCCCTGTTCCTGCTCCGTGTTCCCCTGTACCCGTTCCCTGTTCTCCTGTACACGCTCCCTGTTCCCCTCTACCCGCTCCGTGTTCCCCTGAACCCGCTTCCTGTTCCCCTGTTCCTGCTCCATGTTCCCCTGTTCCCGCTCCGTGTTCCCCTGTACCCACTCCGTGTTCCCCTGTACCCGCTGCCTGTTCCACTGTACCCCCTGCCTGTTCCCCTGTACCAGCTCCCTGTTCCCCAGTAAACGCTCCGTGTTCCCCTGTTCCCGCTCTGTGTTCCCCTGTTCCCGCTCCGTGTACCCCTGTACCCGCTCCGTGTTCCCCTGTACCCGCTCCCTGTTCCCCTGTACCCGCTCCATGTTCCCTTGTACCAGGTCCCTGTTCCCCTGTACCAGCTCCCTGTTCCCCCATGTCACCTCCGTGTTCCCCTGTACGTGCTCCGTGTTCCCCTGTACCCGCTCTGTCTTCCCCTGTACTCGCTCCGTATTACCCTGTACTCGCCCCGTGTTCCCCTGTACCCGCTCCGTGTTACCCTGTACCCGCTCCCTGTTCCCGTGCACGTGCTCCGTGTTACCCTATACCCGTGCTCGTTCCGTGCTCCCGCGTGCCCGTTCCGTGTTACCCTATACCCGCTCCCTGTTCCTCTGTACATGCTCCGTGTTCCCCTGTTCCCGCTCCCTGTTCCCCTCTATCCGCTCCGTGTTCCCCTGTTCCCGCTCCGTGTTCCCCTATACCAGTTTCCTATTCCCCTGTACCCGCTCCCTGTTCCCTTGTACCAGCTCCGTGTTCCCCCATGTCCACTCCGTGTTACCCTGTACCCGCTCCCTGTTCCCCTGTACTCGCTTCATGCTCCCCTGTACCAGCTCCGTGTTCCCGTGTACTCGCTCCGTGTTCCCCAGTACTCGCTCCGTGTTCCCCTGTACTCGCTCCGTGTTCCCCTGTACATGTTCAGTATTCCCCTGTACCCGCTCCCTGTTCCCCTGTATACGCTCCCTGTTCCCCTGTATACGCTCCCTGTTCCCCTGTACCCGCTCCGTGTTACTCTGTACCCGCTCCGTGTTAGCCTGTACCCGCTCCGTGTTCCACTGTTCCCGCTCCTTGCTCCCATGTTCCCACTCCGTGTTCCTCAGTTCCGTGTTCCCCAGTCCTGTGTTCCCCAGTTCCCTGTTCCTCCTGCTTCGTGTTCCCCTGTACACGCTCCCTATACACATTTACACACTCCCTGTTGCCAGTACATGCTGCTTGTTCGCCTGTTCCATGTTCCCCGCTCCGTGTTCCCCTGCACCCCGCTCCGTGTTCCCCTGTACCCGCTGCCTGTTCTCCTGTACACGCTCCCTGTTCCCCTCTACCCGCTCCGTGTTCCCCTGAACCCGCTTCCTGTTCCCCTGTTCCATGTTCCCCTGTTCCCGCTCCGTGTTCCCCTGTACCCACTCCGTGTTCCCCTGTACCCGCTGCCTGTTCCACTGTACCCCTTGCCTGTTCCCCTGTACCAGCTCCCTGTTCCCCAGTAAACGCTCCGTGTTCCCCTGTTCCCGCTCTGTGTTCCCCTGTTCCCGCTCTGTGTTCCCCTGTTCCCGCTCCGTGTACCCCTGTACCCGCTCCGTGTTCCTCTGTACCTGCTCCCTGTTCCCCTGTACCCGCTCCATGTTCCCTTGTACCAGGTCCCTGTTCCCCTGGACCAGCTCCCTGTTCCCCCATGTCACCTCCGTGTTCCCCTGTACGTGCTCCGTGTTCCCCTGTACCCGCTCCGTCTTCCCCTGTACTCGCTCCGTATTACCCTGTTCTCGCCCCGTGTTCCCCTGTACCCGCTCCGTGTTACCCTGTATCCGCTCCCTGTTCCCGTGCACGTGCTCCGTGTTCCCCAGTTCTCGCTCCGTGTTCCCCTGTACTCGCTCCGTGTTCCCCTGTACATGTTCAGTATTCCCCTGTACCCGCTCCCTGTTCCCCTGTATACGCTCCCTGTTCCCCTGTATACGCTCCCTGTTCCCCTGTACCCGCTCCGTGTTACTCTGTACCCGCTCCGTGTTAGCCTGTACCCGCTCCGTGTTCCCCTGTTCCCGCTCCTTGCTCCCATGTTCCCACTCCGTGTTCCTCAGTTCCGTGTTCCCCAGTCCTGTGTTCCCCAGTTCCCTGTTCCTCCTGCTTCGTGTTCCCCTGTACACGCTCCCTATACACATTTACATGCTCCCTGTTGCCAGTACATGCTGCTTGTTCGCCTGTTCCATGTTCCCCGCTCCGTGTTCCCCTGCACCCCGCTCCGTGTTCCCCTGTACCCGCTGCCTGTTCTCCTGTACCCGCTCCCTGTTCCCCTGAACATGCTCCGTATTCCCCTGTACCCGCTCCCTGCTCCCCTGTACCCGCTCCCTGTTCCCCTGTACCCGCTTCCTGTTCCCCTGTTCCCGCACCGTGTTCCCCTCCACCTGCTCCGTGTTCCCCTGTACCCGCTACCTGTTCCCTTCTACCCATTCCGTGTTCCCCTGTACCCGCTCCCTGTTTCTCCGTACCCGCTCCCTGTTTGCCTGTACCCGCTCCCTGTTCCCCTGTACGTGCTCCGTGTTCACCTGTACCCGCTCCGTTTTACCCTGTAACCGCTCCGTTTTACCCTGTACCCGCTCCGTGTTACCCCGTATCCGCTCCGTGCTCGCCTGTACCCGTTCCGTGTTTGCCCTATCCACTTCGTGTTCCCGCTCCCTGTTCCACTGTGTGCGCTCATTGTTCCACTGTACCCGCTTCCTGTACACCTGTACCCGCTCCCTGTTCCCCTGTACATGCTCCGTATTCCCCTATACCCGCTCCCTGTTCCGATGCACCCGCTCCCTGTTCCCCTGTACCCGCTCCCTGTTCCCCTGTTCCCGCTCCGTGTTCCCCTCTACATGCTCTGTGTTCCCCTGCACCCGCTGCCTGTTCCCCTGTACCCATTCCGTGTTCCCCTGTACCCGTTCCCTGTTCCACTGTACCTGCACCCTATTCTCCAGTAACCGCTCCGTGTTCCCCTGTACCCGCTCCCTATTCCCCTGTTCCCACTCCATGTTCCCCTGTTTCCGCTCCATGTTCCCCTGTACCAGCTCCCTGTTCCCCCATGTCCCCTCCGTGTTACGCTGTACATGCTCCGTGTTCCCCTGTGCGTGCTCTGTGTTCCCCTGTACCCGCTCCCTGTTCCCCTGTACCCGCTCCATGTTCCCTTGTACCAGGTCCCTGTTCCCCTGTACCAGCTCCCTGTACCCCCATGTCCCCTCCGTGTTACTCTGTACCCGCTCCGTGTTAGCCTGTACCCGCTCCTTGTTCCCTTGTTCCCGCTCCTTGCTCCCGTGTTCCCGCTCCGTGTTCCTCAGTTCCGTGTTCCCCAGTCCTGTGTTCCCCAGTTCCCTGTTCCTCCTGCTCCGTGTTCCCCTGTACACGCTCCCTATACACATTTACACGCATCCTGTTGCCAGTACATGCTGCTTGTTCACCTGTTCCCTGTTCCCCGCTCCCTGTTCCGATGCACCCGCTCCTTGTTCCCCTCTACCTGCTCCGTGTTCCCCTGTACCCGCTGCCTGTTCCCTTCTACCCGTTCCGTGTTCCCCTGTACCCGCTCCCTGTTTCTCCGTACCCGCTCCCTGTTTGCCTGTACCCGCTCCCTGTTCCCCTGTACGTGCTCCGTGTTCACCTGTACCCGCTCCGTCTTATTCTGTAACCGCTCCGTTTTACCCTGTACCCGCTCCGTGTTACCCCGTATCCGCTCCGTGCTCGCCTGTACCCATTCCGTGTTTGCCCCTATCCGCTTCGTGTTCCCGCTCCCTGTTCCACTGTGTGCGCTCATTGTTCCACTGTACCCGCTTCCTGTTCACCTGTACGCGCTCCCTGTTCCCCTGCACATGCTCCGTATTCCCCTATACCCGCTCCCTGTTCCGATGCACCCGCTCCCTGTTCCCCTGTACCCGCTCCCTGTTCCCCTGTACGTGCTCTGTGTTCCCCTGTACGTGCTCCGTGTTCCCCTTTACGTGCTCCGTGTTCCCCTGTACTCGCTCCGTGTTCCCCTGTACGTGCTCCGTGTTCCCCTGTACCCGCTCCGTGTTCCCCTGTACTCGCTCCGTGTTCCCCAGTACTCGCTCCGTGTTCCCCAGTACTCGCTCCGTGTTCCCCTGTACATGATCCGTATTCCCCTGTACCTGCTCCCTGTTCCCCTGTTCCCGCTCCATGTTCCCTTGTAGCAGCTCCCTGTTCCCCTGTACTAGCTCCGTGTTCCCCCATGTCCAATCCGTGTTACCCCGTACCCGCTCCCTGTTCCACTGTGCGTGCTCCGTGTTCCCCTGTACCCGCTCCCTGTTCCCCTGTACGTGCTCTGTGTTCCCCTGTACGTTCTCCGTGTTCCCCTGTACGTTCTCCGTGTTCCCCTGTACATGTTCCGTGTTCCCCTGTACCCGCTCCGTGTTCCCCTGTACTTGCTGTGTGTTCCCCTGTACATGCTCCGTGTTCCCCTGTACCCGCTCCGTGTTCCCCTGTACCCGCTCCGTGTTCCCCTGTACCCGCTCCGTGTTCCCCTGTACCCGCTCCCTGTTCCCCTGTACCCGCTCCACGTTCCCTTGTACCAGGTCCCTGTTCCCCTGTAGAGCTCCCTGTTCCCCCATGTCCCCTCCGTGTTACCCTGTACATGTTCTGTGTTCCCCTGTTCCCGCTCCGTGTTCCCCTGTTCCCGCTCCGTGTTCCCCTGTTCCCGCTCCGTGTTCCCCTGTTCCCACTCCATGTTCCCCTGTACGTGCTCCGTGTTCCCCTGTACCCGCTCCGTGTTCCCCTGTACTCGCTCCGTCCTCCCCAGTACCCGCTCTGTGTTCCCCTGTACCCGCTTCCTGTTCCCCTATACAGGCTCCGTGTGCCCGTTCCGTGTTACCCTATACCCGCTCCCTGTTCCCCTGTACATGCTCCGTGTTCCCCCGTTCCCGCTCCCTGTTCCCCTCTACCCGCTCCATGTTCCCTTGTCCCAGCTCCCTGTTCCCCTGTACTAGCTCCGTGTTCCCCCATGTCCACTCCGTGTTATCCTGTACCCGCTCCCTGTTCCACTGTACGTGCTCCCTGTTCCCCTGTACGTGCTCTGTGTTCCCCTGTACCCGCTCCGTGTTCCCCTGTACTCGCTCCGTGTTCCCCTGTACGTGCTCCGTGTTCCCCAGTACCCGCTCCGTGTTCCCCTGTACATGATCCGTATTCCCCTGTACCTGCTCCCTGTTCCCCTGTTCCCGCTCCATGTTCCCTTGTACCAGCTCCCTGTTCCCCTGTACTAGCTCCGTGTTCCCCCATGTCCAATCCGTGTTACCCCGTACCCGCTCCCTGTTCCACTGTACGTGCTCCGTGTTCCCCTGTACGTGCTCCGTGTTCCCCTGTACCCGCTCCCTGTTCCCCTGTACGTGCTCCGTGTTCCCCTGTACGTTCTCCGTGTTCCCCTATACGTTCTCCGTGTTCCCCTGTACGTTCTCCGTGTTCCCCTGTACATGCTCCGTGTTCCCCTGTACCCGCTGCCTGTTCCCTTCTACCCATTCCGTGTTCCCCTGTACCCGCTCCCTGTTTCTCCGTACCCGCTCCCTGTTTGCCTGTACCCGCTCCCTGTTCCCCTGTACGTGCTCCGTGTTCACCTGTACCCGCTCCGTTTTACCCTGTAACCGCTCCGTTTTACCCTGTACCTGCTCCGTGTTACCCCGTATCCGCTCCGTGCTCGCCTGTACCCGTTCCGTGTTTGCCCTATCCACTTCGTGTTCCCGCTCCCTGTTCCACTGTGTGCGCTCATTGTTCCACTGTACCCGCTTCCTGTACACCTGTACCCGCTCCCTGTTCCCCTGTACATGCTCCGTATTCCCCTATACCCGCTCCCTGTTCCGATGCACCCGCTCCCTGTTCCCCTGTTCCCGCTCCGTGTTCCCCTTTACATGCTCTGTGTTCCCCTGCACCCGCTGCCTGTTCCCCTGTACCCATTCCGTGTTCCCCTGTACCCGTTCCCTGTTCCGCTGTACCCGCACCCTATTCTCCAGTAACCGCTCCGTGTTCCCCTGTACCCGCTCCCTATTCCCCTGTTCCCACTCCATGTTCCCCTGTTTCCGCTCCATGTTCCCCTGTACCAGCTCCCTGTTCCCCCATGTCCCCTCCGTGTTACGCTGTACATGCTCCGTGTTCCCCTGTACGTGCTCTGTGTTCCCCTGTACCCGCTCCCTGTTCCCCTGTACCCGCTCCATGTTCCCTTGTACCAGGTCCCTGTTCCCCTGTACCAGCTCCCTGTACCCCCATGTCCCCTCCGTGTTACTCTGTACCCGCTCCGTGTTAGCCTGTACCCGCTCCGTGTTCCCCTGTTCCCGCTCCTTGCTCCCGTGTTCCCGCTCCGTGTTCCTCAGTTCCGTGTTCCCCAGTCCTGTGTTCCCCAGTTCCCTGTTCCTCCTGCTCCGTGTTCCCCTGTACACGCTCCCTATACACATTTACACGCATCCTGTTGCCAGTACATGCTGCTTGTTCACCTGTTCCCTGTTCCCCGCTCCCTGTTCCGATGCACCCGCTCCTTGTTCCCCTCTACCTGCTCCGTGTTCCCCTGTACCCGCTGCCTGTTCCCTTCTACCCGTTCCGTGTTCCCCTGTACCCGCTCCCTGTATCTCCGTACCCGCTCCCTGTTTGCCTGTACCCGCTCCCTGTTCCCCTGTACGTGCTCCGTGTTCACCTGTACCCGCTCCGTCTTATTCTGTAACCGCTCCGTTTTACCCTGTACCCGCTCCGTGTTACCCCGTATCCGCTCCGTGCTCGCCTGTACCCATTCCGTGTTTGCCCCTATCCGCTTCGTGTTCCCGCTCCCTGTTCCACTGTGTGCGCTCATTGTTCCACTGTACCCGCTTCCTGTTCACCTGTACGCGCTCCCTGTTCCCCTGCACATGCTCCGTATTCCCCTATACCCGCTCCCTGTTCCGATGCACCCGCTCCCTGTTCCCCTGTACCCGCTCCCTGTTCCCCTGTACGTGCTCTGTGTTCCCCTGTACGTGCTCCGTGTTCCCCTTTACGTGCTCCGTGTTCCCCAGTACTCGCTCCGTGTTCCCCAGTACTCGCTCCGTGTTCCCCTGTACATGATCCGTATTCCCCTGTACCTGCTCCCTGTTCCCCTGTTCCCGCTCCATGTTCCCTTGTAGCAGCTCCCTGTTCCCCTGTACTAGCTCCGTGTTCCCCCATGTCCAATCCGTGTTACCCCGTACCCGCTCCCTGTTCCACTGTGCGTGCTCCGTGTTCCCCTGTACCCGCTCCCTGTTCCCCTGTACGTGCTCTGTGTTCCCCTGTACGTTCTCCGTGTTCCCCTGTACGTTCTCCGTGTTCTCCTGTACATGCTCCGTGTTCCCCTGTACCCGCTCCGTGTTCCCCTGTACTTGCTGTGTGTTCCCCTGTACATGCTCCGTGTTCCCCTGTACCCGCTCCGTGTTCCCCTGTACCCGCTCCGTGTTCCCCTGTACCCGCTCCCTGTTCCCCTGTACCCGCTCCACGTTCCCTTGTACCAGGTCTCTGTTCCCCTGTAGAGCTCCCTGTTCCCCCATGTCCCCTCCGTGTTACCCTGTACATGTTCTGTGTTCCCCTGTTCCCGCTCCGTGTTCCCCTGTTCCCGCTCCGTGTTCCCCTGTTCCCACTCCATGTTCCCCTGTACGTGCTCCGTGTTCCCCTGTACCCGCTCCGTGTTCCCCTGTACTCGCTCCGTCCTCCCCAGTACCCGCTCCGTGTTCCCCTGTACCCGCTTCCTGTTCCCCTCTACAGGCTCCGTGTGCCCGTTCCGTGTTACCCTATACCCGCTCCCTGTTCCCCTGTACATGCTCCGTGTTCCCCCGTTCCCGCTCCCTGTTCCCCTCTACCCGCTCCATGTTCCCTTGTCCCAGCTCCCTGTTCCCCTGTACTAGCTCTGTGTTCCCCCATGTCCACTCCGTGTTACCCTGTACCCGCTCCCTGTTCCACTGTACGTGCTCCCTGTTCCCCTGTACGTGCTCTGTGTTCCCCTGTACCCGCTCCGTGTTCCCCTGTACTCGCTCCGTGTTCCCCTGTACGTGCTCCGTGTTCCCCAGTACCCGCTCTGTGTTCCCCTGTACATGATCCGTATTTCCCTGTACCTGCTCCCTGTTCCCCTGTTCCCGCTCCATGTTCCCTTGTACCAGCTCCCTGTTCCCCTGTACTAGCTCCGTGTTCCCCCATGTCCAATCCGTGTTACCCCGTACCCGCTCCCTGTTCCACTGTACGTGCTCCGTGTTCCCCTGTACGTGCTCCGTGTTCCCCTGTACCCGCTCCCTGTTCCCCTGTACGTGCTCCGTGTTCCCCTGTACGTTCTCCGTGTTCCCCTATACGTTCTCCGTGTTCCCCTGTACGTTCTCCGTGTTCCCCTGTACATGCTCCGTGTTCCCCTGTATTCGCTCCGTGTTCCCCTGTACTCGCTGTGTGTTCCCCTGTAAGTGCTTCGTGTTCCCCTGTACCCGCTCCGTGTTCCCCTCTACCCGCTCCGTGTTCCCTGAACCCGCTTCCTGTTCCCCTGTTCCTGCTCCATGTTCCCCTGTTCCCGCTCCGTGTTCCCCTGTGCCCACTCCGTGTTCCCCTGTACCCGCTGCCTGTTCCACTGTACCCGCTGCCTGTTCCACTGTACCCCCTGCCTGTTCTCCTGTACCAGCTCCCTGTTCCCCAGTAAACGCTCCGTGTTACCCTGTACCCGCTCCGTGTTCCCCTGTTCCCGCTCTGTGTTCCCCTGTCCCCGCTCCGTGTTCCCCTGTCCCCGCTCCGTGTACCCCTGTACCCGCTCCGTGTTCCCCTGTACCCGCTCTGTGTTCCCCTGTACCCGCTCCATGTTCCCTTGTACCAGGTCCCTGTTCCCTTGTACCAGGTCCCTGTTCCCCTGTAGAGCTCCCTGTTCCCCCATGTCCCCTCCGTGTTACCCTGTACATGTTCCGTGTTCCCCTGTACGTGCTCCGTGTTCCCCTGTACCCGCTCCGTGTTCCCCTGTTCCCGCTCTGTGTTCCCCTGTTCCCACTCCGTGTTCCCCTGTACGTGCTCCGTGTTCCCCTGTACCCGCTGTGTGTTCCCCTGTACTCGCTCCGTCCTCCCCAGTACCCGCTCCGTGTTCCCCTGTACCCACTCCCTGTTCCCCTATACAGGCTCCGCGTGCCCGTTCCGTGTTACCCTATACCCGCTCCCTGTTCCTCTGTACATGCTCCGTGTTCCCCCGTTCCCGCTCCCTGTTCCCCTCTACCCGCTCCGTGTTCCCCTGTACCCGCTCCGTGTTCCCCTGTACCAGTTTCCTGTTCCCCTGTACCCGCTCCCTGTTCCCCTGTACCCGCTCCATGTTCCCTTGTCCCAGCTCCCTGTTCCCCTGTACTAGCTCCGTGTTCCCCCATGTCCACTCCGTGTTACCCTGTACCCATCCCTGTTCCACTGTACGTGCTCTGTGTTCCCCTGTACGTGCTCCGTGTTCCCCTGTACCCGCTCCCTGTCCCCCTGTACGTGCTCTGTGTTCCCCTGTACGTGCTCCGTGTTCCCCTGTACCCGCTCCGTGTTCCCCTGTACCCGCTCCGTGTTCCCCTGTACTCGCTCCGTGTTCCCCTGTACGTGCTCCGTGTTCCCCTGTACCCGCTCCGTGTTCCCCTGTACTCGCTCCGTGTTCCCCAGTACTCGCTCCGTGTTCCCCTGTACTCGCTCCGTGTTCCCCTGTACATGATCCGTATTCCCCTGTACCTGCTGCCTGTTCCCCTGTACCCGCTCCATGTTCCCTTGTACCAGCTCCCTGTTCCCCTGTACTAGCTCCGTGTTCCCCCATGTCCACTCCGTGTTACCCCGTACCCGCTCCCTGTTCCACTGTACGTGCTCTGTGTTCCCCTGTACCCGCTCCCTGTTCCCCTGTACGTGCTCTGTGTTCCCCTGTACGTGCTCCGTGTTCCCCTGTACGTGCTCCGTGTTCCCCTGTACGTGCTCCGTGTTCCCCTGTACCCGCTCCATGTTCCCCTGTACTCGCTCCGTGTTCCCCTGTACGTGCTCCGTGTTCCCCTGTACCCGCTCCGTGTTCCCGTGTACTCGCTCCGTGTTCCCCAGTACTCGCTCCGTGTTCCCCTGTACATGTTCCGTATTCACCTGTACCCGCTCCCTGTACCCCTGTATACGCTCCCTGTTCCCCTGTACCCGCTCCGTGTTACTGTGTACCCGCTCCGTGTTAGCCTGTACCCGCTCCGTGTTCCCCTGTTCCCGCTCCTTGCTCCCATGTTCCCACTCCGTGTTCCTCAGTTCCGTGTTCTCCAGTCCTGTGTTCCCCAGTTCCCTGTTCCTCCTGCTCCGTGTTCCCCTGCACACGCTCCCTATACACATTTACACGCTCCCTGTTGCCAGTACATGCTGCTTGTTCGCCTGTTCCATGTTCCCCGCTCCGTGTTCCCCTGCACCCCGCTCCGTGTTCCCCTGTACCCGCTGCCTGTTCTCCTGTACCCGCTCCCTGTTCCCCTGAACATGCTCCGTATTCCCCTGTACCCGCTCCCTGTTCCCCTGTACCCGCTCCCTGTTCCCCTGTACCCGCTTCCTGTTCCCCTGTTCCCGCACCGTGTTCCCCTCCACCTGCTCCGTGTTCCCCTGTACCCGCTGCCTGTTCCCTTCTACCCATTCCCTGTTTCTCCGTACCCGCTCCCTGTTTCTCCGTACCCGCTCCCTGTTTGCCTGTACCCGCTCCCTGTTCCCCTGTACGTGCTCCGTGTTCACCTGTACCCGCTCCGTTTTACCCTGTAACCGCTCCATTTTACCCTGTACCCGCTCCGTGTTACCCCGTATCCGCTCCGTGCTCGCCTGTACCCGTTCCGTGTTTGCCCTCTCCACTTCGTGTTCCCGCTCCCTGTTCCACTGTGTGCGCTCATTGTTCCACTGTACCCGCTACCTATACACCTGCACCCGCTCCCTGTTCCCCTGTACATGCTCCGTATTCCCCTATACCCGCTCCCTGTTCCGATGCACCCGCTCCCTGTTCCCCTGTACCCGCTCCCTGTTCCCCTGTTCCCGCTCCGTGTTCCCCTCTACATGCTCTGTGTTCCCCTGCACCCGCTGCCTGTTCCCCTGTACCCGTTCCGTGTTCCCCTGTACCCGTTCCCTGTTCCGCTGTACCCGCACCCTATTCTCCAGTAACCGCTCCGTGTTCCCCTGTAACCGCTCCGTGTTCCCCTGTACCCGCTCCCTATTCCCCTGTACCAGCTCCCTGTTCCCCCATGTCCCCTCCGTGTTACGCTGTACATGCTCCGTGTTCCCCTGTACGTGCTCCGTGTTCCCCTGTACCCGCTCCGTGTTCCCCTATGCCCCCCACCCGCTGTTTTTCTCTGTACCCACCGCGTGTTCCCCTGTATATGCTCCCTGTTCTCCTGTACCCGCTCCATGTTCCCTTGTACCAGGTCCCTGTTCCCCTGTACCAGCTCCCTGTACCCCCATGTCCCCTCCGTGTTACTCTGTACCCGCTCCGTGTTAGCCTGTACCCGCTCCGTGTTCCCCTGTTCCCGCTCCTTGCTCCCGTGTTCCCGCTCCGTGTTCCTCAGTTCTGTGTTCCCCAGTCCTGTGTTCCCCAGTTCCCTGTTCCTCCTGCTCCGTGTTCCCCTGTACACGCTCCCTATACACATTTACACGCACCCTGTTGCCAGTACATGCTGCTTGTTCGCCTGTTCCATGTTCCCCGCTCCCTGTTCCGATGCACCCGCTCCTTGTTCCCCTGTACCCGCTCCCTGTTCCCCTGTTCCCGCTCCGTGTTCCCCTCTACATGCTCTGTGTTCCCCTGTACCCGCTGCCTGTTCCCCTGTACCCGTTCCGTGTTCCCCTGTACCCGTTCCCTGTTCCGCTGTACCCGCACCCTATTCTCCAGTAACCGCTCCGTGTTCCCCTGTACCCGCTCCCTATTCCCCTGTTCCCACTCCGTGTTCCCCTGTTTCCGCTCCATGTTCCCCTGTACCCGTTCCCTGTTCTCCTGTACACGCTCCCTGTTCCCCTCTACCCGCTCCGTGTTCCCCTGAACCCGCTTCCTGTTCCCCTGTACCAGCTCCCTGTTCCCCAGTAATAGCTCCGTGTTACCCTGTACCCGCTCCGTGTTCCCTTGTACCAGGTCCCTGTTCCCCTGTACCAGCTCCCTGTTCCCCCATGTCCCCTCCGTGTTACCCTGTACATGCTCCGTGTTCCCCTGTACGTGCTCCGTGTTCCCCTGTACCTGCTCCGTGTTCCCCTGTACCTGCTCCGTGTTCCCCTGTACCCGCTCCCTGTTCCCCTATACCCCCCACCCGCCGTTTTTCTCTGTACCCACGCGTGTTCCCCTGTATACGCTCCCTGTTCCCCTGTACCCGCTCCATGTTCCCTTGTACCAGGTCCCTGTTCCCCTGTACCAGCTCCCTGTACCCCCATGTCCCCTCCGTGTTACCCTGCACATGCTCCGTGTTCCCCTGTACGTGCTCCGTGTTCCCCTGTACATGCTCCGTGTTACCCTGTACGTGCTCCGTGTTCCCATGTACCTGCTCCGTGTTCCCCTGTACTCGCTCCGTGCTCCCCAGTACCCGCTCCTTGTTCCCCTGTACCCGCTCCCTGTTCCCCTGTACGTGCTCCGTATTCTCCTGTACGTGCTCCGTGTTACCCTATACCCGTACTCGTTCTGTGCTCCCGTGTGCCCGTTCCGTGTTACCCTATACCCGCTCCCTGTTCCCCTGTACATGCTCCGCGTGCCCGTTCCGTGTTACCTATACCCGCTCCCTGTTCCTCTGTACATGCTCCGTGTTCCCCCGTTCCCGCTCCCTGTTCCCCTCTACCGGCTCCGTGTTCCCCTGTACCCGCTCCGTGTTCCCCTGTACATGATCCGTATTCCCCTGTACCAGTTTCCTGTTCCCCTGTACCCGCTCCATGTTCCCCTGTACCCGCTCCATGTTCCCTTGTCCCAGCTCCCTGTTCCCCTGTACTAGCTCCGTGTTCCCCCATGTCCACTCCGTGTTACCCTGTGTCCACTCCGTGTTACCCTGTACCCGCTCCCTGTTCCACTGTACGTGCTCCGTGTTCCCCTGTACGTGCTCCGTGTTCCCCTGTACCCGCTCCCTGTTCCCCTGTACGTGCTCTGTGTTCCCCTGTACGTGCTCCGTGTTCCCCTTTACGTGCTCCGTGTTCCCCTTTACGTGCTCCGTGTTCCCCTGTACCCGCTCCGTGTTCCCCTGTACTCGTTCCGTGTTCCCCTGTACTCGTTCCGTGTTCCCCTGTACGTGCTCCGTGTTCCCCTGTACCTGCTCCGTGTTCCCCTGTACCTGCTCCGTGTTCCCCTGTACTCGCTCCGTGTTCCCCTGTACATGATTCGTATTCCCCTGTACCTGCTCCCTGTTCCCCTGTACCCGCTCCATGTTCCCTTGTACCAGCTCCCTGTTCCCCTGTACTAGCTCCGTGTTCCCCCATGTCCACTCCGTGTTACCCCGTACCCGCTCCCTGTTCCACTGTACGTGCTCCGTGTTCCCCTGTACGTGCTCCGTGTTCCCCTGTACCCGCTCCCTGTTCCCCTGTACGTGCTCCGTGTTCCCCTGTACCCGCTCCGTTTTCCCCTGTACTCGCTCCGTGTTCTCCGTGTTCCCCTGTACGTGCTCCGTGTTCCCCTGTACCCGCTCCGTGTTCCCCTGTACCCGCTCCGTGTTCCCCTGTACTCGCTCTGTGTTCCCCAGTACTCGCTCCGTGTTCCCCTGTACATGTTCCGCATTCCCCTGTACCCGCTCCCTGTTCCCCTGTATACGCTCCCTGTTCCCCTGTACCCGCTCCGTGTTACTGTGTACCCGCTCCGTGTTAGCCTGTACCCGCTCCGTGTTCCCCTGTTCCCGCTCCTTGCTCCCGTGTTCCCGTTCCGTGTTCCTCAGTTCCGTGTTCCCCAGTCCTGTGTTCCCCAGTTCCCTGTTCCTCCTGCTCCGTGTTCCCCTGTACACGTTCCCTATACACATTTACACGCTCCCTGTTGCCAGTACATGCTGCTTGTTCGCCTGTTCCATGTTCCCCGCTCCGTGTTCCCCTGCACTCCGCTCCGTGTTCCCCTGTACCCGCTGCCTGTTCTCCTGTACCCGCTCCCTGTACCCCTGTTCCCGCACCGTGTTCCCCTCTACCTGCTCCGTGTTCCCCTGTACCCGCTGCCTGTCCCCTTCTACCCATTCCGTGTTCCCCTGTACCCGCTCCGTTTCTCCGTACCCGCTCCCTGTTTGCCTGTACCCGCTCCCTGTTCCCCTGTACGTGCTCCGTGTTCACCTGTACCCACTCCGTTTTACCCTGTAACCGCTCCATTTTACCCTGTACCCTCTCCGTGTTACCCCGTATCCGCTCCGTGCTCGCCTGTACCCGTTCCGTGTTTGCCCCTATCCGCTTCGTGTTCCCGCTCCCTGTACCACTGTGTGCGCTCATTGTTCCACTGTACCCGCTTCCTGTTCACCTGTACCCGCTCCCTGTTCCCCTGTACATGCTCCGTATTCCCCTATACCCGCTACCTGTTCCGATGCACCCGCTCCCTGTTCCCCTGTACCCGCTCCCTGTTCCCCTGTTCCCGCTCCATGTTCCCCTCTACATGCTCTGTGTTCCCCTGTACCCGCTGCCTGTTCCCTTGTACCCGTTCCGTGTTCCCCTGTACCCGTTCCCTGTTCCGCTGTACCCGCACCCTATTCTCCAGTAACCGCTCCGTGTTCCCCTGTACCCGCTCCCTGTTCCCCTGTCCCCACTCTGTGTTCCCCTGTTTCCTCTCCATGTTCCCCTGTTCCTGCTCCGTGTTCCCCTGTACCCGTTCCCTGTTCTCCTGTACACGCTCCCTGTTCCCCTCTACCCGCTCCGTGTTCCCCTGAACCCGCTTCCTGTTCCCCTGTTCCTGCTCCATGTTCCCCTGTTCCCGCTCCGTGTTCCCCTGTACCCACTCCGTGTTCCCCTGTACCCGCTGCCTGTTCCACTGTACCCCCTGCCTGTTCCCCTGTACCAGCTCCCTGTTCCCCAGTAAACGCTCCGTGTTCCCCTGTTCCCGCTCTGTGTTCCCCTGTTCCCGCTCTGTGTTCCCCTGTTCCCGCTCCGTGTACCCCTGTACCCGCTCCGTGTTCCCCTGTACCCGCTCCCTGTTCCCCTGTACCCGCTCCATGTTCCCTTGTACCAGGTCCCTGTTCCCCTGTACCAGCTCCCTGTTCCCCCATGTCACCTCCGTGTTCCCCTGTACGTGCTCCGTGTTCCCCTGTACCCGCTCCGTCTTCCCCTGTACTCGCTCCGTATTACCCTGTACTCGCCCCGTGTTCCCCTGTACCCGCTCCGTGTTACCCTGTACCCGCTCCCTGTTCCCGTGCACGTGCTCCGTGTTACCCTATACCCGTGCTCGTTCCGTGCTCCCGCGTGCCCGTTCCGTGTTACCCTATACCCGCTCCCTGTTCCTCTGTACATGCTCCGTGTTCCCCTGTTCCCGCTCCCTGTTCCCCTCTATCCGCTCCGTGTTCCCCTGTTCCCGCTCCGTGTTCCCCTATACCAGTTTCCTATTCCCCTGTACCCGCTCCCTGTTCCCTTGTACCAGCTCCGTGTTCCCCCATGTCCACTTCGTGTTACCCTGTACCCGCTCCCTGTTCCCCTGTACTCGCTTCGTGCTCCCCTGTACCAGCTCCGTGTTCCCGTGTACATGTTCAGTATTCCCCTGTACCCGCTCCCTGTTCCCCTGTATACGCTCCCTGTTCCCCTGTATACGCTCCCTGTTCCCCTGTACCCGCTCCGTGTTACTCTGTACCCGCTCCGTGTTAGCCTGTACCCGCTCCGTGTTCCCCTGTTCCCGCTCCTTGCTCCCATGTCCCCACTCCGTGTTCCTCAGTTCCGTGTTCCCCAGTCCTGTGTTCCCCAGTTCCCTGTTCCTCCTGCTTCGTGTTCCCCTGTACACGCTCCCTATACACATTTACACGCTCCCTGTTGCCAGTACATGCTGCTTGTTCGCCTGTTCCATGTTCCCCGCTCCGTGTTCCCCTGCACCCCGCTCCGTGTTCCCCTGTACCCGCTGCCTGTTCTTCTGTACCCGCTCCCTGTTCCCCTGTACCCGCTCCCTGTTCCCCTGTACCCGCTCCCTGTTCCCCTGTACCCGCTTCCTGTTCCCCTGTTCCCGCACCGTGTTCCCCTCCACCTGCTCCGTGTTCCCCTGTACCCGCTGCCTGTTCCCTTCTACCCATTCCGTGTTCCCCTGTACTCGCTCCCTGTTTCTCCGTACCCGCTCCCTGTTTGCCTGTACCCGCTCCCTGTTCCCCTGTACGTGCTCCGTGTTCACCTGTACCCGCTCCGTTTTACCCTGTAACCGCTCCGTTTTACCCTGTACCCGCTCCGTGTTACCCCGTATCCGCTCCGTGCTCGCCTGTACCCTTTCCGTGTTTGCCCTATCCACTTCGTGTTCCCGCTCCCTGTTCCACTGTGTGCGCTCATTGTTCCACTGTACCCGCTTCCTGTACACCTGTACCCGCTCCCTGTTCCCCTGTACATGCTCCGTATTCCCCTATACCCGCTCCCTGTTCTGATGCACCCGCTCCCTGTTCCCCTGTACCCGCTCCCTGTTCCCCTGTTCCCGCTCCGTGTTCCCCTCTACATGCTCTGTGTTCCCCTGCACCCGCTGCCTGTTCCCCTGTACCCATTCCGTGTTCCCCTGTACCCGTTCCCTGTTCCGCTGTACCCGCACCCTATTCTCCAGTAACCGCTCCGTGTTCCCCTGTACCCGCTCCCTATTCCCCTGTTCCCACTCCATGTTCCCCTGTTTCCGCTCCATGTTCCCCTGTACCAGCTCCCTGTTCCCCCATGTCCCCTCCGTGTTACGCTGTACATGCTCCGTGTTCCCCTGTACGTGCTCTGTGTTCCCCTGTACCCGCTCCCTGTTCCCCTGTACCCGCTCCATGTTCCCTTGTACCAGGTCCCTGTTCCCCTGTACCAGCTCCCTGTACCCCCATGTCCCCTCCGTGTTACTCTGTACCCGCTCCGTGTTAGCCTGTACCCGCTCCGTGTTCCCCTGTTCCCGCTCCTTGCTCCCATGTTCCCACTCCGTGTTCCTCAGTTCCGTGTTCCCCAGTCCTGTGTTCCCCAGTTCCCTGTTCCTCCTGCTTCGTGTTCCCCTGTACACGCTCCCTATACACATTTACATGCTCCCTGTTGCCAGTACATGCTGCTTGTTCGCCTGTTCCATGTTCCCCGCTCCGTGTTCCCCTGCACCCCGCTCCGTGTTCCCCTGTACCCGCTGCCTGTTCTCCTGTACCCGCTCCCTGTTCCCCTGAACATGCTCCGTATTCCCCTGTACCCGCTCCCTGCTCCCCTGTACCCGCTCCCTGTTCCCCTGTACCCGCTTCCTGTTCCCCTGTTCCCGCACCGTGTTCCCCTCCACCTGCTCCGTGTTCCCCTGTACCCGCTACCTGTTCCCTTCTACCCATTCCGTGTTCCCCTGTACCCGCTCCCTGTTTCTCCGTACCCGCTCCCTGTTTGCCTGTACCCGCTCCCTGTTCCCCTGTACGTGCTCCGTGTTCACCTGTACCCGCTCCGTTTTACCCTGTAACCGCTCCGTTTTACCCTGTACCCGCTCCGTGTTACCCCGTATCCGCTCCGTGCTCGCCTGTACCCGTTCCGTGTTTGCCCTATCCACTTCGTGTTCCCGCTCCCTGTTCCACTGTGTGCGCTCATTGTTCCACTGTACCCGCTTCCTGTACACCTGTACCCGCTCCCTGTTCCCCTGTACATGCTCCGTATTCCCCTATACCCGCTCCCTGTTCCGATGCACCCGCTCCCTGTTCCCCTGTACCCGCTCCCTGTTCCCCTGTTCCCGCTCCGTGTTCCCCTCTACATGCTCTGTGTTCCCCTGCACCCGCTGCCTGTTCCCCTGTACCCATTCCGTGTTCCCCTGTACCCGTTCCCTGTTCCACTGTACCCGCACCCTATTCTCCAGTAACCGCTCCGTGTTCCCCTGTACCCGCTCCCTATTCCCCTGTTCCCACTCCATGTTCCCCTGTTTCCGCTCCATGTTCCCCTGTACCAGCTCCCTGTTCCCCCATGTCCCCTCCGTGTTACGCTGTACATGCTCCGTGTTCCCCTGTGCGTGCTCTGTGTTCCCCTGTACCCGCTCCCTGTTCCCCTGTACCCGCTCCATGTTCCCTTGTACCAGGTCCCTGTTCCCCTGTACCAGCTCCCTGTACCCCCATGTCCCCTCCGTGTTACTCTGTACCCGCTCCGTGTTAGCCTGTACCCGCTCCTTGTTCCCTTGTTCCCGCTCCTTGCTCCCGTGTTCCCGCTCCGTGTTCCTCAGTTCCGTGTTCCCCAGTCCTGTGTTCCCCAGTTCCCTGTTCCTCCTGCTCCGTGTTCCCCTGTACACGCTCCCTATACACATTTACACGCATCCTGTTGCCAGTACATGCTGCTTGTTCACCTGTTCCCTGTTCCCCGCTCCCTGTTCCGATGCACCCGCTCCTTGTTCCCCTCTACCTGCTCCGTGTTCCCCTGTACCCGCTGCCTGTTCCCTTCTACCCGTTCCGTGTTCCCCTGTACCCGCTCCCTGTTTCTCCGTACCCGCTCCCTGTTTGCCTGTACCCGCTCCCTGTTCCCCTGTACGTGCTCCGTGTTCACCTGTACCCGCTCCGTCTTATTCTGTAACCGCTCCGTTTTACCCTGTACCCGCTCCGTGTTACCCCGTATCCGCTCCGTGCTCGCCTGTACCCATTCCGTGTTTGCCCCTATCCGCTTCGTGTTCCCGCTCCCTGTTCCACTGTGTGCGCTCATTGTTCCACTGTACCCGCTTCCTGTTCACCTGTACGCGCTCCCTGTTCCCCTGCACATGCTCCGTATTCCCCTATACCCGCTCCCTGTTCCGATGCACCCGCTCCCTGTTCCCCTGTACCCGCTCCCTGTTCCCCTGTACGTGCTCTGTGTTCCCCTGTACGTGCTCCGTGTTCCCCTTTACGTGCTCCGTGTTCCCCTGTACTCGCTCCGTGTTCCCCTGTACGTGCTCCGTGTTCCCCTGTACCCGCTCCGTGTTCCCCTGTACTCGCTCCGTGTTCCCCAGTACTCGCTCCGTGTTCCCCAGTACTCGCTCCGTGTTCCCCTGTACATGATCCGTATTCCCCTGTACCTGCTCCCTGTTCCCCTGTTCCCGCTCCATGTTCCCTTGTAGCAGCTCCCTGTTCCCCTGTACTAGCTCCGTGTTCCCCCATGTCCAATCCGTGTTACCCCGTACCCGCTCCCTGTTCCACTGTGCGTGCTCCGTGTTCCCCTGTACCCGCTCCCTGTTCCCCTGTACGTGCTCTGTGTTCCCCTGTACGTTCTCCGTGTTCCCCTGTACGTTCTCCGTGTTCCCCTGTACATGTTCCGTGTTCCCCTGTACCCGCTCCGTGTTCCCCTGTACTTGCTGTGTGTTCCCCTGTACATGCTCCGTGTTCCCCTGTACCCGCTCCGTGTTCCCCTGTACCCGCTCCGTGTTCCCCTGTACCCGCTCCGTGTTCCCCTGTACCCGCTCCCTGTTCCCCTGTACCCGCTCCACGTTCCCTTGTACCAGGTCCCTGTTCCCCTGTAGAGCTCCCTGTTCCCCCATGTCCCCTCCGTGTTACCCTGTACATGTTCTGTGTTCCCCTGTTCCCGCTCCGTGTTCCCCTGTTCCCGCTCCGTGTTCCCCTGTTCCCGCTCCGTGTTCCCCTGTTCCCACTCCATGTTCCCCTGTACGTGCTCCGTGTTCCCCTGTACCCGCTCCGTGTTCCCCTGTACTCGCTCCGTCCTCCCCAGTACCCGCTCTGTGTTCCCCTGTACCCGCTTCCTGTTCCCCTATACAGGCTCCGTGTGCCCGTTCCGTGTTACCCTATACCCGCTCCCTGTTCCCCTGTACATGCTCCGTGTTCCCCCGTTCCCGCTCCCTGTTCCCCTCTACCCGCTCCATGTTCCCTTGTCCCAGCTCCCTGTTCCCCTGTACTAGCTCCGTGTTCCCCCATGTCCACTCCGTGTTATCCTGTACCCGCTCCCTGTTCCACTGTACGTGCTCCCTGTTCCCCTGTACGTGCTCTGTGTTCCCCTGTACCCGCTCCGTGTTCCCCTGTACTCGCTCCGTGTTCCCCTGTACGTGCTCCGTGTTCCCCAGTACCCGCTCCGTGTTCCCCTGTACATGATCCGTATTCCCCTGTACCTGCTCCCTGTTCCCCTGTTCCCGCTCCATGTTCCCTTGTACCAGCTCCCTGTTCCCCTGTACTAGCTCCGTGTTCCCCCATGTCCAATCCGTGTTACCCCGTACCCGCTCCCTGTTCCACTGTACGTGCTCCGTGTTCCCCTGTACGTGCTCCGTGTTCCCCTGTACCCGCTCCCTGTTCCCCTGTACGTGCTCCGTGTTCCCCTGTACGTTCTCCGTGTTCCCCTATACGTTCTCCGTGTTCCCCTGTACGTTCTCCGTGTTCCCCTGTACATGCTCCGTGTTCCCCTGTACCCGCTGCCTGTTCCCTTCTACCCATTCCGTGTTCCCCTGTACCCGCTCCCTGTTTCTCCGTACCCGCTCCCTGTTTGCCTGTACCCGCTCCCTGTTCCCCTGTACGTGCTCCGTGTTCACCTGTACCCGCTCCGTTTTACCCTGTAACCGCTCCGTTTTACCCTGTACCTGCTCCGTGTTACCCCGTATCCGCTCCGTGCTCGCCTGTACCCGTTCCGTGTTTGCCCTATCCACTTCGTGTTCCCGCTCCCTGTTCCACTGTGTGCGCTCATTGTTCCACTGTACCCGCTTCCTGTACACCTGTACCCGCTCCCTGTTCCCCTGTACATGCTCCGTATTCCCCTATACCCGCTCCCTGTTCCGATGCACCCGCTCCCTGTTCCCCTGTTCCCGCTCCGTGTTCCCCTTTACATGCTCTGTGTTCCCCTGCACCCGCTGCCTGTTCCCCTGTACCCATTCCGTGTTCCCCTGTACCCGTTCCCTGTTCCGCTGTACCCGCACCCTATTCTCCAGTAACCGCTCCGTGTTCCCCTGTACCCGCTCCCTATTCCCCTGTTCCCACTCCATGTTCCCCTGTTTCCGCTCCATGTTCCCCTGTACCAGCTCCCTGTTCCCCCATGTCCCCTCCGTGTTACGCTGTACATGCTCCGTGTTCCCCTGTACGTGCTCTGTGTTCCCCTGTACCCGCTCCCTGTTCCCCTGTACCCGCTCCATGTTCCCTTGTACCAGGTCCCTGTTCCCCTGTACCAGCTCCCTGTACCCCCATGTCCCCTCCGTGTTACTCTGTACCCGCTCCGTGTTAGCCTGTACCCGCTCCGTGTTCCCCTGTTCCCGCTCCTTGCTCCCGTGTTCCCGCTCCGTGTTCCTCAGTTCCGTGTTCCCCAGTCCTGTGTTCCCCAGTTCCCTGTTCCTCCTGCTCCGTGTTCCCCTGTACACGCTCCCTATACACATTTACACGCATCCTGTTGCCAGTACATGCTGCTTGTTCACCTGTTCCCTGTTCCCCGCTCCCTGTTCCGATGCACCCGCTCCTTGTTCCCCTCTACCTGCTCCGTGTTCCCCTGTACCCGCTGCCTGTTCCCTTCTACCCGTTCCGTGTTCCCCTGTACCCGCTCCCTGTATCTCCGTACCCGCTCCCTGTTTGCCTGTACCCGCTCCCTGTTCCCCTGTACGTGCTCCGTGTTCACCTGTACCCGCTCCGTCTTATTCTGTAACCGCTCCGTTTTACCCTGTACCCGCTCCGTGTTACCCCGTATCCGCTCCGTGCTCGCCTGTACCCATTCCGTGTTTGCCCCTATCCGCTTCGTGTTCCCGCTCCCTGTTCCACTGTGTGCGCTCATTGTTCCACTGTACCCGCTTCCTGTTCACCTGTACGCGCTCCCTGTTCCCCTGCACATGCTCCGTATTCCCCTATACCCGCTCCCTGTTCCGATGCACCCGCTCCCTGTTCCCCTGTACCCGCTCCCTGTTCCCCTGTACGTGCTCTGTGTTCCCCTGTACGTGCTCCGTGTTCCCCTTTACGTGCTCCGTGTTCCCCAGTACTCGCTCCGTGTTCCCCAGTACTCGCTCCGTGTTCCCCTGTACATGATCCGTATTCCCCTGTACCTGCTCCCTGTTCCCCTGTTCCCGCTCCATGTTCCCTTGTAGCAGCTCCCTGTTCCCCTGTACTAGCTCCGTGTTCCCCCATGTCCAATCCGTGTTACCCCGTACCCGCTCCCTGTTCCACTGTGCGTGCTCCGTGTTCCCCTGTACCCGCTCCCTGTTCCCCTGTACGTGCTCTGTGTTCCCCTGTACGTTCTCCGTGTTCCCCTGTACGTTCTCCGTGTTCTCCTGTACATGCTCCGTGTTCCCCTGTACCCGCTCCGTGTTCCCCTGTACTTGCTGTGTGTTCCCCTGTACATGCTCCGTGTTCCCCTGTACCCGCTCCGTGTTCCCCTGTACCCGCTCCGTGTTCCCCTGTACCCGCTCCCTGTTCCCCTGTACCCGCTCCACGTTCCCTTGTACCAGGTCTCTGTTCCCCTGTAGAGCTCCCTGTTCCCCCATGTCCCCTCCGTGTTACCCTGTACATGTTCTGTGTTCCCCTGTTCCCGCTCCGTGTTCCCCTGTTCCCGCTCCGTGTTCCCCTGTTCCCACTCCATGTTCCCCTGTACGTGCTCCGTGTTCCCCTGTACCCGCTCCGTGTTCCCCTGTACTCGCTCCGTCCTCCCCAGTACCCGCTCCGTGTTCCCCTGTACCCGCTTCCTGTTCCCCTCTACAGGCTCCGTGTGCCCGTTCCGTGTTACCCTATACCCGCTCCCTGTTCCCCTGTACATGCTCCGTGTTCCCCCGTTCCCGCTCCCTGTTCCCCTCTACCCGCTCCATGTTCCCTTGTCCCAGCTCCCTGTTCCCCTGTACTAGCTCTGTGTTCCCCCATGTCCACTCCGTGTTACCCTGTACCCGCTCCCTGTTCCACTGTACGTGCTCCCTGTTCCCCTGTACGTGCTCTGTGTTCCCCTGTACCCGCTCCGTGTTCCCCTGTACTCGCTCCGTGTTCCCCTGTACGTGCTCCGTGTTCCCCAGTACCCGCTCTGTGTTCCCCTGTACATGATCCGTATTTCCCTGTACCTGCTCCCTGTTCCCCTGTTCCCGCTCCATGTTCCCTTGTACCAGCTCCCTGTTCCCCTGTACTAGCTCCGTGTTCCCCCATGTCCAATCCGTGTTACCCCGTACCCGCTCCCTGTTCCACTGTACGTGCTCCGTGTTCCCCTGTACGTGCTCCGTGTTCCCCTGTACCCGCTCCCTGTTCCCCTGTACGTGCTCCGTGTTCCCCTGTACGTTCTCCGTGTTCCCCTATACGTTCTCCGTGTTCCCCTGTACGTTCTCCGTGTTCCCCTGTACATGCTCCGTGTTCCCCTGTATTCGCTCCGTGTTCCCCTGTACTCGCTGTGTGTTCCCCTGTAAGTGCTTCGTGTTCCCCTGTACCCGCTCCGTGTTCCCCTCTACCCGCTCCGTGTTCCCTGAACCCGCTTCCTGTTCCCCTGTTCCTGCTCCATGTTCCCCTGTTCCCGCTCCGTGTTCCCCTGTGCCCACTCCGTGTTCCCCTGTACCCGCTGCCTGTTCCACTGTACCCGCTGCCTGTTCCACTGTACCCCCTGCCTGTTCTCCTGTACCAGCTCCCTGTTCCCCAGTAAACGCTCCGTGTTACCCTGTACCCGCTCCGTGTTCCCCTGTTCCCGCTCTGTGTTCCCCTGTCCCCGCTCCGTGTTCCCCTGTCCCCGCTCCGTGTACCCCTGTACCCGCTCCGTGTTCCCCTGTACCCGCTCTGTGTTCCCCTGTACCCGCTCCATGTTCCCTTGTACCAGGTCCCTGTTCCCTTGTACCAGGTCCCTGTTCCCCTGTAGAGCTCCCTGTTCCCCCATGTCCCCTCCGTGTTACCCTGTACATGTTCCGTGTTCCCCTGTACGTGCTCCGTGTTCCCCTGTACCCGCTCCGTGTTCCCCTGTTCCCGCTCTGTGTTCCCCTGTTCCCACTCCGTGTTCCCCTGTACGTGCTCCGTGTTCCCCTGTACCCGCTGTGTGTTCCCCTGTACTCGCTCCGTCCTCCCCAGTACCCGCTCCGTGTTCCCCTGTACCCACTCCCTGTTCCCCTATACAGGCTCCGCGTGCCCGTTCCGTGTTACCCTATACCCGCTCCCTGTTCCTCTGTACATGCTCCGTGTTCCCCCGTTCCCGCTCCCTGTTCCCCTCTACCCGCTCCGTGTTCCCCTGTACCCGCTCCGTGTTCCCCTGTACCAGTTTCCTGTTCCCCTGTACCCGCTCCCTGTTCCCCTGTACCCGCTCCATGTTCCCTTGTCCCAGCTCCCTGTTCCCCTGTACTAGCTCCGTGTTCCCCCATGTCCACTCCGTGTTACCCTGTACCCATCCCTGTTCCACTGTACGTGCTCTGTGTTCCCCTGTACGTGCTCCGTGTTCCCCTGTACCCGCTCCCTGTCCCCCTGTACGTGCTCTGTGTTCCCCTGTACGTGCTCCGTGTTCCCCTGTACCCGCTCCGTGTTCCCCTGTACCCGCTCCGTGTTCCCCTGTACTCGCTCCGTGTTCCCCTGTACGTGCTCCGTGTTCCCCTGTACCCGCTCCGTGTTCCCCTGTACTCGCTCCGTGTTCCCCAGTACTCGCTCCGTGTTCCCCTGTACTCGCTCCGTGTTCCCCTGTACATGATCCGTATTCCCCTGTACCTGCTGCCTGTTCCCCTGTACCCGCTCCATGTTCCCTTGTACCAGCTCCCTGTTCCCCTGTACTAGCTCCGTGTTCCCCCATGTCCACTCCGTGTTACCCCGTACCCGCTCCCTGTTCCACTGTACGTGCTCTGTGTTCCCCTGTACCCGCTCCCTGTTCCCCTGTACGTGCTCTGTGTTCCCCTGTACGTGCTCCGTGTTCCCCTGTACGTGCTCCGTGTTCCCCTGTACGTGCTCCGTGTTCCCCTGTACCCGCTCCATGTTCCCCTGTACTCGCTCCGTGTTCCCCTGTACGTGCTCCGTGTTCCCCTGTACCCGCTCCGTGTTCCCGTGTACTCGCTCCGTGTTCCCCAGTACTCGCTCCGTGTTCCCCTGTACATGTTCCGTATTCACCTGTACCCGCTCCCTGTACCCCTGTATACGCTCCCTGTTCCCCTGTACCCGCTCCGTGTTACTGTGTACCCGCTCCGTGTTAGCCTGTACCCGCTCCGTGTTCCCCTGTTCCCGCTCCTTGCTCCCATGTTCCCACTCCGTGTTCCTCAGTTCCGTGTTCTCCAGTCCTGTGTTCCCCAGTTCCCTGTTCCTCCTGCTCCGTGTTCCCCTGCACACGCTCCCTATACACATTTACACGCTCCCTGTTGCCAGTACATGCTGCTTGTTCGCCTGTTCCATGTTCCCCGCTCCGTGTTCCCCTGCACCCCGCTCCGTGTTCCCCTGTACCCGCTGCCTGTTCTCCTGTACCCGCTCCCTGTTCCCCTGAACATGCTCCGTATTCCCCTGTACCCGCTCCCTGTTCCCCTGTACCCGCTCCCTGTTCCCCTGTACCCGCTTCCTGTTCCCCTGTTCCCGCACCGTGTTCCCCTCCACCTGCTCCGTGTTCCCCTGTACCCGCTGCCTGTTCCCTTCTACCCATTCCCTGTTTCTCCGTACCCGCTCCCTGTTTCTCCGTACCCGCTCCCTGTTTGCCTGTACCCGCTCCCTGTTCCCCTGTACGTGCTCCGTGTTCACCTGTACCCGCTCCGTTTTACCCTGTAACCGCTCCATTTTACCCTGTACCCGCTCCGTGTTACCCCGTATCCGCTCCGTGCTCGCCTGTACCCGTTCCGTGTTTGCCCTCTCCACTTCGTGTTCCCGCTCCCTGTTCCACTGTGTGCGCTCATTGTTCCACTGTACCCGCTACCTATACACCTGCACCCGCTCCCTGTTCCCCTGTACATGCTCCGTATTCCCCTATACCCGCTCCCTGTTCCGATGCACCCGCTCCCTGTTCCCCTGTACCCGCTCCCTGTTCCCCTGTTCCCGCTCCGTGTTCCCCTCTACATGCTCTGTGTTCCCCTGCACCCGCTGCCTGTTCCCCTGTACCCGTTCCGTGTTCCCCTGTACCCGTTCCCTGTTCCGCTGTACCCGCACCCTATTCTCCAGTAACCGCTCCGTGTTCCCCTGTAACCGCTCCGTGTTCCCCTGTACCCGCTCCCTATTCCCCTGTACCAGCTCCCTGTTCCCCCATGTCCCCTCCGTGTTACGCTGTACATGCTCCGTGTTCCCCTGTACGTGCTCCGTGTTCCCCTGTACCCGCTCCGTGTTCCCCTATGCCCCCCACCCGCTGTTTTTCTCTGTACCCACCGCGTGTTCCCCTGTATATGCTCCCTGTTCTCCTGTACCCGCTCCATGTTCCCTTGTACCAGGTCCCTGTTCCCCTGTACCAGCTCCCTGTACCCCCATGTCCCCTCCGTGTTACTCTGTACCCGCTCCGTGTTAGCCTGTACCCGCTCCGTGTTCCCCTGTTCCCGCTCCTTGCTCCCGTGTTCCCGCTCCGTGTTCCTCAGTTCTGTGTTCCCCCAGTCCTGTGTTCCCCAGTTCCCTGTTCCTCCTGCTCCGTGTTCCCCTGTACACGCTCCCTATACACATTTACACGCACCCTGTTGCCAGTACATGCTGCTTGTTCGCCTGTTCCATGTTCCCCGCTCCCTGTTCCGATGCACCCGCTCCTTGTTCCCCTGTACCCGCTCCCTGTTCCCCTGTTCCCGCTCCGTGTTCCCCTCTACATGCTCTGTGTTCCCCTGTACCCGCTGCCTGTTCCCCTGTACCCGTTCCGTGTTCCCCTGTACCCGTTCCCTGTTCCGCTGTACCCGCACCCTATTCTCCAGTAACCGCTCCGTGTTCCCCTGTACCCGCTCCCTATTCCCTGTTCCCACTCCGTGTTCCCCTGTTTCCGCTCCATGTTCCCCTGTACCCGTTCCCTGTTCTCCTGTACACGCTCCCTGTTCCCCTCTACCCGCTCCGTGTTCCCCTGAACCCGCTTCCTGTTCCCCTGTACCAGCTCCCTGTTCCCCAGTAATAGCTCCGTGTTACCCTGTACCCGCTCCGTGTTCCCTTGTACCAGGTCCCTGTTCCCCTGTACCAGCTCCCTGTTCCCCCATGTCCCCTCCGTGTTACCCTGTACATGCTCCGTGTTCCCCTGTACGTGCTCCGTGTTCCCCTGTACCTGCTCCGTGTTCCCCTGTACCTGCTCCGTGTTCCCCTGTACCCGCTCCCTGTTCCCCTATACCCCCCACCCGCCGTTTTTCTCTGTACCCACGCGTGTTCCCCTGTATACGCTCCCTGTTCCCCTGTACCCGCTCCATGTTCCCTTGTACCAGGTCCCTGTTCCCCTGTACCAGCTCCCTGTACCCCCATGTCCCCTCCGTGTTACCCTGCACATGCTCCGTGTTCCCCTGTACGTGCTCCGTGTTCCCCTGTACATGCTCCGTGTTACCCTGTACGTGCTCCGTGTTCCCATGTACCCTGCTCCGTGTTCCCTGTACTCGCTCCGTGCTCCCCAGT